>NC_133041.1:4100000-4733750 GCF_048771995.1 Taeniopygia guttata
TGGGCCCAAAAATGAGGGAAAAAAAGGGAAAATTGGGGAAAATGGGAGAGGAGGAAGAGGAGGAGATGGGATGAAGGGCACAGAAATGGGGAAAAAAAGGGGAAATTGGGAAAAATGGTAGAGAGGAGGGAGAGGAAGATGAGGAAGAGGAAGATGAGGAGGAGGAAGAGGAGGAGGAGGAGGAAGAGGAGGAACTGGGATGAAGGACAGGAAATGGGGGAAAAAGGGAAAATTGGGAAAAAAGGGAGAGAGGAGGAAGAGGAGGAGGAGGAGGAAGAGGAGGAGATGGGATGAAGGGCAGGAAAATGGGGGGAAATGGGACAATGGGGAGAATGGAGAGAGAGGAGGAAGGAGGAAGAGGAGGAAGAGGAAGAAGAGAAGTAGAAGGAGTTGGGAAAATGGGGAGAAAAATTGTGGGAAAAAAGGGAAAATTGGGGGGAAATGGGAGAGAGGAGGAAGAGGAGGAAGATGAGGAAGAGCGGTGGGAAAATGGGCCCAAAAATGAGGGAAAAAAGGGAAAATTGGGGAAAATGGGAGAGGAGGAAGAGGAGGAGTGGGATGAAGGACAGGAAATGGGGGAAAAAAAGGGGGAAATTGGGAAAGGAGGGAGAGGAAGAGGAGGAAGAGGAGGAAGAGGAAGAAGAGGAGGAGAACGAGTTGGGAAAATGGAAATGAAAAATTGGGGAGAAAAGGGAAAATTTGGGGGAAATGGGAGAGGAGGAAGAGGAAGAAGAGGAGGAGGAAGAGGAGGAGGAGGAAGAGGAGGAGGAAGAGGAGGAGGAAGAGGAGGAGGAGGAACTGGGATGAAGGACAGGAAATGGGGGGAAATGGGAAAATGGGAAAAATGGGAGAGAGGAGGAAGAGGAGGAAGAGGAGGAGGAGGAGGAAGAAGAGGAGGAGGAAGAGTTGGGAAAATGGGGAGAAAAACTGGGGAGAAAAGGGAAAATTTGGGGGAAATGGGAGAGAGGAGGAAGAGGAGGAGATGGGATGAAGGGCACAGAAATGGGGAAAAAAAAGGGGAAATTGGGAAAAATGGGAGAGAGGAGGAAGAGGAAGAGGAGGAAGAGGAGGAGGAGGAACTGGGATGAAGGACAGGAAATGGGGGAAAAGGGGAAAATTGGGAAACAAGGGAGAGAGGAGGAAGAGGAGGAAGAGGAGGAGGAGGAGGAAGAGGAGGAGGAAGATGAGGAAGAGCGGCGGGAAAATGGGCCCAAAAATGAGGGAAAAAAGGGAAAAATGGGGAAAATGGGAGAGGAGGAAGAGGAGGAGGAAGAGGAGGAGGAGGAAGAGGAGGAACTGGGATGAAGGACAGGAAATGGGGGAAAAGGGAAAATTGGGAAAAAATGGAGAGAGGAGGAAGAGGAGGAAGAGGAGGAGGAGGAGGAGGAGGAAGAGGAGGAAGAGGAGGAGGAAGAGGAGGAGGAGGAGGAGGAGGAAGAGGAGGAAGAGGAGGAGGAAGAGTTGGGAAAATGGGGATGAAAATAGGGGGGAAATGGGAAAAAGTGGGAAAATGGGATGGAGGAGGAAGAGGAGGAAGAGGAGGAGGAGGAGGAGGAGGAGGAGATGGGATGAAGGCACAGAAATGGGGGAAATGGGAAATTGAGGGGAAATGGGGGTGGAGGAAGAGGAGGAAGATGAGGAAGAGCAGGTGGGAAAATGGGCACAAAAATGAGGGAAAAAAGGGAAAAATGGGGAAAATGGGAGAGGAGGAAGAGGAGGAGATGGGATGAAGAGCGGGAAATGGGGGGAAATGGGAAAATGGGAAAAATGGGGAGAGAGGAGGGAGAGGAAGAGGAGGAAGAGGAGGAAGAGGAGGAGGAAAAGAAAGAGGAAGAGGAGGAAGAGGAAGAGGAGGAACTGGAATGAAGGACAGGAAATGGGGGAAAAAGGGAAAATTGGGAAAAAATGGAGAGAGGAGGAAGAGGAGGAAGAGGAGGAGGAAGAGTTGGGAAAATGGGGAGGGAAATTGGGGAAAAAAGGGAAAAATGGGGAAAAATGGGAGAGAGGAGGAAGAGGAGGAAGAGGAGGAAGAGGAGGAGGAAGAGTTGGGAAAATGGGGAGGGAAATTGGGGAAAAAAGGGAAAAATGGGGAAAAATGGGAGAGAGGAGGAAGAGGAGGAAGAGGAGGAAGAGGAGGAGGAAGAGTTGGGAAAATGGGGATAAAAATAGGGGAGAAATGGGAAAAAGTGGGAAAATGGCATGGAGGAGGAAGAGGAGGAAGAGGAGGAAGAGGAAGAGGAGGAAGAGGAGGAGATGGGATGAAGGCACAGAAATGGGGGAAAATGGGAAATTGAGGGGAAACGGGGGTGGAGGAAGAGGAGGAAGAGGAGGAAGAGGAGGAGGAAGAGTTGGGAAAATGGGCACAAAAATGAGGGAAAAAAAGGGAAAATTGGGGAAAATGGGAGAGGAGGAAGAGGAGGAGACGGGATGAAGGACAGGAAAATGGGGGGAAATGGGAAAATTGGGAAAAATGGGAGAGAGGAGGAAGAGGAAGAGGAGGAAGAGGAGGAGGAAGAGGAGGAAGAGGAGGAAGAGGAGGAGGAGGAGGAAGAGGAGGAGGAAGAGTTGGGAAAATGGGGATGAAAATAGGGGGGAAATGGGAAAAAGTGGGAAAATGGGATGGAGGAGGAAGAGGAGGAAGAGGAAGAGGAGGAGATGGGATGAAGGCACAGAAATGGGGGAAAAAATGGGAAATTGAGGAGAAATGGGGGTGGAGGAAGAGGAGGAAGATGAGGAAGAGCGGTGGGAAAATGGGCACAAAAATGAGGGAAAAAAGGGAAAATTGGGGAAAATGGGAGAGGAGGAAGAGGAGGAGGAGGAAGAGGAGGAGATGGGATGAAGGGCACAGAAATGGGGGAAAAAAGGGGGAAATTGGGAAAGGAGGGAGAGGAAGAGGAGGAAGAGGAGGAAGAGGAGGAAGAGGAGGAAGAGGAGGAAGAGGAGGAGGAAGAGTTGGGAAAATGGGGATGAAAATAGGGGGAAAATGGGAAAAGTGGGAAAATGGGATGGAGGAGGAAGAGGAAGAGGAGGAGATGGGATGAAGGGGAATGGGAATGGGCACAGGGAATGGGCACAGGGAATGGGCACAGGGAATGGGAATGGGCACAGGGAATGGGCACAGGGAATGGGCACAGGGAATGGGCACAGGGAATGGGCACAGGGAATGGGAATGGGCACAGGGAATGGGCACAGGGAATGGGCACAGGGATGGGCACAGGGAATGGGCACAGGGAATGGGAATGGGCACAGGGAATGGGCACAGGGAATGGGCACAGGGAATGGGAATGGGCACAGGGAATGGGCACAGGGAATGGGCACAGGGAATGGGAATGGGCACAGGGAATGGGCACAGGGAATGGGAATGGGCACAGGGAATGGGCACAGGGAATGGGCACAGGGATGGGCACAGGGAATGGGCACAGGGAATGGGAATGGGCACAGGGAATGGGCACAGGGAATGGGCACAGGGAATGGGAATGGGCACAGGGAATGGGCACAGGGAATGGGCACAGGGAATGGGAATGGGCACAGGGAATGGGCACAGGGAATGGGCACAGGGATGGGCACAGGGAATGGGCACAGGGAATGGGAATGGGCACAGGGAATGGGAATGGGCACAGGGAATGGGCACAGGGAATGGGAATGGGCACAGGGATGGGCACAGGGAATGGGCACAGGGAATGGGAATGGGCACAGGGAATGGGCACAGGGAATGGGAATGGGCACAGGGAATGGGCACCGGGAATGGGAATGGGCACAGGGAATGGGCACAGGGAATGGGAATGGGCACAGGGAATGGGCACAGGGAATGGGCACAGGGAATGGGAATGGGCACAGGGAATGGGCACAGGGAATGGGCACAGGGAATGGGCACAGGGAATGGGAATGGGCACAGGGAATGGGCACAGGGAATGGGCACAGGGAATGGGCACAGGGATGGGCACAGGGAATGGGCACAGGGAATGGGCACAGGGAATGGGCACAGGGAATGGGCACAGGAATGGGCACAGGGAATGGGAATGGGCACAGGGAATGGGCACAGGGATGGGCACAGGGAATGGGAATGGGCACAGGGAATGGGAATGGGCACAGGGAATGGGCACAGGGAATGGGAATGGGCACAGGGAATGGGAATGGGCACAGGGAATGGGCACAGGGAATGGGAATGGGCACAGGGAATGGGAACAGGGAATGGGCACAGGGAATGGGCACAGGGAATGGGAATGGGCACAGGGAATGGGAATGGGCACAGGGAATGGGCACAGGGAATGGGAATGGGCACAGGGAATGGGAATGGGCACAGGGAATGGGCACAGGGAATGGGCACAGGGAATGGGCACAGGGAATGGGAATGGGCACAGGGAATGGGAATGGGCACAGGAATGGGCACAGGGAATGGGAATGGGCACAGGGAATGGGCACAGGGAATGGGAATGTGCACAGGGAATGGGAATGGGCACAGGGAATGGGCACAGGGAATGGGAATGGGCACAGGGAATGGGAATGGGCACAGGGAATGGGCACAGGGAATGGGAATGGGCACAGGGAATGGGCACAGGGAATGGGCACCGGGAATGGGAATGGGCACAGGGAATGGGCACTGGGAATGGGCACAGGGAATGGGAATGGGCACAGGGAATGGGCACAGGAATGGGCACAGGGAATGGGAATGGGCACAGGGAATGGGCACAGGGAATGGGAATGGGCACAGGGAATGGGCACAGGGAATGGGAATGGGCACAGGGATGGGCACAGGGAATGGGCACAGGGAATGGGAATGGGCACAGGGAATGGGCACAGGGAATGGGCACAGGGAATGGGCACAGGGAATGGGAATGGGCACAGGAATGGGCACAGGGAATGGGAATGGGCACAGGGAATGGGCACAGGGAATGGGAATGGGCACAGGGATGGGCACAGGGAATGGGCACAGGGAATGGGCACAGGGAATGGGAATGGGCACAGGGATGGGCACAGGGAATGGGAATGGGCACAGGGATGGGCACAGGGAATGGGCACAGGGAATGGGCACAGGGAATGGGAATGGGCAAAGGGAATGGGAATGGGCAAAGGGAATGGGAATGGGCACAGGGAATGGGCACAGGGAATGGGAATGGGCACAGGTAATGGGCACAGGGAATGGGCGCAGGGAATGGGAATGGGCACAGGGAATGGGAATGGGCACAGGGATGGGCACAGGGATGGGCACACGGATGGGAATGGGCACAGGGAATGGGCACCGGGAATGGGAATGGGCACAGGGAATGGGCACAGGGAATGGGCACAGGGAATGGGCACAGGGATGGGCACAGGGAATGGGCACAGGGAATGGGAATGGGCACAGGGAATGGGAATGGGCACTGGGAATGGGCACAGGGAATGGGAATGGGCACAGGGAATGGGCACAGGGATGGGCACAGGGAATGGGCACAGGAATGGGCACAGGGAATGGGCACAGGGATGGGAATGGGCACAGGGAATGGGCACAGGGAATGGGCACAGGGAATGGGAATGGGCACAGGGAATGGGCACAGGGAATGGGAATGGGCACAGGGAATGGGCACCGGGAATGGGCACAGGGAATGGGAATCTCACCCAGGAATGGGATGAAGCTCCTCAGCGCCATCTTGAATGTCCCTCAATGTCCCCTCAGTGTCCCCTCACTGTCCCCTCAATGTCCCCTCAATGTCCCCTCTCTGTCCCCTCACTGTCCCCTCTCTGTCGCCAGGGCGGGGCCGGAATTGGCGGGAAAAGGGGAAGCGGGAATTGTGCAATGGTGATGACGTCACCGCGGGGCTCTTGCGACATTTGGGGACAATCTGGGCTGGGGGTGGGGACGGAACGGGGCTTGGGGTGGCACCAGGGTTGGTGACACCAAGATCAAGGTGACATCAACGTGAGGGTGGCACCGAGGTGAAGGTGACCCAATGAAGGTGACACTGAGGTGAAGGTGACACCAATGAAGGTGACACTGAGGTGAAGGTGACACCAATGAAGGTGACACTGAGGTGAAGGTGACACCAATGAAGGTGACACCAAGGTGAGGTTGGCACCAAGGTTGGTGACACCAAGATCTTGGTGATATCAAGGTGAGGGTGGCACCAGGGTTGGTGACACTGAGGAGGTGACACCAGAGTGACAATGACACCAGGGTTGGTGACACTGAGGAGGTGACACCGGGGTGAGGGTGGCACCAGGGTGGGTGACACTGAGGAGGTGACACCAGAGTGACAATGACACCCGGGATGGTGGCACCAACGTGGGGGTGGCACCAGGGTGGGTGACACTGAGGAGGTGACACCAGAGTGACAATGACACCAGAGTTGGTGACACTGAGGAGGTGACACCGGGGTGAGGGTGGCACCAGGGTGGGTGACACTGAGGAGGTGACACCAAGGTGAGAATGACGCCAGGGATGGTGGCACCAACGTGAGGGTGGCACCAAGGTTGGTGACACCAAGATCAAGGTGACATCAACATGAGGGTGGCCCCAAGGTTGGTGACATCCAGAAGGTGACACCAAGGTGAGGGTGACACCCCTGAGGGTGACACTGAGGGGAAGGTGACACTGAGGTTGGTGACACCAAGATCAAGGTGACACCAGGGTCGGTGACACCAAGGTGAGGGTGACACCGAGGTGAGGGTGACACCAATGAAGGTGGCACCGATGAAGGTGGCACCAAGGTTAGGTTGGCACCAAGGTCGGTGACACCAAGATCTTGGTGACACCAAGGTGAGGGTGGCACCAGGGTTGGTGCCACTGAGGAGGTGACACCAGGGTGACAATGACACCAGGGTCGGTGACACCGAGGTGACATCAAGGCGAGGGTGACACCGATGAAGGTGGCACCAAGATCAAGGTGACACCAGGGTGAGGGTGGCACCAGGGTGACAATGGCACCAGGGTTGGTGGCACTGAGGGGAGGGTGACACCGAGGTTGGTGACACCAAGATCAAGGTGACACTGAGGTGAGGGTGGCACCAGGGTTGGTGACACTGAGAAGGTGACACCAATGAAGGTGGCACCGAGGTGAGGGTGACACCGAGGTGAAGGTGACACCAATGAAGGTGACACCAAGGTGAGGTTGGCACCAAGGTCGGTGACACCAAGATCTTGGTGACATCAAGGTGAGGGTGGCACCAGGGTGGGTGACACTGAGGAGGTGACACCAAGGTGAGAATGACACCAGGGATGGTGGCACCAACGTGAGGGTGGCACCAAGGTTGGTGACATCCAGAAGGTGACACCGAGGTGAGGGTGACACCAAGGCTGGGGACACCAAGGAGGTGGCACTGAGGAGGTGACACCGAGGTGAGGGTGACACCAGGGCTGGTGGCACTGAGGTGAGGGTGGCACCAGGGTTGGTGACACCAAGGTGACATCAAGGTGAGAGTGACACCACTGAGGGTGACACTGAGGGGAAGGTGACACCGAGGTTGGTGACACCAAGATCAAGGTGACACCAGGGTTGGTGACACCGAGGTGAGGGTGACACCAAGGTGAGGGTGGCACCAGGGGTGGTGGCACCGAGGTGACATCAAGGCAAGGGTGACACCGATGAAGGTGGCACCAAGATCAAGGTGACACCGAGGTGAGGGTGGCACCAGGGTTAGTGACATCCAGAAGGTGACACCGAGGTGAGGGTGGCACCAGGGCTGGGGACACCAAGAAGGAGGTGGCACTGGGGAGGTGACACCGAGGTGAGGGTGACACCAGGGCTGGTGGCACCAATGTGAGGGTGGCACCAATGTGAGGGTGACACCAAGGTTGGTGACACCAAGGTGAGGGTGACACCAAGGTTGGTGACACCAAGGTGACACCGAGGTGAGAGTGACACCACTGAGGGTGACACTGAGGGGAAGGTGACACCACGGTTGGTGACACCAAGATCAAGGTGACACCGACGTTACAAGGATGACACCAGGGTTGGTGACACTGAGGTGACGTCAAGGTGAGGGTGACAGCAATGAGGGTGACACCGAGGTGAGGGTGGCACCAGGGTTGGTGCCACTGAGGGGGTGACACCAGGGTGACAATGACACCAGGGATGGTGGCACCGAGGTGAGGGTGGCCCCAGGATGAGTGACACTGAGGAGAAAGTGACACAAAGCTGATGGTGGCACCAATGGAGGTGGCACCATGGTTGGTTCCACCAAGGAGGAGGTGGCACTGAGGGGGTGACACCAAGGTGACAATGACACCAGGGTTGGTGGCACCAAGGTGAGGATGACACCGAGGTGAGAGTGACACCACTGAGGGTGACACCGAGATGAAGGTGACACCAATGAAGGTGGCACCAAGATGAGGTTGGCACCAAGGTCAGTGACACCAAGATCTTGGTGACATCAAGGTGAGGGTGGCACCAGGGTTGGTGACACTGAGGAGGTGACAGCAAGGTGAGAATGACACCAGGGCTGGTGGCACCAACGTGAGGGTGGCACCAGGGTCGGTGGCACTGAGGGGAAGGTGACAGAAAGCTGAAGATGGCACCAAGGTGAAGGTGGCACCAGGGTCGGTGACACCAAGATCAAGGTAATTTTAATTGTAATTATTTAAATTAATTCGTCATTTTTAAATTTATTTGTAATTTTTAAATTTATTTGAAATTTTAAATTTTATCTGTAATTTTTAAATGTATTTGTCACTTTTCATTTGTAATTTATACATTTAATTGTCATTTTTAAATTTATTTGTCATTTTTAATTTTAGTTAAAATTTTAAAATTTATTTGTCGTTTTTTAATTTGTTTGTAATTTTAAAATTTATTTGAAATTTTTTAATTTATCCATAATTTTTAAATATATTTGTCACTTTTCATTTGTAATTTATACATTTAATTGCCATTTTTTAATTTATTTGTCATTTTTTAATTTATTTAAAATTTGTCATTTTTTAATTTATTTAAAATTTTATTTGTCATTTTTAAATTTATTTAAAATTTTATTTGTCGTTTTTAAATTTGTTTGCCTAATTAAAATTAATTTGTCCTTTTTTATCTGAATTTTAAAATCTATTTGTAATTTTTTAATTTATTTGACATTTTAAAATTTATTTGGAATTTTTAAATTTATTTATAAATTCTAATTGATTTGTAATTTTAAATTAATTTGTCATTTTTAAATTTATTTGGAATTTTAAAATTAATTTCTCATTTTTTTAATTTAGAATTTTTTGTTAATTTGGGTTTTTTTTTAGTTTGGAATTTTCTTGAATTTGGGATTTTGTGGTCACTCATTGGTCACTCAGGGTCACTCATTGGTCACTCAGGGGTCACTCAGGGTCACTCATTGGTCACTCATTGGTCACTCAGGGGTCACTCAGGGTCACTCAGGGTCACTCAGGGGTCACTCATTGGTCACTCATTGGTCACTCATTGGTCACTCAGGGGTCACTCAGGGTCACTCAGGGGTCAGGGGTCACTCAGGGTCACTCAGGGTCACTCAGGGGTCACTCATTGGTCACTCAGGGGTCACTCATTGGTCACTCATTGGTCACTCAGGGGTCACTCAGGGTCACTCAGGGTCACTCAGGGTCACTCAGGGGTCGCTCAGGGGTCACTCAGGGGTCACTCATTGGTCACTCATTGGTCACTCAGGGGTCACTCAGGGGTCACTCATTGGTCACTCAGGGTCACTCATTGGTCACTCAGGGTCACTCAGGGTCACTCGGGGTCACTCAGGGTCACTCAGGGGTCACTCAGGGTCACTCAGGGGTCACTCATTGGTCACTCAGGGGTCACTCAGGGGTCACTCAGGGTCACTCAGGGGTCACTCATTGGTCACTCAGGGGTCACTCATTGGTCACTCAGGGTCACTCGGGGTCACTCAGGGTCACTCAGGGGTCACTCATTGGTCACTCAGGGTCACTCAGGGTCACTCATTGGTCACTCAGGGTCACTCAGGGTCACTCAGGGGTCACTCAGGGGTCACTCAGGGGTCACTCAGGGTCACTCAGGGTCACTCATTGGTCACTCAGGGGTCACTCAGGGTCACTCAGGGTCACTCATTGGTCACTCGGGGTCACTCAGGGTCACTCAGGGTCACTCAGGGTCACTCAGGGTCACTCAGGGGTCACTCGGGGTCACTCAGGGGTCACTCATTGGTCACTCAGGGTCACTCAGGGTCACTCAGGGTCACTCAGGGGTCACTCATTGGTCACTCATTGGTCACTCAGGTTCACTCAGGGTCACTCATTGGTCACTCAGGGTCACTCAGGGTCACTCATTGGTCACTCAGGGTCACTCAGGGTCACTCGGGGTCACTCAGGGTCACTCAGGGTCACTCAGGGGTCACTCATTGGTCACTCAGGGGTCACTCGGGGTCACTCAGGGTCACTCGGGGTCACTCAGGGTCACTCAGGGTCACTCAGGGGTCACTCAGGGTCACTCATTGGTCACTCAGGGTCACTCAGGGTCACTCATTGGTCACTCAGGGTCACTCAGGGTCACTCAGGGGTCACTCAGGGTCACTCAGGGGTCACTCATTGGTCACTCATTGGTCACTCATTGGTCACTCAGGGTCACTCAGGGGTCACTCAGGGTCACTCAGGGGTCACTCAGGGGTCACTCAGGGTCACTCATTGGTCACTCGGGGTCACTCCCGCCCCTCCCCCATTCAGGACTCTCTCTCAGTGCCGGAGGTGCCGCAGCTTTAATGGGGGAGGGGCAGCGCCCGAAGGTGTCCATGGAGGTCCCAAAGCCACCCCAGGTGTCCCCAAAGCCACCCCAGGTGTCCCCAAAGCCACCCCAGGTGTCCATGGAGGTCCCAAAGCCACCCCAGGGTGTCCCCAAAGCCACCCCAGGTGTCCCCAAAGCCACCCCAGGTCTCCATGGAGGTCCCAAAGCCACCCCAGGGTGTCCCCAAAGCCACCCCAGGTGTCCCCAAAGCCACCCCAGGGTGTCCCCAAAGCCACCCCAGGTGTCCATGGATGTCCCAAAGCCACCCCAGGTGTCCATGGAGGTCCCCAAAGCCACCCCAGTGTGTCCATGGAGGTGCCAAAGCCACCCCAGGTGTCCATGGAGGTCCCAAAGCCACCCCAGGTGTCCTCAAAGCCACCCCAGGGTGTCCCCAAAGCCACCCCGGGTGCCCCATGGAGACCCCAAAGGGACCCAAAGCCACCCTGGGGTGTCCCGCAGACGTCCCAAAGCCACCCGTGGGTGCCCCACAGCCACCCCAGGACCTCTCAGGACACCCCCAAGACCCTCCAGGGCCACCCCGAGGTCACCCCAAGGCCACCCCGATGCCACCCTGAGGTCACCTCGAGGCCACCCCGAGGCCACCCCAGATCCCCCCGAGGCCACCCCGAGGCCACCCTGGATCCCCCCAAGGCCACCCCAAGGCCACCCCAGATTCCCCCAAGGTCACCCCAAGGCCACCCCGAGGTCACCCTGAGGCCACCCCGAGGTCACCCCAGATCCCCCCGAGGCCACCCTGAGGCCACCCTGAGGTCACCCCAGATCCCCCTGAGGTCACCCCAAGGCCACCCCGAGGCCACCCCAGATCCCCCTGAGGTCCCCCCGAGGTCACCCTGAGGTCACCCCGAGGCCACCCCAGATGCCCCCAAGGTCACCCCGAGGTGACCCCAGATCCTCCTGAGGTCACTCTGAGGTCACCCCAAGGCCACCCTGAGGCCACCCCGTGGTCCCCCGCGGTCCCCCCGAGACCACCCCGAGGCCACCCCAGATGCCCCCAAGGCCACCCCAAGGTCACCCCGAGGTCACTCTGAGGCCACCCCGAGGTCACACTGAGGCCACCCCGGCTCACCCCAAGGTCACCCCGAGGTCACCCCAAGGCCACCCTGAGGCCACCCTGAGGTCACCCCGAGGCCACCCTGAGGTCACCCCAGATCTCCCCAAGGTCACCCCGAGGCCACCCCGAGGCCACCCCAGATCCCCCTGAGGTCACCCCGAGGCCACCCCAAGGCCACCCTGACGCCACCCTGAGGCCACCCCGAGGTCCCCCTGAGGCCACCCTGAGGCCACCCCAGATCCCCCCGAGGTCACCCTGAGGTCCCCCTGAGGCCACCGTGAGGCCACCCCGAGGCCACCCCGAGGTCACCCTGAGGCCACCCCAGATTCCCCCAAGGTCACCCTGAGGCCACCCCAAAGTCACCCTGAGGCCACCCTGAGGCCACCCCAGATTCCCCTGAGGCCACCCCGAGGTCACCCTGAGGTCCCCCCGAGGTCACCCCAGATGCCCCCAAGGCCACCCCGAGGCCACCCCAGATCCCCCCGAGGCCACCCTGAGGCCACCCCGAGGTCACCCTGAGGTCACCCTGGGCCACCCCGAGGTCACCCTGAGGTCACCCTGGGCCACCCCAAGGCCACCCCAGATCCCCCTGAGATCCCCCCAAGGCCACCCCGAGGTCACCCTGAGGCCACCCCAGATCACCCCGAGGCCACCCCAGATCCCCCTGAGGCCACCCCGAGGTCACCCTGAGGCCACCCCAAGGCCACCCCGAGGCCACCCCGAGGTCACCTCGAGGTCACCTCGAGGTCACCCCGAGGTCCCCCCAAGGCCACCCTGAGGCCACCCCGAGATTCCCCCAAGGCCACCCCAAGGTTACCCCAAGGCCACCACGAGGCCACCCCGAGGCCACCCCGAGGTCACCCCAAGGCCACCCCGAAGCCACCTCGAGGTCACCCCAGATCCCCCTGAGGTCACCCCAGATCCCCCTGAGGCCACCCCAAGGTCACCCCGAAGTCACCCCGAGGTCACCCTGAGGCCACCTCGAGGCCACCCTGAGGTCACCTTGAGGCCACCCTGGATCCCCCCAAGGTCACCCCGAGGTCACACTGAGGTCACCCCAGATCCCCCCGAGGTCACTCCGAGGTCACCCGAGATCCCCCTAAGGTCACCCCAGATCCCCCTGAGGCCACCTCGAGGTCACCCTGGATCCCCCCGAGGTCACCCTGAGGCCACCCTGAGGCCACCCCGAGGTCACCCCGAGGCCACCCCGCTGTCCCCCCGCTGTCCCCCCTGGGTCCCCGCGCTGTCCCCTCAGGGCGGGCGCGGCGGTGTCCCCGCGGGCCGGAAGAGGCGCCAGGCGCCGCGGCAGATGAGGCCGAACCAGTAGATCTGGGGCGCGGCCATGGCGGCGGCGGCGGCGTTGTAGACCGGTGGCAGCGCGGCCGGGACACGCAGCAGCTCCAGGCCCCGCTGCCGCCCGTAGGCCCAGTACAGGTACGGGAAGAGCAGCACGCGGCAGCCCAGGAAGGTCACCAGCAGCGCCAGCCCGTTCAGCTTGTGCAGCGCCGTGTGCTGCCGCCGCAGCTGCGACCAGGAGGTGGCACCATCACCGGGAGGTGGGATGGGGTCACCGAGGGGTGGGGGACGTGGGGACACCGCAAAGGTTTGTGTGGGTGGAGGGGAACATGAGGAACCTGTGGTGGCCACATCTCAGGGGGGTTTGAGGAGGACAATGAGGAACTTTCTAGAAGGGGCCGGATGTGGTTTTGAGGTCTCTGGAGGGTGACAAATCCATGGACACCTCAAAAGTCCGTGTGGGGTGAGGGGAAGGGGAGGAAGCTGTGGTGGCCACATCTCAATAGGGTTTGAAGAGGACAATGGAGGGGTGGGAAAGGGAATCCCGATGTGGTTTTGGGGTCTCTGGATGGTGATGAATCCATGGACACCTTATAAGTCCACGTGGGGTGAGGGGAAGGGGAAGAACCCGTGGTGGCCACATCTCATGGGGGTTTGAGGAGGACAATGAGGAACTTTCTAGAAGGGGCCGGATGTGGTTCTGAGGTCTCTGGGGGGTGATAAATCCATGGACACCACAAAAGTCCGTGTGGGGTGAGGGGAAGGGGAGGAAACCGTGGTGGCCACATCTCAATAGGGTTTAGAGGACCAAAAGGGGTCACTCTGGGAGGGGATCCCGATGTGGTTCTGGGGTCTCTGGGGGGTGAGGGACGTGGGGACACCACAAAGGGTCATGTGGGATGAGGGGAAGGGGAGGAACCCGTGGTGGCCACATCTCAATAGGGTTTGGAGAAACCAACTGAGGGGTGGGAAGGGGAATCCCGATGTGGTTCTGGGGTCTCTGGGGGGTGACAAATCCATGGACACCTTATAAGTCCTTCTGGGATGAGGGGAAGGGGAGGAACCCGTGGTGGCCACATCTCAGGGGGGTTTGAGGAGGACAATGGGGAACTTTCTAGAAGGGGCCGGATGTGGTTCTGGGGTCTCCAGGGGCTGAGGGACGTGGGGACACCGCAAAGGTTCGTGTGGGGTGAGGGGAAGGGGAGGAACTCGTGGTGGCCACATCTCAGGGGGGTTCAGGAGGACAACGGGAGGAGCCCGGGCTGGGCCCAGCTCGGGGTTTGGGATTGGGGCCTCTGCGGGGGCGAGGATTTGGGAGCATTTTGGGGGATTTTGGGGATTTTGGGGGATTTTTGGGGATTTTTTTAATTTTTTGGGATTTTTGGTGATTTTTGGCGGATTTTTCAGATTTTTTTATTTTTGGGGATTTTTGGGATTTGGGGATTTTTCGGGATTTTTGGGATTTTTTTGGGATTTTTGGGGGATTTTTGGGAGATTTTTGGGAGATTTTTGGGATTTTTCACATTTTTTTATTTTTGGGAATTTTGGTGATTTTTGGGATTTTTTTTTTTAATTTCGGGATTTTGGGGGATTTCAGGGACTTTTTTGGGGGGATTTGGGGGGATTTATTTGGGATTTGGGGGATTTTTGGGGATTTTTGGGATTTTTCAGATTTTTTTTATTTTTTGGGATTTTTGGGATTTTTTGGGGGGGATTTTTGGGGATTTCAGGGACTTTTTTGGGCACTTTTGGGGATTTTTTGCAGATGTTTGGGGGATTTTTTGCGGGATTTTTGGGAGACTTTGGGAATTGTTGTGGATTTTTGGGGGGATTTGGGGGGATTTTTGGGGGATTTTTTTGGGATTTGGGGATTTTTGGGGATTTTTAGGGGATTTTTGGGGATTTCAGGGATTTTGGGGGAATTTTGGGGGAATTTTGGGGATATTTTTGGGGGGATTTTTGGGATTTTTTGGGGGATTTTGGGGATTTTTGGGGATTTTTTGTGGATATGGGGATTTGGGGAGATATTTTTGGGATTTTGGGATTTTTGGGGATTTGGGGAATTTTGGGGAATTTTGGGGGTTTTGGGGGGATTTTGGGGGGATTTTTGGAAATTTTGGGGGATTTTTTTGGGAGTTTTAGGGGTTTTAGGGATTTTTTTGAGGATTTATTGTGAAATTTTTTGGGGGGATTTTGGGGGATTTTGGGGGATTTTTGAGGGCATTTAGGGGATTTTGGGGTGATTTTGGGGTTTTTTGGGATTTTTGGGAATTTTTTAGAGATTTTCTGGGGATTTTTTGGGGGATTTTTGGGATTTTTCAGATTTTGGGGACTTTTACATTTTTGGGGCTTTTTTGGGGATTTTTTCACCTTTTTTTGGGATTTTTTTGGGGGAATTTTTGGGATTTTGGGGGATTTTTTTGGGATTTTTGGGGGATTTGGGGCTATTTTGTGCATTTTTTTATTTTTGTGAGTTTTCTGGGATTTTTTTGTATCTTTTTAGAATTTTTTGGGGATTTCTGGGGATTTGGGGCCAATTTTTGGGATTTTTGGGGAAATTTTGGGGGATTTTTATAGAATTTTCTGGAATTGGGATTTTTTGCGGCATTTTTGGGATATTTTTGGGGTTTTTGGGAGAATTTTTGGGGGAATTTTAGGGATTTTTAAAATATTTTAGGGATTTTTAGGAGATTTTTTAATTTTGGGGATATTTTTGGGGAATTTTTGAGGATTTTTGAAATTTTTTGAGATTTGGGGGGATTTTTGGGGCAGTTTTTTGGGGGATTTTTTTGGGCTATTTTGGGATATTTGGAGGGACTTTTTAGGGATTTTTTAGGGGATTTTTAGGATAATTCGGGGATTTTTGGGGGATGTTTTCGGGATAATTTTGGGATCTTTTTTGGGGGATTTTTTAGGAGTTTTTGGTGCCTCATTGGGGATTTTGATGGGATTTTTTGGGATTTTTTGGGGGGTTTTTCCATTTTTTGGCCGTTTTTTATGGGATTTTTTTGGGGTTTTTTGGGATTTGGGATTTGGGGACATTTGGGGACATTTGGGGACACTTTGGGGACATTTGGGGACATTTGGGGACATTTGGGGACACTTTGGGGACACTCACCAGGATGAGGACCTTGCCCAGGATTTGGAATTTTCTGGGATTTTATGGGATTTTATGGGATTTTTTTAGGATTTTTCCATTTTTTGGCCATTTTTTATGGGATTTTTTTGGGGTTTTTTGGGATTTGGGATTTGGGGACATTTGGGGACATTTGGGGACATTTGGGGACACTTTGGGGACACTCACCAGGACGAGGCCCTGGCCCAGAATTAGGAATTTTCTGGGATTTTTTGGGATTTTTTTAGGATTTTTCCATTTTTTGGCCATTTTTTATGGGATTTTTTTGGGGTTTTTTGGGATTTGGGATTTGGGGACATTTGGGGACATTTGGGGACACTTTGGGGACACTTTGGGGACACTCACCAGGATGAGGACCTTGCCCAGGCACACGAAGGGGGTGCTCAGCTCGGCCATCAGGAGACAGCCCAGGAAGAAATCGCCTTTGCCCTGACGCCACAGCTGGGACAGAAATGTCACCAAATGTCACCAAATGTCACCAAATGTCACCAAATGTCACCAAATGTCACCAAATGTCACCAAAGTGTCACCAAATGTCACCAAAGTGGCACCAGAGTGGCACCAAATGTCACCAAATGTCACCAAATGTCACCAAAATGCCACCAAATGTCACCAAATGTCACCAAATGTCACCAAAATGTCACCAAATGTCACCAAATGTCACCAAATGGCACCAGAGTGTCACTAAAGGGTCACCAAATGTCACCAAATGCCACCAAATGTCACCAAATGTCACTAAATGTCACCAAAGTGTCATCAAAGTGTCATCAAAGTGTCACCAGAGTGTCACCAGAGTGTCACCAACCCCCACAAAGTGTCACTAAATGTCACCAAATGTCACCAACCCCCCCAAAGTGTCACCAGAGTGTCCCCAGAGTGTCCTCAGGGTTCCCAAAGTGTCCCCAAGTGTCCCCAAAGTGTCCCCAAAGTGTCCTCGACTGTCCCCACAGTGTCCCCAACCCCCCAGAGTGTCCCCAGCTGTCTCCAGTCACCCCCAAATGTCCCCCAGGGTCCCCGAAGTGTCCCCAACCCCCCCAAAGTGTCCCCCAGAGTGTCCCCAACCCCCCCCAGGTGTCCCCAAGATGACCCCAACACCCCCAAAGTCTCACCAGGGTCCCCAAAATGTCCCCAAATGTCCCCACAGTGTCACCAACCCCCCCCAAAGTGTCACCAACCCCCCTCAAGGCGTCCCCAGAGTGTCCCCAGAGTGTCCCCAGGTGTCCCCAAAGTGTCCCCAAAGTGTTCCCAAAGTGCCACCAAATGTCCCCGAATGTCACCAACCCCCCCAAAGTGTCACCAAGTGTCCCCAGAGTGTCCCCAAGTGTTCCCAAGTGTCCCCAGACTGTCACCAAAGTGCCACCAACCCCTCAAAGTGTCACCAACCCCCACAAAGTGTCACCAAAGTGTCCCCAGAGTGTCCCCGCGTGTCCCCAAACGTCCCCGAGTGTCACCAACCCCCCAAAGTGTCACCAAAGTGTCACCAAAGTGTCCCCGAGTGTCCCCAGAGTGTCACCAAAGTGTCCCCAACCCCCCCAAAGTGTCAGCAACCCCCCAAAGTGTCACCAAATATCCCCAAATGTCACCAACCCCCTCAAAGTGTCCCCAAGTGTCCCCAAAGTGTCCCCAGAGTGTCCCCAACCCCCCCCAAAGTGTCCCAGACAGCCCCAAAGTGTCCCCAGGTGCACCCAGAGTGTCCCCAAACTCCTCCAGGTGTCCCCAGGTGTCCCCAACCCCCCCCCAGGTGTGCCCAGGTGAGTGCCCAGGTAGGTTTATCATGCCCAGGTGTGCCCAGGTACTCACGGTGGCCACGGGGAAGCAGAGCAGCACCATGGCCAGGTGGTGCAGCACCAGCAGAGCCCCGTGCCCAGGTGAGTGCCCAGGTGAGTGCCAAGGTATGTTTAAGCTGCCCAGGTGAGTGCCCAGGTGAGTGCCCAGGTGTGTTTATCATGCGCAGGTGTGTATAATTACTCTCAGGTGCCCCCAGGTGTGCCCAGGTGTACCCAGGTGTGTCTAACCCTGCTCAGGTGTGCCCAGGTATGTCTAACATGCCCAGGTGGGTGCCCAGGTGTGTGTTGAACATGCCCAGGTGTGCCCAGGTGCCCCCAGGTGTGCCCAGGTGTGTCTAACATGCCCAGGTGTGCCCAGGTGTGTTTAACATGCCCAGGTGTGCCCCAGGTGTGCCCAGGTGCCCAGGTGAGTGCCCAGGTGTGTGTTTATCATGCCCAGGTGTGCCCAGGTGTGCCCAGGTGAGTGCCCAGGTGTGTGTTTAACCATACCCAGGTGAGCCCAGGTGTGCCCAGGTGAGTGCCCAGGAGTGCACAGGTGTGCCCAGGTGCCCCCACGTGCCCCCAGGTGTGTGTTTATCATGCCCAGGTGAGTGCCCAGGTGTATCTAACCCTGCCTAGGTGTGCCCAGGTGTGCCCAGGTGTGTGCCCAGGTGCCCCCAGGTGCCCCCAGCTGTGCCCAGGTGTGCCTAGGTGAGTGCCCAGGTGTGCCCAGGTACTCACGGTGGCCACGGGGAAGCAGACCAGCACCATGGCCAGGTGGTGCAGCACCAGCAGCAGCTCGCGGCGCAGGAAGGCGGCGGCGGCGCCCCCCGTGCCCCCCGTGCCCGTGCCCGGCCCGTGCCCCTTCACCTGGGCGCGCTGCAGGTGGCACAGGTACATGGCGTACACGTCGTACACGAAGTACGGCACCGCGAAGGGCGGGTAGGCGGCGGCCAGCCAGTGCCTGCGGGCACAGGGGGGCACAGGTGGGCACAGGTGGGGTTAAAGTGTGCCCCAGGTGTGCCCAGGTGTGTCCAGATAGGTCCCAGATGGGTCCAGCTGTGCCCAGTTGTGCCCAGGTGTGCCCCACGTGTATCCCAGAGTGCCCCAGGTGTGCCCAGGTGTGCCCAGGTGTCCCCAGGTATATCCCAGGTGTCCCCAGGTGTGTCCCCACTGTCCCAGGTGTGTCCCAGATGTGCCCAGGAGTGCCCAGGTGTGCCCAGGTGGGTTTAAAGTGTGCCCAGGTGTGCCCCAAGTGTGTCCCAGAGTGCCCCAGGTGTGCCCAGGTGTGTCCCAGAGTGCCCCAGGTGTGCCCCAGGTGTGCCCAGGTGGGTTTAAAGTGTGCCCAGGTGTGCCCCAGGTGTGCCCAGGTGTATCCCACGTGTGCCCAGGTGTGCCCAGGTGTGTCCAGGTGGGTTTAAAGTGTGCCCAGGTGTATGTCAGGTGTGTCCACATGTGTCCCAGGTGTGCCCAGGTGTGCCCAGGTGTGCCCAGGTGTGTCCCCACTGTCCCTGGTGTGTCCCAGGTGTATCCCAGGTGTGCTCAGGTATGCCCCTACTGTCCCTGGTGTGTCCCAAGTGTGCCCAGGTGTGCCCAGGTGTGCCCAGGTGGGTTTTAAGTGTGCCCAGATGGGTTTAAAGTGTGCCCAGGTGTGCCCATGGGTGTTTAAAATGTGCCCAGGTATGTCCCAGGTGTGCCCAACTGTGCCCACATGTGTCCCAGGTGTGTCCCAGGTGTGTTTAAAGTGTGCCCAGGTGTGCCCAGGTGTGCCCAGGTGGGTTTAAAGTGTGCCCAGGTGTATGTCAGGTGTGCCCACATGTGTCCCAGGTGAGCCCAGTGGGTTTAAAGAGTGCCCAGCTGTGCCCAGGTGTGCCCAGGTGGGGACAGGTGTGCCCCAAGTGTGCCCCTACTGTCCCCAGGTATATCCCAGATGTCCCCAGCTGTGTCCCCACTGTCCCAGGTGTGTCCCAGGTGTGCCCCAGAGTGCCCAGCTGTCCCCAGCTGTGCCCAGGTGTGCCCAGGTGTGCCCAGGTGGGTTTAAAGTGTGCCCAGGTGTATGTCAGGTGTGCCCACATGTGCCCAGGTGCATTGCAGCTGTGCCCACATGTGTCCCAGGTGTGCCCAGGTGTGTCCCAGAGTGCCCCAGGTATGCCCCAGGTGTGCCCAGGCACAGCCAGGTGTGCCCAGGTGGGTTTAAAGTGTGCCCCAGGTGTGCCCAGGTGTGTCCAGATGTGCCCCAGGTGTGCCCAGGTGGTGTCAAAGTGTGTTCAGGTGTGTCCCTGGTGTGCCCAGGTGTGCCCCAAGTGTTCCCCTACTGTCCCCAGGTATATCCCAGGTGTCCCCAGGTGTGTCCCCACTGTCCCAGGTGTGTCCCAGATGTGCCCACATGTGCCCAAGTGTGCCCCAGGTGTCCCCAGCTGGGCCCAGGTAACCCAAGTGTCCCAGGTGTGTCCCCAGGTGTGCCCAGGTGGGTTTAAAGTGTGCCCCAGCTGTGCCCAGGTGTGCCCCAGGTGTGCCCAGGTAACCCAAGTGTCCCCAGCCGTGTCCCGACTGTCCCCAGCTCTGTCCCCACTGTCCCCAGGTGTGCCCAGGTGTCCCCAGCCGTGTCCCAGCCATGTCCCCAGGTGTGTCCCCGCTGTCCCTGGTGTGTCCCAGATGTGCCCACATGTGTCCCAGGTGTATCCCAGGTGTGCCCAGGTGTGCCCAGGTGTGCCCAGGTGGGTTTAAAGTGTGCTCAAGTGTGCCCAGGTGTGCCCACATGTGTCCCAAGTGTGCCCATGTGTGCCGAGGTGTCCCCAGGTGTCACCCGGTAACCCAAGTGTCCCCAGCCGTGTCCCCGCTGTCCCCAGGTGTGCCCAGGTGTGCCCAGGTGTGTCCCCAATGTCCCCAGCTGTGCCCCCAGGTGTGACCCCACTGCCCCCAGGTGTGTCCCCATGTCCCCAGGTGTCCCCAGGTGTGTCCCCATGTCCCCCCGCTGTCCTCAGGTGTGTCACTCACTGTCCCAGGTGTCCCAGCTGTGTCCCCAGGTGTCCCAAGCAGTGTCCCTGCTGTCCCCAGGTGTGTCCCAGGTGTGTCCCCATGTCCCCAGCCATGACCCTGTTGTGTCCTCACTGTCCCAGGTGTCCCAGCCATGTCCCAGCCATATCCCAGCCGTGTCCCCACTGTCCCCAGGTGTGTCCCCACTGTCCCCAGGTGTGTCCCCACTGTCCCAGGTGTGTCCCAGGTAACCCAAGTGTCCCCAGGTGTGTCCCCAGCCATGTCCCTGCTGTCCCCGCTGTGTCCCCATGTCCCCAGCCGTGTCCCCTCTGTCCCAGCCATGTCCCAGGTGTCCCCAGCCGTGTCCCAGGTGTGTCCCAGGTGTGTCCCAGGTGTGTCCCCATGTCCCCCCGCTGTCCCCAGGTGTGTCACTCACTGGTCATCGATGACGTGCCGCCGGCAGGAGCGGGAGATGATGAACCCGGCGGTGGAGGCCATGACAGCCTGAACCGAGGACACCAACCTGGGGACAGCAGGGTGACATTGGGGACATTGGGGGAATTGGGGACATTGGGGACATTGGGGACATTGGGGGCATTGGGGGGATTGGGGACACTGGGGACATTGGGGACTTTGGGGGACATTGGGGACATTGGGGACATTGGGGACATTGGGGGACAGCGGGGACATTGGGGACATTGGGGACATTGGGGGGATTGGGGGTGTTGGGGACATTGGGGGGACATTGGGGGGATTGGGGACATTGGGGGGACATTGGGGACACAGAGGGGACATCAGCACCGAGGACAGCAGCCTGGGGACAGCGGGGACATGGGGACATCAGGGTGACACGGGTGACACGCGGGTGACACACGCGGGTGGCAGGGGGGGGATGGGCCCGCGCTGACGTCCCTAAGCCGTGTCCCCGTGTCCCCGTGTCCCCGTGTCCCCGTGTCACCGGCTAATCCTGCCCCGCCCCCCCCGGATTGTCACTAACCCCCCCCCCGGATTGTCCCCAACCCCCCCCGGATTGTCCCCAACCCCCCCGGATTGTCCCCAACCCCCCCCCCGGATTGTCCCCAACCCCCCCCGGATTGTCCCCAACCCCCACCCCGGATTGTCCCCACCCCCCCCCGGATTGTCACCTCCCCCCCCGGATTGTCCCCAACCCCCTCCCGGATTGTCACCAAACCCCCCCCCGGATTGTCCCTGTCCTGTCCCTGATCCCCCCCGGATTGTCACCCCCCCCCCGGCCCGGCCTTGTCACTGTCACCGTCCCTGATCCCCCCGTGGCCGAGCCACCACCGGCCTGGAAGTGGCTCTGTCCCCTCCCTGTCACCTCCCTGGTCCGGTGCCACCCTTCCCTGTCCCTGCAGTGTCCCCATCCCCCTCCCTGTCCCCTCCCTGTCCCATCCCTGTCCTCTCCATGTCCCCATCTCTGTCCCCTCCCTGTCCCATCCTTGTCCTCTCCATGTCCCCATCTCTGTCCCCTCCCTGTCCCATCCCTGTCCTCTCCATGTCCCCATCTCTGTCCCCTCCCTGTCCCATCCTTGTCCCCATCCCTGTCCGTGTCCCATGTCCCCATCTGTGTCCCTCCCTGTCCCGGTGCCAGGTGCCACCCCTCCCTGTCCCTGCAGTGTCCCCATCCCCCTCCTTGTCCCATCCCTGTCACCTCCCTGTCCCTGCCCGGGGCCACCTGAGCCTTGGCCTTGTTGTGTCCCCATCCCTGTCCCCTTCCTGTCCCTTCCCTGTCCCCATCCCTGTCCCTGTCCCCTGTCCCCTGTCCCTGTCCCCATCCCTGTCCCCTGTCCCCATCCCCCACTGTCCCCTGTCCCCATCCCCCGCTGTCCCCTGTCCCCATCCCTGTCCCCTGTCCCCATCCCCCACTGTCCCCTGTCCCCATCCCCCGCTGTCCCCTGTCCCCATCCCTGTCCCCTGTCCCCATCCGTGTCCCCATCCCTGTCCCCATCCCCCGCTGTCCCCTGTCCCCTGTCTCCATCCCTGTCCATCCCTGTCCCCACCCCTGTCCCATCCTTGTCCCTCAACCCTGTCCCCTCCATCCCCTCCATGTCCCCATCCCTGTCCCCTCCCTGTCCCCCAGCTGTCCCCAAGCCCACCTGGCAGCCAGCACCGTGTCCCTGTCCCATCCCTGTCGCCATCCCTGTCCCCTCTCTGTCCCTGCAGTGCCCCCATCCCCCTCCCTGTCCTATCCCTGTCCCCATCCCTGTCCCTGTCCCCTTCCTGTCCCATCCCTGTCCCCTCCCTGGCCCGGTGCCACCCCTCCCTGTCCCTGCAGTGACCCCAGCCCTGTCCCCTCCATGTCCCCTCCATGTCCCCACCATGTCCCCTCCTTGTCCCCTCCCATCCCCCTCTCTGTCCCCTCCTTGTCCCCATCCCTGTCCCCTCCCTGTCCGTGTCCCCATCCCTGTCCCCATCCCTGTCCCCTCCCCCGCTGTCCCGCGGTGTCACCTGGCGGCCAGCCGCGTGTCCCCATCCCCCCCTGTCCCCATCCCCCGTGTCCCCATCCCCCGCTGTCCTCTGTCCCCATCCCTGTCCCCTCCCTGTCCCATCCCTGTCCCCTTCCTGTCCCATCCCTGTCCCCATCCCTGTCCCTGTCCCCTGTCCCCTGTCCGTGTCCCCTGTCCCCTCCATGTCCCCATCCCCCGCTGTCCCCTGTCCCCATCCCTGTCCCTGTCCCCATCCCCCGCTGTCCCCTGTCCCCATCCCTGTCCGTGTCCCCATCCCTGTCCCTGTCCCCATCCCCCGCTGTCCCCTGTCCCTGTCCCGTGTCCCTGTCCCCATCCCCACCCCCCCATCCCTGTCCCCGCGGTGTCACCTGGCTGCCAGCCCCGTGTCCCCATCCCTGTCCCCTGTCCCCTCCTTGTCCCCTTCCTGTCCCCTCCCATCCCCCTCTCTGTCCTCTCCGTGCCCCCATCCCTGTCCGTGTCCCCTGTCCCTGTCCCCACCCCCCTCTGTCCCCTGTCCCTGTCCGTGTCCCCATCCCCCGCTGTCCCCTGTCCCTGTCCGTGTCCCCATCCCCCGCTGTCCCCTGTCCCCTGTCCGTGTCCCCATCCTCCACGGTCCCCTGTCCCCATCCCCCGCTGTCCCCATCCCTGTCCCTGTCCCCATCCCCCGTGTCCCTGTCCCGTGTCCCTGTCCCCATCCCCCCTGTCCCCGCTGTCCCCGCGGTGTCACCTGGCTGCCAGCCCCGTGTCCCCATCCCCCCTGTCCCTGTCCCCGCGGTGTCACCTGGCTGCCAGCCCCGTGTCCCCCCCGCTGTCCCCGCGGTGTCACCTGGCTGCCAGCACGGTGGCGCGGCCCTGGGGACAGCCGGCGATGGCGGCCAGCCCCGTGTCCCCTGTCCCCATCCCCCTGTCCCCCCCGGTGTCCCCGCGGTGTCACCTGGCTGCCAGCGCCGTGTCCCTGTCCCCATCCCCCCTGTCCCTGTCCCCTGTCCCCGCGGTGTCACCTGGCTGCCAGCACGGTGGCGCGGCCCTGGGGACAGCCGGCGATGGCGGCCAGCGCCCGGCGCGCCAGCAGGAAGAGCCCCGGGAAGAAGAGCAGCCCCGGCAGCAGCAGCAGCCCCGCGGGCAGCGGCGACAGCGGCCACACCGCCGGGGACACCGGCGGCGACACCGGCGGCGACACCGGCGACACGGCGGGCCCGGGCATGGCCGGGCGGGCGGGGCCTAAGGGGGGCGGGGCTGAACGGGCGGCGCGGGGACAGAGGGGACAGTGAGGGGACAGAGGGGACAGTGAGGGGACAGCGGGGACGGAGAGGGGACAGCGGGCATGGCCGGAGGGGGCGGGGCCACCGGACACCGGCGGGACACCGGGAATGGGGCGGGGCTTAAGGGGGCGGGGACAATGGGGCACCGGGAATGAATGGAGGGGGCGGGGCTTAGGGGGTGTGGGCGTGGCCAAGGGGACACCGGTAATAACGGGAACGGGGCTTGGGGGAGGGGCTTAAGGGGGTGGGCGTGGCCAAGAGGACACCGGCAGGGGCACCGGGCATGGGGGCGGAGCTTAAGTGGGTGTGGCCAAAGGGGCGGGGACAACGGGACACCGGGAGGGACACCGGGAATGAATGAAGGGGGCGGGGTTTAATCAAATTAGGGGCGTGGCCAAGGGGACACCGGGAGGGACACCGGGAATAACGGGTGGCGGGGTTTGGGGGAGGGGCTTAAGGGGTGTGGGCGTGGCCAAGGGGACACCGGCAGGGATACCGGGAATAGGGGCGGGGCTTAAGGGGGCGGGGACACCGGGAATAACGGGGGCGGGGCTTAAGGGGTGGGCGTGGCCAAGGGGACAGCGGGAGTGAATGGAGGGGGCGGGGTTTAATGGGGTTGGGGGCGTGGCCAAGGGGACATCGGCGGGACACCGGGAATAGGGGCGGCGCTTAAGGGGGTGGGGACAACGGGACACCGGGAATAAGGGGACACCGGGAGGGACACCGGGAATTAATGGAGGGGCGGGGCTTAAGTGAGGGCGGGGCTTAAGGGGTGTGGGCGTGGCCATGGGGACACCGGCGGGGACACCGGGAATGAATGGAGGGGGCGGGGTTTAATCAAATTAGGGGCGTGGCCAAGGGGACACCGGGAATGAATGGAGGGGGCGGGGTTTAATCAAATTAGGGGCGTGGCCAAGGGGACACCGGGAATGAATGGAGGGGGCGGGGTTTAATCAAATTAGGGGCGTGGCCAAGGGGACACCGGCAGGGATACTGGGAATGAATGGAGGGGGCGGGGCTTAGGGAGGGCGGGGCTTAAGGGGGTGGGCGTGGCCAAGGGGACACCGGCAGGGACATCGGGAATAGGGGCGGGGCTTAAGGGGGCGGGGACAACGGGACACCGGGAATAGGGGCGGGGCTTGGGGAGGGCGGGGCTTAAGGGGGTTGGGGGCGTGGCCAAAGGGGACGGGGACAACGGGACACCGGGAGGGACACCGGGAATGAATGGAGGGGCGGGGCTTAGGGGAGGGCGGGGCTTAAGGGGTGTGGGCGTGGCCAAGGGGACACCGGGAGGGACACCGGGAATAACGGGGGGCGGGGCTTGGGGAGGGCGGGGCTTGATGAGTTTAGGGGCGTGGCCAAAGGATGGGGACAAGGGGACACGGGCAGGGAATGACTGGAGGGGGCGGGGCTTGGGGAGGGCGAGGCTTAAAGGTGGGGGCGTGGCCAAGGAAACACCGGGAATGGGCGGGGCTTGTAGAGGGCGGGACTTAAGGAGTTTAGGGGCGTGGCCAATGGGGAGGGTCAGTGGGGATGGTCACAGAGGGGGCGGGGCTAGAGGGGGCACGGGAAAGGGGCGTGGCTTGGAAAGGGGGCGGGGCCATTGGGAGATAGGGCCAATGGGGATGTAGGGAGGGGGCGGGGCTTGAGAGGGCGTGGCTCGGGGAGGGGCTTGTGGCGGAATAAGGGGCGTGGTCGAAATGTGACGTCACCAAAGGGGCGTGGCTTTAAAGCAAGGGAATGGGCCACGCCCTAAGCCCCGCCCTCGGCCCCTCCCCCTCCCTCTCCCCCGCCTCATTTGCATAAATCTCCCTCTCACCGGCACCCAGGCGGGTCTGCGGCCTCCCTCAGCGCCTCATGAATATTCAGCGCGGCGCTCCCGCCGCTCATTTACATAAATTTCCATGAGCCCCCCCCCCCCACCGGGGCCGCCCACACAGCCGCGGCGGGAAGGCCGAGCGCGCTGATTGGTGGAGCCCGGCGGCCAATCAGGACGCGTCGCGGGGCAGAGCGGGGGAGGAACCGGCGGCGCTGATTGGCTGAGAGAAAAGGGGCGGGGCTTGAGGGGCGGGCGGCCAATGGGAGCGCGCGGTGCGGGGTTGCCATGGCGACAGCGGCGGTTTGTTGCATATTTATGAGGTGGGCGGGGCTGTTTAGCATAATAACGATCTCCGGGGCCGTGCTCATGAATATTAACGATGTTTTAACAGTTCAGTCGTGTGCGCTCGTGAATATTAATGAACTTTAATGATGACGTAAGGGAAGGGGGGGAGGCCAGCGAGGCCACGCCCCCTCATTAGCATACTAAATAGGGGGCGGGGCCAAAGGGCGGCCCCAAAATTTGGGGTTCAAAAAGGGGGAGGGGCCCCAAAATTTGGGGTGTCCAGAAGGGGGAGGGGCCAAATTTGGGGTCTCGAAAAGGGGGCGGAGCCCAAAAATTTGGGGTCCTAAAAGGGGGAGGGGCCCCAAAATTTGGGGTCTCAAAAAGGGGGAGGGGCCAAAAAATTTGGGGTCCTAAAAGGGGGAGGGGCCCCAAAATTTGGGGTTCAAAAAGGGGGAGGGGCCAAATTTGGGTCTCAAAAAAGGGGGAGGGGCCCCAAAATTTGGTGTCCCAAAAAGGGGGAAAACCCCAAAATTTGGTGCCCAAAAAGGGGGAAAAACACCAAAATTTTGGCTCCTAAAATGGGGGAAAAACCCCAAAATTTTGGCTCCTAAAATGGGGGAAAAACCCCAAAATTTTGGCTCCTAAAAGGGGGAAAAACACCAAAATTTGGTGTCCCAAAAAGGGGGAAAAACACCAAAATTTTGGTTCCTAAAATGGGGGAAAAAACCCAAAATTTTGGCTCCTAAAATGGGGGAAAAACCCCAAAATTTTGGCTCCTAAAATGGGGGAAAAACCCCAAAATTTTGGCTCCTAAAATGGGGGAGAACCCCAAAATTTTGGCTCCTAAAAGGGGGAAAAAACCCAAAATTTTGGCTCCTAAAAGGGGGAAAAAACCCAAAATTTTGGCTCCTAAAATGGGGAAAAACCCCAAAATTTTGGCTCCTAAAATGGGGGAAAAAAACCAAAATTTTGGCTCCTAAAATGGGGGAAAAAACCCAAAATTTTGGCTCCTAAAATGGGGGAAAAACCCCCAAATTTTGGCTCCTAAAATGGGGGAAAAACCCCCAAAATTTTGGCTCCTAAAAGGGGGAAAAACCCAAAATTTTGGCTCCTAAAATGGGGAAAAAACCCAAAATTTAAGGGTGGGGGGGTCCCAAAATCTACGGGAGGCGCCCCAAAATTTGGGGTCCCAAAAAGGGGGAAAAACCCCAAAATTTGGTGTCCCAAAAAGGGGGAAAACCCCCAAAATTTTGGCTCCTAAAATGGGGGAAAAACCCCAAAATTTTGGCTCCTAAAATGGGGGAAAACCCCCAAAATTTTGGCTCCTAAAAAGGGGGAAAAACCCCAAAATTTTGGCTCCTAAAATGGGGGAAAAACCCCAAAATTTTGGCTCCTAAAAGGGGGAAAAACCCCAAAATTTTGGCTCCTAAAATGGGGGAAAAACCCCAAAATTTTGGCTCCTAAAATGGGGGAAAAACCCCAAAATTTTGGCTCCTAAAAGGCGGAAAAAACCCAAAATTTTGGCTCCTAAATTGGGGAGGGGCCCCAAAATTTAAGGGTGGGGGGGGGTCCCAAAATCTGGGGGAGGCGCCCCAAAATTTGGGGTCCCAAAAAGGGGGAAAAACCCCAAAATTTGGTGTCCCAAAAAGGGGGAAAAACCCAAAATTTTGGCTCCTAAAATGGGGAAAAACCCCAAAATTTGGTGCCCAAAAAGGGGGAAAAACCCCAAAATTTTGGCTCCTAAAATGGGGCGTGGCCCCAAAATTTTAGGGGGGCGGGTCCCAAAATCTGCGGGAGGCGCCCCAAAATTTGGGGTCCCAAAAATTTGGGGTCGAGTCCCAAAATGAGGGGGGAGGGGCAAAGGGGGGGGGCTCCAAAATTCGGGGCGGACCCCCAAAAATTTGGGGGAGGGTCCCAAAATTGGGGATTCGATCCCAAAAATGGGGGGGAGGAGCCAAAAAATGTAAATGGGATCCCCAAAAATATGGGGGAGGGGTAAAAGGGGTCCCCAAAATCGTCCTGGGGGGGGATGGGCGGACTCGCCCCTCCCCCACCTCGGGCCGCGCGGGTGGGGGAGGGGCGGGCGGGGCTATTTTGGGATCCCGAAAGGCCAAAGGGGACCCGAGAAGGTCACGGGGGGGTCCCCCCCCCCCCCCACCCCGATATAAGGGGGAGCCCCCGGAGCCCCCCGAGCTGCCCCCGGACACCCCACGGTGAGTGAACCCCAAAAAATCCCAAAATTATCCTAAAATTTGGATGGGGAGGGAGAGAGACCCCAAAAAAAACCCAAAATTATCCCAAAATGTGAACGGGGAGGGAGACACAAAAATAACCCCAAAAAAACCCAAAATTATCCCAAAATGTGAATGGGGAGGGAGATCCAAAAATATTCCCCCTAAAAAACCCCAAAATTATCACAAAATGTGAAGGGGGAGGGAGAAAGACCCGAAAATATCCCTAAAAAAATCCCAAAATTATCCCAAAATGTGAATGGGGAGGGAGATCCAAAAATATCCCTAAAAAATACCCCAAAATTATCCCAAAATGTGAATGGGGAGGAGACCCAAAATATCCCCCAAAAAATACCCAAAATGTGGCTGGGCTGGGAGAGACCCCAAAAAATCCCAAAAATAACCCAAAATGTGGATGGGGAGGGAGACCCAAAATAACCCCCCAAAAAAAACCCCAAAATTATCCCAAAATGTGGATGGGGAGGGAGAGAGACCCCAAAAAATCCCAAAAATAACCCAAAATGTGAATGGGGAGGGAGAGACACCAAAAAAACCCCCCAAAATTCGCCTGTGGGGAAAGAGACCCCAAAAATCCCAAAAATAACCCAAAATCTGCTTGAAAAAGGAGAGAGACCCCAAAAATCCCCCCGGACCCCAAAAATCCCCCGGGATTGTCCCCAAATCCCCCCCGGACCCCAAAAATGACCCCAAATCCCCAAAATTCCTCCCGAAATGGGGCTGGGACACCCCAAAAATCCCCCTGAACCCCAAACCCCCCAAAATTCGTCCCCTAAATTGGAGCCCAGACCCCAAAATTGTTCCTGGGCACCCCAAAATCCCCTCGGGACCCCCCAAAATTCCCCCCAAAAAAACCCAAATTTGGCCCCAAACCCCAAAAATCCCCCCGGGAACCCCAAAATTCCCCCGGGAACCCCAAAAATCTCCCCGGGAGCCCCAAAAATCCCCCCAGAGAACCCCAAAAATCCCACCGGGAACCCCAAAAATCCCACCGGGAACCCCAAAAATCTCCCCGGGAACCCCAAAATTCCCCCCGGGAACCCCAAAATTCACCCGGGATCCCAAAAATCCCCCGTGGGAACCCCAAAATCCGCTCAGGACCCCCCAAAGTCCCCCCGGGAACCCCAAAATCCCCTCTGGGACCCCAAAATCCCCCCCCGGGATCCCAAAATCCCTCCCGGAAACCCCAAAATTCCCCCGGGAACCCCAAAAATTCCCCCGGGGAACTCCAAAAATCCCCTTGGACCCCAAAAATCTCCGCGGGAACCCCAAAAATCCCCCCGGGAACCCCAAAATTCCCCCCGGGAACCCAAAATTCCCCCGCGGGAACCCCAAATTCCCCTCAGGACCCCAAAAATCTCCGCGGGAACCCCAAAATTCCCCCGGGACCCCAAAAATCCCCTCCGGGACCCCAAAATTCCACCCAAAAACCCCCAAAATTACCCTGAACCCCAAAATCCCCCCGGGAACCCCAAAAATCCCCTCAGGGCCCCCCAAAATCCCCCCCGGGACCCCAAAATCCCACTGGGAACCCCAAAATCCTCTCAAGACCCGACAAAATCCCACCGGGAACCCCAAAATCCCACCCAAAACCCCCCAAAATCACCCTGAACCCCAAAAATCCCCCCCGGGAACCCCAAAATTCCACCCGGGAACTGCAAAATCCCCCCCGGGAACCCCTAAACTGCCCCTGGACCTCCGAAATTTCCCCCCAAAACCCCAAAAATGGCCCTGAACCCCAAAAATCCTCCAGTTAACCCCAAAAATCCCCCCCGGGACCCCAAAATCCCCCCCTGAGACCCCAAAATGCTCTCAAGACCCCCCCAAAATCCCCCCGGGAGCCCCAAATTCCCCTCAGAACCTCCCAAAAATCCCACCGGGAACCCCAAAATCCTCTCAAGACCCGACAAAATCCCCCGGGGAACCCCAAAAATCCCCCTGGGACCCCAAAATATCACCCAAAACCCCCAAAATTACCCTGAACCCCAAAAATCCCCCCGGGAACCCCAAAAATCCACCCGGGACCCCAAAATCCCCCCCGGGACCCCAAAAATCCCCTCTGGGACCCCAAAATCCCCCCGGGACCCCAAAATCCTCTCAAGACCCGACAAAATCCCCCGGGGAACCCCAAAATTCCCCCGGGACCCCAAAATCCCACCCAAAACCCCCCAAAATTCCCCCGGGACCCCAAAATCCCCCCCGGGACCCCAAAAATCCCCCCCGGGAACTGCAAAATCCCCCCCTGGGAACCCCGAAACTGCCCCTGGACCCCCGAAATCTGCCCCAAAAACGCCAAAAATTCCCCCGGAACACCAAAAATCCTCCCGGGAACCCCAAAAATCCGCCAGGTAACCCCAAAAATCCCCCCCTGGACCCCAAAAATCCCCCCGGGACCCCAAAATCCCGGTGGGCCCCACCGTGACTCAGCTCGCGGCGTTGCCCTTTTAAGGCCCCGCCCACTCTGGGCGGGGCGCGGTGACGTCACCGCCTCAAGCCCCGCCCCCGCCCCGCGAGCGCCGCGGCGGAGCTCAGGTGGGGGGGGAGGGGGGGGCGGAATTTTGGGGTGAAAAAGGGAAAATTTGGGGCTGGGAGGGAAAAGGGGCCGAGGCGGGGCTGGGACAGGCGGGGTTTGGGGAGAAAAAAGTGAATTTTGGGGGGAAAAAGGCGAATTTTGGGGAGGAAAAGGCGAATTATGGGTGCGGGGGGAGCGTTGGGGGCGGTTGGAGGAAACGTGAGGGGAAAAGTGCAGATTTTGAGGGAAAAAAGTAGATTTTGGGGTGAAAATGGGGGGATTTGGGTGCGGAGGGCAATCCTGGAGGAAAAAAAGTGCAGATTTTGAGGTGAAAAGTGCAGATTTTAGGGTAAAAATGCGGATTTTGAGGTGAAAAGTGCAAATTCTGAGGGGAAAAGTGCAGGTTTTGAGGAGAAAAGTGCAGATTTTGGGGTAAAAATGCTGATTTTTGAGGTGAAAAGTGCAGGTTTTGAGGTGAAAAGTGCAGATTTTGGGATCTGAGGCAGATTTTGTGGAGGGTGAGGAAATCGTGAGGTAAAAATGCAGATTTTTGAGATAAAAATGCAGATTTTTGGGGTGAAAATGCTGATTTTGGGGTAAAAAGGCAGATTTTGAGGTGAAAAGTGCAAATTCTGAGGGGAAAAGTTCAGATTTTGAGGTGAAAAGGCAGATTTTGAGGTGAAAAGTGCAGATTTTGAGGTGAAAATTGCAAATTCTGAGGGGAAAAGTGCAGGTTTTGAGGTGAAAAGTGCAGATTTGGGGGTAAAAATGCTGATTTTTGAGGTGAAAAGTGCAGGTTTTGAGGTGAAAAGTGCAGGTTCTGGGATCTGAGGCAGATTTTGTGGTGGGTGAGGAAATCGTGAGGTAAAAAGTGCAGATTTTGAGATAAAAATGCAGATTTTTGGGGTGAAAATGAAGATTTTTGAGGTGAAAATGCAGATTTTGGGGTAAAATTTCAGATTTTGAGGTGAAAAGTCCCGGTTTTGAGGTAAAAAAAGTCGATTTGGAGGTTAAATTGCGTATTTTGGAGGTCGGGAGGAAATCCTGAAGTAAAAAGTGCAGGTTTTGAGATGAAAAGTGCAAATTCTGAGGGGAAAAGTGCAGGTTTTAGGGTAAAAATCCAGATTTTGGGGTGAAAAGTGCAGATTTTGGGGGCATAGGGCAATCATAAAAAAAGTGCAGGTTTTGAGGTGAAAATGCAGATTTTGGGGTAAAAATGCTGATTTTTGAGGTGAAAAGTGCAGGTTTTGAGGTGGAAAGTGCCGATTTTGGGGTCTGGGGCAGATTTTGTGGAGGGTGAGGAAATCGTGAGGTAAAAATGCAGATTTTGAGATAAAAATGCAGATTTTTGAGGTGAAAATGCATATTTTGGGGTAAAAAGGCAGATTTTGAGGTGAAAAGTGCAAATTCTGAGGTGAAAAGTGCAGCTTTTGAGGTGAAAAGTGCAGATTTTGGGATAAAAATGCTGATTTTTGAGGTGAAAAGTGCAGGTTTTGAGGTGGAAAGTGCCGATTTTGGGGTCTGAGGCAGATTTTGTGGAGGGTGAGGAAATCGTGAGGTAAAAAGTGCAGATTCTGGGGTAAAAATGCAGATTTTTGGGGTGAGAATGAAGATTTTTGAGGTGAAAATGCAGAATTTGGGGTAAAAATTCAGATTTTGAGGTGAAAAGTGCCGGGTTTGAGGCAAAAAAAGTCGATTTGGAGGTTAAATTGTGAATTTTGGAGGTCGGGAGGAAATCCTGAAGTAAAAATTGCAGATTCTGAGGTGAAAAGTGCAGGTTTTGAGGTGAAAAGTGCAGATTTTGGGGTAAAAATGCTGATTTTTGAGGTGAAAAGTGCAGGTTTTGAGGTGGAAAGTGCCGATTTTGGGATCTGAGGCAGATTTTGTGGTGGGTGAGGAAACCGTGAGGTAAAAATGCAGATTTTGAGATAAAAATGCAGATTTTTGGGGTGAAAATGAAGATTTTTGGGGTGAAAATGCAGATTTTGGGGTAAAATTTCAGATTTTGAGGTGAAAAGTGCCGGTTTTGAGGTTAAAAAAGTTGATTTGGAGGTTAAATTGTGAATTTTGGAGGTCGGGAGGAAATCCTGAGGTAAAACCTGCAGATTTTGGGGGTAAAAATGCAAATTTGTGGGTGAAAAAGGAAATATTGGGCTATGGGGAGAAAATTGTGAGGTAAAAAAATTCAGATTTTGATGTCTAGCTGCAGATTTTGGGGTGAAAATGAAGATTTTGGGGGGACTGGAATGGTTTTGGGTGGGAAAATGCAGATTTTGGGGCGAGGGGGAGAAATTTTGAGGTGAAAATTGGAGATTTTTGGGGTGGAAAATGTCAATATTGAGGTTGAAGGGTCAATATTGAGGTGAAAAAGGCAAATTTGGGACTAAAAAAGCTGATTTTGGGGCAAAAATGGCAAATTTGAGGCAAAAAGGGTCAGATTTGGGGCAGAAAGGGTCAAATTTGAGGTGAAAAAGGTCAAATTAGAGGCAAAAATTTCAGATTTGGGAGTGACAGCAGATTTTGGGGTGAAACGTCAAATTTTGGGGTAAAAAAGGCAGATTTTGGGTGAAAACGTCAAATTTTGGGGTAAAAAGTCAAATTTTGGGTGTAAAAGGTGGATATTGGGGGAAAAAATCGAATTTATGGGTGAAAAAGTCAGATTTTGGGGTGTAAAGGGCAGATTTAGGGTGAAAAATGCAATTTTGGGGTGAAAAATTGGAATTTTGGGATGAAAAAGTCACATTTGGGGGTGAAAAGGGCATATTTTGGGGTAAAAAAGTCAAATTTTGGGTGCAAAAGGTGGATATTGGGGTAAAAAATTCAAATCTATAGGTGAAAAAGTCAGATTTTGGGGTGAAAAGTTGAATTTTGTGGTGCAAAACGTGGATTTGGGTGAAAAAGTTGGATTTGTGAGAGAAAAAGTTGAATTTTCAGGGAGACAAAGGCAGATTTTGGGGTGAAAAAGTCGAATTTGGGGTAAAAATGAAATTTTGGGGTGCACAAAGCAGATTTGTGGGAGCAAAAGTTGAATTTGGGGGTGCAAAACTCAAAGTTTGGGGTGAAAATGTTGAATTTTGGGGTGCAAAACTCAGATTTGTGGGTGCAAAAGTCGAATTTGGGGGTGCAAAAAGGAGAATTTGGGGTTAAAAAGTCAGATTGGTGAGAGGAAAAGATAAATTTTGGGGTTCAACAGGTGGATTTTGGGGTACAAAAATTCGATTTTTGGGGTGCCCAGAGCAGATTTTGGGGTTCCAGGGTCAATTTTGGGGTGCAAAGTGCGGATTTTGGTTGCCCAGTGTGGATTTTAGTGATTTTGGGGTGCAAAATACGGATTTTGGGGGTTCCAGGGACGGATTTTGGGGTGCAAAGTGCAGATTTTAGGGGTTCCAAAGGCGGATTTTAGTGATTTTGGGGTGCAAAGTGCAGATTTTGGGGTTCCAGGGCAGATTTTAGGGATTTTGGGGGTTCCAAAGGCGGATTTTGGGGTGCAAAGTGCAGATTTTGGGGTTCCAAAGGTGGATTTTGGGGTGCAAAGTGCAGATTTTGGGGGTTCCAAGGCAGATTTTGGGGTGCAAAGTGCAGATTTTGGGGTTCCAAGGCACATTTTGGGGTGCAAAGTGCAGATTTTGGGGTTCCAAAGGCGGATTTTAGTGATTTTGGGGTGCAAAGTGCAGATTTTAGGGGTTCCAAAGGCGGATTTTAAGGATTTTGGGGTACAAAGTGCAGATTTTAGGGGTTCCAAAGGCGGATTTTAGTGATTTTGGGGTGCAAAGTGCAGATTTTGGGGTGCCAAAGGCGGATTTTAGTGATTTTGGGGGTTCCAAAGGCGGATTTTAGTGATTTTGGGGTGCAAAGTGCAGATTTTGGGGTGCAAAATACGGATTTTGGGGGTTCCAGGGTCAGTTTTGGGGTGCAAAGTGCAGATTTAGGGGTTCTAAAGGCGGATTTTAGTGATTTTGGGGTGCAAAGTGCAGATTTTGGGGATCCCAAGGCAGATTTTGGGTGCAAAGTGCAGATTTTGGGGTTCCAAGGCAGATTTTGGGGTGCAAAGTGCAGATTTTGGGGGTTCCAAAGGCGGATTTTAGGGATTTTGGGGTGCAAAGTGCAGGTTTTGGGGTTCCAGGGTCAGTTTTGGGGTGCAAAGTGCAGATTTTGGTTGCCCAGTGCGGATTTTAGTGATTTTGGGGTGCAAAGTGCGGGTTTTAGGGGTTCCAAAGGCGGATTTTAGTGATTTTGGGGTGCAAAATACGGATTTTGGGGGTTCCAGGGACGGATTTTGGGGTGCAAAGTGCAGATTTTGGGGGTTCCAAAGGCGGATTTTCGGGTGCAAAGTGCAGATTTTGGGGTTCCAAAGGCGGATTTTAGTGATTTTGGGGTGCAAAGTGCAGATTTTGGGGGTTCCAGGGACGGATTTTGGGGGTTTTGGGGGTTCCAAAGGCGGATTTTAGTGATTTTGGGGTGCAAAATACGGATTTTGGGTGTTCCAGGGACGGATTTTGGGGTGCCCAGCGCGAATTTTGGGGTTCCAAGGCAGATTTGTGGTGCAAAGTGCAGATTTTAGGGGTTCCAAAGGCGGATTTTAAGGATTTTGGGGTGCAAAGTGCGGGTTTTGGGGGTTCCAAAGGCGGATTTTAGTGATTTTGGGGTGCAGAGTGCAGATTTTGGGGGTTCCAAAGGCGGATTTTGGGGTGCAAAGTGCAGATTTTGGGTGTTCCAAAGGCGGATTTTAGGGATTTTGTGTGTTCCAAAGGCGGATTTTAGTGATTTTGGTGTGCAAAGTGCGGATTTTGGGGTGCAAAGTGCGGATTTTGGGGTTCCAAAGGCGGATTTTGGGGGTTCCAAATGCGGATTTTAGTGATTTTGGTGTGCAAAGTGCAGATTTTAGGGGTTCCAAAGGCGGATTTTAGGGATTTTGGGGGTTCCAAAAGCGGATTTGGGGGATTTTGGGTGTTCCAAAGGCGGATTTTAGGGATTTTGGGTGTTCCAAAGGCGGATTTTGCAGTTCCAGGGTCAGTTTTGGGGTGCAAAATGCCGATTTCGGGGCTCGGTGGGTGCGTCCCCCCCCCCGCCCGCCGCTCTCCCCATTTCATTTTCCTCCTTCCTCTTCCTCCTCCTCCTCCTCCTCTCCTTGAGCCGCCCTTGGCGGGGGCGGGGCCGTTCCCGGTGCCCTTCCCGGTGCTCGGGGCTCCCTCGGTCACTCCCGGCTCGGCTCCCGCAGCTCCCGGACCCTCCGGACACTCCGGACACCGCCGGACACTCCGGACACCGCCGGACACTCGGACACTTCAGCCACTCCGGACACTCCGGACACCACCGGACACTCCCGGACCCACCGGACACCACCGGACACTCCCGGACACTTCAGCCCCTCCGGACACTCGGTGGGTTCTCCGCCCTCACGAACGTCCCGATCTTCCTCCCGCTCTTCCTCTTCCAATTCGGGATTTTCCTCATTTTCCTCTCCCTCCTCGACCCCAAAGTCCTGGGTTTTTCCTTCAAATTTGGGGGTTTTCCTTAAAATCTGGGGGTTTTTCCTCAAAATTTTGTGGTTTTCCCTTAGAATTTTGGGGTTTTTTCCTCAAAATTTTAGGGTTTTCCCTTAGAATTTTGGGGGTTTTACCTTCAAATCTGGGGTTTTCTCTTCAAATCTGGGGGTTTTTCCTCAAAATCTGGGGGTTTTCCCTAAAATATGGGGGTTTTTCCTTAAAATCTTGGGATTTTCCCCTAAAATACAGGGGGTTTTCCTTAAAATCTGGGGGTTTCCCTTAAAATCTGGGGGTTTCCCTTAAAATTGAGGGGTTTTCCCTAAAATCTGGGGTTTTTCCCTAAAATCTGGGGGTTTTTCCTTAAAATCTAGGGGGTTTCCCCTAAAGATTTGGGGGTTTTCCTCAAAATTTTGGGGTTTTTTCCTTAAAATCTGGGGGTTTTCCCTTAAAATCATGGGGTTTTCCTCAAAATTTTGGGGGTTTTCCCTTAGAATTTTGGGTTTTTTTCCTCAAAATCTTGGTGTTTTCCCTTAAAATCTGGGTTTTTTTCCTCAAAATCTTGGGGTTGTCCCTTAAAATTTGGGGGTTTCCCTTAAAATCTGAGGGTTTTTCCTCAAAATCTTGGGGTTTTTCCTTAAAATTTGGGGTTTTCCTTGAAATCTGAGGGTTTTCCCTTCAAATCTTGGGGTTTTCCCTTAAAATCTTGGGGTTTTTCCTTAAAATTTGGGGTTTTCCTTGAAATCCGAGGGTTTTCCCTTAAAATCTGGGGGTTTTCCCTTAAAATCTTGGGATTTTCCCTTAGAAGTTTGGGGTTTTTTCCTCAAAATCTTGGGGTTTTCCCTTAAAATTTGGGGGTTTCCCTTAAAATCTGAGGTTTTTTCCTCAAAATCTTGGGGTTTTCCCTTAAAATTTGGGGGTTTTACTTCAAATCTGGAGGTTTTCCCTTCAAATCTTGGGGTTTTCGCTGAAAATTTGGGGGTTTTTCCTCAAAATCTTGGGGGTTTTCCTTAAAATCTGGGGGTTTTCCCTTCAAATCTGGGGTTTTCCTTTAAAATCTGGGGGGTTTTCCTTAAAATCTAGGTGTTTTCCCTAAAATATGGGGGTTTTTCCTTAAAATTTGGGGATTTTTCCTTAAAATCTAGGGGTGTTCCCTTAAAATCTGGGGGGTTTCCCTTCAAATCTGGGGGTTTTCCCTTAAAATCTGGGTTTTTTCCCTTAAAATCTGGGGTTTTCCCTTAAAATTTTGGGTTTTTTTCCTGAAAATCTTGGTGTTTTCCCTTAAAATCTGGGGGTTTTTCCTTAAAATCTGGGGGTTTTCCCTTAAAATCTGGGAGTTTTTCCTTAAAATCTTGGGATTTTCCCTTAGAAGTTTGGGGTTTTTTCCTCAAAATCTTGGGGTTTTCCCTTAAAATCTGGGGGTTTCCCTTAGAATTTTGGGTTATTTCCTCAAAATCTTGGTGTTTTCCCTTAAAATTTTGGGGTTTTCCTTAAAATTTGGGGGTTTTCCCTGAAGATTTGGGGTTTTCCTTGAAATCTGGGGGTTTTCCCTTCAAATCTGGGGGTTTTTCCTTAAAATCTTGGGATTTTCCCTTAGAAGTTTGGGGGTTTTTCCTCAAAATCTTGGGGTTTTCCCTTAAATCTGGGGGTTTTCCCTTAAAATCTTGGGATTTTCCCTTAAAATTTGGGGGTTTTTTTCTCAAAATATTGGGGTTTTCTCTTAAAATTTGGGTTTTTTTCCTTAAAATGTGGGAGTTTCTCCTTAAAATCTTGGGATTCCACCTCAAAAACTTGGGGCTTTACTCTTAAAACTTGAGGTTTACCCTCAAAATCCGAGGGTTTTCCCTCAAAATTTTGGGGTTTTGTCCTCAAAATCTTCGGGTTTGACCCTTAAAATTTTGGGGGTTTCTCTCAAAAATTTGGGGTTTACCCTTAAAATCTGAGGGTTTTTCCTTAAAATTTGGGGGTTTACCCTTAAATCTGGGTGTTTTTCCTCAAAATCTGGGGGTTTTTCCTTAAAATCTGGGGGTTTTCGCTTCAAATCTGGGGGTTTTCCCTTAAAATTTGGGGGTTTTTCCTTAAAATCTTGGGATTTTCCCTTAGAATTTTGGGGGGTTTTCCTCAAAATCTTGGGGTTTTCCCTTAAAGTCTGGGGTTTTCCCTGAAGATTTGGGGTTTTCCTTGTAATCTGGGGTTTTCCCTTCAAATCTGGGTTTTTTTCCTCAAAATTTTGGGGTTTTCCCTTAGAATTTTGGGGGGTTTTTTTCTCAAAATCTTGGGGTTTTCCCTTAAAATCTTGGGATTTTCCCCTAAAATTTGGGGGGTTTTCCCTTCAAATCTGGGGGTTTTCCCTTAAAATCTTGGGATTTTCCCTTAAAATACAGGGTTTTTTCCTTAAAATCTGGGGCTTTTTCCTTAAAATCTTGGGATTTTCCCTTAGACGTTTGGGCTTTTTTCCTCAAAATCTTGGGGTTTTTCCTTAAAATCTGGGGGTTTTCCCTTAAAATCTAGGGGATTTCCCCTAAAATTTGGGGGTTTCTCCTTCAAATCTGGGGGTTTCCCTTAAAATCTTGGGATTTCCCTTAAAATCTAAGGGTTTTCCCTTAAAATCTTGGGGGTTTTCCCTTAAAATCTAGGGGTTTTCCCCTAAAATTTGGGGGGTTTTCCATGAAATTTGGGGGTTTCCCTTAAAATCTAGGGGGTTTTCCTCAAAATTTTGGGGTTTTCCCTTAGAATTTTTGGGTTTTTTCCTCAAAATCTTGGGGTTTTCCCTTAAAATCTGGGGGGTTTACCTTCAAATCTTGGGATTTTCCCTGAAGATTTGGGGTTTTCCTTGAAATGTGGGGGTTTTCTTTAAAATCTTGGGATTTTCCCCTAAAATTTGGGGGATTTTCCTTAAAATCTGGAGGTTTCCCTTAAAATCTAGGGGTTTTCCCTTAAAATTTGGAGGTTTCCCTTAAAATCTGAGGTTTTTTCCTCAAAATCTTGGGGTTTTCCCTTAGAATTTGGGGGGTTTCCCTTAAAATCTTGGGATTTTACCCTAAAATTTAGGGGGTTTTCCTTAAAATCTAGGGGTTTTCCCTTAGAAGTTTGGGGTTTTTTTCCTCAAAATCTTCGGGGTTTTTCCTTAGAATTTTGGGGGGTTTTCCTCAAAATCTTGGTATTTTCCCTTAAAAATTGGGGGTTTTTTCCTCAAAATATTGGGGTTTCCCTTAAAATTTGGGGGTTTTCCCTCAAAATCGGGGGGTTTTCCCTTAAAATCTGGGAGTTTTTCCTTAAAATCTTGGGATTTCACCTCAAAAACTTGGGGCTTTACCCTTAAAACTTGAGGTTTACCCTCAAAATCCGGTTATTTTCCCTCAAAATTTTGGGGTTTTCCCTTAAAATCTGGGGGTTTTTCCTTAAAATCTTGGGGTTTTTCCTAAAAATCTGTGGTTTTCCCTTAAAATTTGGGGGTTTTCCCTTAAAATTTTGGGATTTTGCCCTTAAATCCTGTGGTTTTCCCTTAAAATCTGGGGGTTTTCCCCCTCAAAATCTTTGGATATTTCCCTAAAAATTTTGGTGGTTTTCCCTTAAAATCTTGGGGTTTTCCCCTAAAAATCTTGGGATTTTTCCTTAAAATTTTGGGATTTTCCCCTAAAAATCTTGGGATTTTTCCCTAAAAATCTTGGGATTTTTCCTTAAAATTTTGGGATTTTCCCCTAAAAATCTTGGGATTTCCCCTCAAAATCTTGGGGTTTTACCCTTAATATCTTGATATATTTCCCTAAAAAATTGGAGTTTTTCCCTCAAAATCCTGAGGTTTTCCCCTCAAATTTTTGGGATTTTCCCCTAAAACTCCTGGAGGTTTTCCCTCAAAATTTTGGGATTTTCCCCTCAAAGTCTCGGGGTTTTTTCCTCACAATTTTGGGATTTTGCCCTCAAAACTTTGGGGTTTTTCCCTTTCAAATATTGGAAGTTTCCCCTCAAAATCCTGAGGTTTTTCCCTAAAAATTTTGGTGTTTTCCCCTCAAAATCTTGGGGGTTTCCCTAAAAATTTTGGTGGTTTTTCCCTTAAAATCTTGGGATTTTTCCCTTAAAATTTTGGGATTTTCCCCTAAAAATTTTGGGATTTTTCCTTAAAATCTTGGGGTTTCCCCTCAAAATCTTGGGGTTTTACCCTCAAAATCTTGGGGTTTTACCCTCAAAATCTTGATATATTTCCCTAAAAATATTGGAATTTTCCCCTCAAAATCCTGAGGTTTTCCCTCAAAATTTTGGGATTTTCCCCTCAAAGTCTCGGGGTTTTCCCCTCACAATTTTGGGATTTTCCCCTCAAAACTTTGGGGTTTTTCCCTATCAAATATTGGAAGTTTCCCCTCAAAATCCTGAGGTTTTTTCCCTAAAAACTTTGGGATTTTACCCTCAAAATTTGGGGTTTTTCCCTTTCAAATCTTGGGGTTTTTCCCTTTCAAATCTTGGCGTTTTTCCCTCAAAATTTTGGGATTTCCCCTCAAAATTTTGGGGATTTCCCCTAAAAATTTTGGGGTTTTTCCCTTAAAATTTTGGGAGTTCTTCCCAAAAATTCTTGAGTTTTTTTCCACCTCCAATCCTGGGGTTCTTCCCCCAAAATCTTGGGGGTTCTTCCCCCCTCAGTGCCCCCAGTTCACTCCCAGTGCCCCCAGTTCACTCCCAGTTCACTCCCAGTGCCCCCAGTGCCCTCCTTATCTCCTCCCGGTGCCCTCCCAGTTCACTCCCAGTGCCCCCAGTCCCTCCCAGTTCACTCCCAGTCCCTCCCAGTCCCTCCCAGTCCCTCCCAGTCCCCCCCAGTCACTCCCAGTCCCCTCCCAGTCTCTTCCCAGTTCACTCCCAGTGCCCCCAGTTCAGTCCCAGTGCCCCCAGTTCAGTCCCAGTGCCCCCAGTTCACTCCCAGTGCCCCCAGTTCACTCCCAGTTCAGTCCCAGTGCCCCCAGTTCAGTCCCAGTGCCCCCAGTTCACTCCCAGTTCACTCCCAGTGCCCCCAGTTCACTCCCAGTTCACTCCCAGTTCACTCCCAGTTCACTCCCAGTGCTCCCAGTGCCCTCCCAGTGCCCCCAGTGCCCTCCTTATCTCCTCCCAGTGCCCTCCCAGTTCACTCCCAGTTCACTCCCAGTTCACTCCCAGTGCCCCAGTTAACTTCCAGTGCCCCCAGTCCCTCCCAGTTCAGTCCCAGTTCACTCCCAGTCCCCTCCCAGTTCACTCCCAGTGCTCCCAGTCCTTATCAGTGCCCTCCTTATCTCCTCCCAGTGCCCCCAGTTCAGTCCCAGTGCCCCCAGTGCCCCCAGTTAACTTCCAGTGCCCCCAGTCCCTCCCAGTTCACTCCCAGTTCACTCCCAGTGCCCCCAGTCCTTATCAGTGCCCTCCTTATCTCCTCCCAGTCCCTCCCAGTTCAGTCCCAGTGCCCCCAGTTCATTCCCAGTGCTCCCAGTTCATTCCCAGTGCCCCCAGTTCAGTCCCAATTCACTCCCAGTGCCCCAGTTAACTTCCAGTGCCTCCAGTCCTCCCAGTTCAGTCCCAGTTCACTCCCAGTCCCCTCCCAGTTCACTCCCAGTTCACTCCCAGTGCTCCCAGTCCTTATCAGTGCCCTCCTTATCTCCTCCCAGTGCCCCCAGTTCACTCCCAGTGCCCCCAGTTCACTCCCAGTGCCCCCAGTTCAGTCCCAGTGCCCCCAGTGCCCTCCCAGTCTCCTCCCAGTTCACTCCCAGTGCCCCCAGTCCTTATCAGTGCCCTCCTTATCTCATCCCAGTGCCCCCAGTGCCCCCAGTGCCCCCAGTTCAGTCCCAGTGCCCCCAGTTCAGTCCCAGTCCCTCCCAGTCCCTCCCAGTCCCTCCCAGTCCATTCCCAGTCCCTCCCAGTCCCTCCCAGTCCCTCCCAGTCCATTCCCAGTCCATTCCCAGTACCCTCCCAGTCCCTCCCAGTCCCTCCCAGTCCCCCCCAGTCCCTCCCAGCTCACTCCCAGTCCCTCCCAGTCCCTTCCCAGTCCCTCCCAGTCCCTTCCCAGTCCCTCCCATTCCCTCCCAGTCCCTCTCAGTCCATTCCCAGTCCCTCCCATTATAACCCAGTCCTCTCCCAGTCCCTCCCAGTTCACTCCCAGTCCCTCCCATTTCATTCCAGTTCACTCCCAGTCTCTCCCAGTCATTCCCAGTTCCCTCCCAGTCCCTCCCAGTTCCCTCCCAGTCCCTCCCAGTCCCCTCCCAGTCCCTCCCAGTCCCTCCCAGTCCCCCCCAGTCCCTCCCAGTCCCTCCCAGTCCATTCCCAGTCCCTCCCAGTCCCTCCCAGTCCATTCCCAGTCCCTCCCAGTCCATTCCCAGTCCCTCCCAGTCCCTCCCAGTCCATTCCCAGTCCATTCCCAGTCCCTCCCAGTCCCTCCCAGTCCCTCCCAGTCCCTCCCAGTTCATTCCCAGTCCCTCCCAGTCCCTCCCAGTCCCTCCCAGTCCATTCCCAGTCCCTCCCAATTCACTCCCAGTCCCCTCCCAGTCCCTTCCAGTCCATCCCAGTCCCTCCCAGTCCCTCCCAGTTCACTCCCAGTCCCTTCCATTTCATCCCAGTTCACTCCCAGTCTCTCCCAGTCATTCCCAGTTCACTCCCAGTCTCTCCCAGTCATTCCCAGTTCACTCCCAGTCTCTCCCAGTCATTCCCAGTTCACTCCCAGTCTCTCCCAGTCATTCCCAGTTCACTCCCAGTCCCCTGCGGTCTCCTTCCAGTCCCCCCCAGTCCCTCCCAGTTCCTCCCAGTCCTTACCAGTGCCCTCCTTATCTCCTCCCAGTCTCCTCCCAGTTCAGTCCCAGTCCCCTCCCAGTGCTCCCTGACCTCTACCAGTCACTCCCAGTCACTGTCAATCTGTTCCCAGTCCCTCCCAGTGCCCTCCCAGTCTCTTCCCAGTCCACTCCCAGTGCCCCCAGTTCAGTCCCAGTGCCCCCAGTGCCCTCCCAGTCCATTCCCAGTGCCCCCAGTTCAGTCCCAGTGCCCTCCCAGTGCTGCCTGACCTCTCCCAGTCACTCTCCATCTACTCCCAGTCCCTCCCAGTTCACTCCCAGTGCCCCCAGTTCAATTCCAGCACCTCCAGTCCCTTCCTAGTTCACTCCCAGTGGCCCAAGTCCCATCCCAGTTCACTCCCAGTGCCCCAGTTCAATCCCAGTCCACTCCCAGTGCCCCCAGTTCAGTCCCAGTCCCCTCCCAGTTCAGTCCCAGTTCACTCCCAGTGCCCCCAGTCCTTATCAGTGCCCTCCTTATCTCCTCCCAGTGCCCTCCTAGCTCAGTCCCAGTGCCCCCAGTGCCCTCCCAGTGCCCTCCCAGTTCAGTCCCAGTGCCCCCAGTCCCTCCCAGTGCCCTCCCAGTTCAGTCCCAGTGCCCCCAGTTCACTCCCAGTCCCTCCCAGTTCAGTCCCAGTCCCTTCCCAGTGCTCCCTGACCTTTACCAGTCACTCCCAGTCACTCTCAATCTGTTCCCAGTCACTCCTAGTCCCCTCCCAGTCTCTTCCCAGTCCACTCCCAGTGCCCCCAGTTCATTCCCAGTGCCCCCAGTGCCCTCCCAGTTCAGTCCCAGTGCCCCCAGTTCAGTCCCAGTCCCTTCCCAGTGCTCCCTGACCTTCACCAGTCACTCCCAGTCACTCTCAATCTGTTCCAAATCACTCCCAGTCCCCTCCCAGTGCCCCCAGTTCAGTCCCAGTGCCCCCAGTTCAGTCCCAGTGCCCCCAGTTCAGTCCCAGTGCCCCCAGTTCAGTCCCAGTGCCCCCAGTTCAGTCCCAGTGCCCCCAGTTCCCTCCCAGTATAACCCAGTCCCCTCCCAGTCCATCCCAGTCCCTCTCTCCCTTTTTGGGGTCCCCCCCTGCGGTGTGGCCATGTCCATTCCCCCCCCCGAAGCGTGACCGATGACATCACCGCCACCCCTGTGACATCACTGTGACATCACTGCGACATCACTGTGACATCACGGTGCCACCACGGTGACGTCACTGTGACATCACTGTGACGTCATTGTCACATCACGGTGACGTCACGCTGTCCCCGCAGCGGTGGCCGCAGGATGTCCCCCCCCGTGCCCGCGCTGACCCCCGAGCAGAAGAAGGAGCTGGCGGCCATCGCCCAGCGCATCGTGGCGCCCGGCAAGGGCATCCTGGCTGCCGATGAGTCTACTGGTCTGTACTGGGAGGGACTGGGAGGGACTGGGAGTGAGCTGGGAGGGACTGGGAGGGACTGGGTTATACTGGGAGGGACTGAGAGGCACCGCGGCCATCACCCAGCGCATCGTGGCGCCCGGCAAGGGCATCCTGGCCGCCGATGAGTCTACTGGTGTGTACTGGGACAAACTGGGAGTGAACTGGGAGGGACTGGGTTATACTGGGAGGGACTGGGAGGCACCGCGGCCATCGCCCAGCGCATCGTGGCGCCCGGCAAGGGCATCCTGGCTGCCGACGAGTCTACTGGTGTGTACTGGGAGGGACTGGGAGGGACTGGGAGGGACTGGGAGGGACTGGGAATAGACTGGGAGGGACTGGGTTATACTGGGAGGGACTGGGAGGGACTGGGAGGCACCGCGGCCATCGCCCAGCGCATCGTGGCGCCCGGCAAGGGCATCCTGGCTGCTGATGAGTCTACTGGTGTGTACTGGGACGGACTGGGAGGGACTGGGAGGGACTGGGAGGGACTGGGAATGGACTGGGAGGGACTGGGATGGACTGGGAGGGACTGGGTTATACTGGGAGGGACTGGGTTATACTGGGAGGGACTGGGAGGCACCGCGGCCATCGCCCAGCGCATCGTGGCGCCCGGCAAGGGCATCCTGGCCGCTGATGAGTCCACTGGTGTGTACTGGGTTATACTGGGAGGGACTGGGAGGGGACTGGGAGGGACTGGGTTATACTGGGAGGGACTGGGAGGGACTGGGAGGGGACTGGGAGGGACTGGGTTATACTGGGAGGCACCGCGGCCATCGCCCAGTGCATCGTGGCGCCCGGCAAGGGCATCCTGGCCGCTGATGAGTCTACTGGTGTGTACTGGGACGGACTGGGATGGACTGGGATGGACTGGGAGGGACTGGGAGGGCACTGGGAGGGACTGGGAGGGACTGGGAGGGACTGGGACAGACTGGGAGGGACTGGGAGGGACTGGGAATGGACTGGGAGTGAACTGGGAATGACTGGGAGAGACTGGGAGTGAACTGGGACGGACTGGGAATGGACTGGGAGGGACTGGGAGGGACTGGGAATGGACTGGGAGGGACTGAGAGGGACTGGGAGGGACTGGGTTATACTGGGAGGGACTGGGTTATACTGGGAGGCACCGCGGCCATCGCCCAGCGCATCGTGGCGCCCGGCAAGGGCATCCTGGCTGCTGATGAGTCCACTGGTGTGTACTGGGACGGACTGGGAGGGACTGGGGATGGACTGGGAGGGACTGTGTTATACTGGGAGGGACTGGGAATGGACTGGGAGGGACTGGGAATGGACTGGGAGGGACTGGGACAGACTGGGATGGACTGGGACGGACTGGGAGGGACTGGGAGGCACTGGGATGGACTGGGACACACTGGGAATGGACTGGGAGGGACTGGGAATGGACTGGGAGGGACTGGGAGTGAACTGGGACAGACTGGGATGGACTGGGACGGACTGGGAGGGACTGGGAGGCACTGGGATGGACTGGGACACACTGGGAATGGACTGGGAGGGACTGGGAGGGACTGGGAATGGACTGGGAGGGACTGGGAGGGACTGGGAATGGACTGGGAATGGACTGGGACAGACTGGGAATGGACTGGGATGGACTGGGAGGGACTGGGATAAACTGGGAGGGACTGGGAGGGACTGGGGGGGAACTGGGAGGGACTGGGAGAGACTGGGAGGGACTGGGAGGGAACTGGGAGGGACTGGGTTATACTGGGAGGGACTGGGAGGGACTGGGAATGGACTGGGAGGGACTGGGAGGGACTGGGAGGGACTGGGAGGGGACTGGGAGGGACTGGGAGTGAACTGGGAATGGACTGGAAGGGACTGGGAGGGACTGGGAGGGACTGGGACAGACTGGGATGGACTGGGAGGGACTGGGAATGGACTGGGAGGGACTGGGAGGGACTGGGAGTGAACTGGGAGGGACTGGGAATGGACTGGGAGGGACTGGGATGGGCTCGGATTTACTGGGAGTTACTGGGAGTTACTGGTTTATACTGGGGAGCACCGAGGCAATGCCAGGGGCCTGGCTGGGGGTTCCTGGTTTATACTGGTGTACACTGGTTTTATACTGGTTCTAACTGGTTTATATAAATTCTTACTGGTTTATATAGGTTCTAACTGGTTTATACAGCTTGTAACTGGTTTGTACTGGTTCTGACTGGTTTATATAGGTTCTGACAGGTTTATACTGGTTCTAAGTGGTTTATACTGGTTCTGACTGGTTTATACTGGTTTTAACTGGTCCATAGTGGTTCTAACTGGTTTATATAGGTTCTAACTGGTTTATAGAGCTTGTAACTGGTTTATACAGGTCCTGACTGGTCCATACTGGTTCTAACTGGTCCATACTGGTTCATGCTGATCTACATTGGTTGTGACCGGTTTATACTGGTTCTAACTGGTTTTTACAGTTTATAATTGGTTTATACAGGTTCATGTTGGTTCTAACTGGTTCTGACTGGTTCTGACCAGTTTCCCCCCCCTCAGGCAGCATCGCCAAGCGGCTGAGCCAGACTGGTTCTAACTGGTTTATACTGGTTCTAACTGGTTTATACAGCTTGTAACTGGTTTATACAGCTTGTAACTGGTTTATACTGGTTCTAACTGGTTTATATAGCTTCTAACTGGTTTATACAGCTTGTAACTGGTTTATAGAGGTTCTAACTGGTTTATACAGGTTCTGACTGGTTTATATAGGTTCTGACAGGTTTATACTGGTTCTAACTGGTTTATACTGGTTCTAACTGGTTTATACAGCTTGTAACTGGTTTATACTGGTCCTGACTGGTCCAGACTGGTTCTAACTGGTTTATACAACTTGTAACTGGTTTATACAGGTTCTGACTGGTCCAGACTGGTTCTAACTGGTTTATATAGGTTCTAACTGGTTTATAAAGCTTGTAACTGCTTTATACAGGTTCTGACCGGTTCATACTGGTTCTAACTGGTTTATATAGGTTCTAATTGGTTTACTCAGCTTGTAACTGGTTTTTACAGGTTCTAACTGGTCCACACTGATTCTAACTGGTTCTGACCGGTCTCCCCCCCTCAGGCAGCATCGCCAAGTGGCTGAGCCAGACTGGTTCTAACTGGTTTATACAACTTGTAACTGGTTTATACAGGTTCTAACTGGTCCATACTGGTTCTGACTGGTTCTGACCGGTCTCCCCCCCCTCAGGCAGCATCGCCAAGCGGCTGAGCCAGACTGGTTCTAACTGGTTTATGCAGCTTGTAACTGGTTTATACAGGTTCTGACTGGTTTATATGAGTTCTGACAGGTTTATACTGGTTCTAACTGGTTTATACAGGTTCTGACTGGTTTATACAGGTTCTAACTGGTTTATACAGCTTGTAACTGGTTTATACAGGTTCTAACTGGTCCAGACTGGTTCTAACTGGTTTATACTGGTTCTAACTGGTTTATACAGCTTGTAACTGGTTTATAGGTTCTAACTGGTTTATATTGGTTCTAACTGGTTTATACAGCTTGTAACTGGTTTATACAGCTTGTAACTGGTTTATACAGGTTCTAACTGGTTTATACAGCTTGTAACTGGTTTATACTGGTTCATACTGGTTCTGACCGGTTCTAACTGGTTCTGACCGGTCTCCCCCCCCTCAGGCAGCATCGCCAAGTGGCTGAGCCAGACTGGTTTATACTGGTCCATACTGGTTCACACTGATCTACATTGGTTGTGACTGGTTTATACTGGTTCTAACTGGTTTATACTGGTTCTAACTGGTTTATACTGGTTCTGACTGGTTCCCCCCCCCCCACAGGCAGCATTGCCAAGTGGCTGAGCCAAACTGGTTTAACCAGTCCATACTGGTTCATACTGGTTTATACAGCTTGTAACTGGTTTATACAGGTTCTAACTGCTTCTAACTGGTTTATACTGGTTCTGACTGGTTTCCCCCCCACAGGCAGCATTGCCAAGCGGCTGAGCCAGACTGGTTCTAACTGGTTTATATACGTTCTAAGTGGTTTATATAGGTTCTAACTGGTTTATACAGCTTGTAACTGGTTTATAGAGGTTCTAACTGGTTTATATAAGTTCTAACTGGTTTATACAGCTTGTAACTGGTTTATATAGGTTCTAACTGGTTCATACTGGTTCTAACTGGTTCTGACTGGTTCTAACCGGTCTCCCCCCCCTCAGGCAGCATCGCCAAGCGGCTGAGCCAGACTGGTTCTAACTGGTTTATACAGCTTGTAACTGGTTTGTACAGGTTCTGACTGGTCCAGATTGGTTCTAACTGGTTTATATAGGTTCTAACTGGTTCATACTGGTTCTGACCGGTTCTAACTGGTTCTGACCGGTCTCCCCCCCCCCAGGCAGCATCGCCAAGTGGCGATGTGGGGGAGACCAGTTAGAACCAGTTAGAAGCAGTATGGACCGGTCAGGACCTGTATAAACCAGTTGGTTCTAACTGGTTTATATAGGATCAAACTGGTTTATACAGCTTGTAACTGGTTTATACAGCTTGTAACTGCTCCACACTGGTTCTAACTGGTTCTAACCGCTCTCCCCCCCCTCAGGCAGCATTGCCAAGTGGCTGAGCCATACTGGTTTAACCAGTCCATACTGGTTCATACTGGTTTATACTGGTTCTAACTGGTTTATACAGGTTCTAACTGGTTCTAACTGGTTCTAACTGGTTCTAACCGGTCTCCCCCCCCTCAGGCAGCATCGCCAAGCGTCTGAGCCATACTGGTTTAACCAGTCCATACTGGTTCTAACTGGTTTATACAGCTTGTAACTGGTTTATACTGGTTCTAACTGGTTTATACAGGTTCTGACCGCTCCACACTGGTTCTAACTGGTTCTAACCGATCTCCCCCCCCTCAGGCAGCATCGCCAAGCGCCTGAGCTCGGTGGGCGCCGAGAACACGGAGGAGAACCGGCGCTGGTACCGGCAGCTGCTGTTCACGGCCGACAAGCGCGTGGAGCCGTGCATCGGCGGCGTCATCCTCTTCCACGAGACCATGTACCAGAAGGCCGACGATGGGCGCCCCTTCCCGCAGGTCATCCGCGACAAGGGCGCCCTGGTGGGCATCAAGGTGGGTGTGGGGCGACGTGGGGACATCGCGGGGACATCGCGGGGACATTGGGGGCGTCATGGGGCTTGGGAAGGTGGAAGGGGTTGAGTTGGGTTGGGTTGGATTGAGTTGGGTGAGTTGGGTTGAGTTGAGTTGAAGTAGTTTGGGTTGAGTTGAGTTCGGTTGGTTGGGTTGGGTTGGGTTGGTTGAGTTGGGTTGGGTTGGGTTGGGTGAGTTGGGTTGAAATAGGTTGAGTTGAGTTGGGTTGGTTGGGTGAGTTGGGTTAGATTGGGTTGGGTTGGTTGGGTTGAGTTGAGTTGGGTTGGGTTGGGTGGGTTGAGTTGGGTTGAAATGGTTTGGGTTGGGTTGGTTGGTTGGGTTGAGTTAAAATGGTTTGGGTTGAGTTGAGTTGGGTTGAGTTGGGTTGGGTTGGGTTGAATTGGGTTGAGTTGAGTAGGGTTGAGTTGGTTTGAGATGGTTTGGGCGGGTTGAGTTGCATTGGTTGGGTTGAGTTGGTTGCATTAGGTTGAGTTGGGTTGGTTGGGTTGGGTTGGTTAAGTTGGGTTGGGTTGAGTTGGGTTGGTTGGGTTGGGTTGAGTTAAAATGGTTTGGGTTGGTTGAGTTGGGTTGGGTTGGGTTGGGTTGAGATGGTTTGGGCGGGTTGAGTTGGGTTGGTTAGGATGGGTTGGGTTGGTTGAGTTGGGTTGAAATGGTTTGGGTTGGGTTGGTTGAGTTGGGTTGAGTTGGGTTACATTGGGTTGGGTTGGGTTGGTTAAGTTGGGTTGGGTTGGGTTGGTTGGGTTGGGTTGGGTTGGTTGGGTTGGTTAAGTTGGGTTGGTTAAGTTGGTTAAGTTGGGTTGGGTTGGGTTGGGTTGACCCAACTCAAGGGGAGTTGGAAGACCTGAGGAGCCACATCTAAGGGGGGTTCCGAGGGGGACATTTGGGGACATTTGGGGACATTTGGGGACATTTGGGGACATTTGGGGTCTTTGGGACATTGGGGACACCCTGGGGACCCCCTGGGGACCCCCTGGGGACACCGGTGGCCGTGTCCCGCTGTCCCCGCTGACGGTGTCACTGTCCCCAGGTGGACAAGGGCGTGGTGCCCCTGGCTGGCACCAACGGCGAGACCACGACCCAGGGTGAGTGACAGCGCTGTCCCCAAGGCCACCACCCTGTCCCCAAGGCCACCAAACTGTCCCCAAGGCCACCAAACTGTCCTCAAGGCCACCAAACTGTCCCCAGTGCCACCGCCCTGTCCCCAAGGCCACCGCCCTGTCCCCAAGGCCACCAACCTGTCCTCAGTGCCACCAAACTGTCCCCAAGGCCACCAAACTGTCCCCAGTGCCACCGCCCTGTCTGCAAGGCCACCAACGTGTCACCAGTGCCACCGCCCTGTCCTCAGTGCCACCAACGTGTCCCCACTGCCACCAACCTGTCCCCAAGGCCACCAACGTGTCCCCGGTGCCACCAAACTGTCCCCAGTGCCACCACCCTGTCCTCAGTGCCACCACCCTGTCCCCAAGGCCACCAAACTGTCCTCAGTGCCACCAACGTGTCCCCAGTGCCACCAACGTGTCCCCAAGGCCACCAAACTGTCCCCAAGGCCACCAACCTGTCCCCAAGGCCACCACCCTGTCCCCAGTGCCACCACCCTGTCCCCAGTGCCACCACCCTGTCCCCAGTGCCACCACCCTGTCCCCAAGGCCACCAAACTGTCCCCAGTGCCACCTGTGCCACCACAGGCCCGATGTCCCCGATGTCCCCAAGGTGCTCACGGTGCCCCGTGTCCCTGTGCCACCGATGCAGTGTCCCCAGTGTCCCCCAATGTCCCCAATGTCCCCAATGTCCCCAATGTCCCCAATGTCCCCAGTGTCCCCCAATCCCCCCAGATGTCCCCAATGTCCCCCCAATGTCCCCTGCCAGGCCTGGACGGGCTGATGGAGCGCTGTGCCCAGTACAAGAAGGACGGCGCTGACTTTGCCAAGTGGCGCTGTGTCCCCAATGTCCCCAATGTCCCCAATGTCCCCGATGTTCTCCATGTCCTCCATGGCCTTGATGACCACAATGTCCCCAATCCCCCAATGTCCCCAATGTCCCCAATGTCCCCATTGTCCCCAATGTCCCCAATGTCCCCAATGTCCCCAATGTCCCCAATGTCCCCAATGTCCCCAATGTCCCCAATGTCCCCATTGCCCCCAATGTCCCCAATGTCCCCAATGTCCCCAATGTCCCCATTGCCCCCAATGTCCCCAATGTCCCCAATGTCCCCAATGTCCCAGGGCTGGACGGGCTGATGGAGCGCTGTGCCCAGTACAAGAAGGACGGCGCTGACTTTGCCAAGTGGCGCTGTGTCCCCAATGTCCCCGATGTCCCCAATGTCCCCAACATTCCCAAATGTCCCCAATGTCCCAAATGTTCACAGTGTCCCCAACGTCCCCAATGTCCCCATTGTGGTCAATGTCCCCAGTGTCCCCATTGCTCCAGATGTCCCTGATATCCACAATGTCCCCATGTCCCCATTGCCCTCATTGTCCTCAATGTCCCCAATGTCCCCAATGTCCCCAATCCCCCTGGCTGTTCTCAATGTCCCCAATGTCCCCATGGCTCCAGATGTGCCCTATGTCCCCATTGCCCCAATGTCCCCCCAATGTCCCCAATGTCCCCAATCCCCCCAATGTCCCCCCAATGTCCCCAATGTCCCCAATGTCCCCTGGCTGTCCCCAATGTCCCCAATGTCCCCAATGTCCCCAATGTCCCCAATGTCCCCAATCCCCCCAATGTCCCCAATGTCCCCAATGTCCCCAATGTCCCCATTGTCCCAAACATCCCCATTGCCCCCATTGCCCCAGATGTCCCAAATGTGCCCATTGCCCTCATTGTCCTCAATGTCCCTAGTGTCCCAATGTCCCCATAGCCTCAAGTGTCCCCAATGTCCCCAACGTCCCTGCTGTCCCCAATGTCCCCAATGTCCCCCCAATGTCCCCATTGCCCTCATTGTCCTCAATGTCCCCGATATCCCCATTGCCCCCACTGTCCCCATTGTCCCCTAGCTGTCCCCATTGTCCCCAATGTCCCCAGTGTCCCCAATGTCCCCAGTGGTCTCCAGGTTCTCCATGACCACAACATCTTCAATGTCCCCAGTACCCCCAATGGCCCCCATGTCCTAAATGTCCCCAATGTCCCCATTGCCCCCAATGTCCCCACTGTCCCCAATGACCCCAATGACCCCAATGTCCCTGATGTCCCCAATGTCCCCAATGTCCACAGTGTCCTCAATGTCCCCATTGCCCCAATGTCCCCAATGTCCCCAATGTCCCCAATGTCCCCAATGTCCCCAATGTCCCCATTGCCCCAAATGTCCCCAACCCCCCAAATGTCCCCAATGCCCCCAATGCCCCCAATGTCCCCATTGACCCCAATGTCCCCAACCCCCCCAATGTCCCCAATGTCCCCAATGTCCCCAATGTCCCCAATGTCCCCCATGTCCCCTGCCAGGCCTGGACGGGCTGATGGAGCGCTGTGCCCAGTACAAGAAGGACGGCGCTGACTTTGCCAAGTGGCGCTGCGTGCTGAAGATCTCGGCGCACACGCCCACCCGCCTGGCCGTGATGGAGAACGCCAACGTGCTGGCGCGCTACGCCAGCATCTGCCAGCAGGTCAGCGATGTCCCCGCTGTCCCCAAGTGTCCCCAAGTGTCCCCAAGTGTCCCCAGCACAGCCCCACAGCGTGGGGAGGGAGCGCAGGGGAGGTGGTGCCAAAAGGTGGCATCTGGAGGGGGTTTGGTGGCATCTGGAAAGGTTTGGTGGCATCTAGACTGGGTTTGGTGGCAGCTAGACTGGGTTTGGTGGCAGCTAGACTGGGTTTGGTGGCACCTGAAGGGGGTTTGGTGGCACCTGGAGAGAGTTTGGTGGCATCTAGACAGGGTTTGGTGGCATCTGGAAAGGTTTGGTGGCATCTGGAGAGGGTCTGGTGGCATCTGGAGAGGGTTTGGTGGCATCTAGACAGGGTTTGGTGGCATCTGGACCAGGTTTGGTGGCATCTGAAGGGGGTTTGGTGGCATCTGGAGAGGTTTGGTGGCATCTAAACAGGGTTTGGTGGCATCTGGAGAAGTTTAGTGGCAGCTGGAGGGGGTTTGGTGGCATCTGGAAAGGTTTGGTGGCATCTAAACAGGGTTTGGTGGCACTTAGAAAGTGTTTGGTGGTATCTGGAGAGGGTTTGGTGGCATCTGAAGGGGGTTTGGTGACACCTAGAAAGGTTTGGTGGCATCTCAACTGTGTTTGGTGGCACCTGGAGAAGATTTGGTGGTATCTGGAGACGGTTTGGTGGTATCTAAACAGGGTTTGGTGGCATCTGGAAAGGTTTAGTGGCAGCTAGACTGGGTTTGGTGGCATCTAAACCAGACTTGGTGGCACCTGGAAGTGTTTGGTGGCATCTAAAGCATGTTTGGTGGCATCTGGAGAGGGTTTGGTGGCATCTGGATGGGGTTTAATGGCATCTAAACAGGGTTTGGTGGCATCTGGACAGGGCTTGGTGGCATCTGGAAAGGTTTGGTGGCATCTGGAGAGGTTTGGTGGCATCTAGACCAGGTTTGGTGGCACCTGGAAGTGTTTGGTGGCATTTAAACAGGTGGCATTTGGTGGCAGCTAGACAGGGCTTGGTGGCATCTAGACTGGGTTTGGTGGCATCTGGAGGGGGTTTGGTGGCATCTGGAGGGGGTTTGGTGGCATCTAAACCATGTTTGGTGTCCCCTGTCTGTCCCCTGGCTGTCCCCTGGGTGTCCCTGGGTGTCCCTGGGTGTCCCCTGGGTGTCCCCACCATGGCTGACATGTCCCCTCGGTGTCCCCACTGTCCCCCTGGTGTCCCCAGAACGGCATCGTGCCCATCGTGGAGCCCGAGATCCTCCCGGACGGTGACCACGACCTCAAGACATGCCAGTACGTCACCGAGAAGGTCAGTGCCACCCCCGGGGTGTCCCCAAGTGTCCCCAAATGTCCCCAAGTGTCCCCCAGTGTCCCCAAGTGTCCCCAGGTGTTCCCCAGTGTCCCCACGGTGTCCCCAGGTGTCCCCAATGTCCTCAGGTGTCCCCAAAGTGTCCCCAGGGTGTCCTCAGGTGTCCCAAAGTGTCCCCAGGTGTTCCCCAGGGTGTTTCCAGGGTGTCCTCAAATGTCTCCAAGTGTCCACAAGATGTCCCCCAGTGTCCCCAAATGTCTCCAAGATGTCTCCAAGTATCCACAAGTGTCCCCAATGATGTCCCCAATGTCCCCAAGGTGTTATCAAGTGTCCCCAAGGTGTCCCCAGGGTGTCCCCAAATGTCTCCAAGTGTCCCCAAGTGTCTCCAATGATGTCCCCAAGTGTCCCCAGGGTGTCCCCAGTAATGTCCTCCAGTGTCCCCAAGTGTCCCCAAGTGTCCCCAGGTGTCCCCCAATGTCCCCAAGGTGTCTCCAGGTGTCCCCAATGTCCCCAGGGTGTCCCCAAATGTCCCCAAATGTCCCCAATGATGTCCCCAAGGTGTCCCCAAGTGGCCCCAATGATGTCCCCAGGGTGTCCCCAAATGTCCCCAAGGTGTCCCCAAGTGTCTCCAGTGATGTCCCCAAATGTCCCCAAGTGTCCCCCAGTGTCCCCCAGTGTCCACAAGTGTCTCCAGTGATGTCCCCCAGTGTCCCCGCAGTGTCCTCAAATGTCTCCAAGTGTCCCCAAGTGTCCCAAAGTGTCCCCAATGATGTCCCCAAGTGTCCCCAGGTGTTCCCCAGTGTCTCTGGTGTCCCCAAGTGTCCCCAGAGGTTCCCAAATGTCCCCACAGTGTCCCCAGGTGTCCCCCAATGTCCCCAATGCTGTCCCCAATGTCCCCAGGTCCTGGCAGCCGTGTACAATGTCCCCAATGTCCCCAATGATGTCCCCAGGTCCTGGCAGCCGTGTACAATGTCCCCAATGATGTCCCCAATGATGTCCCCAATGTTCCCCCCAGGTCCTGGTAGCCGTGTACAATGTCCCCAATGATGTCCCCAGGTCCTGGCAGCTGTGTACAATGTCCCCAATGTCCCCAATGGTGTCCCCAATGTCCCCCCCAGGTCCTGGCAGCTGTGTACAATGTCCCCAATGATGTCCCCCCCAGGTCCTGGCAGCCGTGTACAATGTCCCCAATGTCCCCAATGTCCCCAATGCTGTCCCCAATGTCCCCAGGTCCTGGCAGCCGTGTACAATGTCCCCAATGATGTCCCCCCCAGGTCCTGGCAGCTGTGTACAATGTCCCCAATGCTGTCCCCAATGTCCCCAATGATGTCCCCAATGTCCCCAGGTCCTGGCAGCTGTGTACAAGGCCCTCAGTGATGTCCCCAATGTCCCCAATGCTGTCCCCAATGTCCCCAATGCTGTCCCCAATGTCCCCCCCAGGTCCTGGCAGCCGTGTACAATGTCCCCAATGATGTCCCCAATGCTGTCCCCAGGTCCTGGCAGCCGTGTACAATGTCCCCAATGCTGTCCCCAGGTCCTGGCAGCCGTGTACAATGTCCCCAATGCTGTCCCCAATGTCCCCCCCAGGTCCTGGCAGCTGTGTACAATGTCCCCAATGATGTCCCCAGGTCCTGGCAGCCGTGTACAATGTCCCCAATGTCCCCAATGTCCCCAATGATGTCCCCAATGTCCCCCCCAGGTCCTGGCAGCTGTGTACAATGTCCCCAATGATGTCCCCAGGTCCTGGCAGCCGTGTACAATGTCCCCAATGATGTCCCCAGGTCCTGGCAGCCGTGTACAATGTCCCCAATGTCCCCAATGATGTCCCCAATGTCCCCAGGTCCTGGCAGCTGTGTACAATGTCCCCAATGTCCCCAGGTCCTGGCAGCTGTGTACAATGTCCCCAATGATGTCCCCAGGTCCTGGCAGCCGTGTACAATGTCCCCAATGTCCCCCCCAGGTCCTGGCAGCTGTGTACAATGTCCCCAATGTCCCCAGGTCCTGGCAGCTGTGTACAAGGCCCTCAGTGACCACCACGTGTACCTGGAGGGGACGCTGCTGAAGCCCAACATGGTGACGGGCGGCCACGCCTGTGCCACCAAGTACAGCCCCGAGGAGATCGCCATGGCAACCGTCACCGCGCTGCGCCGCACCGTGCCACCGGCTGTGCCAGGTCAGTGTCACCTCCCTGTGTCACCTCCCTGTGTCACCTGTGTCACCTGTGTCACCTGTGTCACTGTCACTGTGTGCCATGGCCACCGTCACCGCGCTGCGCCGCACCGTGCCACCCGCCGTGCCAGGTCAGTGTCATTGTCACCTGTGTGTCACCTGTGTCACCTGTGTCACCTGTGTCACCTGTGTGTCATTGTCACCTGTGTCACCTGTGTGTCACCTGTGTCACTGTGCCATGGCCACCGTCACCGCGCTGCGCCGCACCGTGCCACCCGCCGTGCCAGGTCAGTGTCACCTCCCTGTGTCACCTGTGTGTCATTGTCACCTCTGTGTCACCTGTGTCACTGTCCCTGTGTGCCATGGCCACCGTCACCGCGCTGCGCCGCACCGTGCCACCGGCTGTGCCTGGTGAGTGTCACCTCCCTGTGTCACCTGTGTCACCTGTGTCACCTGTGTCACTGTCCCTGTGCCATGGCCACCGTCACCGCGCTGCGCCGCACCGTGCCACCCGCTGTCCCTGGTGAGTGTCACCTGTGTCACCTGTGTGTCATTGTCACCTCTGTGTCACCTGTGTCACCTGTGTCACCTGTGTCACCTGAGACCTCACCTGTGTCACCTGTGTGTCACTTGTGTCATACCTGAGACCTCATCTGTGTCGCCTGTGTCACCTGTGTGTCACCTGTGTCACCTCTGTGTCACCTGTGTCACCTGTGTGTCACTGTCACTGTATCATTGTTACCTGTGTCACCTCTGTGTCACTGTCACTGTCATCTCTGTGTCACCTGTGTGTCACCTGTGTCACCTGTGTCACCTCCCTGTGTCACCTGTGTGTCACCTCTGTGTCATTGTCACCTGTGTGTCACCTGTGTCACCTGTGTCACCTGTGTGTCACCTGTGTGTCACCTCTGTGTCACCTGTGTCACCTGTGTCACTGTCACTGTGCCATGGCCACCGTCACCGCGCTGCGCCGCACCGTGCCACCCGCCGTGCCAGGTCAGTGTCATTGTCACCTCTGTGTCATTGTCACCTCTGTGTCACCTGTGTCACTGTGTCACTGTCACTGTGTCACCTGTGTCACCTGTGTCACCTCTGTGTCATTGTCACCTCTGTGTCACCTGTGTCACCTGTGTCACCTGTGTGTCATTGTCACCTGTGTCACCTCTGTGTCACTGTCCCTGTGCCATGGCCACCGTCACCGCGCTGCGCCGCACCGTGCCACCCGCCGTGCCAGGTCAGTGTCATTGTCACCTCTGTGTCACCTGTGTCACTGTCCCTGTGTGCCATGGCCACCGTCACCGCGCTGCGCCGCACCGTGCCACCGGCTGTGCCTGGTGAGTGTCACCTGTGTCACCTCCCTGTGTCACCTGTGTGTCATTGTCACCTCTGTGTCACCTGTGTCACCTCTGTGTCATTGTCACCTCTGTGCCACCTGTGTCACTGTCCCTGTGTCACTGTCCCTGTGCCATGGCCACCGTCACCGCGCTGCGCCGCACCGTGCCACCCGCTGTGCCAGGTCAGTGTCACCTGTGTCACCTGTGTGTCACTGTCAACTGTGTCACCTGTGTCACCTGTGTCACCTGTGTCACCTCTCTGTCACTGTCACCTCTGTGTCACCCCTGTGTCAGCTGTGTCACCTCTGTGTCACCTGTGTCACTGCCACTGTGTCACTGTCACTGTGTCACCTGTGTCACCTGTGTCACTGTCACCTCTGTGTCACCTGTGTGTCACCTGTGTGTCCTGTGTCACCTGTGTGTCACTGTCACCCTGTGTCACCTGTGTCACCTGTGTGTCACCTGTGTGTCACCTGTGTCACCTGTGTCACTGTCACTGTGCCATGGCCACCGTCACCGCGCTGCGCCGCACCGTGCCACCCGCCGTGCCAGGTCAGTGTCATTGTCACCTCTGTGTCACCTGTGTCATTGTCACCTCTGTGTCACCTGTGTCACTGTCACTGTGTCACCTGTGTCACCTGTGTCACCTCTGTGTCACCTGTGTCACCTGTGTCACCTGTGTCACCTCTGTGTCACCTCTGTCACCTGTGTGTCATTGTCACCTCTGTGTCACCTGTGTCACCTGTGTCACCTCTGTGTCACTGTCACCTCTGTGTCATTGTTACCTGTGTCACCTGTGTCACCTGTGTCACCTGTGTCATTGTCACCTCTGTGTCACTGTCACCTCTCTGTCACCTCTGTGTCACCTGTGTCACCCCTGTGTCACTGTCACTGTTTCATTGTCACCTGTGTCACCTCTGTGTCACTGTCACTGTGTCACCTGTGTCACCTGTGTCACCTGTGTGTCACTTCTGTGTCACCTGTGTCACCTGTGTTACCTGTGTCACCTGTGTCACCTCTGTGTCATTGTCACCTCTGTGTCACCTGTGTCACCTTTGTCACCTTTGCAACCTCTGTCACCTCTGTCACTTGTGTCACTGTCCCTGTGTCACCTGTGTCACCTGTGTGTCACCTGTGTCACCTCTGTGTCACTGTCCCTGTGTCACTGTCACCTGTGTGTCACCTCTGTGTCACCTCTGTGTCACTGTCACCTCTGTGTCACCTGTGTCACCTGTGTCACCTCTGTGTCACCTCTGTGTCACTGTGTCACTGTCACTGTGCCATGGCCACCGTCACCGCGCTGCGCCGCACCGTGCCACCGGCTGTCCCTGCTCAGTGTCACCTGTGTCACCTCTGTGTCACTGTGTGTCACTGTCCCTGTGTCACTGTCACTGTTACTGTGTCACTTCAGTGTCACCTGTGTCACCTGTGTCACCTGTGTGTCACCTGTGTCACCTGTGTCACCTGCGTCACCTCTGTGTCGCTGTCACTGTCACTGTCACTGTGCCATGGCCACCGTCACCGCGCTGCGCCGCACCATGCCACCGGCTGTGCCAGGTCAGTGTCACCTGTGTCACCTCTGTGTCCCCAAGGTGTCCCCAGGGCTCAGAGGGAGGAGGAGCCGTCGCTGTCCCCAATGTCCCCAATGTCCCTGTGCCTTCACTGTGTCCCTGAGTGTCCCAGTGTCCCCAGGCTGTCCTGGTGTCCCCAGGCTGATGTCACAGTGATGTCCCCTCAATGTCCCCTCGATGTCCCCCCAGGGATCACGTTCCTGTCGGGTGGCCAGAGCGAGGAGGAGCTGTCACTGTCCCCAATGTCCCCAATGTCCCCAATGTCCCTGTGCCATATCCGTGTCCCTGAGTGTCCCAGTGTCCCCAGGCTGTCCTGGTGTCCCCAGGCTGATGTCACAGTGATGTCCCCTCAATGTCCCCTCGATGTCCCCCCAGGGATCACGTTCCTGTCGGGTGGCCAGAGCGAGGAGGAGCTGTCACTGTCCCCAATGTCCCTGTGCCATTGCCATGTCCCTGAGTGTCCCAATGTCCCCAGGCTGGTGTCACCTCAATGTCACCTCAATGTCACCGATGTCCCCCCAGGGATCACATTCCTGTCGGGTGGCCAGAGCGAGGAGGAGCTGTCACTGTCCCCAATGTCCCTGTGCCATATCTGTGTCCCCAGGCTGATGTCACAGCGATGTCCCCAATGTCCCCTCGATGTCCCCCCAGGGATCACGTTCCTGTCGGGTGGCCAGAGCGAGGAGGAGCTGTCACTGTCCCCAATGTCACCAATGTCCCCAATGTCCCCAGGCTGTCCTGGTGTCCCCAGGCTGGTGTCACAGCAATGTCACCTCAATGTCACTGATGTCCCCAGGCTGATGTCACAGCAATGTCACAGCAATGTCACAGTGTCATTGATGTCCCCTCGATGTCCCCCCAGGGATCACGTTCCTGTCGGGTGGCCAGAGCGAGGAGGAGCTGTCACTGTCCCCAATGTCCCCAATGTCCCCAATGTCCTTGTGCCATATCTGAGCTATCTGACTGTCCCCAGGCTGATGTCACAGCGGTGTCACAGCAACGTCACAGTGTCACTGATGTCCCCTGGATGTCCCCACAGGGATCACGTTCCTGTCGGGTGGCCAGAGCGAGGAGGAGGCCTCTCTGAACCTCAACGCCATCAATCGCTGCCCCGTGTCCCCAATGTCCCCAATGTCCCCAGGCTGTCCCAGTGTCCCCAGGCTGGTGTCACAGCAATGTCACAGTGTCACCTCAATGTCCCCAATGTCCCCCCAGGGATCACGTTCCTGTCGGGTGGCCAGAGCGAGGAGGAACCGTCGTTGTCCCCAATGTCCCCAATGTCCCCAATGTCCCTGTGCCATATCCGTGTCCCCAAGTGTCCCCAGGCTGATGTCACAGTGTCACCTCAATGTCACTGATGTCCCCCCAGGGATCACGTTCCTGTCGGGTGGCCAGAGCGAGGAGGAGCTGTCACTGTCCCCAATGTCCCCAATGTCCCCAGTGTCCCTGTGCCATATCCATGTCCCCAGGTTGTCCTGGTGTCCCCAGTCTCGTGTCACAGTGATGTCTCCAATGTCACCTCGATGTCCCCAATGTCCCCCCAGGGATCACGTTCCTGTCGGGTGGCCAGAGCGAGGAGGAGCTGTCACTGTCCCCAATGTCCCCAATGTCCCCAATGTCCCTGAGTGTCCCCAGGCTGATGTCACAGTGTCACTGATGTCCCCTCGATGTCCCCCCAGGGATCACGTTCCTGTCGGGTGGCCAGAGCGAGGAGGAGGCCTCTCTGAACCTCAACGCCATCAACCGCTGTCCCCTGGCCCGGCCCTGGGCTCTGACCTTCTCCTACGGCCGCGCCCTGCAGGCCTCGGCCCTCAAGGCCTGGGCGGGCAAGAAGGACAACACCAAGGTGGCCCAGGAGGAGTACGTCAAGAGAGCCCTGGTAGGTGGCATTTGGGGACATTTGGGGACATTGGGGACACCTCGGGGACACTTTGCGGACATTGGGGACAGAAGCGTTGGGGTTGTGGCCATTGGGGACATTGGGGACACCTTGGGGATACAAGGACAACACCAAGGTGGCCCAGGAGGAGTACGTCAAGAGAGCCCTGGTAGGTGGCACCTTGGGGACATTTGGGGACACCTCAGGGACATTGGGGGGACATTGGGGTGGCAGGAGAAATGTTGGGATTGGGGACATTGGGGACATTGGGGACATTTGGGGATATAGAGATAGGGACAACACCAAGGTGGCCCAGGAGGAGAACGTCAAGAGAGCCCTGGTAGGTGGCACTGGGACATTTGGGGACATTGGCCTTGGGGACATTGAGGGATCTTGGGGACACCGTGGGGGGTCATTGGGGTGGCAGGAGAAGGGTTGGGGTGTGACCCATGAGGTCACAAGGACAGGGACAACACCAAGGTGGCCCAGGAGGAGTACGTCAAGAGGGCCCTGGTAGGTGGCACTGGGACATTTGGGGACATTGGGGACATTGGGGACATTGGGGACACATTGGGGATACAGGGACAGGGACAGCACCAAGGTGGCCCAGGAGGAGAACATCAAGAGAGCCCTGGTAGGTGGCATTTGGGGACATTTGGGGACATTTGGGACATTGGGGACATGGGGACACCAAAGGGTGTTGGGCGTTCCTTGGGTTGGGTCAGCCATGGAGAGGTGGGAGCCACATCTGAGGTGGGGACACCTTGGGGACACCTTGGGGACACCTTGGGGACATGGGGGACACCTTGGGGACATTGGGGGGACATTGGGGTGGCAGGAGAAAGGTGGGGGTTGTGGCCATGGGGGACCTTGGGGACACCTTGGGGACATTTGGGACACCTCGGGGATCTTGGGGACACCTTGGGGACACAAGGGCAGGCACAACACCCAAGGTGGCCCAGGAGGAGAAGGTCAAGAGAGCCCTGGTAGGTGGCACTGGGGACATTTGGGGACATTTGGGACATTTGGGGACATTTGGGACACCTCAGGGACATTTGGGACACCTTTGGGTCATTGGGGACACCTTGGGGATACAAGGAGAACACCAAGGTGGCCCAGGAGGAGTACGTCAAGAGAGCCCTGGTAGGTGGCATTTGGGGACATTTGGGGACATTTGGGACATTGGGGGATCTTGGGGACATTGGGGTGGCAGGAGAAGCGTTGGGGTTGTGGCCATGGGGGATACAGGGACAGGCACAACACCAAGGTGGCCCAGGAGGAGATGGTCAAGAGAGCCCTGGTAGGTGACATGGGGACATTTGGGGACCTTGGGGACATTGGGGACATTGAGGACATTGGGGACATTGGAGACACCTCAGGGACACAAGGGCAGGGACAACACCAAGGTGGCCCAGGAGGAGTACGTCAAGAGAGCCCTGGTAGGTGGCATTTGGGGACATTTGGGGACATTTGGGGACATTTGGGAGACCTCGGGGACATTGGGACATGTTGGGGACATTGGGGACACCTTGGGGATACAGGGACAGGGACAACACCAAGGTGGCCCAGGAGGAGAAGGTCAAGAGAGCCCTGGTAGGTGACACTGGGGACATTTGGGGACATTGGGGACATTTGAGGACACCTCAGGGACATTGGGGACACCTTGGGGACACCTTGAGGACATTGGGGACACGTTGGGGACACAAGGACAGGGACAACACCAAGGTGACCCAGGAAGAGAACGTCAAGAGAGCCCTGGTAGGTGGCACCTTGGGGACATTTGGGGACATTTGGGGACATTGGGGACACCTCAGGGACATTGGGGACACCTTGGAGACATGGGGGACACCTCGGGGATCTTGGGAACACATTGAGGACATAAGGTTAGGGACAGCACCAAGGTGGCCCAGGAGGAGAACGTCAAGAGAGCCCTGGTAGGTGACACTGGGACATTTGGGGACTTTGGGGACACCTCAAGGACACTGGGACACCTCGAGGACCTTGGGGACACCTTGGGGACATTGGGGACACATTGAGGACACAAGGGCAGGGACAACACCAAGGTGGCCCAGGAGGAGAAGGTCAGGAGAGCCCTGGTAGGTGGCACTGGGACATTTGGGGACATTGGGGACATTGGGGGACATTTGGGACACCCTGGGGACATTTGGGACACAGGGACAGGGTGGCCAGGAGGTCACTGGGGACATTGGGGACACCGGAGCGCCCCGTGTCCCCAATGTCCCCAATGTCCCCCCAATGTCCCCAATGTCCTCAATGTGCCCAATGTCCCCATTGACCCCTCTGTCCCCAATGCCCCCAATGTCCCCATTGTCCCCAAACCCCCGCTGATGTCCCTGATGTCCCCAATGTCCCCTGATGTCCCCAATGTCCCCTCTGTCCCCAGGCCAACTCCCTGGCGTGTCAGGGCAAGTACACCCCGAGTGGCACCGCGGGGGCGGCGGCCAGCGAGTCCCTCTTCGTGTCCAACCACGCCTACTGACCATGGACACCACCGATGGTCATCTGCGGCCACCGCGGCCATCTGCTGACCTTCTGCTGACCTTCTGCTGACCTTCTGCTGACCTTCTGCTGACCACCCATCCACCACTGACCTTCTGCTGACCACCCAACCACGCCTACTGACCGCGGCCACCGCGGCCATCTGCTGACCTTCTGCTGACCTGCTGACCACCCAACCACCACTGACCTTCTGCTGACCACCCATGGACCGCTGACCACCCACTGACCACCCATGGACTGCTGACCACCCACTGACCACCCGCTGACCACTGCTGACCATCCATGGGCCACTGACCACCATCAACCATCTGCTGACCACCCACTGACCATCACTGACCATCACTGACCATCTTCTGACTGTCCATGACCCACTGACCACCCATGGACCGCTGACCACTGCTGGTCACCATCAACCACCCACTGACCACCCACTGACCATCTCCTGACCACCCACTGACCATCACTGACCACCCACTGACCACCCTCTGGCCACTGACCACCCTCTGGCCATTGACCATCCTCTGGCCAGTGACCACCCAGTGACCATCCACTGACCCTGTGCCCCTCACTGACCACCCACTGCCCACTGACCACCTGCTGACCACCCTGTGGCCGCCCTGTGACCACCCACTGCCCACTGCTGGTCACCCACTGACCACCCACTGACCATCACTGACCATCTCCTGACCACCCATGGGCCGCTGACCACCTGCTGGCCACCCTCTGGCCATTGACCTTCCTCAGGCCACTGACCACCTGCTGAGCACCCACTGACCACTGACCACCTGCTGAGCACCCACTGACCACTGACCATCCACTGACCACTGACCCCTGTGACCACCCTGTGACCACCCACTGACCACCCACTGACCACCCACTGACCACCCACTGACCACTGACCCCCTGTGACCACTGACCACCCACTGACCACCGCTGGTCACCCACTGGTCACCCACTGACCCCCCTGTGACCACCCTGTGACCACTGACCCCTGACCCCTGACCCCTGACCCCTGTCCCCCCCCCCCCGCAGCCGCTGTCCCGCTGCCCCTCCCCCCCCCGAGCAATAAAGGTCACGGATGGACCCAAAACGCTGTCGGGAATTTGGGGGGGACCCCAAAATTTGGGGGTTTTGGGACAGTTTGACCCCAAATTTGGGGATTTTGGGGTGGTTTAGCCCCAAAATTTGGGGGTTTTGGGGCAGTTTGACCCCAAATTTGGGGATTTTGGGGTGCTTTAGCCCCAAAATTTGGGGGTTTTGGGATCGTTTAACCCCAAAATTTGGGGGTTTTGGGGGGATTGACCCCAAAATTTGGGGGTTTTGGGTAGTTTGGGGAGTTTGACCCCAAATTTGGGGGTTTTGGGGCAGTTTGACCCCGAATTTGGGGGTTTTGGGGCAGTTTGACCCCAAAATTTGGGGGTTTTGGGGTGGTTTAGCCCCAAAATTTGGGGGTTTTGGGGCAGTTTGACCCCAGAATTTGGGAGGTTTGGGGTAGTTTGGGGATTTGACCCCAAAATTTGGGGATTTTGGGGTGGTTTGACCCCAAAATTTGGGGGTTTTGGGGTGGTTTGGCCCCAAAATTTGGGGGTTTTGGGGGGGTTTAGCTCCAAAATTTGGGGGTTTTGGGGTAGTTTGACCCCAAAATTTGGGGGGATTTTGGGTAGTTTGGGGAGTTTGACCCCAAATTTGGGGGGTTTTGGGGTGGTTTGACCCCAAATTTGGGGGTTTTGGGGTGGTTTGACCCCAAATTTGGGGTTTTGGGGTAGTTTGACCCCAAAATTTGGGGGTTTTGGGGTAGTTTGACCCCAAAATTTGGGGGTTTTGGGTAGTTCGGGGAGTTTGACCCCAAATTTGGGGGTTTTGGGGTGGTTTAGCCCCAAAATTTGGGGGTTTTGGGTAGTTTGGGGAGTTTGACCCCAAATTTTGGGGGTTTGGGGGGATGGACCCCAAATTTGGGGAATTTGGGGGGGTTTGACCCCAAAATTTGGGGGTTTTGGGGGGATTTGACCCCAAATTTGGGGGTTTTGGGGTGGTTTACCCCAAAATTTGGGGGTTTTGGGGCAGTTTGACCCCAGAATTTGGGGATTTGGGAGGGGACCCCAAATTTGGGGTTTTGAGGTGGTTCGACCCCAAAATTTGGGGGTTTTGGGGCAGTTTGACCCCAAAATTTGGGGGGTTTTGGGTAGTTTGGGGGGATTGACCCCAAATTTGGGGATTTTGGGGTGGTTTAGCCCCAAAATTTGGGGGGTTTTGGGTAGTTTGGGGAGTTTGACCCCAAATTTGGGGATTTGGGAGGGGACCCCAAATTTGGGGTTCTGGGGTGGTTTGACCCCAAAATTTGGGGGTTTTGGGGTGGTTTGACCCCAAAATTTGGGGGTTTTGGGGTGGTTTGACCCCAAAATTTGGGGGTTTTGGGGTAGTTTGGGGAGTTTGACCCTAAATTTTGGGGATTTTGGGGGGATTGACCCCAGAATTTGGGGGCTCTGGTGGGTTTCACCCCAAAATTTGGGGGTTGTGGGGGGTTTGGGGGATTTGACCCCAAAATTTGGGGGTTTTGGGGTGGTTTGACTCCAAATTTGGAGGTTTTGGGTAGTTTGGGGAGTTTGACCCCGAATTTGGGGATTTTGGGGTGGTTTGACCCCAAAATTTGGGGGTTTTGGGGTGGCTTAGCCCCAAAATTTGGGGGGTTTTGGGTGTTTTGGGGTGGTTTGACCCCAAAATTTGGAGGGTTTTGGGGGGGTTTGACCCCAAATTTGGAAAGCTTGGGGGGCTTTGGGTGGGTGTGACCCCAAATTTGGGGGGTCTGATGGGGTTTCACCCCAAAATTTGGGGGGTATGGGGGGTTTTGGGGATTTGACCCCAAAATTTGGGGGTTCTGGGGTGGTTTGACTCCAAATTTGGAGGTTTTGGGGCAGTTTGGGGCGGTTTGACACCAAATTTGGGATTTTGGGGGGTTTGACCCCAAATTTGGGGGGTTGGGGGAGTTTGAGTGGAAATTTGGGGGTTTTGGGGCAGTTTGACCCCAAATTTAGGGGATCTCGGGTGGTTTGGGGGATTTCACCCCAAATTTTGGATTTTTGGGGCAGTTTGACCCCAAATTTTGAGGGATTTGAGGGGGTTTCACCCCAAATTTGGGGGTCTGGGGCTGATTTGACCCCGAATTTGGGAAGTTCGGAGTGTTTCGACCCCAAATTTTTGGGTTTTGGGGTGATTTGGGTGGGTTTGACCCCAAATTGGGGACATTGGGGACATTTGGGACATTTGGGGACATTTTGGGGACATTTTGGGGACATTTTGGGGACATTTGGGGACATTGGGGTGTTTGGGACATTGGGGACATTGGGGACAGGACGGTGGCACTGGGGACAGTTTGGTGGCACTGGGGACAGGTTGGTGGCACTGGTGACACGTTGGTGGCCTTGGTGACACGTTGGTGGCCTTGGTGACACGTTGGTGGCCTTGGTGACACGTTGGTGGCCTTGGGGACAGGTTGGTGGCCTTGGGGACAGGTTGGTGGCCTTGGGGACAGTTGGTGGCCTTGGGGACAGCGCTGTCATTCACCCTGGGTCGTGGTCTCGCCGTTGGTGTCACCAATGTCCCCAGGGTGTCCCCAATGTCCCAAAGACCCCAAATGTCCCCAAATGTCCCCAAATGTCCCCAAAATGTCCCCAAAATGTCCCCAATGTCCCCCTCTGAACCCCCCTTAGATGTGGCTCCTCTGGTCTTCCAACTCACCTTGAGTTGGGTCAACCCAACCCAACCCAACCAACCCAACTTAACCAACCCAACTTAACCAACCCAACCAACCCAACTTAACCAACTTAACCAACCCAACTTAACCCAAACCAACCCAACCCAACCAACCAACCCAACCAACCCAACCCAACCCAACTTAACCAACCAACCCAACCCAACTTAACCAACCCAACCCAACCCAACCCAACTTAACCAACCAACCCAACTTAACCCAACTTAACCAACCAACCCAACCCAACTTAACCAACCCAACTTAACCAACCCAACCCAACCCAACCCAACGTGTCCCCAAGATGTCCCCAAAGTGTCCCCAAAAATTTTGGGTTTTTTCCCCCAATTTCGCTCTTTTGCCTCATTTTGATTCACTTTTCCCCACAAATTTTGGGATTTCGCTGCGTTTTCCTCACAGATTTCGGGATTTTGGGGAATTTTGGGGAATTTTGGGGAATTTTTCCCTCAGAATTTGGGGTTTTGGGTCTGTTCTCCCCACAAATTTCGGGATTTTGGGTATTTTTTTGGTTCCTTTCCCCACAAATTTTGGGTATTTTTGCATCTCTTTCCCTAAAAAATTTGGGATTTTGGGTGTTTTTGCATCCCTTTCCCCACAAATTTCGGGATTTCAGTTGCATTTTCCTCACAAATTTCGGGATTTTGGGGAATTTCGGGTTCATTTTTCCCTCAGAATTTGGGGTTTTGGGTCTGTTCTCCCCACAAATTTTGGGATTTTGGGTATTTTTGGGTTCCTTGTCCCACAAATTTTGGGTATTTTTGCTGCCCTTTCCCTAAAAAATTTGGGATTTTGGGTATTTTTCCATCCCTTTCCCCACAAATTTTGGGATTTTGGCTGCATTTTCCTCACAAATTTTGGGATTTTGGGGAATTTCGGGTTCGTTTTCCCTCAGAATTTGGGGTTTTGGGTCTGTTCTCCCCACAAATTTTGGGATTTTGGGTATTTTTTTGGTTCCTTTCCCCACAAATTTTGGGTATTTTTGGGTCCTTTTCCCCAAAAATTTTGGGATTTTGGGTATTTTTCCATCCCTTTCCCCACAAATTTTGGAGTTTCGGCTGCGATTTCCTCACAAATTTTGGGATTTTGGGGAATTTTGGGTTCATTTCCCCTCAGAATTTGGGGTTTTGGGTCTGTTCTCCCCACAAATTTTGGGATTTTTGGTGTTTTTGCAGCCCTTTCACCACAAATTTCGGGATTTTGGGTATTTTATTTGTCCCTTTCCATACAAATTTTGGTATTCCTGGTCCCTTTCCCCACAAATTTCTGGAATTTTGGGGAATTCGGGTCCCTTTTCTCTCAATTTCAGGATTTTGGGTAATTTTGGGTCCTTTATCCCCCACAAATTTGGGGATTTCAGGTGTTTTTAGGCCCCTTTTTCCTCCAAAATTTGGGATTTTGGGGGTTTTTAGGTCCCTTTCCCCTCAATTTTCACTATTTTGGGTAATTCTGGGTCCTTTCCCCTCAAATTTTGCAATTTTGGGTAATTTTAGGTTCCCTTTCACACAAATTTCAGGATTTTTGGGAATTTTGGGTCCCTTTCTCTCAATTTCAGGGAATTTTGGGTCCCTTTCCCCTCAATTTTGGGATTTTGGGTAATTTTAGGTCCCTTTCCCACAAATTTTAGGAATTTTGGGGAATTGTGGCTCCTTTTTCCCCTCAAATTTTGGGATTTCAGGGAATTTTGGGCTCCTTTCCCTCAATTTGGGTATTTTCAGATCCCTTTCCCCTCAATGTTGGGATTTGGAGGAATTTTGGCTCCTTTTCCCCACAAATTTCTGGAATTTCAGGGAATTTTGGGTCCTTTCCCCTCAATTTTGTCATTTCGGGTCCCTTTTCCCACAAATTTCAGGAATTTTGGGTCCTTTCCCGCCACAAATTTCAGTATTTTGGTGAATTTCGGGTCCCTTTCTGCTCAATTTTGGCTTTTTGGGTCCCTTTTCTCCAAAAATTTCCAAATTTTGCTGAATTTCGGGTCCCCTTCTTTCAATTTTGGGTAATTTTGGGTAATTTTAGGTCCCTTTCCTACATAAATCTCTGGAATTTTGTGGAATTTTGAGGAATTTTGTGGAATTTTGTGTCTTTTCCCCCCAATTTTGGCATTCTGGGTCTCTTTTCCCTCAAATTCCCAGAATTTTGGGCAATTCCGGGTCCCTTTCCCACAAATTTCAGGAATTTTGGGGAATTTGGGCCCCTTTTCCCTCAATTTCAGGATTTTGGGTAATTTTGGGTCTGTTTCCCCCACAAATTTTGGGATTTCAGATGTTTTTAGGCCCTTTTTTCCTACAAAATTTGGGATTTTGGGGGTTTTTAGGTCCCTTTCCCCTCAAATTTTGCAATTTTGGGTAATTTTAGGTTCCTTTTCCCACAAATTTCAGGATTTTGGGGAATTTTGGGCTCCTTTCCGTCAATTTCTGGTAATTTTGGGTCCCTTTCCACTCAATTTTGGCATTTCGGGTCCCTTTTCCCACAAATTTCAGGAATTTTGGGTCCTTTTCCCCCACAAATTTCAGAATTTTGGTGAATTTTGGGTCCCTTTCAGCTCAATTTTGGGAATTTTGGGTCCTTTTCCCCACAAATTTCAGAATTTTGGATAATTTTGGGTCCCTTTCCCCTCAATTTTGGCATTTTGGGTCCCTTTTCCCACAAATTTCAGGAATTTTGGGTCCTTTTCCCCCACAAATTTCAGAATTTTGGTGAATTTCGGGTCACTTTCCCCTCAATTTTGGGAATTTTGGGTCCTTTTTCCCCACAAATTTCAGAATTTTGGATAATTTTAGGTCCTTTCCCCTCAATTTTAGGATTTTGGGGAATTTCGGGTCCCTTTTCCCAGAAATTTCAGGAATTTTGGGTCCTTTTCCCCCCAAATCTCGGCGATTTTGGGCCATTTTGGGCAATTTTGGGCACTTTCGGCCACCGTCCGGGTCCATTTTTCGCGCCCTTTTCCGGTTCCGCCATTTTGGGGCCGTTTTTGGCGCCTCCGCCGCCATTTTGCCTCCGCTCAGTCACTTCCGGGTTTTCACTTCCGGGGTGGGCGTGGCCGGAAGTGACGCGGCGGCGGCGGCGGCTCCGGCCTTGAGGGAAGTTTTGGGGATTTTGGGGAATTTTGGGCAATTTTGGGGTTTTTTTGGGTTTTTTTTGGGTTTTTTTGGGGTTTTTGGGGTTCTCGAACCTTCCCCGAGCGGTTTTGGGGCTCTCGGGGGGTCCTGGGGGGGCTCGGGGGGCCCCGGGGGGGATTTTGGGGCCGTTTGGGGAAATTTGGGGAATTTTTGGGGATTTTTTGGGGATTTTTTTGGGGGATTTGGGGGAACTTTGAGGATTTTGGGGGAATTTGGGGGAATTTGGGGCGTTCCGGGAGGGGATTTTGGGGCATTTGGGGTTTTTGGGGTTTGGTTGGAATTTTGGGGGTTTTTTTTGTGGAATTTTTGGGGATTTTGGGGTCTTTTGGGTCGGAATTTTGTGGAATTTTGGGGGATTTTTTTTCGTGTTTTTTGGAATTTTTTGGGTATTTTTTTTTAATTTTTTGGGTTTTTTTGGGGAATTTTGGGGTTTTTTTGGGGATTTTTTGGGGTTTTTTTGGGGATTTTTTGGGGTTATTTTTGGGAATTTGGGGATTTTTTGGGAATTTTTTTCGGGTTTTTGTTGGAATTTTGGGGCTTTTTGTTGAAATTTTGTAATTTTTTGGGGAAGTTTTGGGGATTTTTTTTTGTTTCTTTGGACTTTTTGGGGATTTGGGAATTCCGGGGGGATTTGGGATCGGATTTGGGGAAATTTGGGAATTTTGGGGGAATTTTGGGAGAATTTTGGGGGAATTTGGAGAATTTTTGGGATAATTTGAGGGGGCTGGGATCAGAATTTGGGAATTTTGGGGAAATTTTGGGGGATTTGGGAGAATTTGGGGTCAGAATTTGGGGAATTTTGGGGCATTTTTGGGGGAATTTTTGGGGCGGTCTGGGATAAGAATTTTGGGAATTTTGGGGCATTTTGGGGGAATTCGGCATCAGAATTTGGGGAATTTTGGGGAAATTTGGGGGAATTTTTGGAGAATTTTGGGGGAATTTGGGGAATTTGGGGGTTGGAATCAGAATTTGGGAATTTTGGGGCATTTTTGGGTGATTTGGGGTCAGAATTTGAGAATTTTTGGGGAATTTGGGGGAATTTGGGGGCTGGGATCAGAATTTGGGAATTTTTTGGGAATTTTTGGGGATTTGGGATCAGAATTTGGGAATTTTGGGGAAATTTTGGGAATTTTTGGGGCATTTGGGATCGAATTTTGGGGAATTTTGGAGCTCCGGGAGGAAATTTGGGAATTCCGGGTGGGTTTGGGGAATTTGGGGAATTTTGGGGCTTTTTACGATCAAATTTTGGGGGATTTTGGGGGAATTTTGGGGGTTCTGGGATCACAAATTTGGGGATTTTTTTTATTTTGGGGAATTTTGGGCGATTTTTGGGGAATTTGGGGAATTTGGGGGAATTTTGGAGCTCTGAGAGGGGATTTGGGATCGAATTTGGGATTTTTGTGTTTTTAGGGGAGAATGTTGGGGGAATTTTGGGATTTTTGGGAATTTTGGGGGATTTTGGGGGGATTTTGGGATTTTTGGGAATTTTTGGGGATTTTGGGGAGATTTGGGGTTTTTTTGGGGGATTTTGGTGGAATTTTTGGGATTTTTTTGAGGTTTTGGGATTTTTGGGAAGATTTTGGGCTTTTTTTTATTTTGGGCATTTTTGGGGATTTTTTGGGATTTTTTTTGATTTTTTTTGGAATTTCGGGGAGTTTTTGGGGATTTTTTTTGTTTTTTATTTTTAGGGGAAATTTTTTGGGAATTTTTGGGTTTTTTGGGATTGTTTTGGGGATTTTTGGGGAATTTCTTGTGACCTTTTTGGAATTTTTTTTTATTTTCAGGGAATTTTGGGATTTTTGGTGGAATTTTGGGATTTTTTTGTGATTTTTGGGGAATATTTTTAATTTTGGGGGATTTTTTTTTACTTTTTTTATATTTTGGGGAATTTTTTGGGAAGTTTTGGGATTTTGGGGATTTTTTGGGGAATTTTTTTGGAATTTGGGGATTTTTTTGGGGAATTTTTTTTGGTTTTTTTTTATTTTTTGGGAATTTTTTTGGATTTTTTGGGGATTTTTTGTGGATTTTTTGGGGGAATTTTTTGGGAATTTTTTTGATTTTTTGGGATTTTTTGGGGATTTTTGGGGATTTTTGTGTCTCTGGGTGGGGGAGGGGCAGTGGGGGGGGTTAATTAACGACCTCCCTCATTAATTAGTGCTTAATGAGCCCCGTGTGCCCAGCCCTGCTAACGAGCCCCGGCTCGCTAATTACCCCTGGCAGGAGTTAATTACCCCGGGCTCATTAATTACCCCTGGGCTTGTTAATTACCCCCGGTTCATTAATTACCCCAGACTCATTAATTACCCCCAGTTCATTAATTACCCCCATCTCATTAATTACCCCCAGTTCATTAATTACCCCCGGTTCATTAATTACCCCAGGGTCATTAATTACCTGTGGTTCATTAATTACCCCCAGCTCGTTAATTACCCTGGGCTCATTAATTACCCCCGGCTCATTAATTACCTCTGGGCTTGTTAATTACCCCTGGCAGGAGTTAATTACCCTGGGCTCGTTAATTACCCCTGGGATTGTTAATTACCCCTGGCTCATTAATTACCCCCTGCTCATTAATTACCCCCGGCTCGTTAATTACCCCTGGCAGGAATTAATTGCCCCAGGCTCGTTAATTACCCCCGTTTGTTAATTACCCCTGGCAGGAGTTAATTACCCTGGGCTCATTAATTACCCCCAGTTCATTAATTACCCCCGGCTCATTAATTACCTCTGGGCTTGTTAATTACCCCTGGCAGGAGTTAATTACCCTGGGCTCGTTAATTACCCCTGGGATTGTTAATTACCCCTGGCTCATTAATTACCCCCTGCTCATTAATTACCCCGGGCTCGTTAATTACCCTGGGCTTGTTAATTACCCCTGGCAGGAGTTAATTACCCCCAGCTCGTTAATTAATCCCAGTTCATTAATTACCCCCATCTCATTAATTACCCCTGGGCTCATTAATTACCCCTGGCAGGAGTTAATTGCCCCTAGCTCGTTAATTACCCTGGGCTTGTTAATTACCCCCGGCTGGTTAATTACCCTAGGCTCATTAATTACCCCTGGCAGGAGTTAATTACCCCCAGCTCATTAATTACCCCCGGCTCATTAATTACCCCCGGTTCATTAATTATCCCCAGCTCATTAATTACCCCCAGCTCGTTAATTACCCTGGGCTCGTTAATTAACCCACCTCATTAATTACCCCTGGCAGGAGTTAATTACCCCTGGCAGGAGTTAATTACCCCCAGCTTGTTAATTACCCCCAGCTCATTAATTACCCCCAGCTCGTTAATTACCCCTGTCAGGAGTTAATTACCCCCGGCTCATTAATTACCCCTGGGCTTGTTAATTACCCCTCAAACTCCTCCAGGAGGAGCTGAATTAATTACCGAGATCCTTAATTAACTAATGAGGGGTTAATTACCCCTCCCTGAGACTTTAACCCCTTCCAAACCCCCACCGAACCCCCATTAATTAAAAACCGGGAGTTAATTACCCCCAGGCTCTTTAATTACCCCTCTAGGCATGGCTGCATTAATTAACGAGGGGTCCTAATTAATTAATTAAGGGCTAATTAGCGCACCCCTGAGATTTAACCCTTTCCAAACCCCTTTCCCCGCCCTCATTAATGACAAATCCGCGTTAATTACCCCTGGGTTTGTTAATTACCCCCTGGGGAGAGGCTGAGGCGGCTAATGAAGGGTGTAATTAATTAATTAGGGGTTAATTAGCGCCGCCATGGGGGAGCTGAGCGACCTGGACCGGCAGATCGAGCAACTGCGGCGCTGCGAGCTGATCCGGGAGAGCGAAGTGAAGGCCCTGTGCGCCAAGGCCCGGTAATTAGCGCTAATTAACGCTAATTAATGTTAATTAATACTCATTAGGGATCCTTCAGGGGTTATGGAAACTCCTCAGTGCTCATTAACGCTCATTAACGCTCATTAACGCTGATCCGGGAGAGCGAAGTGAAGGCCCTGTGCGCCAAGGCCCGGTAATTAGCGCTAATTAACACTAATTAATGCTAATTAATACTCATTAGGGATCCTTCAGGGGTCATAGACACTCCTCAGTGCTCATTAACGCTCATTAACGCTCATTAACGCTGATCCAGGAGAGCGAAGTGAAGGCCCTGTGCGCCAAGGCCCGGTAATTAGCGCTAATTAACGCTAATTAACATTCATTAGTGCTCATTTAGGGGTTATAGAAACTCCTCAGTGCTCATTAACGCTCATTAACGCTCATTAACGCTGATCCGGGAGAGCGAAGTGAAGGCCCTGTGCGCCAAGGCCCGGTAATTAGCGCTAATTAACGCTAATTAATGTTAATTAACACTCATTAACTGGGGTTAGTGCTCATTCATGGACCTCAGTGCTCATTAACGCTCATTAACGCTCATTAACGCTGATCCGGGAGAGCGAAGTGAAGGCCCTGTGCGCCAAGGCCCGGTAATTAACACTAATTAACACTAATTAACGTTAATTAATGCTCATTAGTGCTGATTAGTGCTCCCTCAGGGACCTCAGTGCTCATTAACGCTCATTAACGCTCATTAACGCTGATCCGGGAGAGCGAAGTGAAGGCCCTGTGCGCCAAGGCCCGGTAATTAGCACTAATTAACGCTAATTAACGTTAATTAACACTCATTAGTGCTCATTTAGGGGTTATGGGCACTCCTCAGTGCTCATTAACGCTCATTAACGCTCATTAACGCTGATCCGGGAGAGCGAAGTGAAGGCCCTGTGCGCCAAGGCCCGGTAATTAGCGCTAATTAACACTAATTAACGCTCATTAACTGTGATTAGTGCTGATTAGTGCTCATTTAGGGGTCATGGAGAGTCCTTAGTGTTCATTAACGCTCATTAACGCTCATTAATTAGTGTTAATTTTGTGTTAATTAGTGTTAATGAGTATTAATTTTGCATTAATCAGTGTTAATTAGTGTTAATTTTGTGTTAATCAGTATTAATTAGTGTTAATTTTGTGCTAATTAGGGTTAATTAGCGTGAATTGGGGGTTAATTGGGGTTAATTTGGGTTAATTTGGTGCCAATTAGTGTTAATTTTGCGTTAATCATTGTTAATTAGTGTTAATTTTGTGCTAATCAGTGTCAATTTTGTGTTAATTAGTGTTAATGAATGTTAATTTTGTGTTAACTAGAGTTAATTTTGCGTTAATTTTGTGTTAATTAGTGATAATTTTGTGTTAATTAGTGTTAATTTTGTGTTAATTAGCATTCATTTTGCATTAATCAGTGTTAATTACTGTTAAATTTGTGTTAGTGTTAATGAGTGTTAGTTTTGTGTTAATTAGTGTTAATAAGTGTTAATTTTGTGTTAATCAGAGTTAGTTTTGTGTTACTTTTGTGTTCATTAGTGTTAATTTTGTGTTAATTAGCATTAATTTTGCAATAATCAGTGTTAATTTGTGTTAATTAGTGTGAATTTTGTGTTAATTAGTGTTAATAAGTGTTAATTAGTATTAATGAGTGTTACTTTTGTGTTAATCAGAGTTAATTTTGTGTTAATTACGGTTAATTAGTGTTAATTTAGTGTTAATTAGCATAAATTTTGTGTTAATCAGTGTTAATTAGTGTAAATTTTGTGCTAATTAGTGTCAATTTTGTGTTAATTAGTGTTAATTTTGTGTTAATTAGCATTCATTTTGCATTAATCAGTGTTAATTAGCATTCATTTTGCATTAATCAGTATTAATTAGTGTTAATTTTGTGTTCATTAGTGTCAATTTTGTGTCAATAAGCGTTAATTTTGTGTTAATTAGTGTTCATTTTGTGTTAATTAGGGTTAATTTTCTGTTAATTAGTGTTCATTTTGTGTTAATTAGCATTAATTTTGCATTAATCAGTATTAATTAGTGTCAATTTTGTGTTAATTAGTGTTAATAAGTTTTAATTTTGTGGTAATTAATGTTAATTAGTGTCAATTTTGTGTTAACTAGTGTTAATTTTGTGTTAAGTAGGGTTAATTTTGCATTAATCAGTGTTAATTAGTGTTAATTTTGTGTTAATTAGTGTTAATTTTGTGTTAATCAGTGTCAATTTTGTGTTAATTAGCGTTAATTGGGGTGAATTGGGGGTTAATTGGGTTTAATTTGGGTTAATTTGGTGCCAACAGCTGCTAATTACCATCAATTAGCATCAATTAGCATAAATGAGCGTTAACGAGCGTTAATTATCACTAATTATCACTAATTGCTGTGCAGGGAGATTCTGGTGGAGGAGAGCAACGTGCAGAGAGTCGATTCGCCCGTCACCGTGAGAATCACGGATTTTGGGAAAATTTGGGGAATTTTGGGCAAATTTGGGCAAATTTGGGAATTTTTGGGGAATTTTTGGGAAATTTGGAAATTTTTGGAAATTTTTTGGGGGGATTTTGGGGATTTTTTGGGGAGAAATTTGGGAGTTTTGGGGAATTTGGGGGAATTTTTTTAGGGAAGTTTTGGCCAAATTTTGGGAAATTTTGGGGGGAAATTTGGGGATTTGGGGGATTTTGGGAATTTTTGGGCAAATTTGGGAATTTTGGGGAATTTTGGGGAATTTGGAAATTTTTGGAAATTTTTTGGGGGGATTTTGGGGATTTTTTGGGGAGAAATTTGGGAATTTTGGGGAATTTTTGGAGGGAGTTTTGGCCAAAATTTGGGAATTTTTGGGGGGATTTTGGGGGATTTTGGGGGTTTTTATGGGGAAAATTTGGGGTTTTTTGGGAGGAATTTGGGGATTTTGGGGGGATTTTTGAGAAATTTTGAAATTTTTTGGAATTTTTTTTGGGGGATTTTGGGGATTTTTTGGGGAGAAATTTGGGAATTTTGGGGAATTTTTTGGGGAAGTTTTGGCCAAAATTTGGGAATTTTGGGGAATTTTTGGGAAATTTGGAATTTTTTTGGGGGGATTTTGGGGATTTTTGGGAGGAATTTGAGAATTTTGGGGAATTTTTGGGAAATTTGGAAATTTTTGGAAATTTTTTTGGGGGATTTTGGAGATTTTTTGGGGAGAAATTTGGGAATTTTTGGGAATTTTTTTAAGGGAAGTTTTGGCCAAAATTTGGGAAATTTTGGGGCGAAATTTGGGGATTTGGGTGATTTGGGAATTTTGGGCAAAATTTGGGAATTTTTGGGGAATTCTTGGGAAATTTGGAAATTTTTGGAAAATTTTTTTGAGGGGATTTTGGGGATTTTTTGGGGAGAAATTTGGGAGTTTTGGGGAATTTTGGGGAATTTTTTAAGGGAAGTTTTGGCCAAAATTTGGGAAATTTTGGGGCGAAATTTGGGGATTTGGGGGATTTGGGAATTTTGGGCAAAATTTGGGAATTTTTGGGGAATTCTTGGGAAATTTGGAAATTTTTGGAAAATTTTTTTGAGGGGATTTTGGGAATTTTTTGGGGAGAAATTTGGGAGTTTTGGGGAATTTTGGGGAATTTTTTTTGGGGAAGTTTTGGCCAAAATTTGGGAATTTTTGGGGGGGATTTTGGGGATTTTTTTATGGGGCAAAATTTGGGAGTTTTGGGGAGGAATTCGGGGATTTTGGGGGATTTTGGGAATTGGGGATTTTGGGGGATTCGGGAATTCGGGGATTTGGGAATTGAGGAATTGGGGAATTTGGGGAATTTGGGGGAAATTCGGGGATTTTGGGGGATTTTGGGAATTTTGGGGGAATTTTGGGGAATTTTTGGGAATTTTGGGACCTTTGGGGAATTTTGGGTAATTTTTGGGTGATTTTTGGGACATTTTCAGTGATTTTGGGTGACTTTTGGTGATTTGGGGACATTTTGAGTGAATTTTGGGTGATTTTGGGACATTTTGGCTGCTTTGGGGTGATTTTGAGTGATTTGGGGTGATTTTGGGTGACTTTGGGGAATTTTGGGTGAATTTGGGGACTTTTGGATGAATTTTGGGCGATTTTCAAGTGAATTTTGGGTGATTTTGGGACATTTTGGGGTGATTTTGGGACAATTTGGTTGAATTTGTGGTGAATTTTGGGTGAATTTGGGGAATTTTGGGTGAATTTTGGGTGATTTTGGGACAATTTGGTTGAATTTGGGGTGATTTTGGGTGAATTTGGGGACTTTTGGATGAATTTTGGGTGATTTTCAGGTGAATTTTGGGTGATTTCGGGGAATTTTGGGTGATTTTGGGACAATTTGGGGAATTTTGGGACAATTTGGATGAATTTTGGGTGATTTCGGGACAATTTGGGTGATTTTGGGGTGATTTTGGGTGATTTTGGGTAACTTTGGGTGATTTTGGGACAATTTGGGGGATTTTGGGTGATTTTGGGTGACTTTGGATGAATTTTGGGGTGAATTTTGGGTGACTTGGGGTGAATTTTGGGGTGATTTTGGGGTGAATTTTGGGTGACTTTGGGACAATTTGGGTGATTTTGGGTAATTTTGGGGTGATTTTGGGTGATTTTGGGTGATTTTGGGGCTCTTTCCTCAGGTGTGTGGGGACATCCACGGACAGTTCTACGACCTCAAAGAGCTGTTCAGGGTCAGTGACCTCTGACCTCTGACCCCTGAGTGACCCCTGACCCCTGAGTGACCCCTGACCCCTGAGTGACCCCGAGTGACCAATGAGTGACCCTGAGTGACCCTGAGTGACCCCTGAGTGACCCTGAGTGACCCTGAGTGACCCATGAGTGACCCTGAGTGACCCTGAGTGACCCATGAGTGACCCTGAGTGACCCCTGAGTGACCCCTGAGTGACCAATGAGTGACCAATGAGTGACCACTGAGTGACCCTGAGTGACCCCTGAGTGACCAATGAGTGACCAATGAGTGACCTCACCTGTCTCACCTGTCCATGTCTCACCTGTCCATCTCACCTGTCCATGTCTCACCTGTCCCATCTCACCTGTCCCATCTCACCTGTCCCATCTCACCTGTCCATGTCTCACCTGTCTCACCTGTCCATGTCTCACCTGTCCATATCTCACCTGTGTTACCTGTCCATGTCTCACCTGTATCTCACCTGTCCATGTCTCACCTGTCCATGTCCCACCTGTCCCATCTCACCTGTCCCATCTCACCTGTCCCATCTCACCTGTCCATATCTCACCTGTCCATATCTCACCTGTCCATGTCTCACCTGTCCCATCTCACCTGTCCATGTCTCACCTGTCCATATCTCACCTGTCCATGTCTCACCTGTCCATCTCACCTGTCCCATCTCACCTGTCCATCTCACCTGTCCCATCTCACCTGTATCTCACCTGTCCCATCTCACCTGTATCTCACCTGTCCATGTCTCACCTGTGTAACTCACCTGTCCATGTCTCACCTGTCCATGTCTCACCTGTCCCATCTCACCTGTCCCATCTCACCTGTCCATATCTCACCTGTCCATGTCTCACCTGTCCATGTCTCACCTGTGTCTCACCTGTCCATGTCTCACCTGTATCTCACCTGTCCCATCTCACCTGTCCCATCTCACCTGTCCATGTCTCACCTGTCCATATCTCACCTGTCCATATCTCACCTGTCCCATCTCACCTGTCCATCTCACCTGTCCATGTCTCACCTGTCCATGTCTCACCTGTCCATGTCTCACCTGTCCATCTCACCTGCACAGGTGGGCGGGGACGTCCCAGAGACCAATTACCTGTTCATGGGCGACTTCGTCGACCGCGGCTTCTACAGCGTGGAGACCTTCCTGCTGCTGCTGGCCTTAAAGGTGAGCTCACCTTGACAGGTGAGACAGGTGTGCACAGGTGTGCACAGGTGAGACAGGTGTGAGACCTTCCTGCTGCTGCTGGCACTAAAGGTGAGCTCACCTGGGCAGGTGAGACAGGTGTGACAGGTACAGACAGGTGTGAGACCTTCCTGCTGCTGCTGGCCCTGAAGGTACGGACAGGTGTGCTCAGGTGTGCTCAGGTGTGCTCAGGTGTGATCACCTGTGACAGGTGTGACAGGTGTGAGACCTTCCTGCTGCTGCTGGCCTTAAAGGTGAGCTACAGGTGTGCTCAGGTGAGCTCACCTGGGCAGGTGTGACAGGTGTGATCACCTGAGACAGGTACAGACAGGTACAGACAGGTGTGAGACCTTCCTGCTGCTGCTGGCGCTAAAGGTGAGCTCACCTGAGACAGGTGTGCACAGGTGTGATCACCTGAGACAGGTACAGACAGGTACAGACAGGTGTGAGACCTTCCTGCTGCTGCTGGCACTAAAGGTACGGACAGGTGTGCTCACCAGGACAGGTGAGACAGGTGTGACAGGTACAGACAGGTACAGAGAGGTGTGACAGGTGTGCTCACCTGAGCAGGTGTGACAGGTACAGACAGGTGAGACAGGTGTGACAGGTGAGACAGGTGTGGGACCTTCCTGCTGCTGCTGGCGCTGAAGGTACGGACAGGTGTGCTCAGGTGAGCTGAGGTGTGCTCACCTGGGCAGGTGTGATCACCTGAGACAGGTACAGACAGGTGTGACAGGTACAGACAGGTGTGACAGGTGTGCTCACCTGGGCAGGTGTGATCACCTGAGACAGGTGTGAGACCTTCCTGCTGCTGCTGGTGTGACAGGTGTGCTCACCTGGGCAGGTGTGACAGGTGTGACAGGTGTGAGACCTTCCTGCTGCTGCTGGCGCTGAAGGTGAGACAGGTGTGCTCACCTGGACAGGTGAGACAGGTGTGATCACCTGAGACAGGTACGGACAGGTGTGACAGGTACAGACAGGTGAGACAGGTGTGACAGGTGTGATCACCTGAGACAGGTGTGAGACCTTCCTGCTGTTGCTGGCGCTAAAAATATGGACAGGTGTGCACAGGTGTGTCCCAGGTGTGTCCCAGGTGTGTCCCAGGTGTGTCCCAGGTGTGTCCCAGGTGTGCCCCAGGTGTGCACAGGTGTGTCCCAGGTGTGTCCCAGGTGTGTCCCAGGTGTGTCACAGGTGTGCCCAGGTGTGTCACAGGTGTGTCACCTGTCCCAGGTGTGTCCCAGGTGTGCACAGGTGTGTCCCAGGTGTGTCCCAGGTGTGTCCCAGGTGTGCACAGGTGTGTCACAGGTGTGTCACCTGTACAGGTGCGGTACCCGGACCGGATCACGCTGATCCGGGGGAACCACGAGTCCCGGCAGATCACGCAGGTGTGTCCCAGGTGTGTCACAGGTGTGTCCCAGGTGTGCCCAGGTGTGTCCCAGGTGTGTCCCAGGTGTGTCCCAGGTGTGTCACAGGTGTGTCCCAGGTGTGCCCAGGTGTGTCCCAGGTGTGTCCCAGGTGTGTCCCAGGTGTGTCCCAGGTGTGTCCCAGGTGTGTCCCAGGTGTGCCCAGGTGTGTCCCAGGTGTGCCACAGGTGTGTCCCAGGTGTGTCACAGGTGTGCCACAGGTGTGTCCCAGGTGTGTCCCAGGTGTGTCCCAGGTGTGTCACAGGTGTGTCACCTGTCACAGGTGTGTCACAGGTGTGTCCCAGGTGTGTCACAGGTGTGTCCCAGGTGTGTCCCAGGTGTGCACAGGTGTGTCACAGGTGTGTCACAGGTGTGTCCCAGGTGTGCACAGGTGTGTCACAGGTGTGTTACCTGTCCCAGGTGTGTCCCAGGTGTGCACAGGTGTGTCACCTGTCCCAGGTGTGTCCCAGGTGTGTCCCAGGCGTGCCCCAGGTGTGCACAGGTGTGCCCAGGTGTGTCACAGGTGTGTCACAGGTGTGTTACCTGTCCCAGGTGTGCACAGGTGTGTCCCAGGTGTGTCCCAGGTGTGTCCCAGGTGTGCCCCAGGTGTGCACAGGTGTGTCACAGGTGTGTCACCTGTCACAGGTGTGTCACAGGTGTGTCACAGGTGTGTCCCAGGTGTGTTACCTGTCCCAGGTGTGTCCCAGGTGTGTCCCAGGTGTGTCCCAGGTGTGACCCAGGTGTGTCCCAGGTGTGCCCAGGTGTGCCCAGGTGTGTCACAGGTGTGTCCCAGGTGTGCCCAGGTGTGCCCAGGTGTGTCCCAGGTGTGCCACAGGTGTGTCACCTGTCCCAGGTGTGCACAGGTGTGTCCCAGGTGTGTCCCAGGTGTGTCCCAGGTGTCCCAGGTGTGTCACAGGTGTGTCCCAGGTGTGTCCCAGGTGTCCCAGGTGTGCACAGGTGTGCACAGGTGTGTCCCAGGTGTGTCCCAGGTGTGTCCCAGGTGTGTCACAGGTGTGTCCCAGGTGTGTCCCAGGTGTGTCCCAGGTGTGCACAGGTGTGTCACAGGTGTGTCACCTGTCCCAGGTGCGGTACCCGGACCGGATCACGCTGATCCGGGGGAACCACGAGTCCCGGCAGATCACGCAGGTGTGTCCCAGGTGTGTCCCAGGTGTGCACAGGTGTGTCCCAGGTGTGTCCCAGGTGTGCACAGGTGTGTCACAGGTGTGTCACCTGTCCCAGGTGTGTCCCAGGTGTGCACAGGTGTGTCACAGGTGTGCCCAGGTGTGCCCAGGTGTGTCACAGGTGTGTCACCTGTCCCAGGTGCGGTACCCGGACCGGATCACGCTGATCCGGGGGAACCACGAGTCCCGGCAGATCACGCAGGTGTGTCCCAGGTGTGTCCCAGGTGTGTCCCAGGTGTGTCCCAGGTGTGCACAGGTGTGTCACAGGTGTGTCACCTGTCCCAGGTGTGTCCCAGGTGTGCACAGGTGTGTCACAGGTGTGCACAGGTGTGCCCAGGTGTGTCACAGGTGTGTCACCTGTCCCAGGTGCGGTACCCGGACCGGATCACGCTGATCCGGGGGAACCACGAGTCCCGGCAGATCACGCAGGTGTGTCCCAGGTGTGCCCAGGTGTGTCCCAGGTGTGTCCCAGGTGTGCACAGGTGTGTCACAGGTGTGTCACCTGTCCCAGGTGCGGTACCCGGACCGGATCACGCTGATCCGGGGGAACCACGAGTCCCGGCAGATCACGCAGGTGTACGGGTTTTACGACGAGTGTCTGCGCAAGTACGGCTCCGTCACCGTGTGGCGCTACTGCACCGAGATCTTCGACTACCTGAGCCTGTCCGCCATCATCGACGGCAAGGTGGGCACCCGGGGTACCTGGGGGCAGGTGGGTGGGCACACGTGGGCACACCTGGGGACAGCTGGGGAACCTGGGGGCACACCTGGGGCACCTGGGAGCACTTGGGAGGGTTTAAAGGGGGTTTGGGACACACCTGAGCACACTTGGGGCCACCTGGGCACACCTGGGCACACCTGCGGGCACCCAGGGAACCTGGGGCACTGGGGCGGGCACACCTGGGGCACATCTTGGGCACCTGGGCATACCTGGGGCACCTGGGGAACCTGGGCGGGCACACCTGGGGTACCTGGGAGGGTTTAAAGGGGGTTTGGGGCACACCTGGGCACACCTGGGCACACCTGGGGAACCAGGGCAGGCACACCTGGGCACACCTGGGCACACCTGGGGGAGGTGGGACACTGAGATCTTCGACTACCTGAGCCTGTCGGCCATCATCGACGGCAAGGTGGGGCACCTGGGGGCAGGTGGGGCAGCTGGGGAACCTGGGGGCACCTGGGGAACCAGGGCGGGCACACCTGGGGCACATCTTGGGCACCTGGGCACACCTGGGGACACCTGGGGAACCTAGGGGACGTGGGCGGGCACACCTGGGGAACCTGGGGAACATGGGCGGGCACACCTGGGCACACCTGGGGAACCTGGGCACCTGGGGAACTGGGGTGGGCACACCTGGGCACACCTGGGGAACCTGGGCACCTGGGGAACTGGGGTGGGCACACCTGGGCACACCTGGGGAACGTGGGCACACCTGGGAGTGTGTAAAGGGGTATTGGGGCACACCTGGGGAACCTGGGCACACCTGGGCACACCTGGGGCACCTGGGGAAACTGGGCAGGCACACCTGGGCACAGCTGGGAGTGTTTAAAGGGGGTTTGGGGCACACCTGGGCACACCTTAGGTCAGGTGGGCACACCTGGGGGCACCTGGGGCACATGGGGAACCTGGGTACACCTGAGAGTGTTTAAAGGGGTTTTTGGGACACACCTGGGTACACCTGGGCACACCTGGGAGTGTTTAAAGTGGTTTGGGACACACCTGGGCACATTGGGCATACCTGGGGTACCTGGGCACACTTGGGGGCACCTGGGAGTGTTTAAAGGGGTATTGGGACACACCTGGGCACACCTGGGGTCACCTGGGCACACCTGGGGCAGACCTGGGCACACCTGGGCACACCTGGGACACACCTGGGGAACCTGGGCACACCTGGGAGTGTTTAAAGGGGTTTTGGGCACACCTGGGCGCACCTGGGCACACCTGGGGGCGCCTGGGCACACCTGGGCACACCTGAGGGAACCTGGGGGCAGCTGGAAGGGGTCGGGACACCAAGGGCCCCCAATGATCCCAAATCCTCCAAATCCCCCCAGAATGATCCAAAATGTCCCAAATACCCCAAATCCCCCAAATGTCCCAAAATGTCCCCAACGTTCAAAAATGTCCCAATGATCCAAATGTTCCCAAATTCCCCAAATATCCCCAAGTCACCCAAACATCTCAAATGCCCCAAATGACCCCAAAATGTCCCAAATGTTCCAAATCCCCCAAATGTCCCAAATCCCTTCTATGTCCTAAAATGTCCCCAAAGTTCCAAATCCCCCCCAAATGACCCAAAATGTCCCAAATACCGCAATGACCAAAATGTCCCCAAATGCCCCAAAATGTCCCAAATGCCCCAAAAACCCCAATTCCTCCAAATCCCCCAAAATGTCCCAAATCCCCCAAATCCCCTAAAATCCCCCAAATGTCACCAATGTCCCAAAATGTCCCAAATACCACAATGACCAAAATGTCCCAAAATGTCCCAAATGCCCCAAAAACCCCAAATCCCCCAAACCCCACAAATGTCCCCAAATGTCCCAAAATCCCCCAAATCCCCCGAAAATGACCCAAAATGTCCCAAATATCCCAAATGCCCCAAATGTCCCAAAATGCCCCAAATCCCCCAAATCCCCAAAATCCCCGAAAATGCCCCAAAATGTCCCAAATTGGCAGATTTTCTGCGTGCACGGGGGCCTCTCGCCGTCCATCCAGACCCTGCCCCTGTCCCAATGTCCCAAATGTCCCAAAATCCCCAAATCCCCCAAATCCCCCAAAATCCCCCAAATGTCCCCAATGTCCCAAATGTCCCCAAATCCCCCAAATGTCCCCAAATTCCCCAAATTAACCAAATGTCCCAAAATGTCTCAATGACACAAATGTCCCAAAAGTTCCAAATGCCCCAAATGTTCCAAAATTCTCCAAAATGTCCCAAATCCCCCACATTTCCCCAAATGTCCCAAAATGTCCCAAATGTTCCAAATCCACCAAATCCCCCAAATGTCCTCAAATGTTCTAAAATGTCCCAAATCCCCCAAAATCCCCCAAATGTCCCCAATGTCCCAAAATGCCCCAAATCCCCCAAATGTCCCCAAATCACCCAAACATCTCAAATACCCCAAATGACCCCAAATGACCCCAAAATGTCCCAAATGTTCCAAATCCACCAAATGTCCCAAATCTCTCCTATGTCCTAAAATGTCCCCAAAGTTCCAAATCCCCCCAAAATGACCCAAAATGTCCCGAATTTGCAGATTTTCTGCGTGCACGGGGGCCTCTCGCCGTCCATCCAGACCCCGCCCCGTCCCCAATATCCCAAATGTCCCAAAATCCCCCAAATGTCCCAAATCCCCAAAATGTCCCAAATCCCTCCTATGTCCTAAAATGTCCCAAAATGTCCCAAATGACCCCAAAATATCCCGAATGCCCCAAATGTTCCCAAATCCCCCAAATATCCCAAATGTCCCAAAATATCCCAAATGCCACAAATGTCCACAAATCCCCCAAATGTCCCAAATCCCCCAAATTTCCCCAATGTCCAAAAATGTCCCAAATGTTCCAAATCCACCAAATCCCCCAAACGTCCCCAAATGTCCAAAAATATCCCAAATACTCAAAAAATGTCCCAAAATCCCCCAAATCCCTCAAATCCCCCAAATCCCCCAAATGTCCCAAAATATCCAAAATGACTCAAAATGTCCCAAATACCACAATGACCAAAATGTCCCAAAATGTCCCAAATATCTCAAATGTCCCAAATGTCCCAAATGACCCCAAATCTCCCAAACCCCCAAAATGTTCCAAATCCCCCAAAATGCCCCAAATCCCCCGAAAATGACCCAAAATGTCCCAAATACCACAATGACCAAAATGTCCCAAAATGTCCCAAATCCCCCAAATCCCCCAAAATCTCCCAAATGTCCCCAAATGTCCCAAACATCTCAAATACCCCAAATGTTCCAAATCCACCAAATGTCCCAAATCCCCCAAATGTCCCAAAATAGCTCAAACACCTCAAATACCCCAAATGACCCCAAAATGTCCCAAATGTTCCAAATCCACCAAATCCCCCAAATGTCCCCAATGTCCTAAAATGTCCCCAATGTTCCAAATCCCCCAAATGAACCAAATGTCCCAAACCCCACAAATGTCCCAAAATCCCCCAAACCCCCCCAAAATGACCCAAAATGTCCCAAATGTCCCAAATTGTCCCAAAATGTCCCAAATCCCCCAAATGTCCCCAAATCACCCAAAATGTCCCAAATGTTCCAAATCCACCAAATCCCCCAAATGTCCCAAATCCCCCAAAATCCCCCGAAAACACCCCAAAATGTCCCGAATTCGCAGATTTTCTGCGTGCACGGGGCCCTCTCCCCATCCATCCAGACCCTGTCCTTGTCCCAAATGTCCCAAATCCCCCAAAAACCCCAAGTTCCCCAAACCCCACAAATGTCCCAAAATCCCCCAAACCCCCCAAAATGCCCCAAAATGCCCCAAATCCCCCAAATGAACCAAATGTCCCAAATTGTCACCAATGACCCCAAATGTTCCAAATCCACCAAATCCCCCAAATGTCCCCAAATGTCCCAAAATGTCCCAAATCACCCAAATCCCCTAAAATCCCCCAAATGACCCAAATGTCCCAAAATGTCCCAAATATCCCAAATGTCCCAAATCCCCCAAATGTCCCCAAATCCCCCAAAATGTCCCAAATCCCCCAAATCCCCTAAAATCCCCCAAATGTCCCCAATGTCCCAAAATGTCCCAATGATCCAAATGTCCCAAGTCTCCCAAATGTCCCAAAATATCCCAAATACCCCAAATGTTCCCAATCCCCCAAATGTCCCAAATGTCCCAAATACTCCAATGACTCAAATGTCCCAAATCCCCCAAAATGTCCCAAATCCCCCAAATCCCCTAAAATCCCCCAAATGTTCCCAATCCCCCAAATGTCCCAAATGTCCCCAACATTCCAAAATGATCCAAACTGCCCCAAAATGTCCCAAATTCCCCAAATTTCCCCAAATGTCCCAAAATGTCCCAAATGTTTCAAATCCACCAAATCCCCCAAATGTCCCCAAATGAACCAAATGTCCCAAAATCTCACCAATGACCCCAAAAACCCCAAATCCCCCAAATCCTCCAAATGTCCCAAAATCCCCCAGACCCCCGAAAATGCCCCAAAACGCCCCAAAATGTCCCGAATTGGCAGATTTTCTGCGTGCACGGGGGCCTCTCGCCGTCCATCCAGACCCCGTCCCTGTCCCAATGTCCCAAATTCCCCAAAAACCCCAAATCCCCCAAATCCACCCAAAATGACCCAAAATGTCCCAAAACGTCCCAAATTAACCAAATGTCCCCAAAATGTCCCAAATGTCCCAAATCCCCCAAATCCCCCAAAATCCCCCAAATGTCCCCAATGTCCCAAAATGTCCCAATGACCCAAATTTCCCAAATCCCCAAATGCCCCAAATGTCCCAAATACCCTAAATGACCCGAAATGTCCCCAAATGACCCGAAATGTCCCAAATCCCCCCAAAATGACCCAAAATGTCCCAAATACCGCAATGACCAAAATGTCCCAAAATGTCCCAAATGCCCCAAAAACCCCAAATCCCCCAAACCCCACAAATGTCCCCAAATGTCCCAAAATGCCCCAAATCCCCCAAATGCCCCAAATGTCCCCAAATGTCCCAAAATGTCCCAAATGTCCCCAAATCACCCAAACATCTCAAATACCCCAAATGACCCCAAAATGTCCCAAATGTTCCAAATCCCCCAAATGTCCCAAATGTCTCAAATGACCCCAAAATATCCCAAATACCCCAAATCCCCCCAAAACCCCCAAAATGTCCCAAATACCGCATTGACCAAAATGTCCCAAAATGTCCCAAATGCCCCAAAAACCCCAAATCCCCCAAATGTCCCAAATCCCTCAAATCCCCCCAAAATGACCCAAAATGTCCCAAATACCACAATGACCCAAATGTCCCAAAATGTCCCAAATGCCCCAAAAACCCCAAATCCCCAAATGTCCCAAAATCCCCCAAATCCCCTCCAAATGACCCAAAATATCCCAAATGCCCCAAAAACCCCAAATCCCCCAAAATCCCCCAAATGTCCCAAAAACCCCAAATCCCCCAAAATCCCCCAAATGTCCCCAATGTCCCAAAATCCCCCAAAATGTCCCAAAATGTCCCAAATCCCCCAAATGTCCCCAAATCCCCCAAATGTCCCAAAATGTTCCGAATGTCCCCAAATGTTCTTAATATCCAAAATACCCCAAATGTCCCAAATCCCACAAATCCCCCCAAAATGACCCAAATCCCCTCAATGACCCGAATCCCCCAAATCCCCCCAAAATGACCCAAAATGTCCCCAAATATCCCAAATGTCCCCAAATGTCCCAAAATCCCCCAAATCCCCCAAATGAACCAAATGTCCCAAAATGTCACCAATGTACAAAAATGTCACCAATGTTCCAAATCCACCAAATCCCCCAAATGTCCCCAAATATCCCAAAATGTTCCGAATGTCCCCAAATGTTCTTAATATCCAGAATACCCCAAATGTCCCAAATCCCTCAAATCCCCCCAAAATGACCCAAAGTGTCCCAAATACCGCAATGACCAAAATGTCCCCAAATATCCCAAAATGTCCCAAATGTCCCAAACCCCACAAAATGACCCAGAATGTCCCAAATACCACAATGACCAAAATGTCCCAAATGCCCCAAATCCCCCAAATCCCCCCAAAATGACCCAAAATGTCCCAAATGCCCCAAATCCCCCAAAAGTTCCAAATGTCCCAAAATGTCACCAATGACCCCAAATGTCCCAAATCCCCCAAATTTCCCCAAATTTCCCAAATCCCCCAAATTTCCCCAAATGTCCCAAAACGTCCCAAATGTTCCAAATCCACCAAATCCCCCAAATGTCCCCAAATGTCTCAAAATGTCCCAAATGCCCCAAATGACCCCAAAATATCCCAAATACCCCAAATGTTACCAAATCCCCCAAATATCCCAATGACCCAAAATGTCCCAAATGTCCCCAAATCCCCCAAAATGTCCGAAATACCCCAAATCCCCCAAATGTCCCCAATGTCCCAAAATATCCCAAATATCCCAAATGTTCCCAATCCCCCAAATGTCCCCAAATCACCCAAAATGTCCCAAATGTTCCAAATCCCCCAAATCCTCCAAATGTCCCAAATGTCCCCAAATCCCCCAAATCCCCCGAAAACACCCCAAAATGTCCCAAATTCCCAGATTTTCTGCGTGCACGGGGGCCTCTCGCCGTCCATCCAGACCCTGGACCAGATCCGCACCATCGACCGCAAACAGGAGGTGCCGCACGACGGCCCCATGTGCGACCTGCTCTGGTCCGACCCCGAAGGTACCTGGGCACACCTGGGCACACCTGGGCACACCTGGGCACACCTGGCACACCTGGCACAGGTGTGGGGTGGAAAAAACCCCGAAAAAATCCCAAAATCCCCGAGGTTTTACCCCAAAATTCACTGAATTGGCCCCAAAAATCACCTGAATTGGCCCCAAAAATCACCTGAATTGTCCATGATGAGGGACAGGTGAGGCACAGGTGAGGCACAGATGAGCTCAGGTGAGGCACAGGTGAGGGACAGGTGTGGGATGCAAAAAACCCAAAAAAATTCCCAAAAATCGTTGAGATTTTACCCTAAAATTCAGTAAATTGGCCCCAAAAATCACCTGAATTGTCCATGATGAGGCACAGGTGTGGCACAGGTGGGGACAGGTGTGGGACAGGTGAGGACAGGTATGACACAGGTGTGGGACAGGTGAGTGTTGCAAAAAACTCCAAAATACCAAAAAATAGTTGAGATTTTATCCTAAAATTCAGTAAATTGCCCCAAAAATCACCTAAATGGTCCTCAAAAATCACCTGAATTGTCCATGATGAGGGACAGGTGAGGGACAGGTGAGCTCAGGTGAGGCACAGGTGTGGGATGTGAAAAACCCCCAAAAAATCCCAAAATCCTCACGGTTTTACCCCAAAATTCACTGAATTGGCCCCAAAAATCACCTGAATTGTCCATGATGAGGCACACCTGGCACACCTGGGCACACCTGGGCACTCACCTGGGCACACCTGGGCACAGCTGGGCACTCACCTGGCACACCTGGGGCACAGCTGGGCACACCTGGGCACACCTGGCACAGGTGTGGGGTGCAAAAAACCCCGGAAAAATCCCCAAAATCCCCGAGGTTTTACCCCAAAATTCACTGAATTGGCCCCAAAAATCACCTGAATTGTCCGTGATGAGGCACACCTGGGCACACCTGGGGCACACACCTGTGCACACCTGGGCACTCACCTGGTACACCTGGGCACACCTGGGCACTCACCTGGCACACCTGGGCACTCACCTGGGCACACCTGGGCACACCTGGGCACACCTGGGCACACCTGGCACACCTGGCACAGGTGTGGGACGCAAAAAACCCCGAAAAAATCCCAAAATCCCCGAGGTTTTACCCCAAAATTCACTGAATTGGCCCCAAAAATCACCTGAATTGTTCATGGTGAGGGACAGGTGAGGGACAGGTGAGGACAGGTGAGGCACAGGTGAGGGATGTGAAAAACCCCCAAAAAATCCCCAAAATCCTTGAGATTTTACCCTAAAATTCACTGAATTAGCCCCAAAAATCACTGAATGGGCCCCAAAAATCACCTGAATTGTTCATGATGAGGCACACCTGGGCACACCTGGGCACACCTGGGCACTCACCTGGGCACACCTGGGCACACCTGGGCACACCTGGGCACTCACCTGGGCACACCTGGGCACACCTGGGCACACCTGGGCACTCACCTGGGCACACCTGGGCACACCTGGGCACACCTGGGCACTCACCTGGGCACACCTGGGCACACCTGGGCACACCTGGGCACACCTGGCACACCTGGCACAGGTGTGGGGTGGAAAAAACCCCAAAAAAATCCCCAAAATCCCCGAGGTTTTACCCCAAAATTCACTGAATTGGCCCCAAAAATCACCTGAATGGGCCCCAAAAATCACCTGAATTGTGCATGGTGAGGCACAGGTGAGGCACAGGTGAGGGACAGGTGAGGACAGGTGAGCTCAGGTGGGCACAGGTGGGGACAGGTGAGCTCAGGTGTGGGTTGCAAAAAACTCCAAAAAATCCCAAAAATCGTTGAGATTTTACCCTAAAATTCAGTAAATTGGCCCCAAAAATCACCTGAATTGTCCATGATGAGGGACAGGTGAGGACAGGTGAGGGACATGAGAAACCCCAAAAAATCCCAAAATCCCCGAGGTTTTACCCCAAAATTCTCTGAATTGGCCCCAAAAATCTCCTGAATGGGCCCCAAAAATCACCTGAATTGTCCATGATGAGGGACAGGTGGGCACAGGTGAGGGACAGGTGAGGGACAGGTGAGGCACAGGTGAGGCGCAGGTGAGGGTTGCAAAAACCCCAAAAAATCCCAAAAATCGTTGAGATTTTACCCTAAAATTCAGTAAATTGGCCCCAAAAATCACCTGAATCCACCTCACCTGTGCTGGGTCTCACCTGTGTGATCTCACCTGTCTCACCTGTGTGATCTCACCTGTCTCACCTGTGTGATCTCACCTGTGTGATCTCACCTGTGTGATCTCACCTGTGTGATCTCAACCTGTCTCACCTGTGTGATCTCACCTGTGTGATCTCACCTGTGTGATCTCACCTGTGTGACCTCACCTGTGTGATCTCACCTGTCTCACCTGTGTGATCTCACCTGTCTCACCTGTGTGACCTCACCTGTGTGATCTCACCTGTCTCACCTGTGTGATCTCACCTGTGTGATCTCACCTGTGTGATCTCACCTGTGTGATCTCACCTGTCTCACCTGTGTGATCTCACCTGTGTGATCTCACCTGTGTGATCTCACCTGTGTGATCTCACCTGTCTCACCTGTGTGATCTCACCTGTCTCACCTGTGTGATCTCACCTGTGTGATCTCACCTGTGTGATCTCACCTGTCTCACCTGTTCGATCTCACCTGTCTCACCTGTGTGATCTCACCTGTGTGATCTCACCTGTGTGATCTCACCTGTCTCACCTGTGTGATCTCACCTGTCTCACCTGTCTCACCTGTGTGACCTCACCTGTCTCACCTGTGTGATCTCACCTGTGTGATCTCACCTGTGTGATCTCACCTGTCTCACCTGTGTGATCTCACCTGTGTGACCTCACCTGTGTGATCTCACCTGTGTGACCTCACCTGTCTCACCTGTGTGATCTCACCTGTGTGACCTCACCTGTCTCACCTGTGTGACCTCACCTGTGTGATCTCACCTGTCTCACCTGTGTGATCTCACCTGTGTGACCTCACCTGTGTGATCTCACCTGTGTGATCTCACCTGTCTCACCTGTGTGATCTCACCTGTGTGATCTCACCTGTGTGATCTCACCTGTCTCACCTGTGTGATCTCACCTGTCTCACCTGTGTGACCTCACCTGTGTGATCTCACCTGTCTCACCTGTGTGATCTCACCTGTGTGATCTCACCTGTGTGACCTCACCTGTCTCACCTGGCAGACACCACGGGCTGGGGCGTGTCCCCCCGGGGCGCGGGTTACCTGTGCGGGGTCTCACCTGTGTGACCTCACCTGTCTCACCTGTGTGATCTCACCTGTCTCACCTGTGTGATCTCACCTGTCTCACCTGTGTGATCTCACCTGTGTGATCTCACCTGTCTCACCTGTGTGATCTCACCTGTGTGATCTCACCTGTGTGATCTCACCTGTGCGATCTCACCTGTCTCACCTGTGTGATCTCACCTGTGTGACCTCACCTGTGTGACCTCACCTGTCTCACCTGTGTGATCTCACCTGTGTGATCTCACCTGTCTCACCTGTGTGATCTCACCTGTGTGATCTCACCTGTCTGACCTGTGTGATCTCACCTGTGTGATCTCACCTGTGTGATCTCACCTGTCTCACCTGTGTGACCTCACCTGTCTCACCTGTCAGACACCACGGGCTGGGGCGTGTCCCCCCGGGGCGCGGGTTACCTGTGCGGGGTCTCACCTGTGTGATCTCACCTGTCTCACCTGGCAGACACCACGGGCTGGGGCGTGTCCCCCCGGGGCGCGGGTTACCTGTGCGGGGTCTCACCTGTGTGATCTCACCTGTCTCACCTGGCAGACACCACGGGCTGGGGCGTGTCCCCCCGGGGCGCGGGTTACCTGTGCGGGGTCTCACCTGTGTGACCTCACCTGTCTCACCTGTGTGATCTCACCTGTCTCACCTGTCTCACCTGGCAGACACCACGGGCTGGGGCGTGTCCCCCCGCGGCGCGGGTTACCTGTGCGGGGTCTCACCTGTGTGACCTCACCTGTCTCACCTGTGTGATCTCACCTGTCTCACCTGTGTGATCTCACCTGTGTGATCTCACCTGTCTCACCTGTGTGATCTCACCTGTGTGACCTCACCTGTCTCACCTGTGTGACCTCACCTGTGTGATCTCACCTGTCTCACCTGTGTGATCTCACCTGTGTGACCTCACCTGTGTGATCTCACCTGTGTGATCTCACCTGTCTCACCTGTGTGATCTCACCTGTGTGACCTCACCTGTGTGATCTCACCTGTGTGATCTCACCTGTCTCACCTGTGTGATCTCACCTGTGTGATCTCACCTGTCTCACCTGTGTGATCTCACCTGTGTGATCTCACCTGTGTGATCTCACCTGTCTCACCTGTGTGATCTCACCTGTCTCACCTGTGTGATCTCACCTGTGTGATCTCACCTGTCTCACCTGTGTGATCTCACCTGTGTGACCTCACCTGTCTCACCTGTCAGACACCACGGGCTGGGGCGTGTCCCCCCGGGGTGCGGGTTACCTGTGCGGGGTCTCACCTGTGTGATCTCACCTGTCTCACCTGTGTGATCTCGCCTGTCTCACCTGTGTGATCTCACCTGTCTCACCTGTGTGATCTCACCTGTCTCACCTGTGTGATCTCACCTGTGTGATCTCACCTGTGTGATCTCACCTGTCTCACCTGTGTGATCTCACCTGTGTGATCTCACCTGTGTGATCTCACCTGTCTCACCTGTGTGATCTCACCTGTCTCACCTGTCAGACACCACGGGCTGGGGCGTGTCCCCCCGCGGCGCGGGTTACCTGTTCGGCTCCGACGTCGTGGCGCAGTTCAACGCCGCCAACGAGGTGTCCATGATCTGCCGCGCCCACCAGCTCGTCATGGAGGGCTACAAGTGGCACTTCGGCGAGACCGTGCTCACCGTCTGGTCCGCGCCTAATTACTGCTACCGGTATGCTAATCAGATGCTAATTACATGCTAATTAGGTTGTAATTATGGGGGGTTATTAAGAGGTACAGGTGGGGTTTGGGCACACCTGTACAGGAACTAATGGGGCTCAGGTGAGCGGCTCTGGGCAGGGGTGGGAGGGTGGAACCAGTGTCTAATTAGTGCTGATGATATGCTAATGAGATGCTAATTAAGTGTTAATTAGATGGTAATTATGTGGGGTTTCAAAGAGGTGCAGGTGGGGTTTGGGCACACCTGTACAGGAGCTGATGGGGCCCAGGTGAGCGTCTCTGGGCAGGGGTAGGAGGGTGGAAATGGGGTCCAATTACTGCTACTGGTATGCTAATGAGATGCTAATTAAGCGTAATTAATTGGGAGTTCATTACAGAGCAGGTGGGGTTTGGGCACACCTGTACAGGAACTGATGGGGCCCAGGTGAGCGGCTCTGGAGATAAATGGGAGGGTGGAACCTGTGTCTAATTAGTGCTGCCGATATGCTAATGAGATGCTAATTAGGTGTTTATTAGGTGGTAATGATGTGGGGTTTCTATGAGGTACAGGTGGGGTTTGGGCACACCTGTACAGGAACTGATGGGGCCCAGGTGAGCGGCTCTGGATGGAGGTAGGAGGGTGGAAATACGGTCCAATTAGTGCTATTAGTATGCTAATTACATGCTAATTACATGTTTATTAGATGGTAATTATGTGGGGTTTCTAAAAGGTTCAGGTGGGGTTTGGGCACACCTGTACAGGTACGATGGGGTCCAGGTGAGCGACTCTGGGCAGGAGTGGGAGGGTGGAAATGGGGTCCAATTAGTGCTGATGATATGCTAATGAGATGCTAATTACATGCTAATTAGGTGTTAATTACATGGCGGTTCTATGAGGGACAGGTGGGGTTTGGGCACACCTGTACAGGAACCGATGGGGCCCAGGTGAGCGGCTCTGGAGATAAATGGGAGGGTGGAACCTGTGTCTAATTAGTGCTGCTGGTATGCTAATCAGATGCTAATTAGGTGGTAATTAGATGGTAATTATGTGGGGTTTGTAAGAGGTACAGGTGGGGTTTGGGCACACCTGTACAGGAACTGATGGGGCCCAGGTGAGCGGCTCTGGGCGGGGGTGGGAGGGTGGAATCAGTGTCTAATTAGTGCTGATGATATGCTAATGAGATGCTAATTACATGCTAATTAGGTGTTGATTACATGGCAGTTCTATGAGGGACAGGTGGGGTTTGGGCACACCTGTACAGGAACTGATGGGGCCCAGGTGAGCGGCTCTGGAGATAAACGGGAGGGTGGAGCTGGAGCCCCTATGCTAATGAGATGCTAATTAGATGCTAATGAGGTGCTAATTAGCCGCAGTTCCCTGCGGTTCAGGGGGGTCTGACCGGCGCTGGGCTCTACCTGCAGCCCCAGGTGAGCCGGGCAGGTGAGAACGTGCCAGAAACCCACCGGGAGCACTTAATGAGATGCAAATGAGATGCAGATATCAGGTAGGGTGCAGGAGGGGTTGGGAGCTGCAGGTGAGAATGTGCCAAACCCCCCAATAAATCACCTAATGAGATGCAAATGAGATGCAAATTGGGGCTGGGGAGGCACAGGTGGGTCAGGCAAGAATGGGCAGAAACCCCATTGGAAAATGGCTAATGGCATGCAAATGGGATGCAAATGGTATGCAAATGAGGTGTGAGACACAAAGGGGGCGGAGCCAGGACAGTCAGGTGGGGCCGGGCTGGGTTTGGGGTCCCCAGGTGAGCCGGGCAGGTGGGAATGGGCTAAAAACCCACAGAAAGAGGGGAAATGAGATGCAAAAGAGATGCAAATGAGATGCAAATAATATGCAAATGTGATGCAAATGAGATGCAAACAAGCAACACTAAGGGGGTGGGGCTGGGCTGGGTTTGGGGTCCCCAGGTGAGCCGGGCAGGTGGACGTGTCAGTAAAAACCCCTCTTAAAACCAACAAATGAGATGTAAATGAGATGCAAAAGAGATGCAAAGTAGATGCAAATGAGATGCAAACGAGTAGCACCAAGGGGGTGGCGCTGAGTTGAGTTTGGGGTCCCCAGGTGAGCCGGGCAGGTGGGCGGGTCAGTAAAAAACCGCCTTAAAACCAACAAATGAGATGCAAATGAGATGCAAATGAGATGCAAATTAGTAACACTAAGGGGGCGGAGCCAGGGCAGTCAGGTGGGGCGGGGCTGGGTTTGGGGTCCCCAGGTGAGCCGGGCAGGTGGGCGGGTCAGTAAAACACCCTAAAACCAACAAATGAGATGCAAATGAGATGTGAATGAGATGCAAATGATATGCAAATGAGACACAAACGAGTAGCACCAAGGGGGTGGGGCTGGGCTGGGTTTGGGGTCCCCAGGTGAGCCGGGCAGGTGGGAATGGGCTAAAAACCCACAGAAAGAGTGGAAATGAGATGCAAACGAGATGCAAATAATATGCTAACGAGATGTAAATGAGAAGCAAACGAGCAACACTAAGGGGGACGGGCTGGGCTGGGTTTGGGGTCCCCAGGTGAGCCGGGCAGGTGGGCGGGTCAGTAAAAACCCCCTTAAAACCAACAAATGAGATGCAAATGAGATGCAAATGAGATACAAATTAGATGCAAATGAGTAACACTTAGGGGGTGCGGCTGGGTTGGGTTTGGGGTCCCCAGGTGAGCCGGGCAGGTGGGCGGGTCAGGAAAAACCCCCTTAAAACTATCAAAATGAGATGCAAATGAGATGTGATTGATATGCAAATGATATGCAAATGATATGAAAGCAAGTAGCGCGAAGGGGGTGGGGCTGGGCTGGGTTTGGGGTCTGCAGGTGAGCCGGGCAGGTGGGCAGGTCAGTAAAACCCCCTTAAAACCAACAAATGAGATGCAAATGAGATGCAAATTAGATGCGAATGAGATGCAAACGAGGCGTACCTGCCGGCAGGTGCGGGAACGTGGCGGCCATCTTGGAGCTGGACGAGCACCTGCAGAAGGAGTTCATCATCTTCGAGGCGGCGCCGCAGGAGACGCGCGGCATCCCCGCCAAGAAACCCGTGGCCGACTACTTCCTGTGACACACCTGGGCACACCTGGGCACTCACCTGGGCACTCACCTGGGGCACCTGGGCACACCTGGGGCACCTCAGATACACCTGGGCACACCTGGGATACACCTGGGATAGACCTGGGGGCACCTGGGGGCACCTGGGCACACCTGGGGGCACCTGGGATAGACCTGGGGGCACCTGGGAACTCACCTGGGCACACCTGGGGCACCCGGGAGCTCACCTGGGGGCACCTGGGCACACCTGGGCACACCTGGGGGCACACCTGGGGGCACCTGGGGGCACCTGGGATACACCTGGGGGTACCTTGGCACACCTGGGGGTACCTGGGGGCACCTGGGGGCACCTGGGCACTCCTGGGATAGACCTGGGCACACCTGGGCACTCACCTGGAGGCACCTGGGCACACCTGGGGGCACCTGGGATAGACCTGGGCACACCTGGGGGCACCCGGGAGCTCATCTGGGGGTACCTGGGATACACCTGGGGACATCTGGGCACACCTGGGGGCACCCAGGAGCTCACCTGGGATACACCTGGGCACACCTGGGCACTCCTGGCATAGACCTAGGAACACCTGGGGTCACCTGGGCACATCTGGGGGTACCTGGGAGCTCACCTGGGATAGACCTGGGCACACCTGGGGGCACCTGGGCACACCTGAGCTCACCTGGAGCCCCCCTGGGACATGGGGGAGGCCTGGGGACCCCTGAAATCATTGGGGTGCCCCCAGGTGTGCCCAGGTGTGCCCAGGTGTGCCCAAAATATCCCTCAGGTGTGCCCAGGTGTGCCCAGGTGAGTGCCCAGGTGCCCCCAGGTGACCTTTGGCGCCCCTCTCCTCCCCCCCCTCCCCCCCCGCGCGCGTTTTGGGGCCAAATTTGGGGAATTTTTTTGTGTTTCTGCCCCGTTTCGGCTCCGTTTGGATAAAAAAAGGTTCGAAAATCCCAAAAATTTTCCGGAAATTTTTTTTTTGGGGGGCGGGAAAGGGCAGGGGGCCAATCCCATCATCCTCTGCGGCGCGTCTAAGATGGCGGCGCCCAGGGGCCCAAGATGGCGGCGCGCAGTGTCCCACGTGGCCGCGGGTCCAAGATGGCGGCCTCCAGACCGGAAGTGAGGGCGCGGAGCATCCGGGAAACAAGGGAATGACGTAACGGGCTGGCCACGCCTCCCCGCGTAAGCCACGCCCATAAAGGGCTCCCTCTTCGCGCCTCAAATCTCGCGAGAGCTCGCGGGATAGGCGGGAAAGGGGCGGGGGAATGGAAGCGGAATCTCGCGAGAGTTTCTATCCAAATGTTAAGGATCTCGCGAGACATGGGAGGGGAGGAAAGGGGGGTGATGATGGAAAGGCGGGGGAGAAATCTCGCGAGAACACTCATTGAGACGGACGGCAATCTCGCGAGACTTGCACAAAGAGCGGGAAGGAGGCGGGAGCGAGAGAAAAGCCTCAGTTCGTGGGGGTGTTAAAATCTCGCGATCCACTACGATCTCGCGAGACTTCGCGTGTGGGAGGGCGGGACGGAGCAGCGAGGGGAGGAGCCGAGGAAGGGCAGGGGAGGGCGGAGATCTCGCGAGAGCTCCCATTCAAACGCGCAGAGCTCTCGCGAGACTTAGAGCCGGGGAGCGGGAGTGAATGGGGGCCAGGGAAGGAGATCTCGCGAGATCGCTGTTCGACTCAATGGAAGATCTCGCGAGATTTGGAGTGGCGGGAGGGCTGCAAGAGGATGGAGGGGGGGGGACAAAGGAAGGTGATATCGCGAGATCTTAATGCCTTTTAATGGGAGTTCTCGCGAGATTTGAGAGGGGCGGGAAAGGCGGGAGGAGCTGAGGGGAGGGAGGAGGAGGTCGGGCCGCGAGATCTCGCGAGATCGCAGTGCGTCTGAATGGGAGCTCCCGCGAGATTTGAGAGGGGCGGAAAAGGCGGGAGGAGCTGAGAGGAGGAGGAGGCGGTCCGGCCGCGAGATCTCGCGAGATCGCAGTGCGTCTGAATGGGAGCTCCCGCGAGATTTGAGAGGGGCGGGAAAGGCGGGAGGAGCTGAGGGGGGAAAGCGGAGAGCGAGCCGCGAGATCTCGCGAGACTGTTATGCGTTTCAATAGGCGCTCTCGCGAGATGTGAGAGGGGCGGGAAAGGCGGGAGGAGCTGAGGGGAGAAGGAGGAAGGCGGGCCGCGAGATCTCGCGAGACCTCCCATTCAGACGCATTGCGCTCTCGCGAGATGTGAGAGGGGCGGGAAAGGCGGGAGGAGCTGAGGGGAGGGAAAGAGGAGGTCGGGCCGAGAGATCTCGCGAGACTGTTATGCGTTTAAATAGGCGCTCTCGCGAGATGTGAGAGGGGCGGGAAAGGCGGGAGGAGCTGAGGGGAGGAGGAGGAGGGCGAGCCGCGAGATCTCGCGAGGATGTTATACGTTTGAATGGGAGCTCTCGCGAGATTTGAGAGGGGCGGGAAAGGCGGGAGGAGCTGAGAGGGGAGGAGGTGATCGGGCCGTGAGATCTCGCGATATCGCAGTGCGTCTGAATAGGAGCTCTCGCGTGATTTGAGAGGGGCGGGAAAGGCGGGAGGAGCTGAGGGAAGGAGTAGAAGGGCGGGCCCCGAGATCTCGCGAGACCTGCTATTCAGACGCATTGCGCTCTCGCGAGATTTGAGAGGGGCGGGAAAGTCGGGAGGAGCTGAGGGAAGAAGGAGGGAGGCGTGCCGCGAGATCTCGCGAGAGCTCCCATTCAGACGCATTGCGCTCTCGCGAGATTTTGGAGGGGCGGGAAACTCGGGAGGAGCTGAGGGGACGAGGAGGAAGGCGGGCCGCGAGATCTCGCGAGAGCTCCCATTCAGAAGCATTGCGCTCTCGCGAGATCCGGGCGCCGCCGCCGCCGCCGCCATTTGCCGGCGTCTCCCCTCAGGAGCGGACTCCATTTCCCGTGAGCCCCGAGGGAGCGGCGGAGCGGCGGGAGGAGGGCCCGGGGGGGTTTTTGGGGGGGTCTCGGTGAGGGCGGAGAGGAGGGGGAGGCTCAGCCGCCATTTGGCGGTGGAGGCGGAGCGATCCGGCCGGGGCAGCACCGCGGATCCCCTCAGGGCGACGTCCGGCCTTCAGCCTCATCCGCCTCATCCTCATCCTCCTCCTCCGGCAACGGGAGGCGGCGATCGGTAACGGGGGGGGGGTCCCAGTTTGGGGTCCCAGTTTGGGGTTTGGGGTCCCAGTTTGGGGTCCCAGTTTGGGTTTGGGGTCCCAGTTTGGGGTCCCAGTTTGGGGTTGGGGTCCCAGTTTGGGGTCTCTGGTTTGGGGCTGTGACAGATTTGGAGTCCCACTGTGGGGCCTGAGGGGATGTTTGGGGTCCCAGTTTGGGGTTTGGGGTCCCAGTTTGGGGTTTGGGGTCCCAGTTTGGGGTTTGGGGTCCCAGTTTGGGGTCCCAGTTTGGGTTTGGGGGTCCCAGTTTGGGGCTTGGGGTCCCTCTGTGGGGCCTGAGGGGATGTTGGGGGTCCCCCTATGGGGTTTGGGGTCCCAGTTTGGGGTTGGGGTCCCAGTTTGGGGTCCCAGTTTGGGGTTTGGGGTCCCAGTTTGGGGTCCCAGTTTGGGTTTGGGGTCCCAGTTTGGGGTTTGGGGTCCCAGTTTGGGGTTTGGGGTCCCAGTTTGGGGTCCCAGTTTGGGGTCCCAGTTTGGGGTCCCAGTTTGGGGTCCCAGTTTGGGTTTGGGGTCCCAGTTTGGGGTCCCAGTTTGGGGTTTGGGGTCCCAGTTTGGGGTCCCAGTTTGGGGTCCCAGTTTGGGTTTGGGGTCCCAGTTTGGGGTCCCAGTTTGGGGTTTGGGGTCCCAGTTTGGGGTCCCAGTTTGGGGTCCCAGTTTGGGTTTGGGGTCCCAGTTTGGGGTCCCAGTTTGGGGTTTGGGGTCCCAGTTTGGGGTCCCAGTTTGAGGTTTGGGGTCCCAGTTTGGGGTCCCAGTTTGGGGTCCCAGTTTGGGTTTGGGGTCCCAGTTTGGGGTCCCAGTTTGGGGTCCCAGTTTGGGTTTGGGGTCCCAGTTTGGGGTCCCAGTTTGGGGTTTGGGGTCCCAGTTTGGGGTTTGGGGTCCCAGTTTGGGGTTTGGGGTCCCAGTTTGGGTTTGGGGTCCCAGTTTGGGGTCCCAGTTTGGGTTTGGGGTCCCAGTTTGGGGTCCCAGTTTGGGGTCCCAGTTTGGGTTTGGGGTCCCAGTTTGGGGTCCCAGTTTGGGGTTTGGGGTCCCAGTTTGGGGTTTGGGGTCCCAGTTTGGGGTTTGGGGTCCCAGTTTGGGTTTGGGGTCCCAGTTTGGGGTCCCAGTTTGGGTTTGGGGTCCCAGTTTGGGGTCCCGGTTTGGGTTTGGGGTCCCAGTTTGGGGTCCCAGTTTGGGGTCCCAGTTTGGGGTCCCAGTTTGGGTTTGGGGTCCCAGTTTGGGGTTTGGGGTCCCAGTTTGGGGTCCCAGTTTGGGGTTTGGGGTCCCAGTTTGGGGTCCCAGTTTGGGGTCCCAGTTTGGCATTTGGGGTCCCAGTTTGGGGTCCCAGTTTGGGTTTGGGGTCCCAGTTTGGGGTCCCAGTTTGGGGTTTGGGGTCCCAGTTTGGGTTTGGGGTCCCAGTTTGGGGTCCCAGTTTGGGTTTGGGGTCCCAGTTTGGGGTCCCAGTTTGGGGTTTGGGGTCCCAGTTTGGGGTCCCAGTTTGGGGTTTGGGGTCCCAGTTTGGGGTCCCAGTTTGGGGTTTGGGGTCCCAGTTTGGGGTCCCAGTTTGGGGTTTGGGGTAATTTTTGGGATTTTTGGGTCATTTTTGGGATTTTTGTGTCTTTTTAGGATTTTTGTGTATTTTTGGGATTTTGGGTCATTTTGGGATTTTTGGGTCACTTTGGGATTTTTTGTCTTTTTGGGATTTTTGGGTAATTTTTGGGGTTTTTGGGTCACTTTGGGGATTTTTGGGTCACTTTGGGATTTTGTGTCTTTTTGGGATTTTTTGTGTCTTTTTGGGATTTTGGGTCACTTTGGGTTTTTTGGGTAATTTTTGGGATTTTTGGGTCACTTTGGGATTTTGGGTCACTTTGGTGTTTTTGTGTCTTTTTGGGATTTTTTGGCTCACTTTGGGATTTTTGTGTCTTTTTGGGATTTTTGTGTCTTTTTGGGATTTTTGTGTCTTTTTGGGGATTTTGGGTCACTTTGGGGTTTTTGGGTCATTTTGTGATTTTGGGTCACTTTGGGGATTTTGGGTCAATTTGGGATTTTTGGGTAATTTTGGGATTTTGTGTCTTTTGGGGTTTTTGGGTCACTTTGGGATTTTTGGGTCACTTTGGGATTTTTGGGTAATTTTTGGGATTTTGGGTCACTTTGGGATTTTTGTGTCACTTTGGGATTTTTGGTCACTTTGGGATTTTGAGTCACTTTGGGATTTTTGGGTCACTTTGGGATTTTTGGTCACTTTGGGATTTTGAGTCACTTTGGGATTTTTGGGTCCTTTTGGGATTTTGGGTCATTTTTGGGATTTTGGGTCACTTTGGGATTTTTTGGGTCACTTTGGATTTTTTGTGTCTTTTTGGGATTTTGGGTCACTTTGGGATTTTTGGGTCACTTTGGGGTTTTTGGGTCACTTTGGGGGGTTCCAGTTTGATTTTTTTGGGGCAATTTTGGGGTTTTTGGGCAATTTTGGGGTTTTTGGGTCACTTTGGGATTTTTGGGTCACTTTGGGATTTTTTGGTCACTTTGGGATTTTTTGGTCACTTTGGGATTTTGGGTCACTTTGGGATTTTGGGTCACTTTGGGGATTTTGGGTCACTTTGGGATTTTGGGTCACTTTGGGGATTTTTGGGTCACTTTGGGATTTTTGGGTCACTTTGGGATTTTGGGTCACTTTGGGATTTTGGGTCACTTTGGGGATTTTGTGTCTTTTTGGGATTTTTGGGTCACTTTGGGTTTTTGGGTCACTTTGGGATTTTTGGGTCACTTTGGGATTTTTGTGTCTTTTTGGGATTTTGGGTCACTTTGGGGCTTTTGGGTAATTTTGGGAATTTTGGGTCACTTTGGGGTTTTTGGGTCACTTTGGGGGGTTCCAGTTTGGTCTTTTTTGGGCAATTTTGGGGTTTTTGGGTAATTTTGGGGATTTTTGGGTCACTTTGGGGGGTTCCAGTTTGATTTTTTTGGGTCACTTTGGGGTTTTTGGGTCACTTTGGAGTTTTGGGTCACTTTGGGGGGTTCCAGTTTGGTCTTTTTTGGGCAATTTTGGGGTTTTTGGGTCACTTTGGGGATTTTGGGTCACTTTGTGGTTCTGCCCTCCCCAGGTGCTCTCAGCTGCCCCCAGGTGTGCCCAGGTGTGCCCAGGACCCCCCCCAGGTACGTGCCCCGCCCCCCCTGCTGCCCCAGGTGTGCTCAGAACCCCCAGGTGTGTCCCAGGTGTGTCTCAGGTGTGTTTGGACATCCCCAGGTGTGTCTCAGGTGTCTCACCTGTCCCTCACCTGTCCCAGGTGTGTCTCAGGTGTGTCTCACCTGTCCCCAGGTGTGTTTAGACTCCTCAGGTGTCTCTCACCTGTCCCAGGTGTGTCTCACATGTCCCTCACCTGTCCCAGGTGTGTTTAAACTCCTCAGGTGTGTCTCACCTGTCCCTCACCTGTCTCTCACCTGTCTCTCACCTGTCCCTCACCTGTCTCAGGTGTCTCACCCTTGTCTCAACTGTTCCAGGTGTGTCTCACCTGTCTCTCACCTGTCTCAGGTGTGTCTCAGGTGTGTCCCAGGTGTGTCTCACCTGTCTGTACCTGTCCAGGTGTGTCTGTACCTGTCCAGGTGTGTCTGTACCTGTCCCAGGTGTATCTGTACCTGTCCCAGCTGTGTCTGTGCCTGTCCAGGTGTGTCTGTACCTGTCCCAGGTGTGTCTGTACCTGTCCCAGGTGTGTCTGTACCTGTCCCAGGTGTATCTGTACCTGTCCCAGGTGTGTCTGTACCTGTCCCAGGTGTGTCTGTGCCTGTCCCAGGTGTGTCTGTACCTGTCCCAGGTGTGTCTGTGCCTGTCCCAGGTGTATCTGTACCTGTCCCAGGTGTGTCTGTGCCTGTCCCAGGTGTATCTGTGCCTGTCCCAGGTGTGTCTCACCTGTCCCAGGTGTGTCTCACCTGTCCCAGGTGTGTCTGTGCCTGTCCCAGGTGTATCTGTGCCTGTCCCAGGTGTGTTTAGACTCCTCAGGTGTGTCTCACCTGTCTCTCACCTGTCCCAGGTGTGTCCCAGGTGTGTCCCAGGTGTCTCTCACCTGTCCAGGTGTGTCTCACCTGTCTCTCACCTGTCCCCAGGTCCCCCCCCGGCCTCACCGGCACCGTGGAAGTTCAGTGTGAGGAGGAGGAGGAGGGCCCCGCCCACACAGGTGAGGAGACAGGTGAGGCTGGGGGGGCTCAGGTGAGCTCAGGGGTGCCCAGGTGAGCTCAGGGGTGCCCAGGTGAGCTCTCAGGTGTCCCAGGTGAGGCTGGGGGGGCTCAGGTGAGGTCAGGGGGTGCCCAGGTGAGCTCAGGGGTGCCCAGGTGAGCTCAGGGGTGTCTCAGGTGTGTCTCACCTGCGCAGGTGCCGCGGCTCAGGTGAGGCTGGGGGTGCCCAGGTGAGGCTGGGGATGCCCAGGTGAGCTCAGGGGTGCCCAGGTGAGCTCAGGGGTGCCCAGGTGAGCTCTCAGGTGTCTCAGGTGAGGTCAGGGGTGCCCAGGTGAGGCTGGGGGGGCTCAGGTGAGGCTGGGGATGCCCAGGTGAGCTCTCAGGTGTCCCAGGTGAGCTCAGGGGTGCCCAGGTGAGGTCAGGGGTGCCCAGGTGAGCTCAGGGGTGCCCAGGTGAGCTCAGGGGTGTCTCAGGTGTGTCTCACTTGCGCAGGTGCCGCGGCTCAGGTGAGGCTGGGGGGGGGCTCAGGTGTCTCAGGTGTGTCTCACCTGCGCAGGTGCCGCGGCTCAGGTGAGGCTGGGGGGGGGCTCAGGTGTCCCAGGTGAGCTCTCAGGTGTCTCAGGTGTGTCTCACCTGCGCAGGTGCCGCGGCTCAGGTGAGGCTGGGGGTGCCCAGGTGAGCTCAGGGATCCCCAGGTGAGCTCAGGGGTGTCTCAGGTGTGTCTCACCTGCGCAGGTGCCGCGGCTCAGGTGAGGCTGGGGGGGCTCAGGTGAGGTTGGGGATCCCCAGGTGAGCTCTCAGGTGTCTCAGGTGTGTCTCACCTGCGCAGGTGCCGCGGCTCAGGTGAGGCTGGGCCGCCCGGGCGCCCCCCCCCAGCATGAGGCGCCCCCTACCCAGCAGCCCCTGCGGCCGGGGGGGGGGGCGGCCCCGGGGCCCCCCCGCCCCACCCCCACCCCCCGCTGCACCCCCAGGTGAGTGGGGGAGGGGCGGGCGGGGGGGACCCCCGAAACGCGCCCGAAAATACCCAAAAAACGGCCCCAAAATCCCCCCCAAAATGGCCCCAAAATTCCCCCAAAACGGCCCCAAAAATACCCAAAAAACGGCCCCAAAATCACAAAAAATGCTCCCCAAAATGGCCCCAAAATGGCTCCAAAATCCCTCCAAAACTGCCCCAAAAATCTCCCAAAATCCCCCAAAACACACCCAAAAATACCCAAAAAACTGCCCCAAAATGGCCCCAAAACCCCCCCAAAAAGGCCCCAAAATCCCTCCAAAACTGCCCCAAAAATCTCCCAAAATCCCCCCAAAATGGACCCAAAATCCTCCCCAAAAAACGGCCCCAAAATTCCCCCTAAAATGGCCCCAAAATTCCCCCAAAACGGCCCCAAAATTCCCCCAAAACGGCCCCAAAAATACCCAAAAAACGGCCCCAAAATGACAAAAAAATCCCCCCAAAACAGCCACAAAAATCTCCCAAAACGGCCCCAAAAATACCACAAAATCCCAAAAAATCCCCCCTAAAATGGCCCCAAAACCCCCCCAAAACTGCCCCAAAAATCTCCCAAAATCGCCCCAGAATGGACCCAAAAATACCCCAAAAACGGCCCCAAAATCACAAAAAATCCCCCTCAAAATCCCTCTAAAACTGCCCCAAAAATCTCCCAAAATCTCCCCAAAACGGCCCCAAAAATACCCAAAAAATCCCCCCAAAATCCCCCCCAAAATGGCCCCAAAATCCCTCCAAAACGGCCCCAAAAATCTCCCAAAATTCCCCCAAAAAGGCCCCAAAAATACCCAAAAAACGGCCCCAAAATCACAAAAAATCCCCCCCAAAATGGCCCCAAAATTCCCCCAAAACGGCCCCAAAATCCTCCCCAAAAAACGGCCCCAAAATCACAAAAAATCCCCCCAAAATCCCCCCCAAAATGGCCCCAAAATTCCCTCAAAATCCCCCCAGAATGCTCCCAAAAATACCCAAAAAATGGCCCCAAAAATCTCCCAAAATCCCCCCAAAACTGCCCAAAAAATCTCCCAAAATCCCCCCAAAACAGCCCCAAAAATCCCCAAAACCAACCCAAAAATCCACTGAAAAACGGCCCCAAAATCCCAAAAAATTCCCCCAAAATCTCTCCAAAACTGCCCCAAAAATCTCCCAAAATCCCCCCAAAACCTCCCAAAATCCCCCCAAAACGGCCCCAAAAATCCCCCAAAACAGCCCAAAAATCCTCCCAGAAACGACCCCAAAATGCCCCTAAAAACAGCCCCAAATCCCCAAAAATCCCCCAAAATGACCCCAAAATTGCCCCAAAAATTCCCCCAAAAATCCCCCCAAAACTGTGCCAAAATCCCCCCAAAAATGGCCCCAAAATTTCCCCCAAAACTGTGCCAAAATCCCCCCAAAATGGCCCCAAAACCCCCCAAAAATGACCCCAAAATGCCCCCAAATTCCTCAAAATCCCCAAAATTCTCCCAAAATCCTCACAAAAAATACCCCAAAATTCCCCCAAAAACGGCCTCAAAATCCCAACATGGGCCCCAAAATCCCCCAAAAAATGACCCCAAAATTCCTCCCAAAACCTCCCAAAATGGCCCCAAAAATCTTCTCAAAAAGGCCCTAAATTCCCCCAAAAATCTCCCCAAAACGGCCCCAAAAATATCCCCAAAATCCCAAAAAAATGGCAACAAAGCGACCCCAAAATCCCCAAAAATTCCCCCAAAATCCTCCCAAAGCAACCCCAAAAATCCCCCCAAAATAACCCCAAAATTTCTCTTCCAAAATCCCAAATTTTTCACCTAAAACCCCCCAAAATCCCAGATTTTCTTCCCAAAATCCCAAATTTCCCTCCTAAAATCCCAAATTTTCCTGCCAAAATCCCAAATTTCCCACTTAAAACCCCCCAAATCCCAAATTTCCTCCCAAAACCCCCAAATTTCTCTCCCAAAAATCCCAAATTTTTCACCTAAAACCCTCCAAAATGCCTCTGAATCCCCTAAAAATCCCAAATTTCCCAAAATCCCCCAAATTTCCCTCAAATTTCCCAATTCCAGGTGCTCTCGGACATGGCCCCGGGGTCCCCAAAACCCCAAAAATCCCCCCAAAATCCCAAATTTTCCTCTAAAAACCCCAAATTTTCTGCTAAAAATCTTGAATTTTTTCCCTTAACTCCCCAAATTTTCCCAAAATCCCCAGAATTTGCCCCAAATTCCCATTCCAGGTGCCCTCAGGCTCCAGCCCCGTGTCCCTGTGTCCCCAAACCCCCCTGAAACACCCCTAAAAACCCCAAATTTTCCCCTAAAAACCCCAAATTCTACCCCCAAAATCCCAAATTTTTCCCTAAAAACCCCAAATGTTCACCTAAAAACCCCAAATTTTTCCCCAAACCCCCAAATTTTCCCAAATCTCCCCTTTTTCCCCCCAAATCCAGCCCCGTGTCCCTGTCCCCAAACCCCCCTGAAACCCCCTTAAATCCCCCCTAAAAACCCCAAATTTTCCCCTAAAACCCCCAAATTTTCACCTAAAATCCCCAAATTTTCCCCTAAAAACCCCAAATTTTCACCTAAAAACCCCACATTTTCCCGAAAACCCCAGAATTTGCCCCAAATTCCCATTCCAGGTGCCGTAAGCCACAGCCCCAGCCCTGTGTCCCCGTGTCCCAAACCCCCCTGAAACCCCCCTAAAATCCCCCCTAAAAACCCCAAATTTTCCCCTAAAAACCCCAAATTTTTACCCAAACTTTCAGAATTTTCCCAAATCTCCCTTTTTTCCCCCCAAATCCAGCCCCGTGTCCCTGTCCCAAAACCTCCCTGGAACCCCCCTAAAACCCCCAAATTTTCCCCTAAAACCCCCAAATTTTCCCCTAAAAACCCCAAATTTTCCCCTAAAAACCCCAAATTTTCTCCTAAAAACCCCAAATTTTCCCAAAAACCTCAGAATTCTCCCCAAATTTCCATTCTAGGTGCCCACAGGCTGCAGCCCTGTGTTGTCGGAGTACCCAAACCCACCTGAAACCCCCCTAAAAACCCCAAATTTTCATCTAAAATCCCCAAATTTTCCCCTAAAACCCCCAAATTTTCCCCTAAAATCCCCAAATTTTCCCCTAAAAACCCCAAATTTTTTTCTAAAATCCCCAAATTTTCCCCCCAAATCCCCAAATTTTCCCCCAAAATCCCCAAATTTTCACTTAAAAACCCCAAATTTTTGCCTAAAACCCCCAAATTTTCCCAAATCTCCCTTTTTTCCCCCCAAACCCAGGTGCTGGTCTCCTGCCCCGTGTCCCTGTCCCCAAATCCTGTTGAAACCCCCCTAAAAACCCCAAATTTTCCCCAAAAACCCCCAAATTTTCCCCAAAAACCCCCAAATTTTCCCCCAAAAACCCCAAATTTTTTATGAATTTTCCCAAAATCTCCTTTTTTCTCCCCAAAATCCAGGCCCCCTCGGGCAGGATGACCGGCTCCAGCCCCGTGTCCCCCTCCTCATCCTCGGGGGGCAGCCCCTCCCCCCCCGGGGGACCCCCGGGACCCCCCGAACCGCTGCGGCCGGGGATCGCCGAGCAGGCCAAGCACGTAAGGGTTAAACTGTACTGGTTATACTGGTTTGTACTGGTTTGTACTGGGAGAGACACTGGGAATGGTTATACTGGGTTATACTGGGTTATACTGGGTTATACTGGGTTATACTGGGTTATACTGGGAGCGGAGCCCGGCGGGGATCGCCGAGCAGGCCAAGCACGTAAGGGTTAAACTGTACTGGTTATACTGGTTTGTACTGGTTTGTACTGGGAGAGACACTGGGAATGGTTATACTGGGTTATACTGGGTTATACTGGGCTATACTGGGTTATACTGGGTTATACTGGGAGCGGAGCCCGGCGGGGATCGCCGAGCAGGCCAAGCACGTAAGGGTTAAACTGTACTGGTTATACTGGTTTGTACTGGTTTGTACTGGGAGAGACACTGGGAATGGTTATACTGGGTTATACTGGGCTATACTGGGTTATACTGGGTTATACTGGGTTATACTGGGTTATACTGGGAGCGGAGCCCGGCGGGGATCGCCGAGCAGGCCAAGCACGTAAGGGTTAAACTGTACTGGTTATACTGGTTTGTACTGGTTTGTACTGGGAGAGACACTGGGAATGGTTATACTGGGTTATACTGGGTTATACTGGGTTATACTGGGTTATACTGGTTTATACTGGGTTATACTGGGTTATACTGGGAGCGGAGCCCGGCGGGGATCGCCGAGCAGGCCAAGCACGTAAGGGTTAAACTGTACTGGTTATACTGGTTTGTACTGGTTTGTACTGGGAGAGACACTGGGAATGGTTCTACTGGGTTATACTGGGTTATACTGGGTTATACTGGTTTGTACTGGGTTATACTGGGAGCGGAGCCCGGCGGGGATCGCCGAGCAGGCCAAGCACGTAAGGGTTAAACTGTACTGGTTATACTGGTTTGTACTGGTTTGTACTGGGAGAGACACTGGGAATGGTTCTACTGGGTTATACTGGGCTATACTGGGTTATACTGGGTTATACTGGGTTATACTGGGAGCGGAGCCCGGCGGGGATCGCCGAGCAGGCCAAGCACGTAAGGGTTAAACTGTACTGGTTATACTGGTTTGTACTGGTTTGTACTGGGAGAGACACTGGGAATGGTTCTACTGGGTTATACTGGGTTATACTGGGTTATACTGGGTTATACTGGGTTATACTGGGTTATACTGGGTTGTACTGGTTTGTACTGGGTTATACTGGGTTATACTGGGTTATACTGGGTTATACTGGGTTATACTGGGTTGTACTGGTTTGTACTGGGTTATACTGGGTTATACTGGGTTATACTGGGTTATACTGGGTTATACTGGGTTATACTGGGTTATACTGGGTTATACTGGGAGCGGAGCCCGGCGGGGATCGCCGAGCAGGCCAAGCACGTAAGGGTTAAACTGTACTGGTTATACTGGTTTGTACTGGTTTGTACTGGGAGAGACACTGGGAATGGTTATACTGGGTTATACTGGGTTATACTGGGTTATACTGGGTTATACTGGGTTATACTGGGTTATACTGGGTTATACTGGGTTATACTGGGTTATACTGGGAGCGGAGCCCGGCGGGGATCGCCGAGCAGGCCAAGCACGTAAGGGTTAAACTGTACTGGTTATACTGGTTTGTACTGGTTTGTACTGGGAGAGACACTGGGAATGGTTCTACTGGGTTATACTGGGTTATACTGGGTTATACTGGGTTATACTGGGTTATACTGGGAGCGGAGCCCGGCGGGGATCGCCGAGCAGGCCGAGCACGTAAGGGTTAAACTGTACTGGTTATACTGGTTTGTACTGGTTTGTACTGGGAGAGACACTGGGAATGGTTCTACTGGGTTATACTGGGTTATACTGGGTTATACTGGGTTATACTGGGAGCGGAGCCCGGCGGGGATCGCCGAGCAGGCCAAGCACGTAAGGGTTAAACTGTACTGGTTATACTGGTTTGTACTGGTTTGTACTGGGAGAGACACTGGGAATGGTTATACTGGGTTATACTGGGTTATACTGGGTTATACTGGGTTATACTGGGTTATACTGGGTTATACTGGGTTATACTGGTTTGTACTGGGTTATACTGGTTTATACTGGGTTATACTGGGTTATACTGGGTTATACTGGGTTATACTGGGTTATACTGGGAGCGGAGCCCGGCGGGGATCGCCCAGCAGGCCAAGCACGTAAGGGTTAAACTGTACTGGTTATACTGGTTTGTACTGGTTTGTACTGGGAGAGACACTGGGAATGGTTATACTGGGTTATACTGGGTTATACTGGGTTATACTGGGTTATACTGGGAGCGGAGCCCGGCGGGGATCGCCGAGCAGGCCAAGCACGTAAGGGTTAAACTGTACTGGTTATACTGGTTTGTACTGGTTTGTACTGGGAGAGACCCTGGGAATGGTTATACTGGGTTATACTGGGTTATACTGGGTTATACTGGTTATACTGGGTTATACTGGGTTATACTGGGTTATACTGGGTTATACTGGGTTATACTGGGTTATACTGGGTTATACTGGGTTATACTGGGTTATACTGGTTTATACTGGGTTATACTGGTTATACTGGGTTATACTGGGTTATACTGGGTTATACTGGGTTATACTGGTTTATACTGGGTGGAGCAGTAGGTTTGGAGTGAAATGGCTCCAATTTATTCAATTTTTGGGATAAAATTTTGGGGTTTTTTGCATTTTTTTGGGTTTTTTTTGCCCCACCTGTCTCACCTGTCCCTCACCTGTATCTCACCTGTCCCTTACCTGTCCCTCACCTGTCCCACCTGTCCCTCACCTGTCTGTGTCTCACCTGTCTCACCTGTCCCAGGTGAATCCTTTAGGAGATTTGGAGTGAAATAACCCCAATTTAATCAATTTTTGGGCTAAAATCTCGCGGTTTTTTGCATTTTTTGGGGTTTTTTTGCCCCACCCATCTCACCTGTCCCTCACCTGTCCCTCACCTGTCCCAGATGAATAATTTATTAATGAATTAAGCAGGTTTAGAATGAAAAAAACCCAATTTATTCAAGTTTTGGGATAAAATCTTGGGGTTTTTTGCATTTTTTTGGGTATTTTTTTTGGTTTTTTTTTTCCCCACTTGTCTCACCTGTCCCTCACCTGTCCCTCACCTGTCCCTCACCTGTGTCTCATCTGTCTCTCACCTGTCTCACCTGTCCGTGTCTCACCTGTCCCAGGTGAATCCTTCAGGAGCTTTGGAGTGAAATGACCCCAATTTATTCAATTTTTGGGATAAAATCTCGGGGTTTTTTGCATTTTTTGGGTATTTTTTTTGGTTTTTTTGCCCCACCTGTCTCACCTGTTCCTCACCTGTCCCTCACCTGTCCCTCACCTGTCTGTGTCTCACCTGTCTCACCTGTCCCAGGTGAATCCTTCAGGAGCTTTCGAGTTAAATGGCTCCAATTTATTCAATTTTTGGGCTAAAATCACGGGGGTTTTTGCATTTTTTGGGGTGATTTTTTTGGGTTTTTTTTGCCCCACCCATCTCACCTGTCTCACCTGTCTCACCTGTGCTCACCTGTCCCAGGTGAGGCTTTTAGCAGTGAAATGGCTCCAATTTATTCAATTTTTGGGCTAAAATCACGGGGTTTTTTGCATTTTTTGGGTATTTTTTTGGGGTTTTTTTGCCCCACCCATCTCACCTGTCCCACCTGTCCCTCACCTGTCCCACCTGCGCAGGAGGCGGAGGTGGAGCACCGCGTGGCCGAGATGAAGCGGGAGGGGTTCTGGTCTCTGCGGCGGCTGCCGAAGGTTCCGGAACCGGCGCGGCCGAAGGTGCACTGGGATTACCTGTGCGAGGAGATGCAGTGGCTGGCCGCCGACTTCGCCCAGGAGCGCCGCTGGAAGAGGGGCGTGGCCCGCAAGGTAACGCACCTGGCCACACCTGGCCACACCTGGGCACACCTGGAGAAATTCCGGTGAAATTCCGGTGTCTCATCTGTGGCTCACCTGTGTCTCACCTGTCTGTGCTCACCTGTGTAACTCACCTGTCTCTGCTCACCTGTCTGTCTCACCTGTCTCACCTGTATTACCTGTCTGTGTCTTACCTGTGTCACCTGTGTCTCACCTGTCTCACCTGTGTTACCTGTTCCTGTCTCACCTGTCTGTCTCACCTGTGTCACACATGTCTGTGCTCACCTGTCGCTGTGTCACCTGGCTGTGTCTCACCTGTCTCACCTGTCTGCTCACCTGTGTAACTCACCTGTCTGTGCTTACCTGTCTGTGCTCACCTGTCTCACCTGTCCGTGCTTGCCTGTCTCACTTGTCTGTGTCTCACCTGTCTGTATATCACCTGTCTGTGCTCACTTGTCTCACCTGTGTAACTCACCTGTGTCACACCTGTGTTACCTGTGTATATCTCACCTGTCTCACCTGTCCGTGTCTCACCTGTCCGTACCTGCGCAGGTGGTGCGGATGGTGATGCGGCACCACGAGGAGCAGCGGGGTCGGGCTGTGTGTGCTGTATCTCACCTGTCCATACCTGTACCTGTATCTCACCTGTCTCACCTGTCCGTGTCTCACCTGTCTCACCTGTATCTCACCTGTCGCAGGTGGTGCGGATGGTGATGCGGCACCACGAGGAGCAGCGCCAGCGCCAGGAACGCGCCAAGCGGGAGGAACAGGCCAAGCTGCGCCGCGTGGCCGCCGCCATCGCCCGCGAGGTGCGCCACTTCTGGAGCAGCGTCGAGAAGGTACCGACACACCTGGGGGCACCTGGGGGCACCTGGGCGGGCATGGGGGGGCATGGGGGGCATGAGGGGGTGCCTGGGGGGGCATGGGGGGCATCGGGGTACACCTGGGGAACATGGGATACACCTGAGATACACCTGGGCACACCTGGGCGGGCACAGGGGGGCATGGGATACACCTGGGGGGATGTGGGATACACCTGGGCACACGTGGGGGCACATGGGGGGGCATCGGGGGGGCACCTGGGGGCACCTGGGGGCACCTGGGGGGGCATGGGGGCGCACCTGGGGGGCACTTGGGGGGTTGTGGGACACACTTGGGGCACACCTGGGCACACCTGGGGACACATAGGACACACCTGAGGGCACCTGGATACACCTGGAGGTACATGGGACACACATGGGGCACACCTGGGGGCACCTGGGATACACCTGGGGGCACCTGAGATACACTTGGGCACACCTGGGCACACCTGGGCACACCTGGGGCCACATGGGACACACCTGGGATACACCTGGGGGCACCAGGGGGCACCTGGGGGGCACTTGGGGGGACATAGGATACACCTGGGCACACCTAGGGGCACATGGGCACACCTGGGGGCACCTGGGCGGGCACGGGGGGGCATGGGGGGGCACCTGGGGGGACGTGGGATACACCTGGGCACACCTGGGGGCACATGGGGGGCATGGGGGGGACACCTGGGCACACCTGGGGGGACATGGGATACACCTGGGCACACCTGGGCGGGCATGGGGGGCACCTTGGTACACCTGGGGGTGCCTGGGGGGCACCTGGGGGTACATGGAGGGCACCTGGGGGCACATGGGACACACCTGGGCACACCTGGGGGGATGTGGGATACACCTGGGCGCACCTGGGGGCACCTGGGCGGGCATGGGGGGCATGGGGGGACATGGGATACACCTGAGATACACCTGGGCACACCTGGGCACACCTGGGCAGGCATGGGGGGCACCTGGGGGCACATGGGCGCACCTGGGGGGGCATGGGGGGGCACCTGGGTACACCTGGGCGCACCTGGGGGGGCATGGGGGGGCATCGGGGGACATGGGGGGCATGGGGGGGCACCTGGGGGCACCTGGGCACACCTGGGCGGGCATGGGGGGACATGGGGGGGCACAGGGGGGCACCTGGGGGGACATGGGATAGACCTGGGCACACCAGGGGGGACATGGGACACACCTGGGTACACCTGGGGGCACCTGGGGGCACATGGGATACACCTGGGCACACCTGGGCATACCTGGGTACACCTGAGTACATGTGGGGACATGTGGGCACACCTGGGGGCACATGGGACACACCTGGGGACATTGGGACACACCTGGGGACACACCTGGGTGGGCATGGGGGGCACCTAGGGGCACATGGGACACACCTGAGTACACCTGGGGGCACATGGGGGTGCCTGGGGGGCACCTGGGGGGATGTGGGATACACCTGGGCACACCTGGGGGCACATGGGGGGACATGGGGACACACCTGGGCGGGCATGGGGGGGCACCTGGGAACATTGGGGGACACCTGGGGGAACATGGGATACACCTGAGATACACCTGGGCACACCTGGGCGGGCATGGGGGGCACCTGGAGGCACCTGGGAGTACCTGAGGGGGCACCTGGGGACAGCTGGGCGGGCATGGGGGGGCATGGGGGGACACCTGGCGGGCACATGGGGGTTCCTGGGGGGACGTGGGACACACCTGGGCACACCTGGGGTCACCTGAGGGTGCCTGGGAGGCACCTGGGGGTGCCTGGGGGCACATGGAGGGAATGGGATACACCTGGGGCACACCTGAGGGCACCTGGGCACACCTGGGGGACACATGGGACACACCTGGGGACAGCTGGGCACACCTGGGGGCACCTGGGCACACCTGGGGGGGCATGGGGGGGTGCCTGGGTACACCTGGGGGAACATGGGATACACCTGAGATACACCTGGGCGGGCATGGGGACATGGGGGGCACCTGGGAGCACTTGGGAGGGACGTGGGACACACCTGGGCACACCTGGGGGCACCTGAGGGCGCCTGGGAGGCACCTGGGGGTGCCTGGGGGCACATGGAGGAAATGGGATACACCTGGGGCACACCTGAGGGCACCTGGGCACACCTGGGGGGGCACCTGGGCACACCTGGGGGCAGCTGGGCACACCTAGGGGCACATGGGACACACCTGGGCGGGCATGGGGGCGCACCTGGGGGCACCTGGGACACACCTGGGGACATGGGATACAGGTGGGGTCACATGCGATACACCTGAGCACACCTGGGGGCACATGGGACACACCTGGGCACACCTGGGCGGGCATGGGGGCGCACCTGGGGGCACCTGGGACACACCTGGGCACACCTGGGCACACCTGGCGGGCATGGGGGGCACATGGGGGGCACATGAGCACACCTGGGCAGGCATCGGGGGGGGGGCATGGGCACACCTGGGCGGGCATGGGGGGACACCTGGACACACCTGGGACACACCTGGGTACACCTGGGCAAACCTGGGCGCACCTGGGTACACCTGGGATTCAACTGGATACACCTGGGCACACCTGGGTACACCTGGGTACACCTGACAGCATCTGGGCATGCCTGGGGGGACATGGGATATACCTGGAGCACACCTGGGCACACCTGAGGGCACCTGGGACACACCTTGGCACACCTGGGGGCACATGGAACACACCTGGGTACACCTGGGGGCACCTGGGATACACCTGGGGGCACCAGGGGGCACCTGGGGGGCATTTTGGGGAATGTGTGCACACTTGGGAACACCTGGGGCACACCTGGGTACACCTGGGGGCACCTGGGCACGCCTGGGGGGACATGGCACACACCTGGGTACACCTGCAAGGACGTGGGATACACCTGGGGATACCTGGGACACACATGGGCACACCTGGGGGTACCTGGAATACACCTGGGGCACACCTGGGGGCACCTGGGCACACCTGGGGGCACCTGGGTACACCTGGGACACACCTGGGGGCATATGGGACAAACCTGGGGGCACTTGGGCACACCTGGGGGCACATGGGATACACCTGGGACACACCTGGGGGCACCTGGGAACACAGCTGAGCACACAGGTGGTGCCCAGGTGAGCACACAGGTGTTCACACAGGTGGGCACCCAGTTGGCCACACAGGTGGGATCACAATTGGGCACACAGTTGGGCACACAGGTGGCACACAGGTGCCCAGGTGAGCTTGTAGGTGCCCAGGTGAGCCCCCAGGTGGGCACACGGGCACACAGGTGAGCTCCCAGGTGCCCGCAGGTGGTGCAGTTCAATGCACACAGGTGCCCAGGTGGGCAGAGGAGCACACAGGTGCCCAGGTGGCACACAGGTGGGCACACAGGCACACAGGTGGCACAGGTGATCTCACAGGTGGGCACATGGGCAGACCGGTGCCAAGGTGGACAGAGGAGCACACAGGTTCCCAGGTGTGGCACACAGGTGCCCAGGTGGGCACACAGGTGAGCTCCAGGTGCCCAGGTGAGCCCCCAGGTGCCCAGGTGGCACACAGGTGCCCCTGTCGGCACACAGGTGTGCCCCAGGTGACCCCAGGTGCCTGCAGGTGGAACAGAGGTGGGATCACAGATAAGCACACAGGTGAGCTCACAGGTGGGCACATGGGCAGACAGGTGCCCAGGTGGACAGAGTAGCACACAGGTGCCCAGGTGTGCACACAGGTGAGCACATAGGTGGGCACACAGGTGGCACACAGGTGCCCAGGTGCCCCCAGGTGATCACACAGGTGCCCAGGTGGGCACACAGGTGGGATCACGGGCACACAGGTGATCACACAGGTGCCCAGGTGGGCACACAGGTGGGCACACAGGCACACAGGTGGCACACAGATGCCCAGGTGGGCACACAGGTGGGCACACAGGTGGGCACACAGGTGGCACACAGATGCCCAGATGGGCACACAGGTGGGCCCAGGTGCCCCAGGTGATCACACAGGTGCCCGCAGGTGGTGCAGTTCAATGCACACAGGTGGCACACAGGTGGGATCACAGATTGGCACACAGGTAGGCACACAGGTAGGCACACAGGTGGGCACACGGGCACACAGGTGGTACACAGGTGAGGTCACAGGTGCCCAGGTGCCCAGGTGAGCACACAGGTGGGCACACGGGCACACAGGTGGGATCACAGTTTGGCACACAGGTGCCCAGGTGTCCCCCAGGTGGGCACAGGTGTGCCCAGGTGATCACACAGGTGGCACACAGGTGTGCACACAGGTGCCCAGGTGGGCTCACAGGTGGCACACAAGTGGCACACAGGTGCCCAGGTGCCCAAGGTGATCACACAGGTGGGATCACAGATGGGCACACAGGTGCTCCAGGTGCCCGCAGGTGGTGCAGTTCAGGTGCACACAGGTGGCACACAGGTGCCCAGGTGCCCCCAGGTGTTCACACAGGTGGGATCACAGATGGGCACACAGGTGCCCAGGTGAGCTTGTAGGTGCCCAGGTGTGCCCCAGGTGACCGCCAGGTGCCCGCAGGTGGTGCAGTTCAAGCAGCACACAGGTGCCCAGGTGGGATCACGGGCACACAGGTGTGCCCCAGGTGATCTCCAGGTGCCCCAGGTGACCCCCAGGTGCCCACAGGTGGTGCAGTTTAGGTGCACATGGGCACACAGGTGGGCACAGAGGTGGGCTCACAGGGGCACACAGGTGCCCCCAGGTGACCGCCAGGTGCCCGCAGGTGGTGCAGTTCAAGCAGCAGTCCCGTCTCGAGGAGCGCCGGAAGAAGGCGCTGGACCTGCACCTGGACTTCATCGTGGGGCAGACGGAGCGGTACTCGCACCTGCTGAGCCGCAGCCTGAACCAGGCCCCACGGCCACGCCCACAGCTCACCTGTGCAGGTGAGACTCACCTGAGAGGGGTTTGGGGTCACCTGAGAGGGGTTTGGGGTCACCTGAGAGTGGTTTGGGTGGGGTTTGGGGTCACCTGTGCAGGTGAGACTCACCTCAGAGGGGTTTGGGGTCACCTGAGAGGGGTTTGGGTGGGGTTTGGGGTCACCTGTGCAGGTGGGACTCACCTGAGAGGGTTTGGGGTCACCTGAGAGGGGTTTGGGGTCACCTGTGCAGGTGGGACTCACCTGAGAGAGGTTTGGGGTCACCTGAGGGGGGTTTGGGGTCACCTGAGAGGGGTTTGGGTGGGGTTTGGGGGCACCTGTGCAGGTGGGACTCACCTGAGAGGGGTTTGGGGGCACCTGAGAGGGGTTTGGGGTCACCTGGGAGGGGTTTGGGGGGGTTTGGGGTCACACCTGCTGAGCCGCAGCCTCAATGCCACGCCCCGGCCACGCCCACAGCTCACCTGTGCAGGTGAGACACACCTGAGAGGGGTTTGGGGGGGGTTTGGGGTCACACCTGCTGAGCCGCAGCCTCAATGCCACGCCCCGGCCACGCCCACAGCTCACCTGTGCAGGTGAGACTCACCTGAGAGGGGTTTGGGTGGGGTTTGGGGTCACACCTGCTGAGCCGCAGCCTGAACCAGGCCCCACGGCCACGCCCACAGCTCACCTGTGCAGGTGAGACACACCTGGGAGGGGTTTGGGGTCACCTGAGAGGGGTTTGGGACACACCTGAGAGGGGTTTGGGGTCACCTGAGAGGGGTTTGGGACACACCTGAGAGGGGTTTGGGGGGGGTTTGGGGTCGCACCTGCTGAGCCGGAGCCTGAACCAGGCCACGCCCCGGCCACGCCCACAGCTCACCTGTGCAGGTGAGACACACCTGAGAGGGGTTTGGGGTCACCTGAGAGGGGTTTGGGGGGGGTTTGGGGTCACACCTGCTGAGCCGGAGCCTCAATGCCACGCCCCGGCCACGCCCACAGCTCACCTGTGCAGGTGAGACTCACCTGAGAGGGGTTTGGGGGGGGTTTGGGGTCACCTGAGGGGGTTTGAGGTCACCTGTGGTTGCTCAGGTGTCACCCATGGGTGCTCAGGTGTCACCTGTGGGTGCTCAGGTGTCACCCATGGGTGCTCAGGTGTCACCCATGGGTGCTCAGGTGTCACCTGTGGGTGCTCAGGTCTCACCTGTGGGTGCTCAGGTGCCACCCATGGGTGCTCAGGTTTCACCTGTGGGTGCTCAGTTGTCACCTGTGGGTGCTCAGGTGTCACCTGTGGGTGCTCAGGTGTCACCCGTGGGTGCTCAGGTGTCACCCATGGGTGCTCAGGTCTCACCTGTGGGTGCTCAGGTGCCACCCTTGGGTGCTCAGGTGTCACCCATGGGTGCTCAGGTGTCACCTGTGGGTGCTCAGGTGTCACCTGTGGGTGCTCAGGTCTCACCTGTGGGTGCTCAGGTGTCACCCATGGGTGCTCAGGTGTCACCTGTGGGTGCTCAGGTGTCACCCATGGGTGCTCAGGTCTCACCTGTGGGTGCTCAGGTGTCACCTGTGGGTGCTCAGGTGTCACCCGTGGGTGCTCAGGTGTCACCTGTGGGTGCTCAGGTGTCACCCATGGGTGCTCAGGTGTCACCTGTGGGTGCTCAGGTGCCACCCATGGGTGCTCAGGTGCCACCCGAGGGTGCTCAGGTGTCACCCGTGGGTGCTCAGGTGTCACCCATGGGTGCTCAGGTCTCACCTGTGGGTGCTCAGGTGTCACCTGTGGGTGCTCAGGTGTCACCTGTGGGTGCTCAGGTGTCACCCGTGGGTGCTCAGGTGCCACCTGTGGGTGCTCAGGTCTCACCTGTGGGTGCTCAGGTGCCACCCGTGGGTGCTCAGGTGTCACCTGTGGGTGCTCAGGTGTCACCCGTGGGTGCTCAGGTGTCACCCATGGGTGCTCAGGTGCCACCTGTGGGTGCTCAGGTGTCACCCGTGGGTGCTCATGTCTCACCTGTGGGTGCTCAGGTGTCACCTGTGGGTGCTCAGGTCTCACCCATGGGTGCTCAGGTGTCACCTGTGGGTGCTCAGGTCTCACCCATGGGTGCTCAGGTGTCACCTGTGGGTGCTCAGGTGCCACCCATGGGTGCTCAGGTGCCACCCATGGGTGCCCATGTCTCACCTGTGGGTGCTCAGGTGTCACCTGTGGGTGCTCAGGTGTCACCCATGGGTGCCCATGTCTCACCTGTCGGTTCAGGTGTCACCCATGGGTGCTCAGGTCTCACCTGTGGGTGCTCAGGTGTCACCCGTGGGTGCTCAGGTCTCACCTGTGGGTGCTCAGGTGTCACCTGTGGGTGCTCAGGTGCCACCCATGGGTGCTGGGCTCTCACCTGTCCCCACCTTTGCAGCCTCGGCCGAGAGCCCCCCCCGACCTTTGGGTGACCTCCTGGGGACCCTCCCCCCACAGGTAACGCCCCTCCCCCACCTGTCCCCTCCCCCACCCCCCTGTCCCTTCACCTGTCCCCTCCCCCACCTTACCTGTCCCCTCACCTGTCCCCTCCCCCCCTCACCTGTCCCCTCCCCCCTCTCACCTGTCCCCTCCCCCCTCTCACCTGTCCCCTCCCCCCTCTCTCACCTGTCCCCTCCCCCCCTCTGTCCCCTCCCCCCCCTCTCACCTGTCCCCTCCCCCCCCCTCTCACCTGTCCCCTCCCCCCCTCTCTCACCTGTCCCCTCCCCCCCCTCTGTCCCCTCCCCCATCTCACCTGTCCCCTCCCCCATTTCTCACCTGTCCCCTCCCCCATTCTCACCTGTCCCCTCCCCCACCCCTCCCCCATTTCTCACCTGTCCCCTCCCCCACCCCACCCCCATTTCTCACCTGTCCCCTCCCCCCCCAATCTCACCTGTCCCCCATTTCTCACCTGTCCCCTCCCCCATCTCTCACCTGTCCCCTCCCCCCCCTTTGTCCCCTCCCCCCCATTTCTCACCTGTCCCCTCCCCCATTTCTCACCTGTCCCCTCCCCCACCCCACCCCCATTTCTCACCTGTCCCCTCCCCCCCCAATCTCACCTGTCCCCCATTTCTCACCTGTCCCCTCCCCCATCTCTCACCTGTCCCCTCCCCCCCCTTTGTCCCCTCCCCCCATTTCTCACCTGTCCCCTCCCCCATCTCTCACCTGTCCCCTCCCCCCCCTTTGTCCCCTCCCCCCATTTCTCACCTGTCCCCTCCCCCACTCTCACCTGTCCCCTCCCCCATCTCACCTGTCCCCTCCCCCACCCCTCCCCCATTCTCACCTGTCCCCTCCCCCATTTCTCACCTGTCCCCTCCCCCCTCAGGCCCCTCCCCCATTTCTCACCTGTCCCCTCCCCCATTTCTCACCTGTCCCCTCCCCCGCCCCTCCCCCATCTCACCTGTCCCCTCCCCCATTTGTCACCTGTCCCCTCCCCCATTTCTCACCTGTCCCCTCCCCCATTCTCACCTGTCCCCTCCCCATTTCTCACCTGTCCCCTCCCCCCTCTCACCTGTCCCCTCCCCCACCCCTCCCCCCTCTCACCTGTCCCCTCCCCCGCCCCTCCCACTCTCACCTGTCCCCTCCCCCGCCCCTCCCCCCTCTCACCTGTCCCCTCCCCCACAGGTGCTCGGTCCGGCCCCTCCCCCCCCCTGGGGCCCGCGGGAGGAGGATGAAGAGTTCGAGGCTGAGGAGGAGGAGGGTGAGAGGGGGAGGGGCGGGGAGGGGGGAGGGGACAGGTGAGGGGGGGGGAGGGGACAGGTGAGATGTGGGGGAGGGGACAGGTGAGATGGGGGAGGGGACAGGTGAGGGGGAGGTGCCATTTTGTGCCATTTTTTGCCATTTTGTGCCATTTTTTTGCCTTTTTTTACCATTTTTTGCCACTTTGGTGCCATTTTGTGCCGTTTTTTTACCATTTTTTGCCTTTTTTTACCATTTTTCATCATTTTGGTGCCATTTTTTACCATTTCTTGCCACTTTGGGGCCATTTTGTTGCCATTTTTTGCTATTTTGGTGCCATTTTTTGCCATTTTGGTTCCATTTTTTACCAATTTTTGTCACTTTGGTGCCATTTTGTGCCTTTTTTTTTTCTATTTTGGTGCCATTTTTTACCATTTTGGTGCCATTTTACTGCCACTTGGTGCCATTTTGTGCCATTTTTTACCATTTTGTGTCATTTTTCACCATTTTGTTGCCTTTTTTTTACCATTTTGGTCGAGTTTGATGACATTTGCTAAGAATTGGAGGAATTTTTTACCATTTGTTGCCATTTTGGTGCCATTTTTTTACCATTTTCATGCCTTTTGTTGCAATTTCGTTGCCTTTTGATACCATTTTTTTGCCATTATGGTGCCATTTTTAACCATTTTTTACCACTTTGCGTCGTTTTGATGCCATTTTGTTGCCATTTTGTCGCCATTTGGTGCCATTTTGGTACCATTTTGTTCCATTTGGTGCAATTTTGTACCATTTTGGTGCCATTTTGTTCAATTTTGTGCCATTTTGGTGCCATTTTGGTGCTATTTGGCACCATTTGCTGCCTTTTGGCGCCATTTGGTGCCATTTTGATGACTTTTTGGTACCTTTTGATGCCATTTTGGTGCCATTTTGGTACCTTTTGGTGCCATTTTGGTGCCATTTGATGCCATTTTGGTGCCATTTTGTAACTTTTGGTGCCATTTGATGCCATTTTGGTGCCATTTTGTAACTTTTGGTGCCATTTGATGCCATTTTGGTGCCATTTTGTAACTTTTGGTGCCATTTTGGTGCCATTTGGTGCCATTTTTGTACATTTTGGTGCCATTTGGTGCCCCCGTGGCAGGTGAGGACGAGGAGGACACGATCGCGGCTCAGGAGCGCCTCGAGGGCGACGTCGATCACCAGCAGGAGCTGGACGACCTGGCCAGGGAGGGTAAGGGACAGAAACACCCAAAATCACCCCAAAATCACCTGAAAATCACCCAAAAAAATACCCCAAAATCACCCAGAAAATACCCACAAAAATCACCCAAAATCACCCCAAAAAATCACCCAAAATCACGCAGGAAACGCCCCAAAAAATCCCCCGAAGTCACCAAAATATATCCCAAAATCAACCAGAAAACACCCTAAAAACACACAGGAAATGCTCAAAAAAATCACCCAAAATCATCCAGGAAATGCCCCAAAAAATCACCCAAAATCACACAGGAAATGCCCCAAAAAATCACCCAAAGTCACCCCAAAAAATACCCCAAAATCACCCCAAAATCCCCAGCAGGAGCTGGACGACCTGGCCAGGGAGGGTAAGGGACGGAAACACCCCAAAATCACCTAAAATCACCCCAAAAATACCCCAAAATCACCCCAAAAGTCCTCCAAAATCACCCAGGAAATGCCCCAAAAAAAATCACCCAGAAAATACCCCAAAAAATCACCCAAAGTCACCAAAATATACCCCAAAGTCACCCAGAAAATAACCAAAAAAAATCACCCGTAATCACCCCAAAAATACCCCAAAAATCACCCCAAAAGTCCTCCAAAATCACCCAGAAAATACCCCAAAAAAATCACCCAAAATCACCCAGAAAATAACCCAAAATGTCACCCAAAGTCACACAAAAATACCCCAAAATCACCCAGAAAATACCAAAAAAATTCAGCCAAAATCACCCCAAAAAATCAGCCAAAATCACCCACAAAATACCCCAAAAAATCACCCAAAACCACCCCAAAAAATATCCCAAAATCACCCCAGAAAATCCCTTAGAATCTTTCAAACCCCCCCAAAAATAGCCCAATAACTACCCAAAATCCAACAGAAAATACCCCAAAAATCACCCACAAAACAACCCAAAAAATCACCCAAAGTCGCCCAAAAATACCCCAAAATCACCCAGAAAATAACCCAAAAAATCACCCAAAATCACCAAAAAATCACCCAAAATCACCCAGAATATCCCCCAAAAAATCTCCCAAAACAACCCAAAAATCACCTTAAAATTCCTCAGGATATTTCAAAATGACCCAAAGTAACCCAAAATTATCTGAAGTTTTCCAAAATAAGCCCTGGGAATCCTAAAATGGCCCAAAATGAATCTTAAAACCCCAAAATGACCCAAAATTTGCTCGAAAAAATCCCAAATGGCTCAAAATGACCCAAAATGAGCCTTGAAATCCCCAAATGACCCAAACTTCGCCCTGAAAAATCCCAAAATGACTCAAAATGAGCCTTGAAACCCCAAAATGACCCAAAATTCCTCCTGAAAAATCCCAAAATGACTCAAAATGAGCCTTGAAATCCCGAAATGACAAAAAATTCGCCCTGAAAAATCCCAATATGGCTCAAAATGAGCCTTGAACCTCCAAAATGACCCAAAATGACCCAAAAACAGCCTGAAAACTTCAGAATGACCCAAAATGACTCAAAATTCGCCCTGAAAAATCCCAAAATGACCCAAAATGAGCCTTGAAACCCCAAAATGACCCAAATTCGCCATGAAAAATCCCAAAACGACCCAAAATGAGCCTTGAACCTCCAAAATGACCCAAAATGACCCAAAATTCGCCCTGAAAAATCCCAATATGGTTCAAAATAACCCAAAATGAGCCTTGAAACCCCAAAATGACCCAAAATTCGCCCCAAAAAAACCCAAAATGAGCCTTGACCCTCCAAAATTACCCAAAATGTCCCAAAACCAGCTTGAAAACCCCAAAATGAACCAAAATGTCCCAAAATGAGCCATAAAAACCCCAAAATGACCCGAAATGACCCAAAATCAGCCTTGAAACCCCAAAATGACCCAAAATGTCCCAAAATGAGCTCTAAAAATGCCAAAATTACCTGAAATGACCCAAAATGTGTCAAAATCAGCCTTGAAACCCCAAAATGTCCCAAAATGAGCCATAAAAACCCCAAAATGACCCGAAATGACCCAAAATATTTCAAAATCAGCCTTGAAACCCCAAAATGTCCCAAAATCAGCTCTGAAGCCCAAAATGCCCCAAAATGTCCCAAAATGTCCCAAAATGTCCCAAAATGAGCCCTAAAAACCCAAAAATGTCCCAAAATGACCCAAAATGTCCCAAAATGAGCCCTAAAAACCCCAAAGTCCCCCAAAATCAGCCCCAAAATCCCCCAAATTTCCCCCAAACTGCACTGGGACCCCCCGAGATCCACCTGGGAGCCCTCAGGTGTGTCCCAGGTGACCCCAGGTACCCCCAGGTGTGCTCCATGTGTGTTTCAGGTGCCCCCACGTGCCCCCAGGTCTGTTGCAGGTGCCCCCAGGTGCCCCAGGTGTGTTTTAGGTGCCCGAGGTGTTCCCCAGGTGTATCCAGGTGTTCCTCAGGTGCCCCCAGGTGTGTTTCAGGTGTGTTGCACTTGCCCAGGTGCCCCCAGGTATGTTTCAGGTGCCCCCAGGTGTGTCCCAGGTGTGACCATGTGACACAGGTGTGTCCCAGGTAACTGAGGTGTGCCCCAGATATCCCCAGGTACCCCCAGTTGTGCCCCCAAGTGTGACCCCAGGTGACCTCAGGTGCCCCCAGGTGTGTCCCAGGTGTGTTTCAGGTGTTCCCCAGATGCCCCCAGGTGACCCAGGTGTGCCCAGGTGCCCCCAGGTGTGTCCCAGGTGCCCCCAGGTGTTCCCCAGGTGTGTTTCAGGTGCCCCCAGGTGACCCCAGGTGTGACCCAGGTGTGTTGCAGGTGTTCCCAGGTGTCCCCAGGTGTGTTTCAGGCGCCCCCAGGTGTGTCCCAGGTGTGACCATGTGACACAGGTGTGTCCCAGGTAACTGAGGTGTGCCCCAGATATCCCCAGGTGCCCCCAGGTACCCCCAGGTGTGCCCCCAAGTGTGACTCCAGGTGACCTCAGGTGCCCAGGTGTATCTTAGGTGCCCCCAAGTGTGCCCAGGTGTGTTTCAGGTGCCCAAGTGCCCCCAGGTGACCCCAGGTGTGTTTCAGGTGCCCCCAGGTGCCACCAGGTGTGCCCCAGCTACCCCAGGTGACTCTCAGGTGTGTTTCAGGTGCTCCCAGGTGTGTCCCAGGTACCCCCAGCTACTCCCCAGGTGTGTCCCAGGTGTGTCTCAGGTGTGTTTCAGTTCCCCAGGTGTGTCCCAGGTGTGTCTCAGGTGTGTTTCAGTTCCCCAGGTGCCCCCAGGTGTGACTCAGGTGTGTCTCAGGTGCCCCCAGGTGTTCCCCAGGTGACCCAGGTGTGTTCCAGGTGCGCTGCCCATGGAGGAGCTGCTGCAGCGTTACCGCGGCGCCTTCACCGACTCCGACTGCGACTCCGCCCCCGGCGCCAGCAGCACCCGCTCAGGTGAGTCACACCTGTCCAGGTGTGTCTGTACCTGTCCCAGGTGTGTCTGTACCTGTCCAGGTGTGTCTGTGCCTGTCCCAGGTGTGTCTGTGCCTGTCCCAGGTGTGTCTGTGCCTGTCCCAGGTGTGTCTGTACCTGTCCCAGGTGTGTCTGTACCTGTCCAGGTGTGTCTGTGCCTGTCCCAGGTGTGTCTGTACCTGTCCAGGTGTGTCTCACCTGTCCCAGGTGTGTCTGTGCCTGTCCAGGTGAGTCTGTGCCTGTCCCAGGTGTGTCTGTGCCTGTCCCAGGTGTGTCTGTACCTGTCCCAGGTGTGTCTGTGCCTGTCCCAGGTGTGTCTGTACCTGTCCCAGGTGTGTCTGTGCCTGTCCAGGTGTGTCTGTGCCTGTCCCAGGTGTGTCTCACCTGTCCAGGTGTGTCTCACCTGTCCCAGGTGTGTCTGTGCCTGTCCCAGGTGTGTCTGTGCCTGTCCCAGGTGTGTCTGTGCCTGTCTCAGGTGTGTCTGTGCCTGCCCAGGTGTGTCTGTGCCTGTCTCAGGTGTGTCTGTGCCTGCCCAGGTGTGTCTGTGCCTGTCCAGGTGTGTCTGTACCTGTCCCAGGTGTATCTCACCTGTCCAGGTGTGTCTCACCTGTCCCAGGTGTGTCTGTGCCTGTCCAGGTGTGTCTGTGCCTGTCCCAGGTGTGTCTGTGCCTGTCCAGGTGTGTCTGTACCTGTCCAGGTGTGTCTCACCTGTCCCAGGTGTGTCTGTACCTGTCCCAGGTGTGTCTGTGCCTGTCCAGGTGTGTCTGTGCCTGTCCCAGGTGTGTCTGTACCTGTCCCAGGTGTATCTCACCTGTCCCAGGTGTGTCTGTGCCTGTCCAGGTGTGTCCCAACCCCCCCAGGTGTGTCCCAACCCCCCTCAGGTGTGTCCCAAACCCCCTCAGGTGTGTCCCAACCCCCTCAGGTGTGTCCCAAACCCCTCAGGTGTGTCCCAAACCCCCTCAGGTGTGTCCCAAGCCCCTCAGGTGTGTCCCAACCCCCTCAGGTGTGTCCCAACCCCCTCAGGTGTGTCCCAAACCCCCTCAGGTGTGTCTCACCTGTCCAGGTGTGTCCCAACCCCCCCCCTCAGGTGTGTCACACCTGCCCAGGTGTGTCCCAAACCCCCTCAGGTGTGTCCCAACCCCCCTCAGGTGTGTCCCACCTGTCCAGGTGTGTCCCAAACCCCCTCAGGTGTGTCCCAACCCCCTCAGGTGTGTCCCAACCCCCCTCAGGTGTGTCCCAACCCCCCTCAGGTGTGTCCCAACCCCCCTCAGGTGTGTCCCAACCCCCTCAGGTGTGTCCCAACCCCCTCAGGTGTGTCACACCTGTCCAGGTGTGTCCCAACCCCCTCAGGTGTGTCCCAAACCCCCTCCAGGTGTGTCACACCTGTCCAGGTGTGTCCCAACCCCCTCAGGTGTGTCCCAACCCCCTCAGGTGTGTCACACCTGTCCAGGTGTGTCCCAACCCCCCTCAGGTGTGTCCCAACCCCTCTCAGGTGTGTCCCACCTGTCCAGGTGTGTCCCAACCCCCCTCAGGTGTGTCCCAACCCCCTCCCCAGGTGTGTCCCACCTGTCCAGGTGTGTCCCAAACCCCCTCAGGTGTGTCCCAACCCCCTCAGGTGTGTCCCAAACCCCTCTCAGGTGAGTCCCAATCCCCTCAGGTGTGTCCCAACCCCCTCCCCAGGTGTGTCACACCTGCCCAGGTGTGTCACCCCCCCTCACCTGTCCCCCAGACTCACCTGGCGGCGACACCGAGGAGGAGGAGGAGGAGGAAGAGGAGGAGGAGGAGGAGGACGAGGCCGAAGAGGAGGAGGAGGAGGAGGAGGGGGGGAGGGGCCGGCAGGTGAGCCCCGGGGGGGCGCGGCCCCGCCCGCACCTGCCCAGGTGAGCCCCGCCCCGGCCCCGCCCCCCGGCCCCGCCCCCAAGAAGGAGATCAGCGACATCGCGGCGGCGGCGGAGAGTCTGCAGCCCAAGGGGTACACCCTGGCCACCACGCAGGTAACGCACCTGGGCACACCTGGGCACTCACCTGGGCACACCTGAGATACACGTGGGCACACCTGGGTACACAGAGTCTCCAGCCCAAGGGGTACACCTTGGCCACCACACAGGTAACTCACCTGGGCACTCACCTGGGCATTCACCTGGGCACAGCTGGGCACACCTGGGCACACCTGGGCACACCTGGGCACAGCTGAGATATACCTGGGCACACCTGGGCACAGCTGGGTATACCTGAGATACACCTGGGCACTCACTTGGGCACACCTGGGCACATCTGAGATACACCTGGGGGCACCTGAGATACACCTGGGCACACCTGGGCACACCTGGGAGCTGATTGGCTGAGCTCTGTGTGCGCACAGGTGAGGCAGGAGCTGATTGGCTGACTCACCTGAGTGACTCACCTGAGTGACTCACCTGAGAGTGACTCACCTGGGACTAACTTAACTGGGACTGACTCACCTGGGGGTACCTGTGCCTCACCTGGGCGTACCTGGGACTCACCTGGACTGACTCAGCTGTGGTGGATTCACCTGGGACTGAGTTACCTGTGACTCACCTGGGACTGACTCACCTGGGATTGACTTTCCTGTGACTCACTTGTGCCTCATCTCTACACTCACCTGGGGGTACCTGTGCCTCATCAGGGACTGACCTGGACTGATTTACTTGTGGTGGATTCACCTGGGACTGAGTTACCTGGGACTCACCTGGGACTGACTCACCTGGGACTGACTCACCTGGGACTCACCTGGGACTGACTCACCTGGGACTCACCTGGGACTCACCTGCGGGTACCTGAGACTCACCTGGGACTGACCTGGACTGACTCAACTGGGATTGAGTTACCTGTGACTCACCTGCGCCTCACATCTTCATTCACCTGGGGCTCACCTGTGCCTCACTTGGGGGTACCTGTGAATATCTCACCTGGGACTCACCTGTCTCACCTGGCCAGGTAAAAACACCCATCCCGCACCTGCTGCGCACACGCTGCGCGAGTACCAGCACATCGGGCTGGGGGGGGATTGGGGTACCTGTCAGGGGCTCACCTGGGGCTCACCTGGGGCTCACCTGGGGCTCACCTGGGACTCACCTGGGGGTACCTGAGACTCACCTGGGGGTACCTGGATCTCACTTGGGGGTACCTGTGTCTCACCTGGGGGTACCTGTGACTCACCTGGCCAGGTGAAGACGCCGATCCCGCACCTGCTGCGCACACGCTGCGCGAGTACCAGCACATCGGGCTGGGGGGGATTGGGGTACCTGTGAGGGGCTCACCTGGGGGTACCTGTGACTCACCTGTGCCTCACCTGGGGTACCTGGGGCTCACCTGGGGGTACCTGAGACTCACCTGGGGGTACCTGAGACTCACCTGGGACTGACCTGGACGGATTTACTTGTGGTGGATTCTCCTGGGATTGAGTTACCTGTGCCTCACCTGGGACTGACTCACCTGGGACTAACTCACCTAAATTACTCACCTGAGTGACTCACCTGAGTGACTCACCTGGGACTGACCTGGACTGACTCACCTGTGGTGGATTCACCTGGGATTGAGTTACCTGGGACTCACCTGAGTGACTCACCTGGGACTGACTCACCTGGGGGTACCTGAGACTCACCTGGGGGTACCTGAGACTCACCTGGGACTCATCTGGGACTCACCTGAGACTCACATAGGACTGAGTCACCTGGGACTGACTTACCTGGGGCTCACCTGTGCCTCACCTGGGGTACCTGAGGCTCACCTGGGGGTACCTGAGACTCACCTGGGGGTACCTGAGACTCACATAGGACTGACTGACTTGGGACTGACTTACCTGGGGGTACCTGTGCCTTACCTGGGGGTACCTGTCAGGGGCTCACCTGGGGCTCACCTCTGTCTCACCTGTGTCTCACCTGCACAGGTGAAGACGCCGATCCCGCACCTGCTGCGCACACGCTGCGCGAGTACAGCACATCGGGCTGGGGGTGAATGGGGTACCTGTGAGGGGCTCACCTGGGACTGACCTGGGACTGACTTACCTGGGACTGACTCACCTGGGGCTCACCTGGGACTGACTCACCTGGGACTGACTCACCTGGGGGTACCTGGGACTCACCTGGGGGTACCTGGGACTCACCTGAGACTCACCTGAGTGACTCACCTGGAACTGACTCACCTGGGACTCACCTGGGGGTACCTGTGCCTCACCTGGGACTGACCTGGACTGACTCACCTGGGACTGACTCACCTGGGACTGACCTGGACTGATTTACCTGTGGTGGATTCACCTGGGATTGAGTTACCTGTGCCTCACCTGGGACTGACTCACCTGGGACTGACTCACCTGGGACTCACCTCTACACTCACCTGGGGGTACCTGTGTCTCACCTGGGGGCACCTGGGGCTCACCTGGGGGTACCTGTCAGGGACTCACCTGAGTGACTCACCTGGGACTGACTCACCTGGGGGTACCTGAGACTCACCTGGGACTCACCTGGGACTCACCTGAGACTCACATAGGACTGACTGACTTGGGACTGACTTACCTGGGGGTACCTGTGCCTCACCTGGGGGTACCTGGGGCTCACCTGGGGGTACCTGTGACTCACCTGGGGGTACCTGTCAGAGGCTCACCTGGGGCTCACCTGGGGGTATCTGGGAGTGACCTGGGGCTGACCTGGACTGATTTACCTGTGGTGGATTCACCTGTGGTGGACTCACCTGGGACTGACTGGGACTGACTCACCTGGGACTGACTGGGACTGACTCACATGTGCCTCACCTGGGACTGACTCACCTGGGATTGAGTTACCTGTGACTCACCTGTGCCTCACCTGTGACTCACGTGGGGGTACCTGTGCCTCACCTGGGACTCACCTGGGGCTCAGGTGTGTCTCACCTGGGGTTACCTGTCTCACCTGGCCAGGTGAAGACCCCCATCCCGCACCTGCTGCGCACACGCTGCGCGAGTACCAGCACATCGGGCTGGGGGGGATTGGGGTACCTGTGCCTTACCTGGGGGTACCTGTGAGGGGCTCACCTGGGGTACCTGTGCCTCACCTGTGCCTCACCTGGGGTACCTGTGCCTCACCTGGGGTACCTGAGACTCACCTGGGACTCACCTGAGACTCACCTGGGACTGACTCACTTGGGACTGACTTACCTGGGGGTACCTGGGACTGACCTGGGGGTACCTGTGCCTCACCTGGGGGTACCTGTGACTCACCTGGGGGTCTCACCTGCACAGGTAAAGACCCCGATCCCGCACCTGCTGCGCGGCACGCTGCGCGAGTACAGCACATCGGGCTGGGGGGGATTGGGGTTACCTGGGGGTACCTGTGAGGGGCTCAGGTGTGTCTCACCTGTGCCTTACCTGTGCCTCACCTGAGGTTACCTGTAACTCACCTGGCCAGGTAAAAACACCGATCCCGCACCTGCTGCGCACACGCTGCGCGAGTACCAGCACATCGGGCTGGGGGGGATTGGGGTACCTGTGAGGGGCTCACCTGGGGCTCACCTGGGGGCACCTGGGGCTCACCTGGGGCTGATCTGGACTGATTTACCTGTGGTGGATTCACCTGTGACTGACTCACCTGGGACTCATTTGGGACTGACCCACCTGGGGGTACCTGGGACTCACCTGAGTGAGTCACCTGGGACTGACTCACCTGGGACCGACTCACCTGGGACTCACCTGTGGTGGATTCACCTGGGATTGAGTTACCTGTGACTCACCTGGGACTGACTCACTTGTGTCTCACCTGGGGGTACCTGGGACTCACCTGGGACTCACCTGGGACTCACATAGGACTGACTCACCTGGGACTGACTCACCTGGGGGTATCTGGGACTCACCTGGGGGACTGTGCCTCACCTGGGACTGACCTGGAGTGACTTACCTGTGGGTACCTGGGACTGACCTGGAAATGACTCACCTGGGACTGACTCACCTGGGACTGACTGGGACTGACTTGACTCACCTGGACTGAGTTACCTGTGTCTCACCTGGGGGTACCTGTGCCTTACCTGGGGGTACCTGGGACTCACCTGGGACTCACCTGGAGTGACTCACCTGTACCAGCACATGGGGCTGGACTGGCTGGTGATGGTGGGGGGCTGTGACATTGGGGGTACCTGTGCCTCACCTGGGGGTACCTGTGAGTGTCTCACCTGTCTCACCTGTCTCACCTGTCTCACCTGCACAGGTGAAGACGCCGATCCCGCACCTGCTGCGCACACGCTGCGCGAGTACCAGCACATCGGGCTGGGGGGGATTGGGGTACCTGTGAGGGGCTCACCTGGGGCTCACCTGGGGGCTCACTCGGGACTCACCTGAGTGACTCACCTGGGGCTCACCTGGGACTGACCTGGACTGATTTATTTGTGGTGGATTCACCTGGGATTGACTCACCTGGGACTGACTCACCTGGGACTCACCTGGAAATGACTCGACTGACCTGGGATTGAGTTACCTGTGCCTCATCTGGGGGTACCTGGGACTCACCTGGGACTGACTGGGACTGACTCACCTGGGACTGACTCACCTGGGACTGACTCACCTGGGGGCACCTGTGCCTCACGTGGGGGTACCTGGGACTCACCTGGGACTCACCTGGGATTGAGTTACCTGTGACTCACCTGGGACTGACTCACCTGGGGGTACCTGGGACTTACCTGAGTGACTCACCTGGGACTGACTCACCTGGGGGTACCTGGGACTTACCTGAGTGACTCACCTGGGACTGACTCACCTGGGATTGAGTCATCTGGGGCTCACCTGGGGGTACCTGTGTCTCACCTGGGGGTACCTGGGACTCACCTGGGACTCACCTGGGACTCACATAGGACTGACTCACCTGGGACTGACTCACCTGGGGGTATCTGGGACTCACCTGGGGGTACCTGAGACTCACCTGGGACTCACCTGAGACTCACATTGGACTGACTCACTTTGGACTGACTCACCTGGGGGTACCTGTGCCTCACCTGGGGGTACCTGGGACTCACCTGGGACTGACTCACCTGGAATTGAGTTACCTGTGCCTTATCTGGGACTGACTCACCTGAGGTTACCTGTGCCTCACCTGTACAGGTGAAGACACCCATCCCGCACCTGCTGCGCACACGCTGCGCGAGTACAGCACATCGGGCTGGGGGGGATTGGGGTTACCTGGGGGTACCTGCGAGTGTCTCACCTGTCTCACCTGTCTCACCTGTCTCACCTGTCCCACCTGTGCAGGTGAAGACCCCGATCCCGCACCTGCTGCGCGGCACGCTGCGCGAGTACAGCACATCGGGCTGGACTGGCTGGTGATGGTGGGGGGCTGTGACATTGGGGGTACCTGTGCCTTACCTGGGGGTACCTGTGACTCACCTGTGACTCACCTGGCCAGGTGAAGACGCCGATCCCGCACCTGCTGCGCGGCACGCTGCGCGAGTACCAGCACATCGGGCTGGACTGGCTGGTCACCATGTACGAGAAGAAGCTGAACGGGATCCTCGCCGACGAGATGGGGCTGGGCAAGACCATCCAGACCATCTCCCTGCTGGCGCACCTGGCCTGCGAGAAAGGTACCTGGGCACACCTGGGCACACCTGGGCACACCTGGGAGTCATCACATACACCTGGGTACGGCTGGGATACACCTGAGTGCCGTTACACACACCTGGGATACACCTGAGACACCTTGGATACACCTGGGATACACCTGGGCACACCTGGGTACACCTGAGATACACCTGAGTGCCATTACACACACCTGGGATACACCTGGAATATATCTGGGTACACCTGAGAGTCATTACACACACCTGAGATACACCTGGGCACACCTGGGATACACCTGGGTAACCTGGGATACACCTGAGAGTCGTTACACACACCTGGGCACACCTGGGTACACCTGAAATACACCTCAGTTCCATTACACACACCTGGGCACACCTGCGTATCATTACACACACCTGGGATACACCTGGGCACACCTGGGTACACCTCAGATACACCTGAGTGCCATTACACACACCTGGGATACACCTGACACACCTGGGATACACCTGGGGTCACACACCTGGGATGGGGCTGGGCAAGACCATCCAGACCATCTCCCTGCTGGCGCACCTGGCCTGCGAGAAAGGTACCTGGGCACACCTGGGCACACCTGGGCACACCTGGGCACACCTCGGGACGCCTGAGAGTCGTTACATACACCTGGGTACGGCTAGGATACACCTGAGTGCCGTTACGCACACCTGGGATACACCTGGGCACACCTGGGCACACCTGAGAGCCATCACATACACCTGGGATACACCTGGGTATGGCTGGGCACACCTGGGTACACCTATGTGACACACCTGAGCACACCTGGGTACGGCTGGGATACACCTGAGTGTCATTATACATATCTGAGATACACCTGAGACACCTGGGATACACCTGGGGCACGCCTGGGCACACCTGGGATACGCCTGAGTGCCATTACACACACCTGGGTACACCTGAGAGTCATTACACACACCTGGGGTGCACCTGAGACACCTGGGATACACCTGGGCACACCTCAGATACACCTGGGCACGGCTGGGTACACCTGAGATACACCTGAGAGTCATTACACACACCTGGGATACACCTGGGTATGGCTAGGTACACCTGGTATACACCTGGGCACACCTGGGCACACCTGAGATACACCTGGGATACAACTGGGTACACCTGGGCATACCTGAGAGTCATTGCATACACCTGGACACACCTGGGATACACCTGAGACACCTGGGATACACTTGGGTACACCTGGGTACACCTGGGATACACCTGAGTGCTGTTACACACACCTGGGATACACCTGAGAGTCATTGCACACACCTGGGACACACCTGGGCACACCTGAGAGTCATAACACACACCTGGGATACACGTGGGTACACCTGAGATACACCTAAGAATCATTACACACACCTGAGATACACCTGGGCACATTTGACTGCCATTACACACACCTGGGCACACCTGGGATACACCTGAGTGCCATTACACACACCTGGGGTCACACACCTGGGATGGGGCTGGGCAAGACCATCCAGACCATCTCCCTGCTGGCGCACCTGGCCTGCGAGAAAGGTACCTGGGCACACCTGAGACACCTGTGTGACACACCTGGGCACTCCTGAGAGTCATTACATACACCTGGGCACACCTGGGATACACCTGGGTACACCTGGGTACACCTGGGATACACCTGAGTGTCATTACACACACCTGGGCACACCTGAGATACACTTGAGATACACCTGGGCACACCTGGGATACACCTGAGTGCCATTACACACACCTGGGATACACCTGGGATACACCTGGGTACACCTGAGATACACCTGAGTGCCGTTACACACACCTGGGATACACCTGGGCACACCTGGGATACACTTGAGAGTCATTACACACACCTGAGATACACCTGAGAGTCATTACACACACTTGGGCACACCTGGGCACACCTGGGGTCACACACCTGGGATGGGGCTGGGCAAGACCATCCAGACATCTCCCTGCTGGAGCACCTGGCCTGCGAGAAAGGTACCTGGGCACACCTGGGCACACCTGAGAGTCGTTACATACACCTGGGATACACCTGGGCACACCTGGGTACACCTGGGTATGGCTGGGATACATCTGAGTGCCATTATACACACCTGGGCACACCTGGGATACACCTGGGTATGGCTGGGCACACCTGTGGGGCACACCTGGGCACACCTGGGTACACCTGGGATACACCTGAGTATGGCTGGGATACATCTGAGTGCCATTACACACACCTGGGCACACCTGAGACACCTGAGACTCACCTGAGCAACCTCAGGGAGTCTCCACCGCTCACCTGAGGAGCTTTAGGGTGTTCCCAGGACTCACCTGACCCCAGTTTCAGGTGTCTCACCTGTGTCCCACCTGCGCAGGTAGCTGGGGCCTCACCTGGGCCTCACCTGGGACTCACCTGGGGCTCACCTGAGGCTGTTTCGGGGTGTCTCACCTGTGACTCACCTGGACAGGTAGCTGAGGCCTCACCTGAGGAGCTTTAGGGGGTTCCCGGGACTCACCTGAGGTGTTTTAGGGGGTGTCTCACCTGTGCCCACCTGGACAGGTAGCTGGGGCCTCACCTGAGGAGCTTTAGGGGGTGTCTCACCTGTGTCCCACCTGCGCAGGTAGCTGGGGCCTCACCTGGGGCTCACCTGAGGAGCTTTAGGGGGTTCCCAGGACTCACCTGAGGAGCTTTAGGGGGGCTGTAACTCACACCTGGGCAGGTTTGGGGGTTCTCAGTCACACCTGGTCAGGTTTGGGGGTTCCCAGGACTCACCTGAGGCTGTTTTTGGGGTGTCTCACCTGTGCTCACCTGCGCAGGTAGCTGGGGCCTCACCTGGGGCCTCACCTGGGACTCACCTGGGCCTCACCTGGGACTCACCTGAGGAGCTTTAGGGGCTTCTCAGTCACACCTGGGCAGGTTTGGGGGTTCTCAGGACTCACCTGAGGTGCTTTAGGGGGTTCCCAGGACTCACCTGAGGAGCTTTAGGGGGTTCCCAGGACTCACCTGAGGAGCTTTAGGGGGTTCCCAGGGCTCACCTGAGCCCATTTTGGGTGTCTCACCTGTGTCCCACCTGTGCAGGTAGCTGGGGACTCACCTGAGGAGCTTTGGGGGGTTCCCAGGACTCACCTGAGCCCAGTTTCAGGTGTCTCACCTGTGCTCACCTGCGCAGGTAGCTGGGGCCTCACCTGAGGAGCTTTGGGGGGTTCCCAGGACTCACCTGAGGCTGTTTTTGGGGTGTCTCACCTGTGCTCACCTGGACAGGTAGCTGGGGCCTCACCTGGGGCTCACCTGAGGCTGTTTTTGGGGTGTCTCACCTGTGCTCACCTGCGCAGGTAGCTGGGCCCGCACCTGGGGCTCACCTGAGGCTGTTTTCGGGGTGTCTCACCTGTGCTCACCTGCGCAGGTAGCTGGGGCCCGCACCTGAGGTGCTTTAGGGGGTGTCTCACCTGTGCTCACCTGCGCAGGTAGCTGGGGCCTCACCTGGGACTCACCTGAGGTATTTTAGGGTGTCTCTCACCTGTGTCCCACCTGCGCAGGTAGCTGGGGCCTCACCTGGGGCTCACCTGAGGCTGTTTTTGGGTGTCTCACCTGGTCTCACCTGGACAGGTAGCTGGGGCCCGCACCTGATCATCGTGCCCACCTCGGTGATGCTGAACTGGGAGATGGAGCTCAAGCGCTGGTGCCCCGGATTCAAAATCCTCACCTACTACGGGGCCCAGAAGGAGCGGCGCCTCAAGAGACAGGTGAGCGCACCTGGCACACCTGGGCACTCACCTGGGCACACCTGGAGGGAATTGGGGTGTGTCAGAGACAGGTGAGCGCACCTGGATGGGGCACACCTGGATGGGGCACCTGAATGGGATTGGGGTGTGTCAGAGACAGGTGAACGTACCTGGGCACACCTAGGGGCACCTGAATGGGGGCACCTGAATGGGGGTACCTGAATGGGGCACCTGGGCACACCTGGGGGCACCTGGGGGCACCTGAATGAGGCACCTGGGGACACCTGGGGAGGGTATTGGGGTGTGCCAGAGACAGGTGAGCGCACCTGGGCACACCTGAGATACACCTGGGGGCACCTGGATGGGGCACCTGGGGGCACCTGGAGGGGATTGGGGTGTGCCAGAGGCAGGTGAGCGCACCTGGGCACACCTGGGGGCACCTGGATGGGGCACCTGAATGGGCACACCTGGGGACACCTGGAATCCATTGGGATACACCTGGGCACAGCTGGGGGTACCTGGAGGCACCTGAATGGGGCACACCTGGGGGCACCTGAATGGGCACACCTGGGGGCACCTGGGATTCATTGTGATACACCTGGGCACACCTGGCGCACCTGAATGGGGCACCTGGAGGGGATCGGGGTCCATGAGAGACAGGTGACCGCACCTGGGCACACCTGGGGGCACCTGGGGGCACCTGGGATACACCTGAATGGGGCACCTGGGGGCAGCTGGAAGCACCTGAGATACACCTGGGCACACCTGGGCACAGGTATACATACCTGGGCACACCTGGAGGCACCTGAATGGGGCTTGGGGTCTGTGAGAGGCAGGTGAGCACACCTGCGGGCACCTGGAGGGGACTGGGGTGTGTCAGAGACAGGTGAGCGCACCTGGATGGGCACCTGAATGGGGCACTGGGGGGCACCTGGGGGCACCTGGGCTATCCTGGGCACACCTGGGATACACCTGGGCACACCTGAGGGCACCTGGGCGCACCTGGGATCCATTGTGATACACCTGGGCGCACCTGGGGGCACCTGAATGGGGCACCTGGGGGCACTTGGGCACACCTGGAGGAAGCTGGGGATGGATCAGGGTCTGTGAGAGGCAGGTGAGTGCACCTCAGCACACCTGAGATACACCTGGGCACACCTGGGCACAGGTGGGGGCACCTGGGCACACCTGGGATTCATTGTGATACACCTGGGCACACCTGGGATCCATTCTGATACACTTGGGCACACCTGGGGGCACCTGGGCACACCTGGGAGCACCTGGGGGCACCTGGGATCCATTGGGATACACCTGGGCGCACCTGGGGGCACCTGGGCACACCTGGGGCACATCTGGGATCCATTGTGAGATACACCTGGGGGCACCTGAAGGAGATTGGGGTGTGCCAAACACAGGTGAGCACACCTGGGCACACCTGGGATCCATTGTGATACACCTGGGCACATGTGGGGACACCTGGGCACATGTGGGGACACCTGGGCACACCTGGGGGCACCTGGAGGGGGATTGGGGTGTGTCACAGACAGGTGAGTGCACCTGGGCATCTGAATGGGGCACCTGAATGGGGCACCTGGGCATACCTGGGGGCACCTGGGGACACCTGGGATCCATTGTCATACACCTGGGCGCACCTGGGGGCACCTGGGGAGGAAATAGGGTGTGTGAGAGGCAGGTGAGCACACCTTGGCACACCTGGGCACACCTGGGATCCATTGTGATACACCTGGGCACACCTGGAGGGTATTTGGGTGTGTCAGAGACAGGTGAGTGCACCTGGGCACACCTGGGCACACCTGGGCACACCTGAGATACACCTGGGCACACGTGGGGACACCTGGGCACACCTGGGGACACCTGGGGGTACCTGGGCACACGTGGGGGCACCTGGGCACACCTGGGGGCACCTGAGATACACTTATGGGAACGTGGGGGCACCTGGAGGGGATTGGGGTGTGCCAGAGGCAGGTGAGCACACCTGGGCACACCTGGGGGCACCTGAATCGGGCACCTGGGCGCAGCTGGGCACACCTGGGGGCACCTGGGATTCATTGTGATACACCTGGGCACACCTAGGGGCACCTGGGCACAGCTGAGATACACCTGGGCACAGCTGGGATCCATTGTGATACACCTGAGGGCACCTGGGCACACCTGGGCACACCTGGGCTGTTTTAGTTCAGGTTTTTAGGCAGTTTTTGATGGGGATTTTTTCCTCACCTGTCTCACCTGAGTTTCTCACCTGTTTCACCTGTCACGGCTGGACCAAGCCCAACCCCTTCCAGGTGTGCATCACACCTGGGCACACCTGGGCTGTTTTAGTTTGGGTTTTTCCGGCAGGATTTTTGGGTTTTTAGGCCGTTTTTGATGGGGATTTTTTCCTCACCTGTTTCACCTGTCTGTACCTGTCTCACCTGCAGGGTTGGACCAAACCCAACCCTTCCAGGTGTGCATCACAGCTGGGCACACCTGGGCTGTTTTAGTTTAGGCTTTTTTGGGGTTTTTGGGCAGTTTTTGATGGGGATTTTGGCCTCACCTGAATTTCTCACCTGTCTCACCTGCCTCACCTGTCTCACCTGCAGGGCTGGACCAAGCCCAACGCCTTCCACGTCTGCATCACCTCCTACAAGCTGGTGCTGCACACCTGGGCACACCTGGGCACACCTGGGCACACCTGGGCACACCTGGCCTGTTTCGGGCAGGTTTTTTAGGGGATTTTTAGGTGGTTTTTGGTGGGGATTTTTTCCTCACCTGTCCCACCTGTCCGTACCTGCCTCACCTGCAGGGCTGGACCAAGCCCAACGCGTTCCACGTGTGCATCACCTCCTACAGGTGTACATCACACCTGGGCACACCTGGGCTGTTTTAGTTTGGGTTTTTTAGGGGATTTTTGGGCAGTTTTTCGTGGGGATTTTTTCCTCACCTGTCTCACCTGAGTTTCTCACCTGTCTCACCTGCAGGGCTGGACCAAGCCCAACGCGTTCCACGTCTGCATCACCTCCTACAAGCTGGTGCTGCAGGACCACCAGGCGTTCCGCAGGAAGAACTGGAAGTACCTGATCCTGGACGAGGCGCAGAACATCAAAAACTTCAAATCGCAGCGCTGGCAGTCCCTGCTCAACTTCAACAGGTGAGCCGCACCTGGGCGCACCTGGGCACACCTGGGATACACCTGGGCACACCTGAGATAGGTGGGGGACACCTGGGGTACACCTGAGATACACCTGAGTTAGCTGGGATACACCTGAGTTAGCTGGGGTACACCTGGGCACACCTGGGATAGCTGAGATACACCTGGGCACACCTGGGGTACACCTGAGATAGCTGGGATACACCTGGAGCACACCTGGGATAGCTGGGGCACACCTGAGTTACCTGGAGCACACCTGAGTTACCTGGAATACACCTAGAGTACACCTGGGCACACCTGGGGTATACCGGAGTTACCTGGGATACACCTGGGGTACACCTGGGGCACACCTGAGTTAGCTGGGATACACCTGGAGCACACCTGGGCACACCTGAGTTAGCTGGGATACACCTGGGCACACCTGGGATACACCTGAGATAGCTGGGGCACACCTGTACCACACCTGAGTTACCTGAGCACACCTGGAGTACACCTGACTTACCTAGGATACGCCTGGGCACACCTGGGATACACCTGGGGTATACCTGGGTACACCTGGGATACACCTGGGATACAGCTGGGCGCACCTGGGGTACACCTGGAGCACACCTGAGTTACCTGGGATGCACGTGGGCACAGCTGGGATACACCTGGGCACACCTGGGATACCTGGGGTACACCTGAGTTACCTGGGATACACCTGGTGCGCACCTGAGTTACCTGGGCACACCTGGGCTATGCCTCAGATAGGTGTGGCACACCTGGGATACACCTGGAGTACACCTGAGTTACCTGGGGTACACCTGGGATACACCTGGGGTACACCTGGGATACACCTGAGTTACCTGGGATACACCTGGGCGCACCTGAGATACACCTGGAGCACACCTGAGTTACCTGGGGTACACCTGGGCACACCTGGGGTACACCTGGGCACACCTGGAGCACAAATTAGTTACCTGGGGTACACCTGGGCACACCTGAGTTACTTGGGATACACCTGGGGCACACCTGGGCACACCTGGGATACACCTGGAGCACAAATTAGTTACCTGGGATACACCTGGGTGCACCTGGGTTATGCCTGAGATAGCTGGGGCACACCTGGAGCACACCTGGGATACACCTGAGTTAGCTGGGGTACACCTGGGCACACCTGGAGTACACCTGGGATACACCTGGGCACACTTGAGTTACCTGGGATACACCTGGGCACACCTGGGCACACCTGGGATACACCTGGGCACACCTGGGCTGTTTTAGTTTGGGTTTTTTAGGGGATTTTTAGGCCGTTTTTAGCGGGGATTTTTGCCTCACCTGTCCCACCTGTCTCACCTGTGTGACCTGTCTCACCTGTCTCACCAAGCCAAATGCTTTCCAGGTGTGCATCACACCTGGGCACACCTGGGCTGTTTAATTTGGGTTTTTTGGGGGTTTTTAGGTGGTTTTTGGTGGGGATTTTTGCCTCACCTGTCTCACCTGTCCCACCAAGCCAAATGCTTTCCAGGTGTGCATCACACCTGGGCACACCTGGGCTGTTTTAATTTGGGTTTTTTAGGGGTTTTTTAGGCCGTTTTTAGTGGGGATTTTTGCCTCACCTGTCTCACCTGAGTTACCTGTCTCACTTCTCTCACTTGTCTCACCTGTCGAGGTGGATGAAGCCCAACGCCTTCCACGTGTGCATCACACCTGGGCACACCTGGGCTGTTTTAATTTGGGTTTTTTGGGGTTTTTAGGCAGTTTTTGGTGGGGATTTTTGCCTCACCTGTCCGTACCTGTCTCACCTGTCCCACCAACCCCAACACCTTCCAGGTGTGCATCACACCTGAGCACACCTGGGCACACCTGGGCTGTTTTAATTTGGGTTTTTTAGGGGATTTTTAGGCCGTTTTTGATGGGGATTTTTGCCTCACCTGTCTGTACCTGTCTCACCTGTCTCACCTGTCTCACTTATCTCACCTGTCAGGGCTGGACCAAAACCAATGTCTTCCAGGTGTGCATCACACCTGGGCACACCTGGGCAGTTTCAGGCAGGTTTTTGGGGTTTTTTAGGCAGTTTTTAGTGGGGATTTTTGCCTCACCTGCCTCACCTGAGTTACCTGTCTCACCTGTCAGGGTTGGACCAACCCCAACACCTTTCAGGTGTTCAGCACACCTGGGCACACCTGGGCTGTTTTAGTTTGGGTTTTCTGGGGTTTTTGGGCAGGATTTTTGGGTTTTTTAGGCGGTTTTTAGCGGGGATTTTTGCCTCACCTGTCTCACCTGTCTCACCTGTCAGGGCTGGACCAAGCCCAACACCTTCCAGGTGTGGATCACCTCCTACAGGTGGTGCATCACACCTGGGCACACCTGGGCACACCTGGGCTGTTTAATTTGGTTTTTTTAGGGGATTTTTAGGCGGTTTTTGATGGGGATTTTTGCCTCACCTGCCTCACCTGTCTCACCTGTCTCGCTTCTCTCACCTGTCTCACCTGTCTCACCTGTCCCACCTGCAGCCAGCGGCGGCTGCTGCTGACAGGTACGCCGCTGCAGAACTCGCTGATGGAGCTCTGGTCGCTGATGCACTTCCTGATGCCGAGCGTCTTCCAGTCCCACCGCGAGTTCCGCGAGTGGTTCCACAACCCCCTGACCGGCATGATCGAGGGCAGCCAGGAGTACAACGAGAGCCTGGTGAAACGGCTGCACAAGGTACCTGGGCACACCTGGGCACACCTGGGCACACCTGGGGAGGGTAAAAATGTGAAAAAACGGGGTAAAAATGTGAAAAAACGGGGTTAAAAGGAGCAAAAATGGGGTTAAAAGGAGCAAAAATGGGATTTTGGGCACTGAAAACACACCTGGGCACACCTGAGATACACCTGGGCACACCTGGGCACAGCTGGGCACACCTGGGCACACCTGGGGAGGGTGAAACGCAAAAAAAACGGGGTTAAAAGGAGCAAAAATGAGGTTTTGGGCACTGAAAACGCACCTGGGCACACCTGGGTATGGGTACATACACCTGGGATACACCTGGGCACACCTGGGCACACCTGGATATGGGTATATACACCTGGGATACACCTGGGCACACCTGACCGGCATGATCGAGGGCAGCCAGGAGTACAACGAGAGCCTGGTGAAGAGATTGCACAAGGTAACGCACCTGGGCACACCTGGGCACACCTGGGCACACCTGGGGAGGGGGAAACGCAAAAAAAACGGGGTTAAAAGCAGCAAAAATGGGGTTAAAAGGAGCAAAAATGGGATTTTGGGCACTGAAAATGCACCTGGGCACACCTGGGCACAGGTACACACACCTACATTGCATTGGGTTACATTGGGTCACACCTGGGCACACCTGGGCACACCTGGGCACACCTGGGGAGGGCGAAACGCAAAAAAAACGGGGTTAAAAGGAGCAAAAATGGGGTTAAAAGGGGCAAAAATGGGGTTTTGGGTAGTAAAAATGGGGTCAGGGACACCCAGGTGGTTCTGGGCACACCTGGACACACCTGGGCACACCTGGGCACACCTGCGGAGGGGGAAACGCAAAAAAAACGGGGTTAAAAGGAGCAAAAATGGGGTTAAAAGGGGCAAAAATGGGGTTTTGGGCACTGAAAACACACCTGGGAACCCCAAAGATTGGGTCAGGGACACCCAGGTGGGTCTGGGCACACCTGGAAACAGGTGAGACACACCTGGGACACACCTGAGACATTCTGGGACACACCCGTGACACTGTAGGCACACCTGGGGCACACCTAGAACACTGTGGGCACACCTGGGTAACACCTGGGCACACCTGGGATGTGCCAAGTCACACCTGGGGCACAGCTGGGCACACCTGGGCATACCTAGGCACACCTGGGGCACACCTTAGCACACCTGGGGCACACCTGGATGCACCTGGGACATGCTGGGTCTCACCTGGGACATTGGAGGACACACCTGGGCACACCGGGCACACCTGGGGCACACCTGTGACACTGTGGGCACACCTGGGGCACACCTGGGCACACCTGTGACACTGTGGGCACACCTGGGGCACACCTGGGCACACCTGGAACATGCCAGGTCACACCTGGGGCACACTTGGGACTTGCTGGGACACACCTGGGCACACCTGGGGCACACCTGGGGCACACCTGTGACACTATGACCACACCTGGGTGCCCCTGTGACACTGTGGACACACCTGGGGCACACCTGGGCACACGTGGGGTACATTGAGGCACACTGGGACACACTTGGACACACCTGGGCCATGTTGGGATGTGCCAGGACACACCTGGGGCACACCTGGGACCTGCCCAGACACACTTGGGCACACCTGGGATGTGCTGGGAGACACCTGGGACACAATGGGGCACACCTGGGCACACCTGGGCACACCTGGGCACAGGTACACACACCTAGATATGGATATATACATTTATATTACATTGGGTTATACTGGGACACACCTGGGCACACCTGGGGCACATCTGGGCACACCTGGGGCACTCAGGTGACACTGTGGGCACACGTGGGCACACCTGGGACATGCTGGGTCACACCTGGGCACACCTGGCACACACCTGTACACACCTGGGCACGCCAGGACATGCTGGGACACACCTGGACACACCTGGGCACACCTGGGCACTCACCTGGGCACACCTGGGCACACCTGGGCACACCTGGGACATTCCAGGACACACCTGGGGCACACCTGTGACACTCTGTGCCCACCTGGGTCACACCTGTGCCCACCCTTGCCCACCTGGGTCACACCTGGGCACACCTGGGCACACCTGGGACACTGTGGGCACACCTGGGACACACCTGTGGCACACCTGGGCACACCTGGGCACACCTGTGACACTGTGGGCACACCTGGGACATGCTGGGTCACACCTGGGGAACACCTGGGCACACCTGTACACACCTGGGACATTCTGGGTTACACCTGGGCACATGTGGGGCACACCTGGGGCACATCTGGGACACACCTGGGCACACCTGGGACACACCTGGGCACACCTGGGTCACACCTGTGACACTCTGGGCACACCTGTGCACACCTGGGACATGCCAGGACTAACCTGGGCATGCCTGGGATGTGCTGGGTCACACCTGGACACACCTGGTCACACCTGGTCACACCTGTGCCCACCTGTGCCCACCTGTGCCCACCTGGCAGGTGCTGCGGCCGTTCCTGCTGCGCCGGCTGAAGGTGGACGTGGAGAAGCAGATGCCCAAGAAGTACGAGCACGTGCTCAGGTGCCGCCTGTCCAAGCGCCAGCGCTTCCTCTACGACGACTTCATGGGCCAGGCCAGGTGAGGGCACACCTGGGCACACCTGGGCACACCTGGGCACACCTGGGAGCTCAAAAATCCCGAAAATCCCATGAAAATCTACCCAAATTCCATGAAATTCTGTCAAAATTCCACCCAAATCCACCCAAAATTCACCTGTTCGAGGTCTCTGATGATGTCATGGGTTTGGCCAGGTGAGGGGCACACCTGGGCACACCTGGGCACACCTGGGCACACCTGGCAGCCCCAAATCCCATGAAAATCTACCCAAATTGCACAAAATTCCGCCCAAATCCACCCAAAATTCACCTGTTTGAGGCCTCTGGTGATGTCATGGGTCAGGCCAGGTGAGGGGCACACCTGGGCACACCTGGGCACACCTGGGCACACCTGGGAACCCCAAAAATCCCGAAAATCCCATGAAAAACTGCCCAAATATCACAAAATTCCACCCAAATTCACCCAAAATTCACCTGTTGGAGGTTTCTGATGGTGCCATGGGCCAGGCCAGGTGAGGGCACACCTGGGCACACCTGGGCACACCTGGGCACACCTGGGCACACCTGGGAACCCCAAAAATTGCAAATTTCCCATGAAAATCTGCCCAAATTCCATGAAATTTCATCAAAATCCACCCAAAATTCACCTGTTGGAGGTCTCTGATGATGTCATGGGTCAGGCCAGGTGAGGGCACACCTGGGCACACCTGGGCACACCTGGGCACACCTGGCAGCCCAAAGTCCCGAATTTCCCATGAAAATCTACCCAAATTCCATGAAATTCCATCCAAATCCACCCAAAATTCACCTGTTTGAGGTCTCTGATGACGTCATGGGTCAGGGCAGGTGAGAGCACACCTGGGCACACCTGGGCACACCTGGGACCCCAAGAAATGCCCCAAATTCTCTCTTAAATCCCTTCAAATCCCCAAATTTCCTCCCGAATTTGTCCAGAATTCCTGCGGGTTTTCCGTCTTTGCCCTCAGGTGAGCTCAGGTGAGCCCAGGTGACCCCCAGGTAACCCCCAGGTGACCCCCAGGTGAGCTCAGGTGACCTCAGGTGACCCCCAGGTGACTTCTCCATCTGTTTTTGACCATCAAGATTCTCCTGGACCCCCAAATTTCCCCTTAAATCCCCAAATTTCCCTTTCAAACCCCTCCCAGATTCCCCAGGTGAGCTCAGGTGCCCCCAGGTAACCCCCAGGTGAGCTCAGGTGACCCCCAGGTGGTTTTTGTGTCCCATTTTTACCATCAAGGCCCCCCTGGATCCCCAAATTTCCCCATTAAACCCCCAAATTTCCCTTTCAAACCCCTCCCAAATTCCCCAGGTGAGCTCAGGTTACCCCCAGGTGTGCTCAGGTGAGCTCAGGTACCCCCAGGTAACCCCTGTGCCCCTCCCCCGCAGCACCAAGGCCCCCCTGGACCCCCAAATTTCCCTTTAAATCCCCAAATTTCCCTTTCAAACCCCTCCCAAATTCCCCAGGTGAGTTCAGGTGAGCTCAGGTGAGCTCAGGTGATCTCAGGTGATTTTTGTGTCCCATTTTTACCACCAAGGCTCCCCTGGACCCCCAAATTTCCCCTTAAATCCCCAAATTTCCCTTTCAACACCCAAATTTCCCTTTCAAACCCGCCCCAGATTCCCCAGGTGTGCTCAGGTGAGCTCAGGTGATCCCCAGGTGAGCTCAGGTAACCCCCAGGTGACTTCTCCATCTGTTTTTGACCATCAAGGCCCCCCTGGACCCCCAAATTTCCCTTTTTAACCCCCAAATTTCCCCATTAAACCCCCAAATTTCCCTTTCAAACCCCTCCCAAATTCCCCAGGTGACCCCCAGGTGACCCCCAGATGTGCTCAGGTGTGTTCAGATGCTCTCAGGTACCCCCAGGTAACTCCTGTGCCCCTCCCCCGCAGCACCAAGGCCCCCCTGGACCCCCAAATTTCCCCTTAAATCTCCAAATTTCCCTTTCAAACCCCTCCCAAATTCCCCAGGTGACCCCCAGGTGACCCCCAGGTGAGCTCAGGTGAGCTCAGGTGCCCCCAGGTGGCATTTCCATCCCGTTTTTAGTACTAAAGCCACTCTGGACTCCCAAATTTCCCCATTAAAACCCCAAATTTCCCTTTCAAACCCCTCCCAAATTCCCCAGGTGACCCCAGGTGAGCTCAGGTGACCCCCAGGTGACCCTCAGGTGTGCTCAGGTGATCTCAGGTGTGCCCAGGTACCCCCAGGTGAGCTCAGGTGACCCCAAATTTCCCTTTTAAACCCCCAAATTTCGCTTTCAAATCCCCAAATTTCCCTTTCAAACCCCTCCCAAATTCCCCAGGTGAGCTCAGGTGAGCTCAGGTGTGCTCAGGTGATCTCAGGTACCCCCAGGTAACCCCTGTGCCCCTCCCCCGCAGCACCAAGGCCTCCCTGGACCCCCAAATTTCCCTTTCAAACCCCTCCCAAATTCCCCAGGTGAGCTCAGATGATCTCAGGTGTGCTCAGGTGCTCTCAGGTACCCCCAGGTGACCCCAAATTTCCCCTTTAAATCCCCAAATTTCCCTTTCAAACCCCTCCCACGTAACTCAGGTGAGCTCAGGTGAGCTCAGGTAACCCGCAGGTGACATCTCCATCCATTTTTGATCATCAAGACCCCCCTGGACCCCCAAATTTCCCTTTCAAACCCCTCCCACGTCTCTCAGGTGAGCTCAGGTGACCCCCAGGTGAGCTCAGGTGAGCTCAGGTGAGCCCAGGTGAGCTCAGGTGCCCCCAGGTGAGCTCAGGTGACCCCGAATTTCCCTTTTAAACCCCCAAATTTCCCTTTCAAACGCTTCCCACATCTCTCAGGTGAGCTCAGGTGACCCCCAGGTGATCTCAGGTGTGTTCAGGTGCCCCCAGGTAACCCCCAGGTGACTTCTCCATCCATTTTTACCATCAAGGCCCCCCTGAACTCCCAAATTTCCCCATTAAATCCCCAAATTTCCCTTTCAAACCCCTCCCAAATTCCCCAGGTGACCCCCAGGTGACCCCCAGATGTGCTCAGGTGTGTTCAGATGCTCTCAGGTACCCCCAGGTAACTCCTGTGCCCCTCCCCCGCAGCACCAAGGCCCCCCTGGACCCCCAAATTTCCCCTTAAATCTCCAAATTTCCCTTTCAAACCCCTCCCAAATTCCCCAGGTGACCCCCAGGTGACCCCCAGGTGAGCTCAGGTGAGCTCAGGTGCCCCCAGGTGGCATTTCCATCCCGTTTTTAGTACTAAAGCCACTCTGGACTCCCAAATTTCCCCATTAAAACCCCAAATTTCCCTTTCAAACCCCTCCCAAATTCCCCAGGTGACCCCAGGTGAGCTCAGGTGACCCCCAGGTGACCCTCAGGTGTGCTCAGGTGATCTCAGGTGTGCCCAGGTACCCCCAGGTGAGCTCAGGTGACCCCAAATTTCCCTTTTAAACCCCCAAATTTCGCTTTCAAATCCCCAAATTTCCCTTTCAAACCCCTCCCAAATTCCCCAGGTGAGCTCAGGTGAGCTCAGGTGTGCTCAGGTGATCTCAGGTACCCCCAGGTAACCCCTGTGCCCCTCCCCCGCAGCACCAAGGCCTCCCTGGACCCCCAAATTTCCCTTTCAAACCCCTCCCAAATTCCCCAGGTGAGCTCAGATGATCTCAGGTGTGCTCAGGTGCTCTCAGGTACCCCCAGGTGACCCCAAATTTCCCCTTTAAATCCCCAAATTTCCCCATTAAACCCCCAAATTTCCCTTTCAAACCCCTCCCACGTAACTCAGGTGAGCTCAGGTGAGCTCAGGTAACCCGCAGGTGACATCTCCATCCATTTTTGATCATCAAGACCCCCCTGGACCCCCAAATTTCCCTTTCAAACCCCTCCCACGTCTCTCAGGTGAGCTCAGGTGACCCCCAGGTGAGCTCAGGTGAGCTCAGGTGAGCCCAGGTGAGCTCAGGTGCCCCCAGGTGAGCTCAGGTGACCCCGAATTTCCCTTTTAAACCCCCAAATTTCCCTTTCAAACGCTTCCCACATCTCTCAGGTGAGCTCAGGTGACCCCCAGGTGATCTCAGGTGTGTTCAGGTGCCCCCAGGTAACCCCCAGGTGACTTCTCCATCCATTTTTACCATCAAGGCCCCCCTGAACTCCCAAATTTCCCCATTAAATCCCCAAATTTCCCTTTCAAACCCCTCCCAAATTCCCCAGGTGACCCCCAGGTGACCCCCAGATGTGCTCAGGTGTGTTCAGATGCTCTCAGGTACCCCCAGGTAACTCCTGTGCCCCTCCCCCGCAGCACCAAGGCCCCCCTGGACCCCCAAATTTCCCCTTAAATCTCCAAATTTCCCTTTCAAACCCCTCCCAAATTCCCCAGGTGACCCCCAGGTGACCCCCAGGTGAGCTCAGGTGAGCTCAGGTGCCCCCAGGTGGCATTTCCATCCCGTTTTTAGTACTAAAGCCACTCTGGACTCCCAAATTTCCCCATTAAAACCCCAAATTTCCCTTTCAAACCCCTCCCAAATTCCCCAGGTGACCCCAGGTGAGCTCAGGTGACCCCCAGGTGACCCTCAGGTGTGCTCAGGTGATCTCAGGTGTGCCCAGGTACCCCCAGGTGAGCTCAGGTGACCCCAAATTTCCCTTTTAAACCCCCAAATTTCGCTTTCAAATCCCCAAATTTCCCTTTCAAACCCCTCCCAAATTCCCCAGGTGAGCTCAGGTGAGCTCAGGTGTGCTCAGGTGATCTCAGGTACCCCCAGGTAACCCCTGTGCCCCTCCCCCGCAGCACCAAGGCCTCCCTGGACCCCCAAATTTCCCTTTCAAACCCCTCCCAAATTCCCCAGGTGAGCTCAGATGATCTCAGGTGTGCTCAGGTGCTCTCAGGTACCCCCAGGTGACCCCAAATTTCCCCTTTAAATCCCCAAATTTCCCCATTAAACCCCCAAATTTCCCTTTCAAACCCCTCCCACGTAACTCAGGTGAGCTCAGGTGAGCTCAGGTAACCCGCAGGTGACATCTCCATCCATTTTTGATCATCAAGACCCCCCTGGACCCCCAAATTTCCCTTTCAAACCCCTCCCACGTCTCTCAGGTGAGCTCAGGTGACCCCCAGGTGAGCTCAGGTGAGCTCAGGTGAGCCCAGGTGAGCTCAGGTGCCCCCAGGTGAGCTCAGGTGACCCCGAATTTCCCTTTTAAACCCCCAAATTTCCCTTTCAAACGCTTCCCACATCTCTCAGGTGAGCTCAGGTGACCCCCAGGTGATCTCAGGTGTGTTCAGGTGCCCCCAGGTAACCCCCAGGTGACTTCTCCATCCATTTTTACCATCAAGGCCCCCCTGAACTCCCAAATTTCCCCATTAAATCCCCAAATTTCCCTTTCAAACCCCTCCCAAATTCCCCAGGTGACCCCCAGGTGACCCCCAGATGTGCTCAGGTGTGTTCAGATGCTCTCAGGTACCCCCAGGTAACTCCTGTGCCCCTCCCCCGCAGCACCAAGGCCCCCCTGGACCCCCAAATTTCCCCTTAAATCTCCAAATTTCCCTTTCAAACCCCTCCCAAATTCCCCAGGTGACCCCCAGGTGACCCCCAGGTGATCTCAGGTGAGCTCAGGTGTGCCCAGGTGATTTCTGTGTCCCATTTTTGCCACCAAGGTCCCCCTGAACCCCCAAATTTCCCCTTTAAATCCCCAAATTTCCCTTTTAAACCCCCAAATTTCCCGTTCAAACCCCTCCCACGTCTCTCAGGTGATCTCAGGTGAGCTCAGGTGACCCCAGGTGACCCCTGTGGCTGTCCCCTACATCACCTGATCCACCCAGGACCCCCAAATTTCCCCTTAAATCCCCAAATTTCCCTTTCAACCCCCAAATTTCCCTTTCAAACCCCTCCCAGATTCCCCAGGTGACCCTCAGATGATCTCAGGTGATCTCAGGTGACCCCAGGTAACCCCCAGGTGATCTCAGGTAACCCTCAGGTGATTTCTCCACCTGGTTTTGACCATCAAGGTCCCCCTGGACCCCCAAATTTCCCTTTTAAACCCTTCCCAAATTCCCCAGGTAACCCCCAGGTGATCTCAGATGAGCTCAGGTGTATTCAGGTGCCCCCAGGTAACCCCCAGGTGAGCTCAGGTAACCCCCAGGTGAGCTCAGGTAACCCCCAGGTGACTTCTCCACCTGTTTTTGACCATCAAGGCCCCCCTGAACCCCCAAATTTCCCTTTTAAACCCCCAAATTTCCCTTTCAAACCCCTCCCATGTAACTCAGGTGAGCTCAGGTGACCCCAGGTAACCCCCAGGTAACCCCCAGGTGATTTCTGTGTCCCATTTTTGCCACCAAGGCCCCCCTGGACCCCCAAATTTCCCCTTAAATCCCCAAATTTCCCTTTCAAGCCCCTCCCACGTCTCTCAGGTGAGCTCAGGTGACCCCCAGGTGTGCACAGGTGATCTCAGGTGACCCCCAAGTGCTCCAGATGCCCCCAGGTGCCCCAGGTGACCCCGAATTTCCCTTTTAACCCCCCAAATTTCCCTTTCAAACCCCTCCCACGTCTCTCAGGTGAGCTCAGGTGACCTCAGGTGATCTCAGGTACCCCAGGTAACCCCTGTGCCCCTCCCCCGCAGCACCAAGGCCCCCCTGGACCCCCAAATTTCCCTTTCAAACCCCTCCCAGATTCCCCAGGTGAGCTCAGGTGACCCCCAGGTGTGCTCAGGTGATCTCAGGTGACCCCCAAGTGCCCCCAGATGCCCCCAGGTGACCCCAAATTTCTCTTTCAAACCCCCAAATTTCCCTTTCAAACCCGTCCCAGATTCCCCAGGTGACCCCCAGGTGTGCTCAGGTGCCCCCAGGTGACTTTTGTGTCCCATTTTTACCATCAAGGTCACCCAGGACCCCCAAATTTCCCTTTTTAACCCCGAAATTTCCCTTTCAATCCCCAAATTTCTCCTTCAAACCCCTCCCACATCTCTCAGGTGATCTCAGGTGTATCTCAGGTGTGCCCAGGTACCCCAGGTAACCCCAAATTTCCCCCGCAGCACCAAGGCCACCTTGGCCAGCGGCCACTTCATGAGCGTCATCAACGTGCTGATGCAGCTGCGGAAGGTGTGCAACCACCCTGACCTGTTCGAGCCCCGCCCCGTCACCTCCCCCCTCGTCACACCTGGCCTGAGCCTCGGCGCACCTGCGCTGGTCCTGCGGGCGCTGGAGCCACACCCCTTCCAGGTGAGACACACCTGGGCAGGTGAGATACACCTGGGACAGGTGAGAGATAACCTGGGATAAATATAGACACACCTGGACAGGTGAGAGACAGGTACAGACACACCTGGACAGGTGAGAGATACACCTGAGATAGGTATAGACAGGTACAGACACACCTGGGACAGGTACAGACACACCTGGCACAGGCACAGACACACCTGGGACAGGTACAGACACACCTGGGATAGATATAGACACACCTGTACAGGTGAGAGACAGGTACAGACACACCTGGACAGGTGCAACCACCCAGACCTGTTCGAGCCCCGCCCCGTCACCTCCCCCCTCGTCACACCTGGCCTGAGCCTCGGCGCACCTGCGCTGGTCCTGAGAGCGCTGGAGCCACACCCCTTCCAGGTGAGATACACCTGGACAGGTGAGAGATAACCTGGGATAAATATAGACACACCTGGACAGGTACAGACAGGTGAGATACACCTGGACAGGTGAGAGACACCTGGGACAGGTACAGACACACCTGGGACAGGTACAGACACACCTGGACAGGTACAGACACACCTGGGACAGGCACAGACACACCTGGGACAGGTGAGACACACCTGGGACAGGCACAGACACACCTGGGACAGGTACAGACACACCTGGGACAGGCACAGACACACCTGGGACAGGCACAGACACACCTGGACAGGTACAGACACACCTGGGACAGGCACAGACACACCTGGACAGGTACAGACACACCTGGGACAGGCACAGACACACCTGGACAGGTACAGACACACCTGGGACAGGTACAGACACACCTGGACAGGCACAGACACACCTGGGACAGGTACAGACACACCTGGGACAGGTATAGACACACCTGGGACAGGTACAGACACACCTGGGACAGGTGAGATACACCTGGGACAGGCACAGACACACCTGGGACAGGTACAGACACACCTGGGACAGGTACAGACACACCTGGGACAGGTGAGATACACCTGAGACAGGTGAGATACACCTGGGACAGGTACAGACACACCTGGACAGGTACAGACACACCTGGGACAGGTGAGATACACCTGGACAGGTGAGAGACACCTGGGACAGGCACAGACACACCTGAGACAGGTACAGACAGGTACAGACACACCTGGGCTGGTCCTGCGGGTGCTGGAGCCACACCCCTTCCAGGTGAGATGCACCTGGGCAGGCACAGACACACCTGGGATAGAGATAGACACACCTGGGACAGGCACAGACACACCTGAGACAGGTGAGATACACCTGGACAGGTACAGACACACCTGGACAGGTACAGACAGGTACAGACACACCTGGGACAGGTGAGATACACCTGGACAGGTGAGATACACCTGGGACAGGTATGGACAGGTACAGACACACCTGAGATAGATATACACACACCTGAGACAGGTACAGACACACCTGGACAGGTGAGACACACCTGGGACAGGTACAGACACACCTGGGACAGGTACAGACACACCTGGGACAGGTACAGACACACCTGGGACAGGCACAGACACACCTGAGACAGGTACAGACACACCTGGGACAGGTGAGACACACCTGGACAGGTACAGACACACCTGGGACAGGTACAGACACACCTGGGACAGGTGAGACACACCTGGGACAGGTACAGACACACCTGGACAGGTGAGATACACCTGGGACAGGTACAGACACACCTGGACAGATACAGACACACCTGGGACAGGTACAGACACACCTGGACAGGCACAGACACACCTGGGACAGGTACAGACACACCTGGGACAGGCACAGACACACCTGGGACAGGCACAGACACACCTGGACAGGCACAGACACACCTGGGACAGGCACAGACACACCTGGACAGATACAGACACACCTGGGACAGGCACAGACACACCTGGGACAGGTGAGATACACCTGGACAGGTACAGACACACCTGGACAGGCACAGACACACCTGGACAGGCACAGACACACCTGGGACAGGTACAGACACACCTGGGACAGGTACAGACACACCTGGACAGGTACAGACACACCTGGGACAGGTACAGACACACCTGGGACAGGTACAGACACACCTGGACAGGTACAGACACACCTGGGACAGGCACAGACACACCTGGACAGGCACAGACACACCTGGACAGGCACAGACACACCTGGACAGGTACAGACACACCTGGGACAGGCACAGACACACCTGGGGCAGGTACAGACACACCTGGGACAGGTACAGACACACCTGGGCAGGTACAGACACACCTGGACAGGTACAGACACACCTGGGACAGGTATAGACACACCTGGACAGGTACAGACACACCTGGGACAGGTACAGACACACCTGGGACAGGCACAGACACACCTGGGACAGGTACAGACACACCTGGACAGGTACAGACACACCTGGGACAGGCACAGACACACCTGGACAGGCACAGACACACCTGGGACAGGTGAGATACACCAGGACAGGTACAGACACACCTGGACAGGTACAGACACACCTGGACAGGTACAGACACACCTGGGACAGGCACAGACACACCTGGACAGGTACAGACACACCTGGGACAGGTACAGACACACCTGGGACAGGTGAGACACACCTGGACAGGTACAGACACACCTGGGACAGGCACAGACACACCTGGGACAGGTGAGATACACCTGGGACAGGTACAGACACACCTGGGACAGGCACAGACACACCTGGGACAGGCACAGACACACCTGGGACAGGTGAGATACACCTGGGACAGGGACAGACACACCTGGACAGGCACAGACACACCTGGGCAGGCACAGACACACCTGGGACAGGTGAGACACACCTGGACAGGTACAGACACACCTGGACAGGTGAGAGACACACCTGGGACAGGCACAGACACACCTGGACAGGTACAGACACACCTGGGCAGGTACAGACACACCTGGGACAGGTGAGACACACCTGAGACACACCTGGGACAGGTACAGACACACCTGGACAGGCACAGACACACCTGGACAGGCACAGACACACCTGGGACAGGTGAGATACACCTGGGACAGGTACAGACACACCTGGACAGGTACAGACACACCTGGACAGGTACAGACACACCTGAGACAGGTGAGACACACCTGGGACAGGCACAGACACACCTGGACAGGTACAGACACACCTGGGACAGGTACAGACACACCTGAGACAGGTGAGACACACCTGGGACAGGCACAGACACACCTGGACAGGCACAGACACACCTGGGACAGGTGAGACACACCTGGGACAGGCACAGACACACCTGGACAGGCACAGACACACCTGGGACAGGTACAGACACACCTGGGACAGGCACAGACACACCTGGGACAGGTACAGACACACCTGGGACAGGCACAGACACACCTGGACAGGCACAGACACACCTGGGACAGGTACAGACACACCTGAACAGGCACAGACACACCTGGGACAGGTACAGACACACCTGGGACAGGTACAGACACACCTGGACAGGTACAGACACACCTGGGACAGGCACAGACACACCTGGGACAGGTGAGACACACCTGGGACAGGTACAGACACACCTGGACAGGCACAGACACACCTGGGACAGGCACAGACACACCTGGGACAGGTGAGACACACCTGGGACAGGTGAGACACACCTGGACAGGTACAGACACACCTGGGACAGGCACAGACACACCTGGGACAGGCACAGACACACCTGGGACAGGCACAGACACACCTGGACAGGTACAGACACACCTGGACAGGCACAGACACACCTGGGACAGGCACAGACACACCTGGGACAGGCACAGACACACCTGGGACAGGTACAGACACACCTGGACAGGTACAGACACACCTGGGACAGGCACAGACACACCTGGACAGGTACAGACACACCTGGACAGGTACAGACACACCTGGGACAGGTACAGACACACCTGGGACAGGTACAGATACACCTGGGACAGGTACAGACACACCTGGGACAGGTGAGACACACCTGGACAGGCACAGACACACCTGGACAGGTGAGACACACCTGGGACAGGTACAGACACACCTGGGACAGGTGAAATACACCTCGGACAGGTGAGACACACCTGGGACAGGCACAGACACACCTGGGACAGGTGAGACACACCTGGACAGGCACAGACACACCTGGGACAGGTACAGACACACCTGGGACAGGTACAGACACACGTGGACAGGTACAGACACACCTGGGACAGGCACAGACGCACCTGGGACAGGCACAGACACACCTGGGACAGGTGAGACACACCTGGACAGGTGAGATACACCTGGGACAGGTACAGACACACCTGGACAGGTACAGACACACCTGGGACAGGTACAGACACACCTGGGACAGGTACAGACACACCTGGACAGGCACAGACACACCTGGGACAGGCACAGACACACCTGGGACAGGCACAGACACACCTGGACAGGCACAGACACACCTGGGACAGGTACAGACACACCTGGGACAGGTACAGACACACCTGGACAGGCACAGACACACCTGGGACAGGCACAGACACACCTGGGACAGGCACAGACACACCTGGACAGGCACAGACACACCTGGGACAGGTACAGACACACCTGGGACAGGTACAGACACACCTGGACCGGTACAGACACACCTGGGACAGGTACAGACACACCTGGACCGGTACAGACACACCTGGGACAGGCACAGACACACCTGGGACAGGCACAGACACACCTGGGACAGGTGAGATACACCTGGACAGGTACAGACACACCTGGGACAGGCACAGACACACCTGGACAGGCACAGACACACCTGGACAGGTACAGACACACCTGGGACACACCTGGGACAGGTACAGACACACCTGGACAGGCACAGACACACCTGGGACAGGCACAGACACACCTGGGACAGGTACAGACACACCTGGGACACACCTGGGACAGGCACAGACACACCTGGGACACACCTGGACAGGTACAGACACACCTGGGGCGGTTTGGACACTCAGATGTGACACAGGTGTGTCACTGTTCACTCAGGTGTGGCACAGGTGTGTCAGGGATGGGTACAGGTGTATCACAGGTGTGACAGGTGTCACTCAGGTGTGTCACAGATGTGTCACACAGGTGTCCCCCCCAGCAGGTGGACCTGTCCCCGTTCCAGCTGCTGCACTGGAGGCTCACCTGAGCCTGGGGGTGGTACAGGTGTGACACAGGTGTGACAGGTGTCACTCAGGTGTGTCACAGGTGTATCAGAGATCACTCAGGTGTATCAGGGATGGGTACAGGTGCATCAGACGTCACTCAGGTGTGTCACAGGTGTGTCACAGGTGTGTCACACAGGTGTATCAGAGATCACTCAGGTGTGTCACAGGTGTATCACAGGTGTGTCACAGGTGTGTTAGAGATCACTCAGGTGTATCACAGATCACACAGGTGTGTCACAGGTGTATCAGAGGCCGCACAGGTGTATCAGAGGTCACTCAGGTGTATCAGGGATGGGTACAGGTGTGTCAGAGATCACACAGGTGTATCACTGGTCACTCAGGTGTCACTCAGGTGTATCACAGGTGTGTCACAGGTGTGTCACACAGGTGTGTCTGTCCATCCCCAGCAGGTGGACCTGTCCCCGTTCCAGCTGCTGGCGCTGGAGGCTCACCTGAGCCTGGGGGTTGCTACAGGTGGTACAGGTGTATGACAGGTGTATCACAGGTGTGATAGGTGTATCACAGGTGTGTCAGAGATCACTCAGGTGTATCACAGGTGTGTCACAGGTGTGTCACAGGTGTTTCACAGGTGTGTCACAGGTGTATCAAAGATCACTCAGGTGTATCAGAGATCACACAGGTGTATCACAGGTGTATTACAGGTATGACAGGTATATCACAGGTGTCACAGGTGTGTCACACAGGTGTATCAGAGGGCACTCAGGTGTGCCAGGGATGGGTACAGGTGTGACACAGGTGTGACACAGGTGTGACACAGGTGTGACACAGGTGTGACAGAGATCACACAGGTGTGACACAGGTGTGACAGGTGTGTCACAGGTGTGACAGAGATCACTCAGGTGTGTCACAGATCACACAGCTGTGACACAGGTGTCACAGGTGTGTCACAGGTGTGTCAGAGATCACACAGGTGTGTCAGAGATCGCACCGGTGTGACACAGGTGTGTCACAGGTGTATCATAGATCACACAGGTGTGTCACACAGGTGTGTGTCCCCAGCAGGTGGACCTGTCCCCGTTCCAGCTGCTGGCGCTGGAGGCTCACCTGAGCCTGGGGGTGGTACAGGTGTGACAGAGATGGGTACAGGTGTATCACAGGTGTGTTACAGATCACACAGGTGTGTCACACAGGTGTGCCCCCCCCAGCAGGTGGACCTGTCCCCGTTCCAGCTGCTGGCGCTGGAGGCTCACCTGTCGCGCTACGCGGCCGATCGGTTCCTGCCGCGCTTCCGCCTGACGCGGCGCCTCCTGTGGGACGTGGCGGCCGCGCCCGAACCGCCCCCACGCCCCAAACCCGTCCGCATGAAGGTCAACAGGTAACGCACCTGGGCATGCCTGGGGGGTCGGGGGGCACACACCTGGGAGGGTCTGGGGGGGTTTGGGACACACCTGGGAGGGTCTGGGGGCACACCTGGGGGGTGGGGACGCACCTGCACACTCACCTGGGGGGTGGGGACACACCTGGGGGGTCTGGGGGCACAGCTGGGGAGGTTTGGGACACACCTGGGCACATCTGGGTACTCACCTGGGGGGTTGGGCACACACCTGGGCACACACGTGGGGGTCTGGGACACCTTGGGGGATGGGGACACACCTGAGGGAGTGGGGACACACCTGGGCACACCTGGGGGCACCTGGGCACTCACCTGGGGGGTGGGGACACACCTGGGGGAATTGGGGACACACCTGGGCATGCACCTGGGGGGGTCTGGGGGGGTTGGGGACACACCTGGGGGGTGGGCACTCACCTGGGCATGCACCTGGGGGTTGGGGGCACACCTGGGCACACCTGGGGGGTTGGGCACACACCTGAGGGGGGTTGGGACACACCTGAGGGGGTTTGGGACACACCTGGGGGGGTCTGGGGTCACCTGGGGGGTGGGGACACACCTGAGGGGGGTTGGGACACACCTGGACAGGTGGGACACACCTGAGGGGGGTTGGGACACACCTGAGGGGGTTGGGACACACCTGAGGGGGTTGGGACACACCTGAGGGGTTTGGGACACACCTGGGAAGTTCTGGGAGCACACCTGGGCACACCTGTGCACACCTGGGAGGGTTTTGGTCACACCTGTGGGTGTCTGGTGTCACACCTGGGCACAGCTGGGAGGATTTTGGGCACACCTGTGCACACCTGGGCACACCTGGGCGGGTTTTGGGTACACTTCGGCACACCTGGGCACACCTGGGAGGCTCTGGGGGCACACCGGGGCACACCTGGGGGGGTCTGGGGGCACACCTGGGCACACCTGGGTGGTCTGTGGGCACACCTAAGCACACCTGGGCAGGTTTGGGGCACACCTGGGGGGGTCTGGTGTCACACCTGGTCACAGCTGGTCAAACCTGGGAGGATTTTGGGCACACCTGGGTGGGTCTCTGGGCACACCTGGGCACACCTGGGAGGATTTTGGGCACACCTGGGCACACCTGGGCTAACCTGAACACACCTGGGGGGCTCTTTGGGCACACCTGGGCACACCTGGGGGGCTCTTTGGGCACACCTGGGCACACCTGGGGGGTTCTGAGGGCACACCTGGGCACACCTGGGGGGTTCTGGGCACACCTGGGGGGCTTGGGGACGCACCTGGGGGGGTCTGGGGACACACCTGGGCACACCTGGGAGGGTTTTGGCCACACCTGGGCACACCTGGGAGGCTCTTTGGGCACACCAGGGCACACCTGGGAGGCTCTGGGGGTACACCTGGGCAGGTTTTGGGCACACCTTGGCACACCTGTTGGGGTCTGGTGGCACACTTGGGCACACCTGGGGGGGGTTGGGGACACACCTGGGAGGCTCTTGGGGCACACCTGGGCACACCTGGGTGGTCTGTGGGCACACCTGTGAACACCCGGGCAGGTTTTGGGCACACCTGGGCACACCTGGTCACACCTGGGAGGAATTTTGGCACACCTCGGAGGATTTTGGGCACACCTGGTCACACCTGGGAGGGTTTTGGGCACACCTGGGGGGCTCTTTGGGCACACCTGGGCACACCTGGGGGATATTTTGGGCACACCTGGGCAGGTTTTGAGCACACCTGGGAGGCTCTGGGGACACACCTGGGCACACCTGGGCACACCTGGGGGACTCTTTGGCCACACCTGGGGGATATTTTGGGCACACCTGGGCACACCTGGGCACACCTGGGGGGCTCTGGTGTCACACCTGTGCCCACCTGGGGGGTTCTTTGCGCACACCTGGGCACACCTGGGCACACCTGGGAGGCTCTGGGGACACACCTGGGCACACCTGGGGACACCTGGGTACACCTGTGGGGCTCTGGTGTCACACCTGGGCACATCTGGGCACACCTGGGAGGGTTTTGGGCACACCTGGGCGGCTCTTTGGGCACACCTGGGCACACCTGGGCAGGTTTTGGGCACACCTGGGAGGGTTTTGGGCACACCTGGGCAGACCAGGGAGGCTCTTTGGGCACACCTGGGCACACCTGGGGACACCTGTTGGGGTCTGGTGTCACACCCAGGCACACCTGGGCACATCTGGGGGGGGTTTGGGACACACCTGGGCACACCTGGGCACACCTGGGCACACCCGTGGGGTATCTCATGTCCTACCTGTGCCACCTGTGCCCACCTGTCCCACCTGTCCCACCTGTCTGGCCCCGCCCCTCCCCAGGATGCTGCAGCCGGTGCCGAAGGCGGAGCCTCGGGCTGTTCTCCTCCTCCCCGCCCCCCGCCCCGCCCCGGGGGGCGTGGCCTCGCCCGGCCCCGCCCCCTCCGCGCCAAGCCCCGCCCCCTCCGCGCCGGGCCCCGCCCCCCTGCTGGTGGCCCCGCCCCTGGTGACGATTGGCCACGCCCCGACCACGCCCACCGCGCAGGGCCCCGCCCCCTTGGTGACGTCACAGGGGGCGGGGCTGAACCTGGGGCTGGCGCTGGCCCCGCCCCGGGCCACGCCCACTCTGCTGGCCACGCCCACCGCCGGCACCGCCCACCGTGAGTAATGGGTTAATTAGGGTGGGTTAATTAGGGGTTAATTAGGGGTGGGTGGGGTTAATTGTGGGCGGGGTTAATTACAAGTTAATTAGGGGTGTGGGGTTAATTAGGGGTGGGGTTAATTGGGGTGGGGTTAATTGGGGGTGGGGTTAATTAGGGGTGGGGCTTGATTGGGAGTTAATTAGGGAGGGGTGGGGTTAATTGGGGGTGGGGCTTGATTGGCAGTTAATTAGGGGTGGGGTTAATTAGGGGTGGGACTTGACTGTTAATTAAGGGTGGGGTTAATTATGGGTGGTGTTAATTAGGGGTGGGGTTAATTAGGGGTGGGTGGGGTTAATTAGGGGTGGGTGGGGTTAATTGGGGCGGGGCTAAATAGGGGTGGGTTATGTAGGGGTGGGGTTAATTGGGGGCGGGGTTAATTAGGGGTTAATTAGGGGTGGGTGGGGTTAATTGGGGCGGGGTTAATTGGGGGTGGGGTTAATTGGGGTGGGGTTAATTAGGGGCAGGGTTAATTAGGGGTGGGGTTAATTGGGGTGGGGTTAATTAGGGGTGGGGTTAATTGGGGGTGGGGTTAATTGGGGGTGGGGTTAATTAGGGTGGGGCCTTGATTGGGAGTTAGTTACAGGTGGGGTTAATTAGGGGTGGAGCTTGATTGAGAATTAGGAGTGGGGTAATTAGGGGTGAGGTTAATTACGGGTAGGAGTTTATTGGGAGTTAATTAGGAGTGGGGTTAATTACGGGTGCAGTTAAGTAGGAGTGGAGCTTGATTGAGAGTTAATTAGGGGTGGAGTTAATTAGGAGTAGAGTTAATTAGGAGTGGAGCTTGATTGAGAGTTAATTGGGGGTGGAGCTTAATGCTTCTTGTTAATTAGGGGTGGGTCTTAATTGGGATTGGGGGTTAACTAAGGTGGGGCTTAATTAGGAAGGGGTGTGGCCTAATTAGGCAGGGGCGGGGCTTAATTAAGACACTTAATTAGGATTGGGGATTAAAAACATTGGGGAGGGCCAGGGGGGCGGAGCTTGATGTATTTAAATGAGGTGGGCGTGGCCTAACCGGGTTCCCTTTCAGCCGCCGCCTTGGCCACGCCCACCCCGGTGGTTGGCCCCGCCCCCTCGGCCCCGCCCACCCCAAATTTGGGAAAGGGGGCGGGGCCAACGCCGGCCCCGCCCGTCGCCGCCTTCGCGCTGCCCCAGCGGCTCCTGCTGGCCCCGGACATGCAGGCCCGGCTGCCCTGTAAGTCACGCCCCCTCATTTGCATCTCATTTGCATGAACGCGCCCTCGAAGCTTTTCCCCTCCTCAAAGCGGTTCCTGAGAGTTTTCCCCAAAATTTCCTCAAAATTTCCTTAAAATTCCCCCAGATTTTCTAATTTTTCCACCAGAAGGCTCATTTTCCTCTCATTTGCATCTCATTTGCATATCATTTGCACACGGTTTGAACATTTTCTAATACTTAAAGCTATTCTTAAAAATTTTCCACAAATTATCCCAAATTTCCATGAAATTCTCCCAAATCCTCTCAAAATCTTCCTTTTGCGGTCATTTGCATTTTATTTGTATCTCATTTGCATTTTTTTTGTATCTCATTTGCATGAGTGCGATTTAAAGCTTTTTAGTTCTAAAAAACCAATTTGGAAAATTTTCCTTAAAGCTGCTCCGAATTTCCTCAAAATTCCCCCAAATCCTCTCAAAACCTTCCTTTTGTGCTCATTTGCATCTCATTTGCATGACCATGCCTTCAAAGCTTTTCCCCACCTCAAAGAGATTCCCGGGAGCTTTCCCCAAAATTTCTCCAAATTTCTCCAAATTTCCTCAAAATTCCCCCAGATTTTCTCAAATTTTTCCTCTGAAACGCTCGTTTTCTTCTCATTTGCATATCATTTGCATCTCATTTGCACACAGTTTGTAGCTTTTCTAATCCTTAAAGCCATTCTAAAAAATTTTCCTCAAATTCTCCCAAATTTCCTGGAAATTCTCCCAAATTCCCTCAAAATTATCTCAAATCCCTTCTCAAAACCTTCCTTTGGTGCTCATTTGTATCTCATTTGCATCTCATTTGCATGACCACGCCTTCAAAGCTTTTCCCTTTCTCAAAGTGATTCCTGAGAGTTTTCCCCAAAATTTCTCAAAATTTCCTCAAAATTCTCCCAGATTTTATCAAATCTTTCTATTGAAAGGTTCGTTTTCATCTCATTTGCATGTCATTTGAATATCATTTGCAGACAGTTTGAACATTTTCTAATCCTTAAAGCCATTCTAAAAAATTTCCCTCAAATTATCCCAAATTTCCTCGAAATTCTCCCAAATCCTCTCAAACCCCTTCTCAAAACCTTCATTTTGCGCTCATTTGCATCTCATTTGCATGACCACGCCCTCAAAGCTTTTCCCCTCCTCAAAGCGATTCCCGAGAGTTTTCCCCAAAATTTCTCCAAATTTCCTCAAAATTCTCGTTTTCCTTCCCAAATCCTCCCAAAATCCCCCTAAAACCTCCCAAACTCTCTCTAATCCTCTTAATTAACTCCTAATTTGCATAATCACCACATAATTTGCATAAATACTCTCTCCCACCTCTTGGGCACCATTTTGGAATTTCCAACTTCCCGTTTTCCCTCCAAATTCCCCCCAAAATCCCCCCCAAATCCCCCTAAAATCCCCCTAAACCCCCCCCAAACCCTCTCTTATCCTCTTAATTAACTTGTAATTTGCATAATCACCTCATAATTTGCATAACTATCCCCTCCATCACCTCTTGGGCGCCATTTTGGAATCCCCAAATTCCCGTTTTTTCTCCTAAAATCCCTTTAAAACCCCCCTGAAACCTCCCCAAACCCTCTGTAATCCCCCTAATTAGCCCATAATTTGCATAATTTGCATAACTACCCCCTCCCCCACCACTTGGGCGCCATTTTGGAATCCCCAAATTCCCATTTTCCCTCCAAAATCCTCCAAAAATCCCCCCAAAATCCCCCTAAAACCTCCCCAAACCCAGTCTAATCCCCCTAATTAACCCCTAATTTGCATAATTATTGCCCAATTTCCTTACCCACCCTCTGCCCCACCACCGGGGCGCCATTTTGGAATTCCCAACTTCACATTTTCCCTCCAAAATCCTCCCAAAATCCTCCCAAAATCCCCCTAAAATCCCCCTAAAATCTCCCCAAACCCCCTCCAATCTCCCCAATTAACCCCTAATTTCCATAATTTCAACATAATTTGCATAAATACCCTCTCCCCCACCTCTTGGGCGCCATTTTGGAATTCTTAATTTCCCGTTATTCCTCCCAAATCCTCCCAAAATCCACCCAAAACCTCCCAAAACCCCACCAGACCCCCTCCAATCTCCCTAATTAGTCCCTAATTTGCATAATTGCCCCATAATTTGAATATTTACCTCATCCCACACCCCCAGGGCGCCATTTTGGAATCCCCAACTTCCAGTTTTCCCTCCAAAATCTTCCCAAAATCTCCCTAAAACCTCCTCAAATCTCCTCTAATTCCCCTAATTAGTCCCTAATTTACATATTTATCATAAAATTTGCATAACTACCCTCTCCCCCACCTCTTGGCCGCCATTTTGGAATTCCCAACTTCCAGTTTTTCCTCCAAAATCCCCGCAAAATCCCCCCAAAACTCCCCCAAACCCTCTCCACTCCCCCTAATTAACCCCTAATTTGCATAAATATCTCACAATTTCCATACCCCCTCCCTGCCCCACCCTCAGGGCGCCATTTTGGAATTCCCAACTTCCAGTTTTTCCTCCAAAATCCTCCCTAAATTTCCCTAAAACGTCCTCAAATTCCTCTAATTCCCCTAATTAGTCCCTAATTTACATATTTATCATAAAATTTCCATAACTACCCCCTCCACCATCCCCAGGGCGCCATTTTGGAATCCCCAAATTCCTGTTTTTTGTCCTAAAATCCGTTTAAAATCCCTCTAAAGTCTCCCAAAACTGTCTCTAATTCTCTTAATTAACCCTAATTTACATAACCACCACATAATTTGCATAACTACCCCTTCCTCCACCTCTTGGGTGCCATTTTTGAATTCCCAATTTTCCGTTTTTCCTCCAAAATCCCCCCCAAATTCCCCCCAAATCCCCCTAAAACCCCCCCAAACCCCCCCAATCCCCCCAATTACCCCTAATCACCCCTAATTTGCATATTCCCCCCCATTTAGCGGGCGAGCTCGTCAGCCTGGGCGCTCTGGCCGCGCTGGCCCCGCCCCGCCCCGCCCCCCCCGCCGCGGGGGGCGTGGCCAAACCCGCGGGGCCCCTCCCCCCTCCGGCCCCGCCCCCCGCGCCGGCCCCGCCCCCTCTGACGTTGCAGCTGCAGGGCGGGAAAGTGACGCTCGGCCCCGCCCCCCCATTACGTCACCTGGCGCTGGCCCCGCCCCCCGCGCGCGGATTGGCCCGTGAGTGGGAAAGGGGGCGGGGCCACGGGGGGTGGGGGGGGGCTGGGGATTTTGGGAGAAATTGGGGATTTTTTGGGGATTTTGGTGGAAAATTTGGGAGATTTTGGGGAAATTCGGGATTTTTTGGGGAATTTAAGGGGAAATTTGGGAGATTTTGGGGGTTTTCGGGAAATTTGAGATTTTTTGGGGAATTTAAGGGGGAATTTGGGAGATTTTGGGGGTTTTGAGGAAATTTGGGATTTTTGGGGGAATTTAAGGGGGATTTTGGGGGATTTTGGGGGGATTTTAGGGAGAAATTTGGGAATTTTGGGGAATTTGGGGGGGAAATTTGGGATTTTGGGGGTTTTGGAACAATTTTGGGATTTTTTGGGGAATTTAAGGGGAAATTTGGGGGGATTTGGTGGGAAATTTTGGGAAAAAATTGGGGGCAATTGGGGATTTTGGGGGGAATTTGGGGAATTTTGGGGGGATTTTAGGGGATTTTGGGGGGATTTTGGGGGAATTTGGGAGATTTTTGGGGAATTTGGGAGATTTTGGGGGAATTTTGGGAGGATTTGGGGGGAATTTTGAGGAAATTTTGGGAATTTTGGGGGGAAATTTGGGGATTTTGGGGGGAATTTTGGGATTTTGGGGGGAATTTGGGAGAAATTCCGGAATTTTTTTGGGATTTTGGGAGATTTTGGGGGGATTTTTGGGGATTTGGGGGGATTTTGGGGGAATTTTGGGAGTTTTTGGAAATTTGGGAAATTTGGGGATTTTGGGAGGATTTTGGGGGGATTTCACGGAGAAATTTGGGAATTTTGGGGGATTTTGGGGGAAATTCGGGAATTTTGGGAGGATTTGGGGGGAATTTTGAGGAAATTTTGGGATTTTGGGGGGAATTCGGGAGAATTTGGGAGATTTGGGGGAAATTTGGGGAAATTGGGGATTTTGGGGGAAATTTGGGGAAAAATTTGGAAATTTTGGGGGGATTTTTGGGGAACTTGTGGAATTTTGGGGAAAATGGGGAATTTTAGGGGGAAATTTGGGAAGAAAATGGGGAAAAATTGCAAAAATTGGGGGGAAATGGGGGAAAATTGGGAAAAAAAGGGAAAATTTGCGGAAAAATGGGAAAATTTGTGGAATTCGGGGAATTTTGGGTGGAAATTTGGGAAGAAAACATGGAAAAAAATCACAAAAAATTGGGGGAAAAGGGGGAAAATAGGGCAAAAAAAGGGAAAATTTGGCGGGAAATGGGAAAATTTGTGGGAAATGGGGAATTTTGGGGAAATTGGGGAATTTTGGGGAAAATTTCTGAAGAAAATGGGGAAAAATCGCAAAAAATTGGGGGGAAAATTGGGGGGAAAAAGGGAAAATTTGCAGAAAATGGGAAAATTTGTGGGATTTTGGGAATTTTGGGGAAAGTGGAATTTTGGGGCGGAAATTTGGGAAGAAAATGGGGAAAAACTCGAAAAAAATGGGGGGAAAAGGGGGAAAATTGGGAAAAAAGGGAAAATTTGGCAGGAAATGGGAAATTTGTGGAATTTCTGGAATTTTGGGGAAATTGGGGAATTTTGGGGGGAAATTTGGGAAGGAAATGGAAAAAATCACAAAAAATTGGGGGGAAAAGGGGAAAAATTGGGGAAAAAAGGGAAAATTTTTGGGAAATGGGAAAGTTGTGAAAGTTTGACAATTTGGTGGAATTTTAGGAGATTTGGGAAGAAAATGGGGAAAAAATTGCAAAAAATTGGGGGGAAAATTGGGGGGAAAAAAGGGAAAATTTGTGGGAAATGGGGAAAATTGTGGAATTCTGGGAATTTTCTGGAAAATGGGGAATTTTGGGGTGGAAATTTGGGAAGAAATTTGGGAAAATCACAAAAAATTGGGGGAAATTGGGAGTGAAATTGGGAAAAAATGGGAAAATTTGCGGGAAATGGGGAAATTTGTGGAATTTTGGGAATTTGGGGGGGAATTTAGGCGGGAATTTTGGGAAATTTGGAAAGAAAATGGGGAAAAAATTGGGGGGAAAAGGGAAAATCGGGAAAAAAAGGGAAAATTTGGCAGAAAATGGGAAAATTTGTGGAATTCTGAGAATTTTGTGGAAAATGGGGAATTTTGGGAGGAATTTTGGGGGAAATTTTGGGAAATTTGGAAAGAAATTGGGAAAAAAAATCACAAAAAATTGTGGGGAAAGGGGAAAATTGGGGGAAAAATGTGAAAATTTGGCGGAAAATGGGAAAATTTGGGATAATTTGGGAATTTTGGGGAAAATGGGAAATTTGTGGGGAATTTAGGGGGGAAATTTGGGAAGAAAATGGGGAAAAAGTCACAAAAAATTGTGGAGAAAATTGGGGGAAAAAAGGGAAAATTTGGCGGGAAATGGGAAAATTTCTGGAATTTGTGTAATTTTGTGTAACTTTACGGAATTTTGGGAATTTTCAGGTCACGTGGTGCACCTGGTGGCCGCGGGGGGGCAGCACCTGCTGGCCCCGCCCACCCAGCTGGCCCTGCTGGCGCCCCTGGGAGCCCCCGCGGCGGGGGGCGGGGCCGGGGGCGGGGCCGGGGGCGGGGCCGGGGTGGCCACGCCCCCTCCGACCCCCGCGGGGCTCGGGCTCCCCCTGGCGGCCGCACAAGGTCAGGCGGGAAGGGGTTAAATGAACACACCTGGGGGGGGCACCTGGGCACACATGGGCACACCTGGCGGTACCTGGGGGGCACCTGGGCACACCTGGGCACACCTGGGCACACCTGGGCACAGTTAAAACACACCTGGGAACTCACCTGGGCACACCTGGGGGGAGTTAAACACACCTGGGGGGGGGTGAAACACACCTGGGGGCACCTGAGAACTCACCTGGGCACAGCTGGGGGCACCTGGGCACACCTGGGAGCTCACCTGGGCACAGCTGGGGGGGGTTAAACACACCTGAGAACTCACTTGGGGGGTACCTGGGCACACCTGGGGGGGTTAAAAGCACCTGGGGGGCACCTGGGAGTATCTGGGCACACCTGGGGGGGTTAAACGCACCTGAGAACTCACCTGGGCACAGCTGGGGGGCACCTGGGGGCACCTGGACACACCTGGGCACACCTGCGGGGGGTTAGACACACCTGAGAACAAACCTGGGCACACCTGGGGGTACCTGGGGGGGGGGTTAGACACACCCGGGGGGGCACCTGGGGGTACCTGGGGGCACCTGGGGCACATCTGGGGGTACTTGGGGGGGTTAGACACACCGGGGAGCTCACCTGGGCACACCTGAGGGGGGTTAAACACACCTGGGGGTACCTGGACACACCTGGGAGCTCACCTGGGAACACCTGGATGGGTTAAACACACCTGGGCACACCTGGGCACACCTGGGGGCTTTGAGGGCTGATTTTGGGGTGATTTTGGGATAATTTTTGGGTGTTTTTGGGATAACTTTGGGATTGACTTCAGGGTAATTTTGGGGTGTTCTTGGTGCATTTATAGGGTGATTTTTGGGGTGATTTTAGGGTAATTTTGGGAGAATTTGGGATTGATTTTAGGATTATTTTGGGGTGATTTCACGATAATTTCGGGGTCCCTGACCCCCTTTTTCCCAGGTGATTTTAGGATCATTTTGGGGTGATTTTAGGATTATTTTGGGCTGTTTTTGGGATAATTTCAGGGTAATTTTGGGCTCCCTGACCCCCTTTTTCCCCGGTGTTTTTGGGGTGATTTTGGGCAGTTTTTTTGGGCAGTTTTTTTGGGTGACTGTAGCCAATTTTGGGCTCCCTGACCCTGTTTTTCCCGGGTGATTTTAGGATAATTTTGGGGTGTATTTGGGGTGTTTTTTGGGTAATTTTGGGGTGATTTTAGGATAACTTTGGGATTGATTTTTAGGATAACTTTGGGGTATATTTGGGGTGATTTTAGGATAATTTTGGGGTGATTTTTAGGGTAATTTTGGGGTGATTTTGGGATAACTTTGGGATTGATTTTAGGATAATTTTTTGGGCAGTTTCTGGGGTAATTTTGGGGTGATTTCAGGATAATTTTGAGGTCCCTGACCCCCTTTTCCCCAGGTGATTTTAGGGTAATTTTGGGGTGATTTTGGGGTGATTTTAGGGGAATTTTGGGGTGATTTTAGGATAACTTTGGGATTGATTTTTAGGATAATTTTGGGCTGGTTTTGGGGTGATTTTAGGATAATTTTGGGCTGGTTTTGGGGTGATTTTAGGATAATTGTGGGGTGGTTTTGGGGTGTTTTTGGGGTGATTTTCGGGTAATTTTGGGATGTTTTTGGGGTAACTTTGGGATTGACTTTAGGATCATTTTGGGGTGTTTTTAGGGTGTTTTTGGGGTGATTTCAGGATGTTTTCGGGGTCCCTGACCCCCTTTTTCCCAGGTGATTATGGGGTTATTTTGGGGTGATTTTAGGGTAATTTTGGAGTGTTTTTGGGATAACTTTGGGATTGATTTTAGGATAATTTTGGGGTGTATTTGGTGTGTTTTTGGGGTGATTTTGGGGTGATTTTAGGATCATTTTGGGGTGATTTTAAGGTAATTTTGGGATAATGTTGGGATTGATTTTAGAATAATTTTGGGCTGTTTTTTGGGTAATTTTGGGGTAATTTCAGGATAATTTCGGGGTCCCTGACCCCCTTTTTTCCAGGTGACTTTAGGATAATTTTGGGGTGTATTTGGGGTGTTTTTGGGGTGATTTCAGGATATTTTCGGGGTCCCTGACCCCCTTTTTCCCTGGTGTTTTTGGGGTGATTTTTGGGTAATTTTGGGGTGATTTCGGGATATTTTCGGGGTCCCTGACCCCCTTTTTCCCGGGCGATTTTAGGGTTATTTTGGAGTGATTTCTGGGTAATTTTGGGGTGATTTTATGATATTTTTGGGGTCCCTGACCCCGTTTTTCCCCCCTTTTCCCGCAGTTCCGGCGCCGCTGGTGAACAGCGGGGGAGGGGTGGTGAAGATCGTGGTGCGCCAGGGGCCCCCCCCCGCCCCTCCCCCACCCCCCGGCCCCTCCCCCCAGCCCCGCCCCCCCCTGCTGCGGGTGCTGCCCGCCGCCCCTCCCCCACCCCCGCCCGGCCCCGCCCCCACCCCGGGACCGACCCCGGGCGGGGCCAACGCGACCGAGACAGGTGAGTGACGAAAAACCCGAAATTACCCCAAAAATGGGCCAAAATGGTCCCAAAATTTGCCCCAAAATTGGCCCCAAAAATGGGCCAAAATGTCCCCAAAAGTGCCCCAAAATGGCCCCAAAAATCACCATAAATGTCCCAAAATGGCCAAAAAAAAAAGCCTCAAATTGGCCGCAAAATGGCCTCCAAAAATGCCCCAAAATGGCCCCCAAAAACTCCCCAAATTGGCCCCCAAAAATGCCCCAAAATGGCCAAAAAAAAAAGCCTCAAATTGGCCCCAAAATGGACTCCAAAAATGGCCCCAAAATTGGCCCCAGAAATGTCCCAAAATGGCCTCCAAAAATGCCCCAAAATTGGCCCCAAAAAGATTCCAAAATTGGTCCCCAAAAATCACCAAAAAATGCCCCCAAATGGCCAGAAAAATGCCTCAAATTTGCCCCCAAAAATGCCCCAAAATGGCCCAAAAAAAGCTCTAAATTGGCCCCAAAAATGCCCCAAAATGGCCCCAAAAGTGTCTCAAAATGGCCCCAAAAAAACTCCAAAATTGGTCCCCAAAAATGCCCCAAAATGGCCCCAAAAAGGTTCCAAAATTGGTCCCCAAAATGGCCCCAAAAATGCCCCAAAATGGCCCCAAAAATCACAAAAAAATGCCCCAAAATGGCCTCCAAAAATGGCCCAAATTGGCCCCAAAATGGCCCCCAAAATAGCCCCAACAATGCAATAAAAAGGCCCCAAAAATGCCCCAAAATGGCTAGAAAAATGCCCCAAATTGGCCCCCAAAAATGCCCCAAAATGGCCCCAAAAAGGTTCCAAAATTGGCCCCAAAAATGTTCCAAATTTGCCCAAGAAATTCCCAAATAATGCCCCCAAATTGGCCCCAAAAATGCCCCAAAATGGCCTCCAAAAATGCCCCAAAATGGCCCCACAAATGTTCCAAAATTGGTCCCCAAAATGGCCCCAAATTGGCCTGAAAAATCACAAAAAAATGCCCAAAAATGGCCAGAAAAATGCCCCAAAATTGGCCCCAAAAATGCCCCAAATTGGCCCCGGAAATGGCCCAAATGGCCTCCAGAAATGGCCCAAAAAAGCCCCAAAATTGGTCCCCAAAATGGTCCCAAAAGTGCCCCAAAATGGACTCAAAAGTGCCCCAAAAATCACCAAAAATGCTCCAAAATGGAAAAACAAATGCCCCAAAATGGCCTCCAGAAAGGCCCAAAAATGGCCTCCAAAAATCACCAAAAAATTTGCCCCAAAAGTGCCCCAAACATTCTCCCAAAATGGCCCCAAAAATTCGGCAACATGGCTCCAAAAAATGACCAAAATGGCCCCTAAAATTCCCCTGAATTGGCCCCAAAAATGGCCCCAAAATTCCCCCGAAATAGTCCCAAAAATTCCTCCAAAATGGCCCCAATACTCCCCCAAAATGGCCCAAAAAATTCCCCCACAATGGCCCCAAAATGGCCCCAAAAATCACCAAAACTGGACCTAAAAGTTCCCCAAATTTGGCCCAAAAAATTCCCCCAAAGTGGTCCCAGAAATTCCTAAAATGGCCCTGAAAACTCCACCAAAATGGCCCCAAAAATCACCCAAAATGGCCACAAAAAATGACCCAAAATGGTCCCAAAAAGTGCCCCAAAATGGCCCCAAAATTGGCCCCAAAATGCCCCAAAATGGCCTCCAGAAATGCGCCAAAATTGGCCCCAAAAAGGCCCCAAAATGGTCCCAAAAGTGCCCCAAAATTGGCCCCAAAAATCACCCAAAAATGCCCCAACATGGGCAGAAAATGCCCCAAAATGGCCCCAAAAAATGACCAAAATGGCCCCGAAATTTCCCCTGAATTGGCCGCAAAAATGGCCCGAAAAGTGCCCCAAAAATGCCCCCAAAATGGTCTCCATAAATGCCCCAAAATGGCCCAAAAAAATGACCCAAATTGGCCCCAAAAATCACCAAAAAATGGCCAAATAAAATGCCCCAAATTGGCCCCAAAAATACCCCCAAAATGGTCTCCATAAATGGCCCAAAATGGCCCAAAAAAATGACCCAAATTGGCCCCAAAAATCACCAAAAAATGGCCAAATAAAATGCCCCAAATTGGCCCCAAAAATACCCCCAAAATGGTCTCCATAAATGGCCCAAAATGGCCCAAAAAAATGACCCAAATTGGCCCCAAAAATGGCCCAAAATGGCCCCAAAAAAGCTCCAAAATGGCCCCAAAAATCACCAAAAAATTTGCCCCAAAAGTGCCCCAAATTGGCCCCAAAAATGCCCCAAAATTGGCCCCAAAAATGTCCCAAATTGGTCCCCAAAATGGCCCCAAAAATGCCCCAAATTGGCCCTGAAAATGCCCAAAATGGACCCAAAAGGGCCCCAAACATTTTCCCAAAATGGCCCCAAAAATTCCTCAACATGGCCTCAGAAATTCCCCTAAAATGGCCCAAAAATTCCCAAAAAAATTCATCCAAAACGACCCCAAAAATTCCTCAACATGGCCCCAAAAATTTTCCCCAAAATAGTCCCAAAAATTCCCCCAGAATGGCCCCAAAAATCACCAAAACTGGACCTAAAAGTTACCCAAAATTGGCCCAAAAATTTCCCCCAAAATCCCCCCACAATCCCCAAATTCCCCCCAAATTCCCCCCAAAATCCCCAAATTCCCCCAAAATCCCCAAATTCCCCCCAAAATCCCCCCAAAATCCCCAAATTCCCCAAAAATCAATTCCCCCCAAAAAAATCCTCAAATTCCCCCCAAATTTTCCCCAATTTTCCCAAAATCCCACCCCCAGGACCCCCCAAATTTTTCCCAAAATCCCCCAAATTTCCCGAAATTCCCCAAATTTCCCCAAAGTCCCCCCAAAAATCCCCAAATTTCCCCCAAATTTTCCCTCCCCCACCCCCGGGACCCCCCAAAATCCCCAAATTCCCCCAAATTTTCCCAAAACCCCCCCTGACCCCTCCCCCCTCTCTTTTCTCTCCGCAGCCCCTCCCCCCACGCCGCCCCTCCCCCCTCCCGCTCAGGCCCCGCCCCCTCCACCTTTGGCCCCGCCCCTTTCTCGCGAGGAACCGGAAGCGACGGGGGCGGGGCTTAGCCCGGCTCTGGCCACGCCCACCGCGACGCAAACCACGCCCACTCCAGCACAAGCCACGCCCACTGCTGCTCAAGCCACGCCCATTGTGGCTCAAGCCACGCCCATATCGATTCAAGCCACGCCCACCGTCGCACAAGCCACGCCCACTCCGGTCCAGACCACGCCCATATCGGTTCAAGCCACGCCCCCTCCGGCTCAGGCCCCGCCCCTTTCCCCGCGGCCCCTCCCCCCCCGCCGGCAGCCGCCGCCCCCCCCGCGCTCCCCCTTCTACCTGGTAAGGGAATTTGGGGGATTTTGGGGAAAAATTTGGGGGGTTTTGGGGATTTTGGGGGGTTTGGGAAAAATTAGGGGGGTGGCAGGGGTGGGGGAGGAGAAATTTAAAGGATTTTGGGGGGTGTTTGGGGGATTTTGAGGATTTTTGGGGAATTTTGGGGGGAAATTAGGGAAGAATTTGGAAAAATTTGGGGATTTTGGGGAAATTTCAGGGGTTTGGGGGGAAATTCGGGGGTGTTTTGTGAATGTTGACGATTTTTGGGGGGAAATTCAGGGATTTTGAGAAATTTTGGGGATTTTGGAGAAATTTGGGGGATTTTGAGGAATTTTTGGGGGTATTTAGGGGGAAAATTTAGGAATTTTGGGGGGTCCTTTGGGTGGGAGAGGGGAAATTTGGGGGATTTTGAGAAAATTTAGGGGGTTTGGGGGGAATTTGGGGGATTTTGGGGAAATTCGGGGAATTTTTGGGAAATTTGGAAAAATTAGGGGGTTTTGGGGAATTTTGGGAAATTTGGGGAGATTTGGGGGATTTTCAGGGCATTTTGGGGTTTTATGGGGAAGATTTTGAGGATTTTTGAGGATTTTTTGGGGAATTTTGGGAAATTTGGGGAAATTTTGCGAAAATTTGGGGGTTTTGGGTAAATTTGGGGATTTTTGGGGGAAGTTTTTGGGGAATTTTTGGGGGTATTTGGGGGGAAAATTTGGGAATTTTTGAGAGGTCCCGGGGGTAGGGGAGGGGAAATTTGGGGATTTTGGGAAAATTTGGGGAATTTGGGGGGAAATTTGGGGATTGTGATGATTTCTGGGGAATTTGGGGGGGGAATTTGGGAAATTTGAGGAGATTTGGGGAAAATTTGGGGATTTTAGGGAGATTTGGGGAATTTTGTAGAAGTTTGGGGGGTCCTGGGTGTGGGGGAGGGGAAATTTGGGGGGAATTTGAGGGATTTTGGGGGGAATTTGGGGGATTTTTGGAAAATTTGGGGATTTTGGGGAGATTTTGTGAAAATTTGGGGATTTCGGGGAAAATTTGGGGATTTTGGGGAAAATTTGGGGATTTTGGGAGGTCCCAGGGCTGGGGGAGAGGGAATTTTGGGGGAATTTTGTGGTTTTGGGGCAAAATTTCGGGATTTTGAGGATTTTTGGGGGGATTTGGGGGAAATTTGGGGATTTTGGGAGGATATTTGGGGATGTTGACGGCTTTTGGGGAATTATGGGGAAAATTTTGGGAAATTTGAGGAGATTTGGGGAAAATTTGGGGGGCTTGGGGAAATTTGGGGGATTTTGGGGAAATTTGGGGATTTTGGGGGGTCCTGGGGGTGGGGGAGGGGAAATTTGGGGGATTTTGGGGGGAAATTCGGGGGGTTTGGGGGGAAATTTTTGGATTTGGGGAAAGATTTGGGAATTTTGGGGGGTCCTGGGGGTGGGGGAGGGGAAATTTGGGGGATTTTGGGGATTTTGAGGGGTCCTGGGGGAAATTTGGGGGGTTTGGGGGAGAAATTTGTGAAATTTTGGGGGAATTTTGGGGATTTTGGGGAATTTTGGGGAGATTTGGGAAAAATTTGGGGGGTCCCGGGTGTGGGGGAGGGGAAATTTGGGGATTTTGGGGGGAATTTGGGGGAATTTCGGACATTTTGGGGTTTTATGAGGAGGTTTTTTGGGGATTTTGAGGATTTTTGGGGAATTTTGGGGAAAAATTTGGGGAGATTTTTTGGAAAATTTGGGGGATTTTCAGTGGGAATTTGCGGATTTGGGGGAAAATTTGGGAGGTTTGGGGGGAAATTTGGGGATTTTAGAGAAAAGTTGGGAATTTTGGGGGGATTTGGGGGGGATTTGGGGATTTGGGACAATTTTTGGGTATTTTGGAGCAGATTTTGTGTATTTTAGTGCAGATTTTCCCCTGTATTTTCTCATTTTAAATCCAATTTTCCCTGGATTTTTTTCCATGTGTTTCCCACATTTTTCCCACTTTTTTTCCCCTCAGGAATCCCTGGAATTTGGGATAATTTGGGATAATTTGGGATAAATTTTCGGTATTTTAGTGCAGATTTTGGCTGGTTTTAGGGCAATTTTGGCTATTTTAGTTCAGTCTTTTTCCTGTATTTTTCCCATTTTAAATCCAATTTTCCCCGGATTTTTTCCCTGCCTTTCCCACATTTTTCCCATTTTTTCCTCCAAAACCCCTGGAATCGGGGATAATTTGGAGTATTTTGGGACAATTTTTGGGTATTTTAGGGCAGATTTTGGTCGTTTTAATGCATTTTTTCCCCGTTTTTTCCCCGTATTTTCCCCATTTTAAATCCAATTTTCCCCGGATTTTTTCCCCCGCTTTTCCCACATTTTTCCCTATTTTTCCCCTCAGGAATCCCTGGAATTTGGGATAATTTGGGATAATTTGGGACAATTTTTGGTTATTTTGGAGCAGATTTTGTGTATTTTAGTGCCGATTTTGGGGCTCCCAATAGTGTTTTTAATGGGATTTTTGGGTGAATTTTCCCCATTTAAATCCGATTTTCCCCGGATTTATTCTCTGCCTTTCCCAATTTTTTTTCCTGATTTTTCCCTCAGAAATCCCTGGAATCTGGCAGAATTTGGGATAAATTTTGTGTATTTTAGAGCAGATTTTGGCCATTTTAATGCATTTTTTCCCCGTTTTTTCCCCGTATTTCCCCCATTTTAAATCCAATTCTCCCCGGATTTTTTTCCTCGTGTTTCCCAATTTTTTCCTCTATTTTTCCCTCAGGAATCCCTGAAATGTGGGATAATTTGGGACAATTTTTGCGTATTTTAGTCCAGATTTTGCCTGGTTTTAGGGCAATTTTCGCCATTTTAATGCGTTTTTTCCCGTATTTTCCCCATTTTAAATCCAATTCTCCCCGAATTTTTTTTCCTTATGTTTCCCAATTTTTTCCCTATTTTTCCCCTCAGGAATCCCTGGAATCTGGCAGAATTTGGGATAAATTTTGTGTATTTTAGAGCAGATTTTGGCCGTTTTAATGCATTTTTTCCCCGTTTTTTCCCCGTATTTTCCCCATTTTAACCCCGATTTTCCCCAAATTTTTTCCCCCGCTTTTCCCACATTTTTCCCTATTTTTCCCCCCAGGAATCCCTGGAATCCCGTCGCTCCCGGGGCCGCGCGGAGCGTCTGGAGCGGCTCCTGCGGCTGAACGAGCTTCGCTGCGGCCTCAGCCCCGTCTACGGCCGGGAGGTTTTGGGGTTCCTGACGCTGCCCCCCCGAACCTTCCAACCCCCGGGGGGCGCCCTGGAGCGCGCGGTGCTGCCGCCCCCCCTGCGCCGCCAGCAGATGCAGCCCCTGCTCGACAGGTCAGAACGTTCCCCAAATTTTGGGATTTTTTTGGGAATTTTTTTAGTAAATTTTGGGAATTTTTTGGGGATTTTTTGGGATTTTTTTAGGATTTTTTGGGATTTTTATTGATTTTTTTAGTGATTTTTTCAGGTCAGGATGAAATTTTTAGAGTGTAAGAATTTTGGGAATTTTTGGGGGTTTTTTGGGGAATTTTTGGGAATTTTTAGGCATTTTTTTAGTAAATTTTTGGGATTTTTGGGGGATTTTTTTGAGATTTTTTGGGGATTTATAGCAATTTTTCTGGAAGGTTTCGGGTCAGAATTAAATTCTTAGATTGGTAAAAATTTTGGGAATTTTGTGGGATTTTTAAGGAATTTTGGATGATTTTTTACAATATTACCTGATTTTTGGGGGATTTTTTTGTGATTTTTTTTAAAGATTTTTAGTGATTTTTTGGGATTTTTCTTGATTTTTTTAGTGATTGTTTCGGGTTAGGATGAAATTCTTAGATTGGTAAAAAATTCCGGAATTTTTGAGGAATTTATTGGGGAATTTTTCAGGAATTTTTAGGATTTTTCCCAATTTTTTGGGTGATTTTTGGGGATTTTTTTCCAAATTTTAATGCCTTTTTGAGCCACTTCTGTACTCAGGATAAAACTCTCAGATTGGGAAATTTGAGGAATTTTCTGGCAGTTTTTAGGAATTTTAGGGGAGTTTTTGGGGCACTTTGGGAATTTGGGGCCCTGGAGCGCCGTGCTGCCGCCCCCCCTGCGCCGGCAGCAGATGCAGCCCCTGCTCGACAGGTCAGGATGTTCCCCAAATTTTTTTGGGATTTTGGGAATTTTTGGGAATTTTTGGGTGATTTTTGAGCGTTTTATGGGGATTTTTTGGCATTTTTTGGCATTTTTTTGGGATTTTTTTAGGATTTTTGGGGATTTTTCTTGATTTTTTAATGATTTTTTAGGGTCAGGACGATATTCTTAGAATGGCAAAAATTTTGGGGATTTTTTGGGAATTTTTGGGAATTTTTTGGGAATTTTTGGGGATTTTTTTGGGATTTTTTAGTGATTTTTTGGGATTTTTTTGGGATTTATTGGGATTTTTTTGATGGGGTTTTGGGTCAGGATGAAATTCTCAGAGTGGTAAAGATTTTGGGAATTTTTGGGGAAATTTTGAATGATTTTTTAGAATTTTTGGGGTTTTATGGTGATTTTGTGGGATTTTTTGCGATTTTTGGGGATTTTTTGGGATTTTTCTTGATTTTTTAGTGATGGTTTCAGTTCAGGATTAAATTCTTGGATTGGTAAAAATTTCTGGAAATTTTTGGGAATTTTTGGGAAATTTTGCTGATTTTTCTTGATTTTTTGAGGATTTTTTGGGATTTTTTAGGGGAATTTGGGAGGATTTTAGGGGAGTTTTTGGGGCACTTTGGGCCCCCCCTGCGCCGCCAGCAGATGCAGCCCCTGCTTGACAGGTCAGGATGTTACCCAAATTTTTTTGGGATTTTGGGAATTTTTTTGGGAATTTTTGGGTGATTTTTGAGCGTTTTATGGGGATTTTTTGCGATTTTTTTAGTGATTTTTGCGATTTTCTTCGAATTTTTTAGTGATTTTTTTGGGCAGGTTTGGGGTCAGGATGAAATTCTTAGACTGCCAAATATTTTGGGAATTTTTGAAAATTTTTTTGAATTTTTCTGGAATTTTTTAGGAATTTTTAGGATTTTTCCCAATTTCTGGGTGATTTTTTGGGGTTTTTTAGTGATTTTTTAGGATTTTTTGGGGATTTATTGGGATTTTTTTCATCAGGTTTTGGGTCAGGATTAAATTTTAAGGTTGGTAAAAATTTTGGGAATTTTTTGGGAATTTTTTGGGAATTTTTTCGAATTTTTTTGAGATTTTTTATGATTTTTTAGCAGATTTTTAGGGCTTTTCTCAAATTTTTAGTCATTCTTTGGCGAGCTTGGTGTCAGGCTGATAGTCTAAGATTGGTAAGAATTTTGGGAATTTTGGGAATTTTTATGGGAATTTTTGGGGATTTTTTAGTGATTTTTTTGCGATTTTTTTAGTGATTTTTGCGATTTTCTTCAAATTTTTTAGTGATTTTTTTGGCAGGTTTGGGGTCAGGATGAAATTCTTACATTGGTAAAAATTTTGAGAATTTTTTGGGAATGTTTCCTGATTTTGTTGGGATTTTTTGGGATTTTTTTGGGGATTTTTGGGGATGTTTTTGGGATTTTTTGGGGATTTTTCATCGAATTTTTTAGTGATTTTTTTAGTGATTGTTTCGGGTCAGGATGAAATTCTTAGAGTGGTAAAAATTTTGGGAATTTTTGGGAAATTTTTGGATGATTTTTTGGAATTTTTGGGGTTTTATGGTGATTTTTTGGGATTTTTTGTGATTTTGTGATTTTTGGGGTGCCACCACCCCATTTTAATGTCCCCAAATCCCAATTTTGGGGTATCCAAGTAACTTTAGGGTTCGAAATTCCAAATTTACCGTGACAAACCCCCCAAAATTGCTTCCAGGCCCCTGTTAGAGATGTCCCCAAGGTGTCCCCAAGGTGCCACCACCCCATTTTAATGTCCCCAAATCCCAATTTTGGGGTGTCCCAGTGTCCCCAGGGTGTCACCACCCCATTACAGTGTCTCCAAATCCCAATTTTGGGGTATCCAAGTAACTTTAGGGTGCGAAATTCCAAATTTAACATGAAAAACCCCCCCAAATTCCATACCAGGCCCCCATTACCAACGTCCCCAAGGTGCCACCCCCCATTTCAGTGTCCCCAAATCCCAATTTTGGGGTGTTCAAGCAACTTTAGGGTAGAAAACTCCAAATTTAACGTGACAAACCCCCCAAAATTGCTGCCGGACCCCCATAACCGACGTCCCCAAGGTGCCACCTCCATTTTAATGTCCCCAAATTCCAATTTTGGGGTGTCCCAATGTCCCCATGGGCCAAACCAAGTGACTTCAGGGGGGGATCCAGGAGCTTTGGGCTGTTCCATGTCCCCACGGGTGTCCTCACCCATTTTAATGTCCCCAAATCCCAATTTTGGGGTATCCAAGCAACTTTAGGGTGCAAAACTCCAAATTTAATGTGACAAACCCCCCAAAATTGCTGCCAGACCCCCATTACCAATGTCCCCAAGCTGCCACCCCCCATTTTTGGGTCCCCAAATCCCAATTTTGGGGTGTCCCAGTGTCCCCAGGTGTGTCCCAGTGTCCCCAAAGGCCAAACCAAGTAAATTTAAGGTGGAAAATTCCAAATTGAACATGACAAAGCCCCCAAATTTTGTGCTACGCCCCCCATAACTGACGTCCCCATGGTGCCACCCCCCCACTTTAATGTCCCCAAATCCCAATTTTGGGGTGTCACAGTGTCCCCAAAGTGTCCCCAAATCCCAATTTCAGGGTATCTCAGTGACTTACAGGTAAAAAACTCCAAATTTAACATGACAAATGCCCCAAATTCAATGCTGGACCCCCATTACCGATGTCCCCAAGGTGCCACCACCGTGTCCCCATGTCCCCGCAGGTTCCAGGTGGCCGTGCCGGCGGTGGCCTCGCGGGGGGTGTCCCTCCACAGCGGCCGCCCCCCCCCGTGGGCGCAGCGGCAGCGGCAGCGCTTGGAGCAGCGGCTGCGGGAGGAGCTGCGGGCACGGGGGGCACTGCCCGGCCCGGGGCTGCAGAGCCACTTCCCCGACCCACGGCTGGTGCAGTACGACTGCGGTACGGGGACATCGGGGACATTCGGGGTGTTGGGGACATTGGGGACATCATGCCTCATCCAAGATGGCCGCCAGAGCCATAATCCCATCATGCCTCATCCAATATGGCCGCCAGCACCATAAATCCCCATCATGCCGCATCCAAGATGGCGGCTAGAGCCATAAATCCCATCATGCCTCATCCAATATGGCCGCCGGCACCATAAATCCCATAATGCTTTGCCCAATATGGCCGCCGGAGCCATAAATCCCATCATTCCTCATCCAATATGGCCGCCGGCATCATAAATCCCATCATGCCGCATCCAAGATGGCCACCGGCACCATAAATCCCATAATGCTTTGTCCAATATGGCTGCCGGCAGCATAAATCCCATAATGCTTCATCCAAGATGGCCGCCAGTACCATAAATCCCATAATGCTTTGTCCAATATGGCCACTGGCACCATAAATCCCATAATGCTTCATCCAATATGGCCGCTGGCATCATAAATTCCATCATGCCTCATCCAACATGGCCGCTGGCATCATAAATTCCATCATGCCTCATCCAACATGGCCGCCAGCACCATAAATCCCATCATGCCTCATCCAATATGGCCGCCGGCGCCATAAATCCCCATAATGTCTCATCCAAGATGGCTGCCACAGCCAAAAATCCCATCATGCTTCATCCAATACGGCCGCCGGTGCCATAAATCCCATAATGCCTCATCCAATATGGCCACCAGTACTACAAATCCCATCATGCCTCATCCAATATGGCCGCCGGCACCATTTTGGAGACTTGGAGGTGGCGCCTGATGTCCCCAGGGGGGTCCCATTCAGTTTTGGGGACATTTTGGGGACATTTGGGGCAATAGGGGCAATGGGGACATTGGGGACATTGGGGACATTGGGGACATTGGGGACATTGGGGACATTGGGGACATTGGGGACATTGGGGACATTGGGGGGACATCGGGGACATCGGGGACATTGGGGACATCGGGGACATTGGGGACATTGGGGGCAATGGGGACATTGGGGACATTGGGGACGTTGGGGACATTGGGGACATTGGGGGTGTTGGGCACATTGGGGTCAATAGGGGCAATGGGGGCAATGGGGGCAATGGGGACAATGTGGTCATGGAGGACCTGGAGAGTGTTGGGGACATTGGGGACATTGGGGACATTTGGGGTGTTGGGGACATTGGGGACATTGGGGACATTGGGGACATTGGGGACATTTGGAGCAATGGGGACATTGGGGGCATTGGGGACATTGGGGGGATTGGGGACATTGGGGGGACATTGGGGACATTGGGGGGACATTGGGGACATTGGGGTCATTGGGGGGACATTGGGGACATTGGGGACATTGGGGTCATTGGGGGGACATTGGGGACATTGGGGACAATGTGGACATTTGGGACATTTGGGACATTGGGGACATTGGGGGTGTTGGGGACATTGGGGACATTGGGGACATTGGGGGGATTGGGGTCAATGGGGACATTGGGGACATTGGGGGGACATTGGGGACATTGGGGACATGGAGGACCTGGAGAGTGTTGGGGACATTGGGGACATTGGGGACATTGGGGACATTGGGGTCAATGGGGGCAATGGGGACATTGGGGACATTGGGGGGACATTGGGGACATTGGGGACATGGAGGACCTGGAGAGTGTTGGGGACATTGGGGACATTGGGGACATTGGGGACATTGGGGACATTGGGGTCAATGGGGGCAATGGGGACAATGTGGTCATGGAGGACCTGGAGAATGTTGGGGACATTTGGGGTGTTGGGGACATTGGGGGACATTGGGGACATTGGGATCAATGGGGGAAATGGGGACAATGTGGTCATGGAGGACGTGGAGAGTATTTGGGACATGGGGACATTGGGGGCAATGGGGACATTGGGGACGTTGGGGACATTGGGGACATTGGGGACCTTGGGGACATCGGGCACGGGGGGCACTGCCCAGCCCGGGGCTGCAGAGCCACTTCCCCGACCCCCGATTGGTGCAGTACGACTGCGGTACGGGGACACGGGGACATCGGGGACATTGGGGGCGTTCGGGGCATTGGGGACATTGGGGACATCATGCCTCATCCAACATGGCCGCCAGCACCATAAATCCCATCATGCCTCATCCAACATGGCCGCCAGCACCATAAATCCCATAATGCTTCATCCAAGATGGCCGCCAGAGCCATAAATCCCATAATGCTTCATCCAATATGGCCACCGGCACCATAAATCCCATAATGCTTTGTTCAATATGGCCGCCGGCACCATAAATCCCATCATGCCTCATCCAATATGGCCGCCAGAGCCATAAATCCCATCATGCCTCATCCAATATGGCCACCGGTACTACAAATCCCATCATGCCTCATCCAATATGGCCGCCGGCACCATAAATCCCATAATGCCGCATCCAAGATGGCTTCCAGAGCCATAAATCCCATAATGCTTCGTCCAATATGGCCGCTGGAACTACAAATCCCTTCATGCCACATCCAATATGGCCGCCGGAGCCATAAATCCCATAATGCTTCATCCAATATGGCCGCCGGTGCCATAAATCCCATAATGCCTCATCCAAGATGGCCGCCGGTGCCATTTTGGAGACTTGGAGGTGGCGCCTGATGTCCCCAGGGGGGTCCCATTCAGTTTTGGGGACATTTTGGGGACATTGGGGACATTGGGGACATTGGGGACATTGGGGACATTGGGGGGACATTGGGGACATTGGGGACATTTGGAGCAATAGGGGCAATGGGGACATTGGGGACATTGGGGACATTGGGGGCATTGGGGACATTGGGGACATTGGGGACATTGGGGGGTTTGGAGTGAAATGGCTCCAATTTATTCAATTTTTGGGATAAATTTTTGGGGTTTTTTTCCATTTTCTCGGGGATTTCTTTTCCCCTCACCTGTCTCACCTGTTCCTCACCTGTTTCACCTGTCTCTCACCTGTCTTACCTGTCTGTGTCTCACCTGTCCCAGGTGAATCCTTTAGGAGGTTTGGAGTGAAATGGCTCCAATTTATTCAATTTTTGGGCTAAAATCTCGGGGTTTTTTGCCATTTTTTGGGGGTTTCTTTGCCCCTCACCTGTCCCACCTGTCTCACCTGTGTCTCACCTGTGTCTCACCTGTCTCACCTGTCTGTGTCTCACCTGTCCCAGGTGAATCCTTCAGGAGATTTGGAGTGAAATGACCCCAATTTATTCAATTTTTGGGATAAATTTTTGTAGTTTTTGTCTATTTTCTCGGGGATTTCTTTGCCCCTCACCTGTATCTCACCTGTGCCTCACCTGTCTGTGTCTCACCTGTGCTGGGTGAACCTTTAGGAGCTTTGGAGTGAAATGACCCCAATTTATTCAATTTTTGGGATAAATTTTTAGGGTTTTTTGCCTTTTTTTGGGGTTTTTTTGCCACTCACCTGTCTCACCCGTCCCTCACCTGTATCTTACCTGTGTCACCTGTCTGTCCCTCACCTGTTTCACCTGTGCTCACCTGTCTCACCTGTCTGTCCCTCACCTGTCTGTATCTCACCTGTCTCACCTGTCCCAGGTGAACCTTTAGGAGATTTGGAGTGAAATAACCCAAATTTATTCAAATTTTGGGATAAAATTTTGAGATTTTTTGCCATTTTTTAGGGTTTTCTCTTCCCCACCTGTCCCTCACCTGTATCCCACCTGTGCTCACCTGTCCCACCTGTCCCACCTGTCCGTGTCTCACCTGTCTCAGGTGAACCTTTGGGAGGTTTGGAGTGAAATGACCCCAATTTATTCAATTTTTGGGATAAATTTTCGGGATTTTTGCCATTTTTGGGGGTTTCTTTGCCTCTCACCTGTCTCACCTGTCTGTGTCTCACCTGTCTCACCTGTCTGTGTCTCACCTTACTCACCTGTCCCAGGTGAATCCTTCAGGAGATTTTGAGTTAAATTGTGCAAATTTATTAAATTTTTGGGATAGAATTTTGGGTTTTTTTGCCATTTTTGGGGGTTCCTTTGCCCCTCACCTGTGTCTCACCTGTCAGTGTCTCACCTGTCCCAGGTGAACCTTTAGGAGCTTTGGAGTGAAATGGCTCCAATTTATTCAATTTTTGGGCTAAAATTTTGGGGTTTTTTTGCCGGTTTTTTGGGGTTTCTTTGCCCCTCACCTGTCTCACCTGTGTGTCACCTGTGTGTCACCTGTGTGTCACCTGTCTTACCTGTCTGTGTCTCACCTGTCCATGTCTCACCTGTCCCAGGTGAATCCTTCAGGAGATTTGGAGTGAAATTACCCCAATTTATTCAATTTTTGGGCTAAAATCTCGGGGTTTTTTGCCTTTTTTGGGGTTTCTTTGTCTCACCTGTCTCACCTGTCTGTGTCTCACCTGTATCTCACCTGTCTCACCTGTCTGTGTCTCACCTGTCCCTCACCTGTCTCACCTGTCTGTGTCTCACCTGTCTCACCTGTGCTGGGTGAATTATTCAGGAGATTTGGAGTGAAATGACCCAAATTTATTCAATTTTTGGGCTAAAATTTTGGGGTTTTTTGCCTATTTTTGGGGTTTTCTCTTCCCCACCTGTCCCTCACCTGTATCACCTGTCTGTGTCTCACCTGTGCTCACCTGTCTGTGTCTCACCTGTCTCACCTGTCCTGGTGAATAATTCAGGAGCTTTGGAGTTAATTGACCCAAATTTATTCAATTTTTGGGCTAAAATCTCGGGGTTTTTTGCCGTTTTTTGGTGTTTTCTCTTCCCCACCTGTATCTCACCTGTATCTCACCTGTCGGGTCTCACCTGTCCCACCTGTCCTGGGTGAATAATTCAGAAGCTTTGGAGTGAAATGATCCCAATTTATTCAATTTTGGGTTTTTTTGCTGTTTTTCGGGATTTCTCTGCCCCTCACCTGTCTGTGTCTCACCTGTCTCACCTGTCTCAGGTGAATCCTTCAGGAGCTTTGGAGTGAAATGACCCCAATTTATTCAATTTTTTGGGATAAAATCTCGGGGTTTTTTGCCATTTTTTGGGGTTTCTCTGCCCCTCACCTGTCTCACCTGTGGGGTCTCACCTGTATCTTACCTGTGTCTCACCTGTCGGTGTCTCACCTGTCCCACGTGAATAATTTGGGAGATTCAGATTGAAATGATCCCAATTTATTCAAATTTTGGGCTAAAATCTCGGGGTTTTTTGCCATTTTTCCGGTTTTTTTTTTGCCCCTCACCTGTCCCTCACCTGTCCCTCACCTGTCTGTGTGTCACCTGTCTCACCTGTCTCAGGTGATCCTTTAAGAGATTTGGATGAATAATTCAGGAGATTTGCAGTAAAACGGCTCCAATTTATTCAATTTTTGGGCTAAAATCTCGGGGTTTTTTGCCCTTTTTTGGGGTTTTTTTGCCCCTCACCTGTCTCACCTGTCGGTGTCTCACCTGTGCAGGTAAGCTGCAGGCGCTGGACGCGCTGCTGCGGCGGCTGCGGGCCGGGGGGCACCGGGTGCTGATCTTCACGCAGATGACGCGGATGTTGGACGTGCTGGAGCGGTTCCTCACCTTCCACGGCCACATCTACCTGCGGCTGGACGGCTCCACCCGCGTGGAGCAGCGACAGGTGAGGGCACACCTGGGCACACCTGGGCACACCTGGGCACACCTGGGGAGGGTTAGAGACACACCTGGGACACACCTGGGCACACCTGGGCACACCTGGGACACACCTGGGGAAGGTTAGACACACCTGGGGAGGGGTTAGACACACCTGGGACACACCTGGGCACACCTGGGACACACCTGGGGAGGGTGGGACACACCTGGGGAGGGTGGGACACACCTGGGACACACCTGCGGCTGGACGGCTCCACCCGCGTGGAGCAGAGACAGGTGAGGAACACCTGGGCACACCTGGGCACACCTGGGACACACCTGGGGAAGGTTAGACACACCTGGGGAAGGTTAGACACACCTGGGGAGGGGTTAGACACACCTGGGACACACCTGCGGCTGGACGGCTCCACCCGCGTGGAGCAGCGACAGGTGAGGGACACACCTGGGCACACCTGGGACACACCTGGGCACACCTGGGACACACCTGGGCACACCTGGGAGGAGTGGGACACACCTGGAGATGGGTTAGAGACACCTGGGACACACCTGTACACACCTGGGCACACCTGGGGAAGGTTAGAGACACCTAGGGAGGGTTAGAGACACCTGGGGATGGGTTAGAGACACCTCAGCACACCTGGGGCACACCTGGGGAGGGTGGGACACACCTGGAGATGGGTTAGACACACCTGGGCACACCTGGGACACACCTGGGCAGACCTGGGCACATCTGGAACACACCTGGGGTGGGTGGGACACACCTGCGGCTGGACGGCTCCACCCGCGTGGAGCAGAGACAGGTGAGGGACACCTGGGGAGGGTTAGAGACACACCTGGGACACACCTGGGACACACCTGGGCACACCTGGGACACACCTGGGCACACCTGGGACACACCTGGGACACACCTGGGACACACCTGGGACACACCTGGACACACCTGGGGAGGGTTAGACACACTTGGGACACACCTGGGACACACCTGGGACACACCTGGGGAGGGGTTAGACACACCTGGGCACACCTGGGGAGGGTGAGACACACCTGGGACACACCTGGGCACACCTGGGGAGGGTTAGAGACACACCTGGGACACACCTGCGGCTGGACGGCTCCACCCGCGTGGAGCAGAGACAGGTGAGGGACACACCTGGGACACACCTGGGACACACCTGGGCACACCTGGGGAGGGTTGGAGACACCTGGGGAGGGGTTAGACACACTTGGGACACACCTGGGGATGGGTTAGACACACCTGGGACACACCTGGGGAGGGGTTAGACACACCTGAACACACCTGGGGAGGGGTTAGAGACACCTGGGACACACCTGGGACACACCTGGGGAGGGTTAGAGACACCTGGAGATGGGTTAGAGACACCTGGGACACACCTGGGGAGGGTGGGACACACCTGGGACACACCTGGGGAGGGTGGGACACACCTGGACACACCTGGGCACACCTGGGACACACCTGGGGAGGGTGGGACACACCTGCGCACACCTGGGATACACCTGGGGAGGGTTAGACACACCTGGGGATGGGTTAGACACACCTGGGACACACCTGGGCACACCTGGGCACACCTGGGCACACCTGGGGAGGGGTTAGAGACACCTCAACACACCTGAACACACCTGAACACACCTGAACACACCTGGGGAGGGGTTAGACACACCTGGGCACACCTGAACACACCTGGGACACACCTGGACACACCTGGGGAGGGTGGGACACACCTGGGACACACCTGCGGCTGGAATGGCTCCACCCGCGTGGAGCAGAGACAGGTGAGGGACACACCTGGGCACACCTGGGACACACCTGGGATACACCTGGGCACACCTGGGGATGGGTTACAGACATGAGACATACATCTCAGGTGTGCCCCACTTATCTGAGGTGTATCTCAGGTGTGCCCCAGGTGTTCCCCAGGTGTGCCCCAAGTATCTCAGATGTCCCTCAGGTCTATCTCAGGTGTGTCCCAGGCATCCCCGAGCTATCTCAGGTGTGTCCCAGATATTCCAGGTGTATCTCAGGTGTGCCCCATGTATCTCAGGTGTCCCTGAGGTGTGCCCCAGGTATCTCAGATGTATCTCAGGTGTGCCCCAGATATCTCAGGTGTGCCCCAGGTGTGCCCCAGGTGTGCCCCAGATATCTCAGGAGTGTCTCAGGTGTTCCCCAGATGTGCCCCAAGTATCTCAGGTGTATCCCAGGTGTGCCCCAGGTGTGCCCCAGATATCTCAGATATATCTCAGGTGTGCCCCAGCTATCTCAGGTGTGCCCCAGGTATCTCAGGTGTGCCCCAGGTATCTCAGGTGTCTCAGGTGTATCTCAGGTGTGCCCCAGGTGTGTCTCAGGTGTATTTCAGGTGTGCCCCAGCTATCTCAGGTGTGCCCCAGGTGTGCCCAGCTATCTCAGGTGTATCTCAGGTGTGCTCCACATGTCTCAGGTGTGCCCCAGGTGTGCCCCAGGTATCTCAGGTGTCTCAGGTATATCTCAGGTGTTCCCCAGGTGTGCCCCAAGTATCTCAGATGTCCCTCAGGTCTATCTCAGGTGTGTCCCAGGTATCCCCCAGCTATCTCAGGTGTGTCCCAGATATTTCAGGTGTATCTCAGGTGTGCCCCAGCTATCTCAGGTGTATCTCAGGTGTGCCCAGGTGTCTCAGCTGTATCTCAGATGTGCCCCAGCTATCTCAGGTGTGCCCCAGGTATCTCAGGTGTTCCCCAGGTATCTCAGGTATATCTCAGGTGTGCCCCAGCTATCTCAGGTGTGCCCCAGGTATATCCCAGGTGTGCCCAAGGTATCTCAGGTGTATCTCAGCTATCTCAGGTGTGTCCCAGCTATCTCAGGTGTGCCCCAGGTGTATCTCAGGTGTTCCCAAACTCACCTGCCGTCCCCTCAGGCGCTGATGGAGCGCTTCAATGCCGACAAGCGAATCTTCTGCTTTGACCGGTGCCAGGTGTCCCTCAGGTGTCCCTCAGGTGTGCCCCAGCTATCTCAGGTGTGCCCCAGGTGTGTCTCAGGTATCTCAGGTGTACCCCAGGTGTCTCAGGTGTATCTCAGGTGTACTCCAGGTATCTCAGGTGTGTCTCAGCTATCTCAGGTGTGCCCCAGGTGTGCCCCAGCTCCCTCAGGTGTGTCCCAGGTATCTCACGTGTATCTCAGGTATATCTCAGGTGTGCCCCAGCTATCTCAGGTGTGTCCCAGGTGTGTGTCACCTGCCCGGCCAGGTGTGCCTCACCTGCGCATCCCCGCAGGCGCTGATGGAGCGCTTCAACGCCGACAAGCGAATCTTCTGCTCCAACCTGTGCCAGGTGTCCCTCAGGTGTGCCCCAGGTGTGCCCCAGGTGTTCCCCAGATATCTCAGGTGTCCCTCAGGTGTGCCCCAAGTGTGCCCCAGCTATCTCAGGTATATCTCAGGTGTCTCAGGTATAACTCAGGTGTGCCCCAGGTGTGCCCCAGCTCTCTCAGGTATCTCAGGTGTATCTCAGGTGTGTCTCAGGTGTGCCCCAGCTATCTCAGTTGTGCCCCAGGTATCTCAGGTGTGCCCCAGGTGTGCTCCAGCTATCTCAGGTGTATCTCAGGTGTGTCTCAGGTATCTCAGGTGTTCCCAAACTCACCTGTACGTCCCCTCAGGCGCTGATGGAGCGCTTCAACGCCGACAAGCGAATCTTCTGCTTCATCCTCTCGACGCGCTCGGGCGGCGTCGGCGTCAACCTGGCGGGCGCCGACACCGTCGTCTTCTACGACTCCGACTGGAACCCCACCATGGACGCGCAGGCCCAGGACAGGTGCCACCGCATCGGCCAGACCCGCGACGTCCACATCTACAGGTGAGCGCACCTGGGGCACCTGGGGTACCTGGGGGTACCTGGGAGGGGCACCTGGGGGTACCTGGGAGGCACCTGGGCGCACCTGGGGGCACCTGGGGGGCACCTGAGGGGTTCTGTGGTAGTTGGAAGCACCTTTGGGTGGAAATTTGGGAGTCAGGAGCTCACCTGTGGCACCTGGAGCTCACCTGTGGCACCTGGAGCTCACCTGTGGCACCTGGAGCTCACCTGGGCAGGTATTGGGGTACCTGTGCAGGTGTTTGGGGGTCAGGAGCTCACCTGGGCAGGTGTTTGGGTGTCAGGAGCTCACCTGTGGCACCTGGAGCTCACCTGGGCAGGTATTTGGGGTACCTGGGCAGGTGTTTGGGTACCTGTGCAGGTATTTGATAGTCAGGAGCTCACCTGTGGCACCTGGAGCTCACCTGAGCAGGTATTTGGGGGTCAGGAGCTCACCTGTGGCACCTGGAGCTCACCTGGGCAGGTGTTTGGGGGTCAGGAGCTCACCTGTGGCACCTGGAGCTCACCTGGGCAGTTATTGGGGTACCTGGGCAGGTGTTTGGGTACCTGGGCAGGCCCAGGACAGGTGCCACCGCATCGGCCAGACCCGCGACGTCCACATCTACAGGTGAGCGCACCTGGGGGCACCTGGGGGTACCTGGGGGGCACCTGGGGGTCACCTGGGCAGGTATTTGGGAGTCAGAAGCTCACCTGGGCAGGGGTTTGGGGGTCAGGAGCTCACCTGTAGCACCTGGAGTTCACCTGTGGCACCTGGAGCTCACCTGGGCAGGTATTTGGGACTTAAAGACTCACCTGTGTTACCTGGAGCTCACCTGTGGCACCTGGAGCTCACCTGTGGTACCTGGAGCTCACCTGGGCAGGTATTTGGGAGTTAAAGGCTCACCTGTGTTACCTTGAGCTCACCTGTGGCACCTGGAGCTCACCTGTGGCACCTGGAGCTCACCTGGGCAGGTGTTTGGGACTCAGGAGCTCACCTGTAGCACCTGGAGCTCACCTGGGCAGGTATTTGATAGTCAGGAGCTCACCTGTGGCACCTGGAGCTCACCTGTGGCACCTGGAGCTCACCTGTGGCACCTGGAGCTCACCTGGGCAGGTATTGGGTAGTCAGGAGCTCACCTGTAACACCTGGAGCTCACCTGTGGCACCTGGAGCTCACCTGTGGCACCTGGAGCTCACCTGGGCAGTTATTGGGGTACCTGGGCAGGTGTTTGGGTACCTGGGCAGGCCCAGGACAGGTGCCACCGCATCGGCCAGACCCGCCACGTCCACATCTACAGGTGAGCGCACCTGGGGGCACCTGGGGGGGTTCAGTGCCAGGTACGGACTCACCTGGGCAGGGGTTTGGGAGTTAAAGGCTCACCTGGAGCTCACCTGTGGCACCTGGAGCTCACCTGGGCAGGTATTTCGGAGTCGCAGCCTCACCTGTGCAGGTGTTTCGGGTTCAGGAGCTCACCTGGGCAGGTATCTGGGGGTCAGGAGCTCACCTGGGCAGGTGTTTGGGAGTTAAAGGCTCACCTGTGGCACCTGGAGCTCACCTGTGGCACCTGGGGCTCACCTGCAGCCTCACCTGTGTTACCTGTCTGGTTTCTCTCAGCTGTGGTCTCACCTGTCCCACCTGTGCCTCACCTGTATCTCACCTGTCCATATCTCACCTGTGTCACCTGTCCATATCTCACCTGTCCATATCTCACCTGTGTCACCTGTCCATATCTCACCTGTATCTCACCTGTACCTCACCTGTATCTCACCTGTCTCACCTGTATCTCACCTGTCTCACCTGTCCCAGGTGAATAAATCAGGAGATTCAGACTGAAATAACCCCAATTTATTCAAATTTTGGGCTAAAATCTCGGGGTTTTTTGCCATTTTTTTGGGGGTTTCTTTGCCCCTCACCTGTCTCACCTGTCCCACCTGTATCTCACCTGTCTGTGCTCACCTGTCTGTGCTCACCTGTCTCACCTGTCCTGGTGAATAATTTAGGAGATTCAGACTGAAATAACCCCAATTTATTCAATTTTTGGGCTAAAATCTCGGGGTTTTTTGCCATTTTTTTGGGGTTTCTTTGCCCCTCACCTGTCCCACCTGTATCTCACCTGTGTCTCACCTGCCCAGGTTGATCAGCGAGCGCACGGTGGAGGAGAACATTCTCCGCAAGGCCAACCAGAAGCGCCTCCTGGGGGATTTGGCCATCGAGGGCGGCAACTTCACCACGGCCTACTTCAAACAGGTGAGGGGGGCGCACCTGGGCGGGGCAGGTGAGGGCGGGGCCACACCTGGGCGGGGCAGGTGAGGGGGTTGGGGGTCCCAGGTGAGGTCACAGGTGACATTTAGGGGGTCCCAGGTGAGGTTTGGGGGTCCCAGGTGTGTCCAGGTGAGATTTGGGGGGTTCCAGGTGGGATTTGGGGGTCACAGGTGAGGTCCCAGGTGACATTTGGGGGTCCCAGGTGAGGTTTGGGGGGGTCCCAGGTGGGTTTGGGGGGTCCCAGGTGCCCCCAGGTGTCCCCAGGTGTGTGCCCAAGTGTCCCCAGGTGTGCCCAGGTGTGTCCCCAGGTGTCCCCAGGTGTGTCCAGGTGACATTTGGGAGGTCCCAGGTGAGGTTTGGGGGTCACAGGTGGGGTTTGGGGGTCACAGGTGAGGTCACAGTTGGGATTTTGGGGTCCCAGGTGGAGTTTGGGGGGTCCCAGGTGTGTCCAGGTGGGTTCTGGGTGTGTCCAGGTGTGTCCCCAGGTGCCCCCAGGTGTGTCCCCAGGTGTCCCCAGGTACCCCCAGGTGTGCTCAGGTGACATTTGGGTGGTCCCAGGTGGGGTTTTGGGGGCACAGGTGAGGTCTGGGTGTCCCCAGCTGTCCCCAGGTGTCCCCAGCTGTCCCCAGGTGTGCCCAGGTGCCCCCAGGTGTGTCCCCAAGTGTCCCCAGGTGCCCCCAGGTGTGCTCAGGTGTGCTCAGGTGTCCCCAGGTGTGTCCCCAATGTCCCAGGGGTGTCCCCAGGTGTCCCCAGGTGTGCCCAGGAGTCCCCAGGTGTGTCCAAGTGTGTCCCCAAGTGTCCCCAGGTGTGTCCCCAGCTGTCCCCAGGTGCCCCCAGGTGCCCCCAAGTGTCCCCAGGTGTGCCCAGGTGTGTCCCCAGGTGCCCCCAGGTGTGTCCCCAGGTGTCCCCAGGTGTCCCCAGGTGTGTCCCCAAGTGCCCCCAGCTGTCCCCAGCTGTCCCCAGGTGTGCCCAGGTGGGTTCTGGGTGTGTCCAGGTGAGGTCTGGATGTCCCCAGGTGTGTCCAGGTGTGTCCCCAGGTGTGTCCCCAGCTGTCCCCAGGTGTCCCCAGGTGTCCCCAGGTGTGCTCAGGTGCGTCTCTCTCCCCTCCCCCCCCAGCAAACCATCCGGGAGCTGTTCGAGATGGCACCTGAGGAGCCACCGCGGGAGCGTGACCCCGACGGGGACAGGGGGGACAGAGGGGACAGGGACAGGGACAGGGACAGGGACAGGGACAGGGACAGGGACAGGGACAGGGACGGACCCAACGAGGACGACGAGGACCCCGCGGCCACCCGCAGGACGCACATCCTGGAGCAGGTGAGGCACACCTGGGGCGGGTGGGGCACACCTGGGGCGGGTGGGGCACACCTGGGGCAGGTGTCACCGATGTCACCAATGTCCCCAAATGTTCATAATGGCACCGATGGCCACAAATGTCCCCAAATGGTCTTGATGGCCACAATGACCCTGATGGAATCGATGTCCCCAAATGTCCCCAAATGGTTGTGATGGCCAGAATGGCCTCAATGGCCCCAAATGGACCCAAATGTCCCTGATGTCCCCAAATGTCCCCGATGGCCCCAATGGCACCAATGGCCCCAAAAGGTCACAATGGCACCGATGTCCCCAAATGGCTCCAGATGGTCTTGATGGCCCCAAATGGTCTAAAATGTCCCCAAATGTCCCCGATGGCCCAAATGGCCCCAAATGGCCACAATGGCACCGGTGGCCACAATGGCCCCAAATGGCCCCAATATCCCCAAAATCCTTGATGGCCTTGATGTCCCGAAATGGCCCCAAATGTCCCCAAATAGTCACAACGGCACCGATGTCCCCAAATGTCCCCAACGACCACAATGGCACAAATGGCACTAAATGGACCCAAATGGTCTTGATGGCCCCAAATGTGCCCAAATGGCCCCAATGGCCCAAATGGCCCCAAATGTCCCCAGTGGCCACAATGGCCGCGATGGCCCCAAATGGACCCAAATGTCCCCAATGGCCCCAAAAGGTCACAATGGCACCGATGTCCCCAAATGGCTCCAGATGGTCACAATGGCCACAATGGCACCAAATGGCCACAAATGTCCCCAAATAGTCACAATGGCACCGATGTCCCCAAATGGCTCCAGATGGTCTCGATGGCCCCAAATGGCCACAATGGCACCAATGTCTCAAATGGCCCCAAATGTCCCCAAATAGTCACAACAGCACCAATGTTCCAAATGTCACCGATGGCCCCGAATGGCACCGATGGCCCCAAATGGCCACAATGGCCACAATGGCCCCGATGGTCTCAGTGTCACCAAATGTCCCCAATGTCCCAAAATGGCCCCAATATCCCCATAATCGTTGATGGCTTCGATGTCCCCAAATGGCCCCAAATGTCCCCAAATGGTCACAATGGCACCGATGGCACCAAATGGCCCCAAATGTCCCCAATGTCCCCAATGGCCCCAAATGTCCCCAAATGTCTCCAGTGGCCCAAATGGCCCCAAATGGCCCCAGTGGACCCAAATGGCCTTGATGGACCCAAATGTCCCCAATGGCCACAATGGCACCGATGGCCCCAAATGGCCCCAGTGGCCACAATGTCCCAAAATGGCCCAAATATCCCCAAAATCCTTGATGGCCTCGATGTCCCCAAATGGCCACAATGGCCCCGATGGCCACAATGGCACCAATGGCCCCAAATGGCCACAAATGGTCTCGATGTCCCCAAATGTCCCCAATGGCACCGATGGCATCAAATGTCCCCAATGGCCACAATGACACCGATGGCCACAATGGCCCCAAATGGCCCCAAATGGCCCCAAATGGCCCCAGATGGCCACAATGGCACCGATGTCCCCAAATGGACCCAAATGTCCCCAAATAGTCACAACGGCACCAATGGCCACAATGGCCACAATGGCCACAATGGCACCGATGGCCCCAAATGTCCCCAAATGTTCCCAATGGCCCCAAATGGTCATGATGGCCACAAATGGCCACAATGGCCCCAGTGGCCCCAATGTCCCAAAATGGCCCCAATATCCCCAAAATCCTTGATGGCCTCAATGTCCCCAAATGGCCCCAAATGGTCACAGTGGCCACAATGGCACCAATGGTTCCAAATGTCCCCAAATGGCCTTGATGGCCCCGATGTCACCAATTGGCCACAATGTCCCCAAATGGCCCCAAATGTCCCCAATGGCCACAACGGCACCGATGACCCCAAGTGACCCCAAATGTCCCCAATGGTCACAATGGCCACAACGGCACCGATGGCCCCAAGTGACCCCAAATGGCATCAATGGTCACAATGGCCCCAAATGGCCCCAAATGGACCCAAATGGTCTTGATGTCACAAATTGGCCACAATGTCCCCAAATGGCCTTGATGACCCCAAATAGTCACAACGGCACCAATGTCCCAAATGTCACCGATGGCCACAATGGCCCCAGATGGTCACAGTGGCCCAAATAGCCACAAATGTCCCCAAATAGTCACAATGGCACCAATGTCCCAAATGTCACTGATGGCCACAATGGCACCGATGTCCCCAAATGGCCTCAATGGCCCCAAATGTCCCCAAATGTCCCCAGTGGCCACAATGGCACCAATGGCCCCAAATGGCGCCAAATGGTCTTGATGGCCCCAAGTGGTCCAAAATGGCCCCAAATGTCCCCGATGGCCACAATGGCCCCTATGGCCACAATGGCCCCAAATATCCCCAGTGGCCACAATGTCCCAAAATGGCCCCAATATCCCCAAAATCCTTGATGGCCTCAATGTCCCAAAATGGCCCCAAATGTCCCCAAATGGTCACAATGGCACTGATGGCCCCAAATGGTCTTAAAGGCCCCAAATGGACCCAAATGTCCCCAATGTCCCCAATGTCCTCAATGTTCTCCATGACCTCAATGTCCTCAATGTCCCCAACACCCCAAATGTCCCCAATGTCCCCACTGTCCCCATTGCCCCAATGTCCCCAAATCTCCCCAATGTTCCCAATCCTCCCAATGTCCCCATGTCCCCAATGTCCCCAACACCCCCAATGTCCCCAACATCCCCAATGTCCCCAATGTCCCCATGTCCCCAATGTCCCCAATGTCCCCAACACCCCCAACATCCCCAATGTCCCCAATGTCCCCAACATCTCCAATGTCCCCAGTGTCCCCCCAATGTCCCCAATGTCCCCAATGTCCCCCCAATGTCCCCAATCCCCCCAATGTCCCCAATGTCCCCAATGTCTCCAACACCCCAAATGTCCCCAACACCCCCAATGTCCCCAATGTCCCCATTACCCCAAATCTCCCCAACATCCCCATTGACCCAAATGTCCTCAATGTCCCAAATCCCCCCAGTGTCCCCAACGTCCTCAACACCCCCAATGTCCCCAATGTCCCCAAATGTCCCCAACATCCCCAACCCCCCAGCTGTCCCCAGGCTCTGTGCGGGGCCGAGGACCCCGAGGACATCCGGGCGGCGTCGCAGGCTCAGGCCGAGCACGTGGCGGCGCTGGGCCCGTGTCCCCAATGTCCCCAATGTCCCCATTGACCCCAGTGTCCCCAATATCCCCAATGTCCCCAATGTCCCCAATGTCCCCAATGTCCCCAATGTCCCCATTGACCCCAATGTCCCCAATGCCCCCAATGTCCCCAATGTCCTCATTGATCCAAATGTCCCCAATGATGTCCCCAATGTCCTCCATGTCCCCAATGTCCCCAATGTCCTCATTGATCCAAATGTCCCCAATGTCCCCAATGTCCCCATTGACACCAATGTCCTCAATGTTCTCCATGACCCCAATGTCCTCAGTGTCCCCAATGTCCCCAATGTCCCAAATGTCCCCAACACCCCCAATGTTCTCAATGTCCCCAATGTCCCCAAATGTCCTCAATGTCTCCAACACCTCCATGTCCTCAATGACCACAATGTCCCCAACACCCCCAACATCCGCAATGTCCCCAATGTCCCCAACGTCCCAAATGTTCTCAGTGTCCCCAATGTCCCCATTGTCTCCATTGCCACCAATGTCCCCAATGTCTCCAACACCCAAAATGTCCTCAGTGTCCTCAGTGTCTCCAATGTCCCCATTGCCCCCAATGTCCCCATTGACCCAAATGTCCTCAGTGCCCCCAACACCCCCAATGTCCCCAATGTCCTCAATGTTCTCCATGACCTCAATGTCCCCAATATCCCCAACATCCCAAATGTCCCAAATGTCCACATTGCTATCAATGTCCCAAATGTCCTCAAATGTCCCCATTGCCCCAAATGTCCTCAATGTCCCCAACCCCCCAAATGTCCCCAGTGTCTCCATTGCCCCAATGTCCTCCATGACCACAACGTCCCCATTACCCCAAATGTCCCCGATGTCCCCATTGCCACCAATGTCCCCAATGTCCCCATTGACCCCAATGTCCTCAATGTCCCCAACGTCCCCATTGCCCCAATGTCCCCAATGACCCCAATGTCCCCATTGCCCCAAATGTCCCCAGTGTCCCCAATGTCCCCATTGCTCCAAATGTCCCCAATGTCCCCAATGTCCCCAGTCCCCCACAATGTCCCAAATGTCCCCAGTGTCCCTGATGTTCTCCATGTCCTCCATGGCCTTCATGACCACAATGTCCCCAATGTCCTCCATGACCACAACGTCCCCATTACCCCAAATGTCCTCAACGTCCCCAACACCCCCAATGTCCTCATTACTCCAAATGTCCCCAATGTCCCCAACCCCCGAAATGTCCCCGCTGTCCCCGCTGTCCCCAGGCTCTGTGCGGGGCCGAGGACCCCGAGGACATCCGGGCGGCGTCGCAGGCTCAGGCCGAGCACGTGGCGGCTCTGGCCGAGTTCAGCGAGTCGCTGAGCCCCGAGGACGGCGCCGGCCCCGAGGGCCCCGAGGAGGAGCTGAGTAAGGCCGAGCAGGAGATCGCCGCGCTGGTGGAGCAGGTGAGCGCACCTGGGCCAGGTGAGGGCGGGGCGGGGCGATTTGGGGGGGTTTGGGGGGGGATTTGGGGATTTGGGGGGGATTTTGGGTGATTTAGGGGGATTTTGGGGGGATTTTTGGGTGTCTTGGGAGGATTTTGGCGTGTTTTGGAATGATTTTGATGGGATTTTGGGGTGTTTTGGGGTGATTTTGAGATGATTTTGGGGAATTTGGGGGTGATTTTTGGGGTATTGGGAGGATTTTGGGGTGTTTTGGGGTGTCTTGAGGTGATTTTGGGTGGATTTTGGGGTGTTTTGGGATGATTTTTGGGGTTTTGTGGGATCATTTGGGGGTGTTCAGGGGAGATTTGGGGGGATTTTGGGGTGTTTCAGGTTGATTTTGGGGTGTCTTGGGAGAATTGGGGGTGTTTTGGGGTTATTTAGGGGGATTTTGGGGTGATTTGGGGGTGTTTTGGGATGATTTTGGGGAGTTTTGGGATGATTTTGGGGTGTCTCAGGATGATTTAAGGGCACTTTGGGGGGATTTTGGGGTGTCTTGAGGTGATTTTGGTGGGATTTTGGGGTGTTTTAGGAGGATTTTTGGGTGTTTTGGGGTGATTTTGGGGTGTCTTGGGGGGTTTTGAGGTGTTTTGGGATGATTTTGGGATGTCTTAGGATGATTTAGGGGTGTCTTGACGTGATTTTGGGGGGATTTAAGGATGTTTTAGGATGATTTTGGGGTGATTTGGGGTGATTTAGGGGGATTTTAAGGTGTCTTGGGGGGATTTTGGGGTGTCTTGGTAGGATTTTGGGGTGTTTTGGGGCAATTTGGGGAGATTTTGGGGTGTTCATGGGAGATTTTGGGGTGTCTTGAGGTGATTTAGGGGCAATTTGGGGGTATCTTCAGGTGTCTTGAGGTGATTTTGGGGAGATTTTGGGGTGATTTTGATGGGATTTTGGGGTGTCTTGGGGGGATTTGGGGTGTCTTAGGAGGATTTTGGGGTGTCTTAGGATGATTTAGGGGCAATTTGGGGGGATTTTGGGGTGTCTTGGGAGGATTTTGGGGTGATTTTGGGGTGTTTTAGGATGATTTAGGGGTGTCTTGGGATGATTTTGGGGGGATTTTGGGGTGTCTTGAGGTAATTTTGGGGATTTAGGGGTGTTTTGGGGTGATTTTTGGGGTTTCGTGGGATCATTTGGGGGTGTTCAGGGGAGATTTGGGGGGTATTTGGGGTGTTTCAGGTTGATTTTGGGGTGTCTTAGGAGAATTGGTGGTGTTTTGGGGTTATTTAGGGGGATTTTGGGGTGATTTTGGGGTGTCTCAGGATGATTTAGGGGCAATTTGTGGGGAATTTGGGGTGTCTTGAGGTGATTTTGGGATGTTTCAGGATGATTTTGGGGTGTGTTGAGGTGATTTTGGGGGCATTTAGGGATGTTTTAGGATGATTTTGGGATGATTTGGGGTGATTTTGGGGGATTTTTGGGTGTCTTGGGATGATTTTGGGGTGTCTTAGGATGATTTAGGGGCAATTCAGGGGGATTTTGGGGTGTCTTGGGAGGATTTTGGGGTGTTTGGGGGTGATTTTTGGGGTTTTGGGGTGTCTTGAGATGATTTTGGGGGATTTTGTGGTGTTTCAGGATGAGTTTGAGGTGTTCAGGGGAGATTTTGGGAGATTTTGGGGTGATTTTGAGGTGATTTTGGGGGATTTTGGGCTGTTTTGGGGGGATTTTGGGGGGATTTTGGGGTGTCTTAAGATGATTTAGGGGCAATTCAGGGGGATTTTGGGGTGTCTTGGGAGGATTTTGGGGTGTTTTGAAATGATTTTTGGGTGATTTTGGGGTGAATTAGGGGGAGTTTTGGGTGTTTTGGGGGGATTTTGGGGTGTTTTGGGGGATTTTGGGGTGATTTTGGGGTGTTTTAGGATGATTTTGAGGTGTCTTGGGATGATTTTGGCGTGTCTCAGGATGATTTAGGGGCAATTTGGGATGATTTTGGGGTGTCTTGGGGGGTTTTGGGGTGTCTTGGGGGGATTTTCGGGTGTCTTGGGATGATTTTTGGGTGATTTTGGGATGATTTTGGGGTGTTCAGGGGAGATTTTGGGGTGTTTTGGGGTGATTTAGGGGCAATTAGGGGGGATTTTGGGGTGTCTTGAGGTGATTTTGGGGCAATTTGGGGGGATTTTGGGGTGTCTAGAGGATTTTGGAGTGTTTTTGTGGGATTTTGGGGTGTCTTGGGGTGATTTTTGGGTGTCTTGGGATGATTTTGGGGCAATTCAGGGGGATTTTGGGGTGTCTTGGGAGGATTTTGGGGTGTATTGGGATAATTTGGTAGGGTTTTTGGGGTGTTCAGGGGAGATTTTGGGGTGTCTTGGGGAGATTTTGGTGGGATTTTGGGGTGTCTTAGGATGATTTAGGGGCAATTTCGGGGGATTTTGGGGTGTCTTGAGGCTTTTTGGGGAGATTTTGAGGTGTTTCAGGATGATTTTGGGGTGTTTTGGGAGGATTTGGGGTGATTTTGGGATGTTTCAGGATGATTTTGGGGTGTCTTGGGGGGCTTTGGGGTGTTCAGGAGAGATTTTGGGGTGTTTTGGGATGATTTTGGGGTATTCAGGGGAGAATTTGGGGGATTTTGTGGTGTCTTGGGGTAATTTTGGGGTGTTTTGGGGTGTTCAGAGATGATTTTTGGGGGGTTTTGTGAGATTTTGGGATGTCTGATCCTTTTGGGATGTTCAGGGGCGATTTTTGGGTGTCTTGAGATGATTTGGGGGGGATTTTGGGGTGTTTTGGGATGAATTTTTGGGGATTTGAGGAGGTTTTGGGGGGATTTTGGGAGATTCGGGGGCCCCAAATTTGGGGGTCTCACTTTTCCCCACGTTCCATTAATTTGGGGTCTCACTTTCCCCCATCAATTTGGGGAATATTTTGGGGGGCTTTTGGGGGTCTTTTTAAACCGGGATTTTTTTGGGGGGGTCCCTGAGGGTCTGGGGGTGTTTTTGGGGTGCTGCTGACCCCTCCCCAAATTTGGGGTCTCACTTTTTCCCCTCCCCAAATTTGGGGGTCTCACTTTTCCCCCATTAATTTGGGGAATATTTTGGGGGGGGTTTTGGGGTCCATTTGAACCGGGATTTTTTTGGGGGGGTCCCTGGGGGTCTGGGGATGTTTTTGGGGTGCTGCTGACCCCTCCCCAAATTTGGGGGTCCCATTCTTCCCCCTCCCCAAGTTTGTTTGTCCCAATTTTCCCCATATTCCATTAATTTGGGGAATATTTTGGGGGGCTTTTGGGGGTCTATTTAAACCGGGATTTTTTTGGGGGGGTCCCGTGGGGGTCTGGGGGTGTTTTTTGGGGGGGTCCCCCAGTGCTGCTGCCCCCTCCCCAAATTTGGGGGTCCCGTTTTTCCCCCTCCCCAAATTTGGGGTCTCACTTTCCCCCCATTAATTTGGGGAATATTTTGGGGGGCTTGGGGGGGTCTTTTTAAACCGGGATTTTTTTGGGGGGGTCCCTGGGGGTCTGGGGGTGTTTTTGGGGGGCTGCTGACCCCTCCCCAAATTGCAGCTGACCCCCATCGAGCGCTACGCCATGAACTTCCTGGAGGCGTCGCTGGAGGACGTCAGCCGGGAGGAGCTGAAGCAGGCCGAGGTTCGGGGGGGGCCCAAATTGGGTCTGGGGTCCCAGTTTGGGTTTTGGGGTTCCCAATTTGGGTCTGGGGTCCTGAATGGGGTCTGGGGGCTCCGGTTTGGGTCTGGGGGGTCCTGATTGGGTCTGGGGGGAGTCCCAGTTTTGGTTTGGGAGTCCCAGTTTGGTTCAGGGGGGGTCCCTGAATTGGGTCTGGGGTATCAGGGTGGGTTTTGAGGGGGTCCCATGGTGGGTTTTGGGGTTCCCAATTGGGTCTGGGGGGTCCCGAATTGGGTCTGGAGGGTCCAAATTGGGTCTGGGGGCTCCCGATTGGGTCTGGGGGGTCCCTGAATTGGGTCTGAGGGGGGTCTCAGTTTGGGTCTGGGGTCTCAGGGTTGGTCTGGGGGGGTCTCAGAGTGGGTTTGGAGGTCCCTGAATTGGGTCAGGGGTCCCAGGGTGGGTTTTGGGGGTCCCAAATTGGGTCTGGGGTCCCAGGGTGGGTTTTGGGGGGGTCCCATGGTGGGTTTTGGGGTTCCCAATTGGGTCTGGGGTCCCAATTTGGGATTTAGAGAGGTCCCCGAATTGGGTCTGGGGTCCCAGGGTGGGTTTTGGGGGTTCTCGAATTGGGTCTGGGATCTCAGTTTGGGATTTGGGGGGGTCCTGAATTGGGTCTGGGGTCCCAGTTTGGGTTTTGGGGTTCCCAATTTGGGTCTGGGGTCCCATTTGGGATTTGGGGAGTTCCTGAATTGGGTCTGGGGTCCCAATTTGGGTTTTGGGGATCCTGAATTGGGTCTGGGGTCCCAGTTTGGGTCTGGGGGCTCCCAGTTTGGTTCTGGAGGGTCCCCGAATTGGGTCTGGGGTCTCAGGGTGGGTTTTGGGGTTCCCTGAATTGGGTCTGGGGTCCCAGTTTGGGATTTGGGGGTCCCTGAATTGAGTCTGGGGGGGGTCCCGAATTGGGTCAGGGGTCCCTAATTGGGTCAGGGGTCCCTAATTGGGTCAGGGGTCCCTAATTGGGTCTGGGGTCCCTAATTGGGTCAGGGGTCCCTAATTGGGTCTGGGGTCCCTAATTGGGTCTGGGGTCCCTTATTGGGTCAGGGGTCCCTAATTGGGTCTGGGGTCCCTAATTGGGTCTGGGGTCCCCAAATTGGGTCAGGGGACCCGAATTGGGTCTGGGGTCCCGAATTGGGTCTGGGGTCCCTAATTGGGTCTGGGGTCCCTAATTTGGGTCTGGGGTCCCTAATTGGGTCTGGGGAGTCCCTAATTGGGTCAGGGATCCCTAATTGGGTCAGGGGTCCCTAATTGGGTCAGGGGTCCCAAATTGGGTCTGGGGTCCCGAATTGGGTCTGGGGTCCCTAATTGGGTCAGGGGTCCCTAATTGGGTCAGGGGTCCCTAATTGGGTCAGGGGTCCCCGAATCGGGTCTGGGGTCCCTAATTGGGTCAGGGGTCCCTAATTGGGTCAGGGGTCCCTAAATGGGTCTGGGGTCCTTAATTGGGTCTGGGGTCCCAGTTTGGGTATCGGGGGTCCCTAATTGGGTCTGGGGTCCCTAATTGGGTCTGGGGTCCCTAATTGGGTCTGGGGGGGTCCCTAATTAGGTCAGGGGTCCCTAATTGGGTCTGGGGTCCCTAATTGGGTCTGGGGTCCCTAATTGGGATTTGGGGGTCCCTAATTGGGTCTGGGGTCCCTAATTGGGTCTGGGGTCCCTAATTGGGTCAGGGGTCCCATTTGGGATTCGGGGGTCCCTAATTGGGTCAGGGGTCCCAGTTTGGGGTTTCGGGGATCCCTAATTGGGTCTGGGGTCCCTAATTGGGTCAGGGGTCCCTAATTGGGTCTGGGGTCCCTAATTGGGTCTGGGGTCTCTAATTGGGTCAGGGGTCCCTAATTGGGTCTGGGGTCCCTAATTGGGTCTGGGGTCCCTAATTGGGTCTGGGGTCCCTAATCGGGTCAGGGGTCCCTAATTGGGTCTGGGGTCCCTAATTGGGTCTGGGGTCTCATTGGGGTTTCGGGGGTCCCTAATTGGGTCTGGGGTCCCTAATTGGGTCTGGGGTCCCTAATTGGGTCTGGGGTCCCGTTTGGGATTTGGGGGGTCCCTAATTGGGTCTGGGGTCCCTAATTGGGGTCAGGGGTCCCTAATTGGGTCTGGGGTCCCTAATTGGGTCTGGGGTCCCTAATTGGGTCAGGGGTCCCTAATTGGGTCTGAGGTCCCTAATTGGGTCAGGGGTCCCTAATTGGGTCTGGGGTCCCTAATTGGGTCTGGGGTCCCATATTGGGTCTGGGGTCCCTAATTGGGTCAGGGGTCCCTAATTGGGTCAGGGGTCCCTAATTGGGTCTGGGGTCCCTAATTGGGGTTTCGGGGATCCCGAATTGGGTCAGGGGTCCCTAATTGGGTCTGGGGGGTCCCTAATTGGGGTCTGGGGTCCCTAATTGGGTCTGGGGGGTCCCTAATTGGGTCTGGGGTCCCTAATTGGATCTGGGGTCCCTAATTGGGTCTGGGGTCCCAATTTGGGTTTCCTGGATCCCTAATTGGGTCGGGGGTCCCTAATTGGGTCTGGGGTCCCTAATTGGGTCTGGGGTCCCTAATTGGGTCTGGGGTCCCTAATTGGGGTCTGGGGTCCCTAATTGGGTCTGGGGGTCCCTAAATCGAGTCTGGGGTCCCTAATTGGGTCTGGGGTCCCTAATTGGGTCTGGGGTCCCTAATTGGGTCTGGGGTCCCATTTGGGATTTGGGGGTCCCGAATTGGGTCTGGGGTCCCTAATTGGGTCTGGGGTCCCTAATTGGGTCTGGGGTCCCTAATTGGGTCTGGGGGGTCCCTAATTGGGTCTGGGGTCCCTAATTGGGTCAGGGGTCCCTAATTGGGTCTGGGGTCCCTAATTGGGGTCAGGGGTCCCTAATTGGGTCTGGGGTTCCTAATTGGGTCGGGGGTCCCTAATTGGGCAAGGGGTCCCTAATTGGGTCTGGGGTCCCTAATTGGGTCTGGGGTCCCTAATTGGGTCTGGGGTCCCTAATTGGGTCAGGGGTCCCTAATTGGGTCTGGGGTCCCTAATTGGGTCTGGGGTCCCTAATTGAGTCTGGGGTCCCTAAATTGGGTCTGGGGTCCCTAATTGGGTCTGGGGTCCCATTTGGGATTTGGGGGGTCCCTAATTGGGTCTGGGGTCCCTAATTGGGTCTGGGGTCCCTAATTGGGTCAGGGGTCCCTAATTGGGTCTGGGGTCCCTAATTGGGTCAGGGGTCCCTAATTGGGTCAGGGGTCCCTAATTGGGTCTGGGGTCCCTAATTGGGTCAGGGGTCCCTAATTGGGTCTGGGGTCCCTAATTGGGTCTGGGGTCCCAAATTGGGTCAGGGGTCCCTAATTGGGTCAGGGGTCCCTAATTGGGTCAGGGGTCCCTAATTGGGTCTGGGGTCCCTAATTGGGTCTGGGGTCCCTAATTGGGTCAGGGGTCCCCGAATTGGGTCTGGGGTCCCTAATTGGGTCTGGGGTCCCTAATTGGGGTCTGGGGTCCCGAATTGGGTCTGGGGTCCCATTGGGGTTTTGAGGGTCCCTAATTGGGTCAGGGGTCCCTAATTGGGTCAGGGGTCCCTAATTGGGGTCCCTAATTGGGTCAGGGGTCCCTAATTGGGTCAGGGGTCCCTAATTGGGGTCTGGGGTCCCTAATTGGGTCGGGGGTCCCTAATTGGGTCAGGGGTCCCTAATTGGGTCTGGGGTCCCTAATTGGGTCTGGGGTCCCTAATTGGGTCTGGGGTCTCATTGGGGTTTCGGGGGTCCCTAATTGGGTCTGGGGTCCCTAATTGGGTCTGGGGTCCCTAATTGGGTCTGGGGTCTCTAATTGTGTCTGGGGTCCCTAATTGGGTCAGGGGTCCCTAATTGGGTCTGGGGTCCCTAATTGGGTCTGGGGTCCCTAATTGAGTCTGGGGTCCCTAAATTGGGTCTGGGGTCCCTAATTGGGTCTGGGGTCCCATTTGGGATTTGGGGGGTCCCTAATTGGGTCTGGGGTCCCTAATTGGGTCTGGGGTCCCTAATTGGGTCAGGGGTCCCTAATTGGGTCTGGGGTCCCTAATTGGGTCAGGGGTCCCTAATTGGGTCAGGGGTCCCTAATTGGGTCTGGGGTCCCTAATTGGGTCAGGGGTCCCTAATTGGGTCTGGGGTCCCTAATTGGGTCTGGGGTCCCAAATTGGGTCAGGGGTCCCTAATTGGGTCAGGGGTCCCTAATTGGGTCAGGGGTCCCTAATTGGGTCTGGGGTCCCTAATTGGGTCTGGGGTCCCTAATTGGGTCAGGGGTCCCCGAATTGGGTCTGGGGTCCCTAATTGGGTCTGGGGTCCCTAATTGGGGTCTGGGGTCCCGAATTGGGTCTGGGGTCCCATTGGGGTTTTGAGGGTCCCTAATTGGGTCAGGGGTCCCTAATTGGGTCAGGGGTCCCTAATTGGGGTCCCTAATTGGGTCAGGGGTCCCTAATTGGGTCAGGGGTCCCTAATTGGGGTCTGGGGTCCCTAATTGGGTCGGGGGTCCCTAATTGGGTCAGGGGTCCCTAATTGGGTCTGGGGTCCCTAATTGGGTCTGGGGTCCCTAATTGGGTCTGGGGTCTCATTGGGGTTTCGGGGGTCCCTAATTGGGTCTGGGGTCCCTAATTGGGTCTGGGGTCCCTAATTGGGTCTGGGGTCTCTAATTGTGTCTGGGGTCCCTAATTGGGTCAGGGGTCCCTAATTGGGTCTGGGGTCCCTAATTGGGTCTGGGGTCCGCCGCAGGAGCAGCTCGAGGCCGCCCGCAAGGACATCGACCAGGCCAAGGGGGGCGGGGGGCGCTTCCGGCCCCGCCCCGGCCCCGCCCCCCCGGGGGAGGAGCCAATGGAGGGGGCGGAGCCTCGAGGGGGCGTGGCCACATCCAAAATGGGCGTGGCTAACGCACCAATGGGCGTGGCCACCTCCAAAATGGGCGTGGCTACCTCCAATATGGGCGTGGCCAAATCCACAATGGGCGTGGCCAATGCGGAAGTGGGCGTGGCTAATGCTGAAGTGGGCGTGGCTGACGCAGGGGGCGTGGCCCAATCAGAAGGGGGCGTGGCCATGTCGGAGGGGGCGGAGCCTCACTCGGAAAGAGGGGCGGGGCCACGAAAACCGCGTCGGGTTCGTGCCCCGCCCCGCCCCTCCCCCACGGCGGGGACGCGGGTCAGCCAGCGCCTGCGGGCCGTGACGTCATCGGTGACGTCATCGGTGACGTCATCGGTGACATCATCGGTGACATCATCGGTGACATCATCGGTGACGTCATCGGAAGCCCCGACGCCCCCTGTGACGTCATCGCCGCCGCCCCCCGCCGCGGCCACGCCCCCTCCGTCCCCTCCCCCCGTGACGTCATCGTCGCCCGCCGTGACGTCATCACCGCCTGCTATGACGTCATCCCCGCCCGCTATGACGTCATCGCCGCCTCGCTCTGCGCCGCCATCGCCGCCGCCGCTTCCGGTGACGTCACAGGGGGCGGAGCTTGACGAGCCAAGCCCCTCCCCCCAACTTCCGGTTGATGCCCCGCCCCCGCCCCCGGCCCCGCCCCCCCCGCGGCGCCGCCGCAGCGCCGACGTGGAGATCCGGCAGAGCCGCGGCGCCGGCCCGGCCGCCAAAGTGCTGCGGACGCTGCCCGGCCGATTGGTCACCGTGCTGGAGGCCCCGCCCCCCGGCCACGCCCCTTCGCGACGCCGCGCTCGGCCACGCCCTCCCCCTCCCCCACCTTCCTCCCCCTCCTCCCGCTCCTCCTCCTCGCCCGCCCCTCCCCCGCCGAAGCGACGCCGCGGTCGCCCACCCAAGCCACGCCCACTTCCGGTTGGGGGCGTGGCTCGGCCGCGTCGGCGCCGCCGCCATTTTGTCGCGGCGGCGTCGCGGCGAAACGCCCGCGGGCGGCGGCGGCGACGGCGGCCACGCCCGAGCCACGCCCCTTCCGGTGACGATCCCGGATCCGCCTCCCCTCCCCCGCCCCGGAAACGCCGTCGGGGTCGCCCGCCCAAAATGGCGTCGCCGGAACGCGATGGCGAAGAGGGGGAGGGGTCGCCCATCCCCCCGCCCCGTTCCACCCGCGCCCGCCCCGGTGACGCCCCCTTAGCCCCGCCCCTTCAGCGCGAACCGCGGCGCAGGCCACGCCCACAAGATGGCCGCCAGGAGGATGTCGCCCCGCCCACACATAAGCGGCGTAAAATGGGGGGAGGGGTTGATGGTGGCCCCGCCCCTAAAAGGAGGAAAAGGGGGCGTGGCTCCTCTGAGGCCCCGCCCCGCCGCACGCAGCCCCCTCGGAGATGCGCGGTGACCCCCGTGCAAAGTGGGGGAGGGGCGGCCCCACAGGACCCCCCCGCTGGGGTGGGGGTGGGGGGGAGGGGGAGGAAGGGGAAGACGTGAGGGGTGCGGCAAGATGGCGGCGGGGGGGGAAAATGGGGGGTGGGTGGTAAAGGGGAGGGGGCAAGATGGCTGATGGTGGGAGTGAGACAAAATGGCTGACAGTGGGAGTGAGACAAAATGGCCGACAGTTAGAGTGAGACAAAATGGCCGACAGAGTGAGACAAAATGGCTGACAGTGGGAGTGAGACAAAATGGCGGATGGAGGGAGACAAAATGGCCGACATTGTAAAGCAAAATGGCCGACGGTTAGAGTGAGACAAAATGGCTGACGGTTAGAGAGAGACAAAATGGCCGATGGTGGGAATGAGGCAAAATGGCCGACGGTTAGAGTGAGACAAAATGGCTGACGGTTGGAGTGAGACAAAATGGCTGATGTTGGGACAGAGACAAAATGGCTGACGGTGGGAGTGAGACAAAATGGCCGATGGTGGGAGTGAGGCAAAATGGCTGACGGGAGTGAGACAAAATGGCTGCCAATGAGAGGCAAAATGGCCGACGGTTAGAGTGAGACAAAATGGCTGATGTTGGGAGTGAGAGAAAATGGCTGACGGTGACTTCTGACTGACCCCAAAATGGCCGACATGGTGGACTTTGATTGACCCCAATATGGCTGCCACAGTGACCTTTAATTGACCCCAATATGGCCGACACCATGACCTCTGATTGATTCCAAGATGGCCACCATGAAAGGGTGGGAGTGAGGCAAAATGGCCGACAGTTAGAGTGAGACAAAATGGTCGATGGTGGGAGTGATGCAAGATGGCTGACGGGAGTGAGACAAAATGGCTGCCAATGAGAGGCAAAATGGCCGATTGTGGGAGTGATACAAAATGGCTGACAGTTAAAATGAGACAAAATGGCTGACGGTGGGAGTGACGCAAAATGGCCGACAGTTGGAGTGAGACAAAATGGCCAATGGTGGGAGTGACGCAAAATGGCCGACGGTGGGAGTGAGACAAAATGGCTGATGTTGGGAGTGACGCAAAATGGCCGACGGTGGGAGTGAAAATGGCTGACGGTGACTTCTGATTGACCCCAAAATGGCCGACATGGTGGACTTTGATTGACCCCAATATGGCTGCCACAGTGACCTTTAATTGACCCCAATATGGCCGACACCATGACCTCTGATTGATTCCAAGATGGCCACCATGAAAGGGTGGGAGTGAGACAAAATGGCCGACGGTTAGAGTGAGACAAAATGGCTGACGGTGGGGGTGACGCAAAATGGCCGACAGCAGCCTGGATGTTGTCATGTGATCTGTGGGGAATTTAAATATGGCTGATAGGGCGGCCATATTGATCAGTCTCAGTTTGGCTGGTGGGGTGACCTTTAGTTGACCCCAATATGGCTGACACTTGACCTTTAATTGACCTCAATATGGCTGACACTTGATTTTGGTTGACCCCAATATGGCTGCCACGGTGACCTCTGATTGACCCCAATATGGCCGACACAGTGACCTCTGACTGACCCCAATATGGCTGCCATAGTGACCTTTGATTGACCCCAATATGGCCGACACAGTGACCTCTGACTGACCCCAATATGGCCGACACAGTGACCTCTGACTGACCCCAATATGGCTGACACGGTGACCTCTGATTGACCCCAATATGGCCGACACAGTGACCTCTGACTGACCCCAATATGGCTGCCATAGTGACCTTTGATTGACCCCAATATGGCCGACACCATGACCTCTCATTGACCCCAAGATGGCCACCATGAAAAGGGGTGTGGTCTCAAAATGGCTGCCAGAGCGGTTCCAATATGGCCGCCAGGGTGACCTTTACATGACCCCAAGATGGCCGCCAGCACCAATCCAAGATGGCCGCCCACACGCATCTGTGACATCACTCATGGCGGCCATCTTTGCTTGGGTGACGTCATCACCGGCAGCCATTTTGAACGCGATGACATCACCAAAAACGGTGGCCATCTTGAATTTTGTGATGTCACCGCCTTGCAATCGATGACATCACAAGCGGCGGCCATCTTGAAATCGGTGACATCATCGGCTGCCATTTTAAACTGTGGCTGGCGGCCATCTTGAACCTGGCGGCCATCTTGTTTTCCAGCAGCCATCTTGAATGCCAACCCCAAAGGTGGCGGCCATCTTGCCTCCTGGCAGCCATCTTGTTCGATCATGGTGTGACTTGGCGGCCATTTTGATTCACTTTGACCCCGCCTCCTGGCGGCCATCTTGACTCTGCCCATCACGTGACCCGGCAGCCATCTTGACACCAAAACCCGGCGGCCATCTTGATTGTGAGATGTAAAACTTGGCAGCCATTTTGTCTCCCGGTGGCCATCTTGGCTCCCACCAGCTTCATCGATGCCCAGCCGCCATTTTGATTCCTGGCGGCCATCTTGACCACGGGAAGATGCAGAAACTTGGCGGCCATCTTGACTCTGTCACATGACCTGGCAGCCATTTTGACTTCTGCCAACTTCTGTAAGACCTGGCGGCCATCTTGGTTCCTGGCGGCCATCTTGACTGTAAACTCGGCGGCCATCTTAAATCCTTGCAGCCATCTTGGCCATGGGAAGATCAAAGACTTGACAGCCATTTTGCCTCCTGGCGGCCATCTCGAATCCGACCAACGTGTGACCTGGCGGCCATCTTGGCCACGAACTGACACCGAAATCCGGCGGCCATCTTGGCCTCCCCAACATTCGTAATTCCCGGCAGCCATCTTGATTCCTGGTGGCCATCTTGTCTGCGAGAAGACCACAAAACCCGGCGGCCATCTTTCCTCCCATGACTCCTGGCAGCCATCTTGATTCCTGGCAGCCATCTTGACCACAGGCAGACTACGAAACCCGGCAGCCATTTTGAATCCTGGTGGCCATCTTAACTGCAACACGACCACGAAACCCGGCGGCCATCTTAACTAATGTGACTCCCAGCAGCCATTTTGAATCCTGGCGGCCATCTTGACTGCGACACGACACCAAACCTGGCGGCCATCTTAACTTCCGTGACTCCCGGCAGCCATCTTGATTCCTGGCGGCCATCTTGACTGCGAAACAACCACAAAACCCGGCGGCCATCTTAACTTCCGTGACTCCCGGCAGCCATTTTGAATCCTGGCGGCCATCTTGACTGCAATGAGACCACAAAGTCCGGCGGCCATCTTGCCTCTTATGACTCCTTGCAGCCATTTTAATTCCTGGCGGCCATCTTGACTGCGTTGAGACTACAAAACCCGGCGGCCATCTTAACACCCGTGACTCCCAGCAGCCATTTTGAATCCTGGCGGCCATCTTGATTGCAACACAACCACAAAACCCGGCAGCCATCTTAACTCCCATGACTCCAAGCAGCCATTTTGAATCCTGGCGGCCATCTTGACTGCAACACGACCACCAAACCCGGCGGCCATCTTAACTCTTATGACTCCCGGCAGCCATTTTAATTCCTGGCGGCCATCTTGACTGTGAAACGACCACAACACTCGGCGACCATCTTAACTCATGTGACTCCCGGCAGCCATTTTGATTCCTGGTGGCCATCTTGACTGCGAGAAGACCACAAAACCCGGCGGCCATCTTAACCCTTGTGACTCCTGGCAGCCATTTTGTTTCCTGGTGGCCATCTTAACTCCTGTGACTCCCGGCAGCCATTTTGAATCCTGGTGGCCATCTTGACTGCGACACAACCACAAAACCCGGCGGCCATCTTAACTTCTGTGATTCCTGGCAGCCATTTTGACTGTGAGGAGACCACAAAATCCGGTGCCCATCCAAATCTTGGTGACTCCCGGCAGCCATTTTGAATCCTGGCGGCCATCTTGACCACAGGCAGACTATGAAACCCGGCGGCCATCTTAACTCATGTGACTCCCAGCAGCCATTTTGATTCCTGGTGGCCATCTTGACTGCGAAACAACCACAAAACCCAGCGGCCATCTTAACTTCCGTGACTCCCGGCAGCCATTTTGAATCCTGGCGGCCATCTTGACTGTGAAACAACCACAAAACCCGGCGGCCATCTTAACCCTCGTGACTCCCGGCAGCCATTTTGATTCCTTTTGGCCATCTTGAACACAGGCAGACTACGAAACCCGGCGGCCATTTTGAATCCTGGTGGCCATCTTGATTTCGAGAAGACCAAAAAATCCGGCAGCCATCTTGCCTCTTATGACTCCCAGCAGCCATTTTGAATCCTGGCAGCCATCTTGACTGAAACAAACAACCACAACACTCGACGGCCATCTTAACTTCCATGATTCCTGGCAGCCATTTTGGATCCTGGCGGCCATCTTGCCTCCCGGCGGCCATTTTGTTTCAGGACCATGCCCAGCAGAGTGGGGGTTGGGTGGGGGTGCGGGGGTGGGGGAGGGGCGTTTCCCTTCCCCCCCCGGATGTAAATTTGGTTCCTTTTGAACCCGATCTATGCAAATGAGCTGGGCCGGGGGGCGGGGCCGGGATTTTTGGGGGGGGGCGGCGGTCGAGGCTTTTCCTGCCATGAATAAAAAAGGTTCAAAATTCCCAATTTTGGGGTTTTTCCCCTCCCCGGATCAGTTTTTTTGGGGTGGGGGAGGGGATTTGGGGCAGTTTTAGGGGTGGGGGAAATTTTGGGGGTCCCTGAGCGATTTTGGGGTTTTTTTAAGGGTGGGGGGAATTTTTTGGGGATTTTTGGGGGGGTCCCAGAGGAGTTTTGGGGTTCCCTGAGAGATTTTGGGGTTCTTTTAAGGGTGGGGGGAATTTTTGGGGGTCCCAGAGGAGTTTTGGGGTTCCCTGAGTGATTTTGGGGGTCCCCAGAGGATCCCAGAGAGATTTTTGGGTTCTTTTAAAAATTTGGGGAATTTTGGGGGTCTCAGGCAGATTTTGGGGTTCTTTTAGGAATTGGGGGAATTTTGGGGTTTCCTGAGCGATTTTAGGGGTCCCTGAGAGATTTTGGGGTTCTTTTAGGAATTGGGGGAATTTTGGGGGTCCCTGAGAGATTTTGGGGGTCCCTGAGAGTTTTTGGGGGTCCCCAGGGAGATTTTGGGGTTCTTTTAAAAATTTGGGGGAATTTTGGGTATCCCAGAGAGATTTTGGGGGTCCCAGAAGAATTTTGGGGGTCCCTGAGCGATTTTGGGGCTCTTTTAAGGGTGGGGGGAATTTTGGGGATTTTTGGGGGGGTCCCAGAGGAGTTTTGGGGTCCCAGAGCGATTTTGGGGTTCTTTTAGGAATTGGGGGAATTTTGGGGTTTCCTGAGCGATTTTGGGGGTCCCAGAGAGATTTTGGGGTTTTTTTAGGAATTTTGAGAATTTTGGGGATCCCAAAGAGATTTTTGGGGGTCCCAGAAAAATTTTGGGGGTCCCAGAGAGATTTTGGGGTTCTTTTAGGGGTAGGGGGAATTTTAGGGATTTTTTGGGGGTTCCAGAAGAGTTTTGGGGTTCCCTGAGAGATTTTGGGGTTCTTTTAGAAATTGGGGGAAATTTGGGGGTCCCTGAGCGATTTTGGGGGTCCCTGAGAGATTTTGGGGGTCCCCAGAGGATCCCAGAGAGATTTTGGGGTTATTTTAGGAATTTTGAGAATTTTGGGGATCCCAGAGAGATTTTGGGGGTCCCAGAAGAATTTTGGGGGTCCCTGAGGGATTTTGGGGTTCTTTTAAGGGTGGGGGGAATTTTTTGGGATTTTTGGGGGGGTCCCAGAGGAGTTTTGGGGTTCCCTGTGAGATTTTGGGGTTCTTTTAGGAATTGGGGGAATTTTGGGGGTCCCTGAGCAATTTTGGGGTTCCCTGAGAGATTTTGGAGGTCCCTGAAAGATTTTGGGGGGGTCCCAGAAGAATTTTGGGGATCCCAGAGAGATTTTGGGGTTCTTTTAGAAATTGGGGGAAATTTGGGGGTCCCTGAGCGATTTTGGGGTTCCCTGAGAGATTTTGGGGGTCCCCAGAGAATCCCAGAGATATTTTGGGGTTATTTTAGGAATTTTGAGAATTTTGGGTATCCCAGAGAGATTTTGGGGGTCCCAGAAGAATTTTGGGGGTCCCAGAGAAGTTTTGGGGTTCTTTTAAGGGTGGGGGGAATTTTGGGGATTTTTGGGGGGGTCCCAGAAGAGTTTTAGGGTTCCCTGTGAGATTTTGGGGTTCTTTTAGGAATTTTGAGAATTTTGGGGGTCCCTGAGCGATTTTGGGGTTCCCTGAGAGATTTTGGGGGTCCCCAGAGGATCCCAGAGATATTTTGGGGTTCTTTTAGGAATTTTGAGAATTTTGGGTATCCCAAAGAGATTTTGGGGGTCCCAGAAGAATTTTGGGGGTCCCAGAGCGATTTTGGGGTTCTTTTAAGGGTGGGGGGAATTTTGGGGATTTTTGGGGGGTCCCAGAAGAGTTTTGGGGTTCCCAGAGCGATTTTGGGGTTTTTTTAGGAATTTTGAGAATTTTGGGGATCCCAAAGAGATTTTGGGGGTCCCAGAAGATTTTTGGGGGTCCCAGAGAGGTTTTGGGGTTCTTTTAAGGGTGGGGGAAATTTTGGGGATTTTTGGGGGGGTCCCAGAGGAGTTTTGGGGTTCCCTGAGAGTTTTTGGGGTTCTTTTAGGAATTGGGGGAATTTTGGGGTTTCCTGAGCGATTTTGGGGGTCCCTGAGAGATTTTGGGGGTCCCGGAGCGATTTTGGGGGTCCCCAGAGGATCCCAAAAAGATTTTGGGGTTCTTTTAGGAATTTTGAGAGTTTTTGGGATCCCAGAGAGATTTTGGGGGTCCCAGAAGAATTTTGGGGTTCCCTGAGAGGTTTTGGGGTTCTTTTAGGAATTGGGAGAATTTTAGGGGGGTCCTGAAGCAGAAATTGGGGAAATTTGGGTGGTTTGAGGAAAATTTGGGGGTTTTTTGTAATTTAGGAAGAATTTGGGGGTCCTGAAGGGATTTTGGGGAGAATTTGGGGGGTCCTGATGGAATTTTGGGGGTTTTGGATGGATTTTGGTGGGGGCTGATAAAATTTGGGGATTTGTGAGAATTTTGGGGACCCTCGAGGGGATATTTGGGGGTCCCCGGAGAGAAAATTTGGGAAATTTGGGGGAAATTGAGGAATTTTGGGGGTTTTTGGGGGTCTTTGGGAAAATTTTAGCGTCCCAGAGGATTTTTGGGTTCCCCAAGAGGATTTGGGGGGTTATTTTTTGCCTTGGACAGATTTTGGGGTCATTTTTTGGGATTTTCGGATTTTTTGGGGGTCCCCGAGGGAATTTTGGTGTTTTTGGGGGGATTTGAGGATTTTTGAGTGGTCTTAGAGGTCTTGGAAGGTCCCCAAGCGGTTCTGAAGGGTTTTAAGGGTCCTCAAAAGCCCAGGGGATCCCCAAAATTTTCGGGGATCCCCAAAATTCTCCAAAAATCCCCAAAAAACCCCAAAATTCTCCAAAAATCCCCAAAAAAACCCTTTGGTGGGCCCCACCGCCGCCATCGCCGCTTTAAGAGTTTCCCTTTACCCCTTTAAGAGCCCCTCCTTTTCCCGCCCTTTCGCCGTTACCACGGCAACGGGGGCGTGGCTAAGACGGATCGGCCAATCAGACTGCGTAGAGGCGGGGAGGAGGCGTGGTTTGCGCGTCTTAGCCAATCAGCGACGCTGTGGGCGTGGCCTGAGCGGCTGCGCGGCGCTGAGTCCGGTGAGCTCCGGGGGGAGGGGCGGGACGGGCGCTTAAAAAACCCCAAAAAACCCCAAAAAACCCCCAAAAAAGCCCCAAAAAACCCCCAAAATCGTCGGAATTCCACCCAAAATCGCCCCAAATCCCATCGGAAACGCCCCAGAAACCCCCGGGGGCCTTCCCGGGCCGATCCCTGCCCGCTCCTCCCTCAGGACGCGGCCGCCATTTTGTGGCTCAGGCGCCGCGCTCCGAAAGGGCCGAAAATGCCCAAAATTCACCCAAAATTCACCTAAAATGCCCAAAATTCACCCAAAATGCTGAAATTCCGCCCAAAATTCACCCGAAATGTCCCAAATTCCGCATTAAATGCACCAAATTTTACCCGAAATTACCCAAATTCCGCCCGAAATGCCCTAAACACGAAATGTCTCAAATTTCGCCCAAAACTCCCGATTTTCTCCCAGAATTCGCCCCAAAAGCCCCAAATTTCACTCAAAATCCCCGAATTTCACCCAAATCCCCACAAATTTACCTCAAATCCTCCTAAAATCCCAACAAATCCCCCGAAAATCATCTCAGACCTCCCCAAAATTACCTCAAACCCCCCAAAGCCCCCCGAAATCCCCCCAAACTTTCCCAAATTCGTCCAATGTCCCCAAAGTCCCCCAAAATTCCCCAAATCCCCCAAAAATCACCTTAAACACCCCCAAAATCCCCCCAAAATCCCCCCAAAATCACCTTAAATCCCCTCGAAATTCCAAAAATCCCCCAAAAATAATTTTAAATCCCCTCAAAATTCCCCCAATCCCCCCAAAATCACTTTAAACACCCCAAAAATCACCTCAAATCCACCCGAAATCCCCCAAAGCCCCCCAAAATTCCCCCCAAATTCCCCCAGAATCCCCCAAAATCACCTCAAACACCCCAAAATCCTCCCAAATTCTCCAAAATTCTCGAAATCACCTTAAACCCCCCCAAATCGAACCAAATCCCCTCAAAATTCCATAAAATTCACACAAAATCCCCCTAAACCCCAAAACGCCCCTAAAATCCCTTCAAAATCCCCTAAAATTCCCCAAAATCCCCTGAAAATCACCCTAAACCCCTCCAAACTCACCCAAAATTCCTGCAAATTACCCCCAAAATCCCCCCAAAATCACCTCAAATCCCCCAAGCCCTCCAAAATTCCCCCAAAAGCCCCCAAAATTCCCCCAAAATCACCTTAAATCCCTCCAAATCCCCACAAAATCCCCACAAAATTCCTCCAAAATCATCTCAAATCCCCCCAAGAATTCCCCCAAACTCCCCCAAAATCACCTCAAATCCGCCAAAATCACCTTAAACACCCCCAGAATCACCTCAAATCTCTCCAAAATCACTTCAAATCCCGCCAAAATCCCCTAAAATTCCCCCAAAATTCCCCCAAATTCCCTCAAATTCCTCAAAAATGCCCCCAAAATCACCTTAAGCCCCCCAAAATCACCTCAAATCCCCCCAAAATAACCCACAAAATCACCTTAAACTCCTCCAAAATCCCCCCAAAATCACCTCAAATTCCCCAAAATCTCCCCAAAATGACCTCAAATCCCCTGAAAATTCTCCAAAAATCACCTCAAATCCCCCCAAATACCACCAAAATCCCCCAAAATTCCCCCAAAATCACATTAAACCCCTCCAAAATCCCCACGAAATCCTTCCAAAATCACTTTAAAGCCCCCAAACCCCCCAAAATCCCCCAAAATTCCCCTAAAATTCCCCCAAAGTCACCCTAAACCCCCCCAAAATTCCCCAAACTCCCCCAAAATCACCTCAAACCCCCCCAAATCTCTCACCTGTGCCAGGTGCCCATGGCCGGGGTCGGCGCCAAACGGGGACCCCCAAACTCCCCCAAAATCACCTCAAATCCCCCCAAAATCGACTCTAAATCACCTTAAACTCCCCCAAAATCCCCTCAAATCCACCCAAAATCCACCAAAACCCCCCAAAAATCCACCAAAATCCCCCCAACGTCACCTTAAATTCCCCAAAAATTCCCCCTAAAATCACCTCAGAACCCCCCAAAATCACCTCAAATCCCCCCAAAATCCCCAAAATCACCTGAAATCCCACCAAAATCGCCTAAAATTCCTCCAAAATTCCCCCAAATCCCCCAAAATTCCCCCAAAATCCCCCCAAAATCACCTTAAACCCCCAAAATTCCCCCAAATTCCCCAAAATCCCCCAAAATTCCCCCAAACTCCCCCCAAAATCACCTTAAACCCCCAAAATCACCTCAAATTTCCCCAAATCCACCCAAAATCGCCTGAAATCCCCCCAAAATCCCCCAAAGCCTCCCAAAATTCTCCCAAAATCCCCTTAAAGCTCTCCAAAATCACCTGAAATCCTGCCAAATCCCACCAAAATCCCCTAAAATTCCCCCAAAATCACCTTAAACCCCCCAAAATCAGCTCAAATCTCCCCAAATCCCACCGAAATCCCCCAAAATTCTAACAAAATCACTTTGTCCCCCAAAATTCCCCAAAATCCTCCCAAAATCCCCATAAAATCACCTCAAATCCCCCAAAATCCCCCCAAAATCCCAAAAATTCCCCCAAATTCCCCCCAAAATCCCCCCAAATTCCCCCAAAATCCCCTTTAATCCCCCCAAAATCACCGCAAATCCCCCCAAACTCCCCCCAAAATCACCTCAAATTTCCCCAAATGCCCCCAAAATCTGCCTAAAATCCCCCAAAATCCCCCAAAGCCTCCCAAAATTCTCCCAAAATCCCCTTAAAGCTCTCCAAAATCACCTGAAATCCTCCCAAATCCCACCAAAATCCCCAAAATTCCCCCAAATGCCCCCAAAATCCCATAAAATTCCCCCAAAATCCCCCCAAAATCACCCTAAGCCCCTCCAAACTCACCCAAAATCACCCCAAATCCCCCCAAAATCACATAAATCCCCCCAAATTCCCCCCCAATCCCCTAAAATCTCCCCAAAATCACCTCAAACCCCCCCAAAATTCCCCAAATCCCCCCAAACTCACCCCAAATCTCTCACCTGTGCAGGTGCCCATGTCGGGGGTCGGCGCCAAGCGGGGACCCCCAAACTCCCCCAAAATCACCCAAAACTCCCCAAAATCCCCCCAAAATCACCTTTAAACCCCCCCAAATTCCCTTTAAATCCCCCCAAATCACCTTAAACACCCACAAAATCCCCCCAAAATCACCTTAAATCCCCCCAAAATCCCCCAAATCCCCCCAAAATTCCCCCAAAATCACCTCAAATCCCCCAAAATCACCTCAAATTTCCCCAAATCTCCCCAAAATCGCCTGAAATCCCCCCAAAATCCCCCAAAATTCCCTCAAATCCCCCCAAATCACCTCAAATCCCCCCAAAATCCCCCTAAAATCCCCCAAAATACCCCAAAATACCCCAAAATTCCCTCAAATTCCCCCAAAATCCCCCAAATTTCCCTCAAATCCCCCCAAAATTTCCCCAAAATCACCCTAAGCCCCTCCAAACTCACCCCAAATCCCCCCAAATCACCCCAAAATCCCCCCAAAATTCCCCCAAATTGCCCCCAAAATCCCTCCAAAATTCTCCCAAAATCACCTTAAATCCCCCCAAACCCCCCAAAATCCCCCAAAATCACCTTAAACACCCCCAAAATCACCGCAAATCTTCCCAAATTCCCACAAAGTCCCCGAAAGTCACCTCCAATTCCCCAAAAATTCCCCCAAAATCACCTCAAATCCCCCCAAAATTCCCCCCAAATCACCTTAAACCCCTCCAAACTCACCCAAAATCACCTCAATCCCCTAAAATCCCCCCAAATCTCTCACCTGTGCCTCACCTGTGCCTCACCTGTGCCTCACCTGTGCAGGTGCCCATGTCGGGGGTCGGCGCCAAGCGGGGACCCCCAAAATCACCTCAAATTCCCCCAAAATCCACCCAAACTCCCCCAAAATCCCCCCAAACACCCCCAAACTCACCTGAAATCCCCCCAAAATCCCCCAAAGCCCCCCAAAATCACCACAAATCCCCCCAAAATTTCCCAAAGTCCCCCAAATTTTTCCCAAAACTCCCTCAAAATCACCTCAAATCCCAAGAAAATCCCCCTAAAATTCCCCCAATCCCACCAAAATCCCCAAAATCCCCCCAAATTCCCCCCGAAATCACCTGAAATCCCACCGAAATCCCCTAAAATTTTTTAAAAGTCCCCCCAAAATTCCCCCAAATTCTCCCAAAAATCCCCTCAAATCCCCCCAAAATCCCCTCAAATTTCCCCAAAATTCCCCCAAAATCCCCATAAAATCACCTCAAATCCCCCAAAGCCCCCCAAATCCCCCAAAATTCTCCCAAAAATCACCTTAAACCCTTCCAAAATCACCTCAAACCCCCCCAAAATCCCTCCAAAATCACCTCAAACCCACCCAAAATTCCCCAAATTCCCTAAAACCCCCCCAAATCTCTCACCTGTGCAGGTGCCCATGTCGGGGGTCGGCGCCAAGCGGGGATCCCCAAACTCCCCCAAAATCACCTTAAACCCCCCCAAAATCTCCCCAAACTCCCCCAAAATCACCTCAAATCCACCCTAAATCCCCCAAAGACCCCCAAAATTCCCCGAAAATCACCTTAAACACCCCCAAAATCACCTCAAATCCCCCAAAATCCCCCCAAAATCACCTCAAATCCCCCAAAATCCCCCCAAAATCACCTCAAATCCCCCCAAATCCCACCAAAATGCCCCGAAAATTCCCCCCAAATTACCCTAAATCCCACCAAAATCCCCACAAAATCCCCCCGAAATCACCTCAAATCCTCGCAAAATCACCTTAAACCCCCCAAAATCACCTCAAACCCTGCAAAGTACCCCTAAATCCCCCAAAATCCCCCCAAAATCACCTCAGCTCCCCCCAAAATTCCCCAAATCCCACAAAATTCCTCCAAATTCCCCCAAAATCCCCTCAAATCCCCCCAAAATCCCCTCAAACCCCCCCAAAATCACCTTAAACACTCCCAAAATCACCTCAAACCCCCCCAAAATTCCCCAAATTCCCCAAAATCCCCTGAAATCTCTCACCTGTGCCTCACCTGTGCCTCACCTGTGCAGGTGCCCATGTCGGGGGTCGGTGCCAAGCGGGGACCCCCAAAATCACCTTAAACACCCCCAAAATCACCTCAAATCCCTCCAAAATCACCCCAAATCCCCCCAGAATCACCTGAAACACCCCCAAAATCACCTTAAATACCCCCAAAATCACCTCAGATCCCCCCAAATTCCCCCAAAATCCCCCAAACTCCCCCCAAAATCACCTTAAACCCCCAAAATCCCCCCAAATTCCCCCCAAACCCCCCCAAAATCACCTTAAACACCCCCAAAATCACCTCAAACCCCCCCAAAATTCCCCAATTCCCCCAAACTCACCCCAAATCTCTCACCTGTGCCTCACCTGTGCAGGTGCCCATGTCGGGGGTCGGTGCCAAGCGGGGACCCCCCGAGCCCGGGGGGGGCCCCCCCGAGAAGAGACCCCCGAGGGAGGAGCAGCCCCCGACCACCCTGATCGAGCCCCTGCGGCTGGGGGGCATCTCCAGCACGGTGAGCGCACCTGGGCACACCTGGGCACACCTGGGCACACCTGGGCACACCTGGGGGCACCTGGGCGCACCTGGGCAAAAAAAACCCGGCGAAAATCGGGTTAAAAATGGGGATTTTGGGGGTTTTGGGGGCACCTAGAGGGGTAAAAACACACCTGGGCACACCTGAGATACACCTGGGCACCTGGGCACACCTGGGCACACCTGGGCACACCTGGGCACAGCTGGGGAGGGGGAAACGCAAAAAAACGGGGTTAAAAGGAGCAAAAATGGGGTTAAAAGGGGCAAAAATGGGGTTAAAAGGAGCAAAAATGGGGTTTTGGGCACTGAAAACACACCTGGGCACACCTGGGGGCACCTGGGCACACCTGGGGGCACCTGGGCAAAAAAAACCCGGCGAAAATCGGGTTAAAAATGGGGATTTTGGGGGTTTTGGGGGCACCTGGAGGGGTAAAAACACACCTGGGCACACCTGAGATACACCTGGGCACACCTGGGCACACCTGGGGGCACCTGGGCACACCTGGGCACACCTGGGGAGGGCGAAACGCAAAAAAAACGGGGTTAAAAGGGGCAAAAATGGGATTTTGGGCACTGAAAACGCACCTGGGCACACCTGGGCACACCTGGGCACACCTGGGCACACCTGGGGAGGGCGAAACGCAAAAAAAACGGGGTTAAAAGGAGCAAAAATGGGGTTAAAAGGTGCAAAAATGGGATTTTGGGGCACTGAAAATGCACCTGGGCACACCTGGGCACACCTGAGATACACCTGGGCACACCTGGGCGCACCTGGGGGCACCTGGGCACACACCTGTGTCACCTGTCTGGTCTCACCTGTCTGTGTCTCACCTGTCCCAGGTGACTCCTTTAGGAGATTCAGAGTGAAATTACCCCAATTTATTCAATTTTTGGGATAAAATCTCGGAATTTTTTGCCTTTTTTTCGGGATTTTTTTGTCCCTCACCTGTCCCACCTGTGCTCACCTGTGGGTCTCCTGTATCTCACCTGTATCTCACCTGTCTGTGTCTCACCTGTCCCAGGTGAATAATTCAGGTGCTTTGAAGTGAAACGGCTCCAATTTATTCAATTTTTGGGCTAAAATCTCGGGATTTTTTGCCTTTTTTTCCGGGTTTTTTTTGCCCCTCACCTGTCCCTCACCTGTCCCACCTGTGCCTCACCTGTTTCACCTGTTTGTGTCTCACTTGTCTGTGTCTCACCTGTGCTCACCTGTTCTGGGTGAATAATTTAGAAGATTTGCAGTGAAATAACCCCAATTTATTCAATTTTTGGGCTAAAATCTCGGGGTTTTTTGCCTTTTTCTCGGGGTTTTTTTGCCCCTCACCTGTCTCACCTGTATCTCACCTGTCCCACCTGTATCTCACCTGTGGGGTCACACCTATCGGGTCTCACCTGTCTCACCTGTCCCAGGTGACTCCTTTAGGAGATTCAGAGTGAAATGGGCCCAATTTATTCAATTTTTGGGCTAAAATCTCGGGATTTTTTGCCTTTTTTTTGGGGTTTTTTGCCATTTTTTTGGGATTTCTCTGCCCCTCACCTGTCCCACCTGTCTCACCTGTCTGTGCCTCTCCTGTGCTCACCTGTCGTGGTGAATAATTTAGGAGGTTTGGAGTAAAATAACCCCAATTTATTCAATTTTTGGGCTAAAATCTCGGGATTTTTTTCCATTTTCTTGGGATTTTTGGCCATTTTTTTTGGATTTCTCTGCTCCTCACCTGTCCCACCTGTGCTCACGTGTGTCTCACCTGTATCTCACCTGTCTCACCTGTTCTGGGTGAATAAATTAGGAGGTTTGGAATGAAATTACCCCAATTTATTCAATTTTTAAGCTAAAATCTCGGGGTTTTTTGCCATTTTCTCGGGGTTTTTTGCCCCTCACCTGTCTCACCTGCCCTCACCTGTCTGTGTCTCACCTGTGCACAGGTGAGTCGGTTAGGAGTGAGTTTAGGACGTTCAGAGTGAAATTACTCCAATTTATTCAATTTTTGGGCAAAAATCTCGGGGTTTTTTGCCATTTTCTCGGGTTTTTTTACCATTTTTTCGGGATTTTTTTGTCCCTCACCTGTCCCACCTGTGTGTCACCTGTTGGGTCTCACCTGTTTGTGTCTCACCTGTCCTGGGTGAATCTTTCAGGAGATTTGCAGTGAAATGACCCCAATTTATTCAATTTTTGGGCTAAAATCTCGGGGTTTTTTTACCTTTTTTCCGGGTTTTCTTTGCCCCTCACCTGTCCCACCTGTCTATGTCTCACCTGTGCTCACCTGTCTGTGTCTCACCTGTGCCTCACCTGTCTGTGTCTCACCTGTCCCAGGTGAACCCTTCAGGTGCTTTGAAGTGAAATGACCCCAATTTATTCAATTTTTGGGCTAAAATCTCGGGATTTTTTGCCATTTTCTCGGGGTTTTTTTTGCCCCACCTGTCTCACCTGTCCCTCACCTGTCCGTGTCTCACCTGTGCTGGGCGAATAATTTGGGAGATTTGCAGTGAATTGACCCCAATTTATTCAATTTTTGGGCTAAAATCTCGGGGTTTTTTGCCATTTTCTCGGGGTTTCTTTGCTCCTCACCTGTCCCACCTGTGCCTCACCTCTATCTCACCTGTGTCTCACCTGTCCCTCACCTGTCCCTGACCTGTCTGTGTCTCACCTGTCCCTCACCTGTCCCAGGTGAATAATTCAGGTGCTTTGAAGTGAAACGGCTCCAATTTATTCAATTTTTGGGCTAAAATCTCGGGGGTTTTTGCCATTTTTTCGGGGTTTTTTGCCCCTCACCTGTCCCACCTGTGCCTCACCTCTATCTCACCTGTGTCTCACTTGTCTCACCTGTCCGTGTCTCACCTGTCCCAGGTGACTCCTTTAGGAGATTCAGAGTGAAATGGGTCCAATTTATTCAATTTTTGGGCTAAAATCTCGGGGTTTTTTGCCTTTTTCTCGGGGTTTTTGCCATTTTTTTGGGATTTCTCTGCCCCTCACCTGTCCCACCTGTCTCACCTGTATCTCACCTGTCTCACCTGTCCCAGGTGAATAATTCAGGTGCTTTGAAGTGAAACGGCTCCAATTTATTCAAATTTTGAGCTAAAATCTCGGGTTTTTTGCCATTTTTTCGGGATTTTTTTCTCCCTCACCTGCCCTCACCTGTCCATGTCCCACCTGCGCAGGAGGAGATGGACGTGAAGGTGCTGCAGTTCCGGAACAAGAAGCTGGCGGAGCGGCTGGAGCAGCGCCAGGTGTGCGAGGACGAGCTCCGCGAGCGCATCGAGAAGCTGGAGAAGCGCCAGGCCACCGACGACGCCACCCTGCGCCTGGTCAACCGCTTCTGGGCGCAGGTGAGGGCACCTGGGGGCACCTGGGCACACCTGGGGGCACCTGGGCACGGATGGGGGGGGTACAGAGCAAAAAAAACGGGGTGAAAAGGTGAAAAAATGGGGTTTTGGGTACTAAAAACGCACCTGGGCACACCTGGGGAACACTTGGGCACACGTGGGCATACCTGGGGGCACCTGGGCACAGGTGAGACACACCTGGGCACACCTGGGCACACATAGGGAGAGTAAAACACCAAAAAAATGGGGTTAAAATGAGCAAAAATGGGATTTTGGGTATTAAAAATGCACCTGGGATACCCGAAAATGGAGTCAGGGACAACCAGGTGGGTCTGGGCACATCTGGGCACACCTGGGCACACCTGGGCACGGATGGGGGGGTGAAATGCAAAAAAACGGGGTTAAAAGGTGAAAAAATGGGGTTAAAAGGTGAAAAAATGGGGTTAAAAGGTGAAAAATGGAGGTTTTGGGCACTGAAAATGGGGTTTTGGACACCCAGGTGGGTCTGGACACAGGTGAGATTCACCTGGGCACTCACCTGGGCACACCTGGGCACACCTGGGCACACCTGGCACACTTGAGACTCACCTGGGCATACCTGGGCACTCACCTGGGGAGACCTGGGCACAGCTAGGAATGGGTAAATTGTGAAAAAATGGGGTTAAAAGGAGCAAAAATGGGGTTAAAAGGAGCAAAAATGGGGTTTTGAGCACTAAAAACACACCTGGGCACACCTGGGCACAGGTGGGGTGGGTACAACGCAAAAAAAACGGGGTTAAAAGGAGCAAAAATGGGGTTAAAATGAGCAAAAATGAGATTTTGGGCACTGAAAACGCACCTGGGCACACCAAAAATTGGCTTAAGCAAAACCAAGATGGTTCTGGGCACACCTGGGCACACCTGGCACAGGTGAGACTCACCTGGGCACACCTGGGGGCACCTGAGACAGGCAGAAACGTGAAAAAATGGGGTTAAAAGGAGCAAAAATGGGGTTAAAACAGGAAAAATGGGGTTTTGGGCACTGAAAATGCAACTGGGAACCCCAAAAATGGGGTCAGGGACACCCCAGGTGGGTCTGGGCACACCTGGGCACACCTGGGGGCACCTGGGGGCACCTGGGGGCCCCTGGGGAGGGTGAAACGCAAAAAAAACGGGGTTAAAAGGAGAAAAAATGGGGTTAAAAAGACCAAAAATGGGGTTAAAATGAGCAAAAATGGGGTTTGGGGCACGGAAAACGTACCTGTGCGCAGCTGGCACAGGTGAGACACACCTGGGCACACCTGGGCACACCTGGGCACACCTGGGGAGGGGGAAATGCAAAAAAAACGGGGTTAAAAGGAGCAAAAATGGGGTTAAAAGGAGCAAAAATGGGGTTAAAAGGAGCAAAAATGGGATTTTGGGCACTGAAAACACACCTGGGCACACCTGGGCACACCTGGGCACACCTGGGGGCACCTGGGAGCAGCTGGGGGGGGTAAATTGCAAAAAAAAAACGGGGTTAAACGGAGCAAAAATGGGGTTTTGGGTACTAAAAATGCACCTGGGCACACCTGGGGAACACTTGGGCACACGTGGGCATACCTGGGGGCACCTGGGCACAGGTGAGACACACCTGGGCACACCTGGGCAGACCTGAGCATGGCTGGGGAGGGTAAAAACGTGAAAAAATGGGGTTAAAAGGAGCAAAAATGGGGTTTTGGGCACTGAAAATGCACCTGGGCACACCTGGGCACACCTGGGCACACCTGGGGCAGGTAAAATCACATAAAATGTGGTTAAAATGAGCAAAAATGGGATTTTGGGCACTAAAAATGGGGTCAGGGACACCCAGGTCGGTCTGGGCACACCTGGGCACTCACCTGGTCACACCTGGGCACAGGTGAGACTCACCTGGGCACACCTGGGGAGGGTAAAAATGTGAAAAAATGGGGTTAAAAGGAGCAAAAATGGGATTTTGGGCACTGAAAACGCACCTGGGCACACCTGGGCACACCTGGGGGAGCCAAAACATCCAAAATTTGGGGTAAAAATAATAAAAAATGGGATTTTCGGCACAAAAACGCACCTGGGCACACCTGGGGAGGGTAAAACACCAAAAAAATGGGGTTAAAAGCCCCAAAAACGGCGTCGATTTGAGTTAATTTTTGGGGTAATTTTGGGGATTTTTGGGTCATTTTTAACCTTTCCCCCCCCCAGGTGTATTTGAGTCGGTTTTGGGGTAAATTTGGGGTAATTTTGGGGATTTTGGGGCCATTTTTGGTGCAAGTTTGGGGATTTTTGGCCATTTTTAACCCTTTCCCTCCCAGCTGGATTTTGTCAATTTTAGGTCGATTTTTGGGGTAATTTTGGGTGATTTTTGGGTCGATTTTTGGGGTAATTTTGGGTGATTTTGGGTCGATTTTTGGGGTAATTTTGGGGATTTTTGGCTCATTTTTAACCCTTTCCACCCCAGCTGGATTTGGGTCTATTTAAGGTTTATTTTGGGGTAAATTTGGGTATTTTTGGCTCATTATTAACCCTTTCCCCCCCAGCTGAATTTGGTCAGTTTTGGGTCAATTTTGGGGTAATTTTGGGTCGATTTTTGGGGGAATTTTGGGTATTTTTGCTGATTTTTAACCCTTTCCTCCCCAGTTGGATTTGGATCGATTTAAGGTTTATTTTGGGGTAAATTTGGGTATTTTTGGCCGATTTTTAACCCTTTCCTCCCCAGCTGGATTTGGATCGATTTAAGGTTTATTTTGGGGTAAGTTTGGGGATTTTTGGCTCATTTTTAACCCTTTCCCCCCCAGCTGGATTTGGGTCGATTTTTAGGGTAATTTTTTGGGATTTTGGGTAATTTTTAACCCTTTCCTCCCCAGCTGGACGCCGAGGTCCAGGCGCTGCTGCGCCGCTGCGAAGGCGACGGTGGGGGAGGGGCCGGGGGTGGGGGAGGGGCGGCCCCGCCCCCCGGGGACCCCCCCGGGGACCCCCCCGAGCCCCCCCCGAACCCCCCCGGGGACCCCGAGAGGAGAGGTGAGCGGGGGAGGGGAATTGGGGGGGTTTGGGGGGAAATTTATGGGAAATTTGGGATTTTTGGGGGAGATTTGGGGGAAATTTGGGGTTTTTGGGGGGAATTTGGGGGAAATTTGGGATTTTTGGGGAAATTTGGGATTTTTGGGGGGGATTTGGGGAAAAAAATTGGGGTTGTAGGGGAAATTTGGGATTTTGGGGGGCAAATTTGGGGTTTTGGGGGAAATTTGCGATTTTTGGGTGGAATTTGGGATTTTGGGGGTAAAAATTGGATTTCTAAGGGAAATTTGGGATTTTTTGGGGGGGATTTGGGGGAAATTTGGGGATTTGGGGGGGAAATTTGGGGTTTTGGGGGAGATTTGGGGAAAATTTGGGGGTTTTGGGGGAGATTTGGGGGGAAATTTGGGATTTTTGGGGGGTTTTGGGGGAAATTTGGGATTTTTGGGGGGAAATTTGGGGGTTTTGGGAGTCCTTGGGGGGTTTGGGGAAAATTTGGGGGTTTGGGGGAAATTTGGGATTTTGGGGGGGAAAAATTGGGATTTTTGGGGAAATTGGGGATTTTTGGGATTTAGGGGTGGAAATTTTGGAATTTGGGGTGGGAAATTTGGAATTTTGGGTGGATTTTGGGGTGGAAATTTGGGATTTTGGGCATTTTTAGTGGTGGAAATTGGGGATTTGGGGGCATTTTGGGGATGTAGGGGTGGAAATTTGGGGTTTTGAGGGATTTTGGGGATTTTAGGGTGGAAATTTGGGATTTTTGTGTGGGAAATTTGGGATTTTGGGGATTTTTAGGGTGGAAATTTGGGATTTTGGGTGGGATAATTTGGGATTTGGGGGACTTTTAGGGTGTAAATTTGGGGGTTTGGGGGATTTTTGGGACTTTTAGCGGTGGAAATTCGGGATTTTGGGGATTATAGAGGGAAATTTGGGATTTTGGGGATTTTTGGGGTGGAAATTTGGGGTTTTGGGTGGGAAATTTGGGACTTTGGGGGATTTTTAGGGTGGAAATTTGGGGGTTTGGGGGATTTTGGGGATTTTTAGGGTGGAAATTTGGGGTTTTGGGGGATTTTGGGGACTTCTAGAGGTGGAAATTCGGGATTTTGGGGATTATAGAGGGAAATTCGGGATTTTGGTGGATATTGGGGATTTTTAGGGTGGAAATTTTGGGGTTTCGGTGGAAATTTAGGATTTTGGGGGTTTAGGGGTGGAAATTTGGGATTTTGGGGAATTTTGGGGTTGAAATTTGGGGTTTTGAGTGGGAAATTTGGGATTTTGGGGGATTCTGAAAAGATTTGGGTATTTCGGAGTCAAAATTTAAGATTTTGGGGGATTTTGGGGACTTTTAGAGGTGGAAATTTGGGATTTTGGGTGTGAAATTCGAGATTTTGGGGCATTTTGAGGATTTTTAGGGTGGAAATTTGGGGTTTTGGGTGGGAAATTTGGGATTTTGGGGATTTAGGGGTGGAAATTTGGGGTTTTGAGGGATTTTGGGGATTATAGAGGGAAATTTGGGATTTTGGGATATTTGGGCTGGAAATTTGGGGGTTTGGGTGGGAAATTTGGGATTTTGGAGGGATTTTGGGGTGGAAATTTGGGATTTTGGGTGGGAAATTTGGGATTTTGGCGATTATAGAGGGAAATTTGGGATTTTGGGCATTTTTAGTGGTGAAAATTGGGGATTGTGGGGCATTTTGGGGATATAGTGGTGGAACTTTGGCATTTTGGGGGGTTTTGGGGATTTTTGGGGTGGAAATTTGGGATTTTGGGTGGCAAATTTAGGATTTTGGGTGGGAAATTTGGGATTTTGGGGATTTTTGGAGTGGAAATTTGGGATTTTGGGTGGGAAATTTTGGAATTTGGGGTGGGAAATTTGGAATTTTGGGGGGATTTTGGGGTGGAAATTTGGGATGTTGGGCATTTTTAGTGGTGAAAATTGGGGATTTTGGGGATGTAGGAGTGGAAATTTGGGATTTTGGGGGATTTGGGGATTTTTAGGGTGGAAATTGGGGATTTTGGGGATTTTTAGGGTGGAAATTTGGGGTTTTGGGGGATTTGGAGATTTTTAGGGTGGAAATTTGGGGGTTTGGGGGATTTTGGGGATTATATAGGGAAATTTGGTATTTTGGGGATATTTGGGCTGGAAATTTGGGGTTTTGGGTGGGAAATTTGGGATTTTGGGGGATTTGGGCGACTTTTATGGTGGAAATTTGGGATTTTGGGGATTTTTAGGGTGGAAATTTGGGTTTGGGGTAGAAAATTTGGGATTTTGGGGATTTTTGGGGTGGAAATTTGGGATTTTGGGGTGGAAATTTGGGATTTTGGGGACTTCTAGCGGTGAAAATTTGAGATTTTGGGGACATTTCGAGGTGAAAAATGGGGGATTTTGGGGCTTTTCGCCGCGCGGCTTCGCTAATTTGCATAGATTAGCATTGACCCTCTCCCACCAATGGTTGCAGAGGTGTGGGCGGGGCCCGAGGAGGGCGTGGCCGCCCCTCCCCCGCCCCGGCTGAGCTTCGCCCCCGAGGCCGTGGCCAGGCTGGGGGGGGCCCTGGGCCGGGCCCAGAGGGGCCTGCAGCACCTGGGGGGGCACCTGAGCGCCCGCCGTGAGTACCTGGGGGCACCTGGGGGCACCTGAGATACACCTGGGCACACCTGGGCACACCTGGGCACAGCTGGGGGCACCTGGGGACACCTGGGCAAAAAAAACCCGGTGAAAATTGGGTGAAAAATGGGGATTTTGGGGGTTTTGAGGTTACCTGGGCACACCTGGGCACACCTGGGCAAAAAAAAACCGGTGAAAATTGGGTGAAAAATGAGGATTTTGGGGGTTTTGGGGGGGTAAAAACACACCTGGGCACACCTGGGCAAAAAAAACCCGGTGAAAATTGGGTTAAAATGGCGATTTTGGGTGTTTTTGGAGGGTAAAAACACACCTGGGCACACCTGGGCACACCTGGGCACAGCTGGGGGCACCTGGGCAAAAAAAACCTGGTGAAAATCGGGTTAAAAATGAGGATTTTGGGGGTTTTTGGGCACCTGGGGGGGTTAAAACACACCTGGGGCACACCTGGGCACACCTGGGCAAAAAAAACCCGGTGAAAATCGGGTGAAAAATGGGGATTTTGGGGGTTTTGGGGGGGTTAAAACACACCTGGGCACACCTGGGCACAGCTGGGCACTCACCTGGCACACCTGGGCACACCTGGGCACTCACCTGGGCACACCTGGGCGCACCTGGGCAAAAAAAACCCGGTGAAAATTGGGTGAAAAATGGGGATTTTGGGGGTTTTGGGGGGGTAAAAACACACCTGGGCACTCACCTGGCACACCTGGGCACAGCTGGGCACAGCTGGGCACACCTGGGCACACCTGGGCAAAAAAAACCCGGTGGAAATCGGGTGAAAAATGGGGATTTTGGGGGTTTTGGGGGCGCCTGGGAGGGTTCAAAGGGGATTTGGGGCAGATTTTGGGGGATTTTTGGGGGGATTTTTGGGGTCTTTTGGGATTTTGGGGGTTTTGGGTGGATTTGAAGGAATTTTGGGGATTTTTGGGGTTTTTTTTTTTTTTCGGGGGGATTCCAGGGGATTTTTTTGGGATTTGGGATGAGTTTCGGTGGGATTTTCCCGAATTTTGGGCATTTTTTGTGGGAATTTTGTCTGGTTTTTGTGCTACTTTTTTCCGTTTTTTGCGGGAATTTAGTCCGTTTTCGGTGGGAATTTTGGCTGCTTTTCTGGGAATTTTTGGGGGATTCTTGGGGGATTTTTGGATTCCAGGGGGTTTTTTGGAATTTAGGATGAGTTTCGGCAAGATTTTCCCAAATTTTGGGCATTTTTTGTGGGAATTTTGGCCATTTTTTGTGCTATTTTTGTCCGTTTTTTTGGGAATTTTGGCCGTTTTTTGTGCAAATTTTGGCTGCTTTTGGTGGGAATTTTTTGGGAATTTTTGTGGGATTCTCTGGGAATTCTGGGAATTTTGGGGATTTTTGGGGATTTTTTTGGGGGATTTAGGATGAGTTTTGCTGGGATTTTCCCGGATTTTTGGCCTTTTTTGTGCGAATTTTGTCCGATTTTTCTGGGAATTTTTGGAGAATTTTTGGGAGATTCTTTGAGATTTTGGGGATTTCGGGATTCCAGGGGATTTTTTGGGATCTGGGATGAGTTTTGATGGGATTTTCTTGAATTTTGGGCCTATTTTTTGGGAATTTTGTCCATTTTTTTGGGAATTTTGGCCATTTTTGGTGGGAATTTTGTCCTTTTTTTGGTTAATTTTGTCCGTTTTTTGTGTTAATTTTGTCCATTTATTGTGCAAATTTTGTCCATTTTTTTGGGAATTTTGTCCGTTTTTGTGCAAATTTTGTCCGTTTTTTTGGGAATTTTTGGGGGAATTTCTGTAAATTCCATGAATTCCGTCTGATCCCGGTGATATTTTCGGGACGGCAGCGGAGGTGTCGGAGGCGGGCCGGGAGCTGCTGCGGGAGCTGCTGCGGGAGCACCGGCGGCTGCAGGAGCTGACCCAGAACCTGCACGAGAAGCACCAGAGGGAGGCGCTGGAGGTACCTGAGACTCACCTGAGACTCACCTGTGTCACCTGAGACCTCACCTGTCTCACCTGTGTCACACCTGTGTCACACCTGTGTCACACCTGTGTCACACCTGTCTCACCTGTCTCACCTGTCCAGCTTGCGGAGCTCCAGGACAAGGCTGTGCTGTATCTCACCTGTATCTCACCTGTCTCACCTGTCTCTCACCTGTAGCTAGCTGAGCTCCAGGACAAGGCGGGCTGTATCTCACCTGTCTCACCTGTCCATATCTCACCTGTATCTCACCTGTATCTCACCTGTCTCACCTGTAGCTTGCAGAGCTCCAGGACAAGGCGGGCTGTATCTCACCTGTCTCACCTGTGTTACCTGTATCTCACCTGTCTGTATCTCACCTGTCTGTAACTCACCTGTCTCTCACCTGTCTCACCTGTATCTCACCTGTCTAACCTGTATCTCACCTGTAGCTGGCAGAGCTCCAGGACAAGGCTGTGCTGTATCTCACCTGTCTCACCTGTACCTGTCTCACCTGTCTCACCTGTCTCACCTGTACCTCTCACCTGTCTCACCTGTCTCTCACCTGTATCTCACCTGTCTCTCACCTGTCTCACCTGTAGCTGGCAGAGCTGCAGGACAAGGCGGGCTGTGTTCTCTCACCTGTCTCACCTGTCTGTATCTCACCTGTATCTCACCTGTCTCTCACCTGTATTTCACCTGTCTTACCTGTATCTCACCTGTCTCACCTGTACCTGTCTCACCTGTATCTCACCTGTCTGTATCTCACTTGTCTCACCTGTAGCTGGCGGAGCTCCAGGACAAGGCGGGCTGTATCTCACCTGTCTCACCTGTACCTGTCTCACCTTTACCTGCAGTTAGCAGAGCTCCAGGACAAGGCTGTGCTGTATCTCACCTGTATCTCACCTGTCTGTATCTCACCTGTCTGTATCTCACCTGTCTGTCACCTGTATCTCACCTGTCTCTATCTCACCTGTCTCACCTGTACCTGTCTCACCTGTATCTCACCTGTCTCTCACCTGTAGCTAGCAGAGCTCCAGGACAAGGCGGGCTGTATCTCGCCTGTCTCACCTGTCTTACCTGTCTGTATCTCACCTGTCTCACCTGTATCTGTCTGACCTGTCTCACCTGTAGCTGGCGGAGCTGTAGGACAAGGCTGTGTTATATCTCACCTGTCTCACCTGTATCTCACCTGTATCTCACCTGTCTCACCTGTCTGTATCTCACCTGTCTCTCACCTGCAGCTAGCAGAGCTCCAGGACAAGGCTGTGCTATATCTCACCTGTACCTGTATCTCACCTGTACCTGTCTCACCTGTCTGTATCTCACCTGTCTCACCTGTATCTCACCTGTATCTCACCTGTCCTTACCTGTCCTTACCTGTCCAGCTGGCGGAGCTGCAGGACAAGGCGGGCTGGGCGGAGACGAAGGTTCTGGAACTCGGCACCACCCTGGAGGGGCTGCAGTGGGACAGCGCCAAACTGCGCAAGCGCGAGGGGCGCCTCGACCGGCACCTGGCCGAGGCGCTGGAGCAGGTAACGCACCTGGGCACACCTGGGCACTCACCTGGGCACACCTGGGCACACCTGGGCAAAAAAAACGTGGCGAAAATCGGGTTAAAAATGGGGATTTTGGGGGTTTTGGGGGGGTAAAAACACACCTGGGCACACCTGGGAACAGCCAGGATACACTTGGGTACACCTGGGCACACCTGGGCACACCTGGGCACTCACCTGGGCACACCTGGGCACACCTGGGCACAAAAAACCCGGTGAAAATCGGGTGAAAAATGGGGATTTTGGGGGTTTTGGGAGGTAAAAACACACCTGGGCACACCTGAGATACACCTGGGCACACCTGGATACACCTGGGCACACCTGAGATACACCTGAGATACACCTGGGCACACCTGGGCACACCTGGAGGGGCTCCAGTGGGACAACGCCAAACTGCGCAAGCGCGAGGGGCGCCTCGACCGGCACCTGGCCGAGGCCCTGGAGCAGGTAACGCACCTGGGCACACCTGGGCACTCACCTGGGCACACCTGGGCACTCACCTGGGCAAAAAAAACCCAGTGAAAATTGGGTGAAAAATGGGGATTTTGGGGGTTTTGGGGGATAAAAACACACCTGAGATACACCTGGATACAGCTGGGCACACCTGGGGGCACCTGGGCACACCTGGGCACATCTGGGATACACCTGGGCACACCTGAGATACACCTGGGCACACCTGGGGTATATTTTGGGCACACCTGGGCACACCTGGGCACACCTGGAGGGGCTGCAGTGGGACAGCGCCAAACTGCGCAAGCGCGAGGGGCGCCTCGACCGGCACCTGGCCGAGGCGCTGGAGCAGGTAACGCACCTGGGCACACCTGGGCACTCACCTGGGGGCACCTGGGCACACCTGGGCAAAAAAAACCCGGTGAAAATCGGGTGAAAAATGGGGATTTTGGGGGGTAAAAACACACCTGGGCACAGCTGGGCACACCTGGGCACACCTGGGCACAGCTGGGCACACCTGGGCACACCTGGGGTATATTTTGGGCACACCTGGGCACACCTGGGATACACCTGGGCACACCTGGGTACACCTGGGCACACCTGGGCACACCTGGGCACACCTGGGAACAGCCAGGATACACTTGGGTACACCTGAGATACACCTGGGCACACCTGGGCACTCACCTGGGCACACCTGGGCACACCTGGGCACACCTGGGCACACCTGGGCACACCAGGGCACACCTGGGCACACCTGGGGTATATTTTGGGCACACCTGGGCACACCTGGGCACACCTGGAGGGGCTGCAGTGGGACAGCGCCAAACTGCGCAAGCGCGAGGGGCGCCTCGACCGGCACCTGGCCGAGGCGCTGGAGCAGGTAACGCACCTGGGCACACCTGGGCACTCACCTGGGGGCACCTGGGCACACCTGGGCAAAAAAAACCCGGCGAAAATTGGGTGAAAAATGGGGATTTTGGGGGTTTTGGGGGGGTAAAAACACACCTGGGCACAGCTGGGTACACCTGGGCACACCTGGGCACACCTGGGCACTCACCTGGGGGCACCTGGGCACACCTGGGCAAAAAAAACCCGGCGAAAATCGGGTGAAAAATGGGGATTTTGGGGGTTTTGGGGGGGTAAAAACACACCTGGGCACAGCTGAGATACACCTGGGCACACCTGGGGACACCTGGGCACACCTGGGTACACCTGAGTTACATCTGAGCACACCCGGGCACTCACCTGGGCACACCTGGGTACATTTGGGGGAACCTGAGACACACCTGGGCACACCTGGGGTACACCTGTGTAACTCACCTGTGTGATCTCACCTGTGTGATCTCACCTGTCCCACCTGTCTGTGTCTCATGTGTCCCACCTGTCTCACCTGTCTGTGTCTCACCTGTGTAACTCACCTGTGTAACTCACCTGTGTAACTCACCTGTAACTCACCTGTGTAACTTACCTGTCTCACCTGTGTCTCACCTGTCTCTCTCACCTGTAACTCACCTGTCTCACCTGTCTGTGTCTCACCTGTCTCACTTGTCCATCCCTCACCTGTAACTCACCTGTCCATGTCTCACCTGTCTGTGTCTCACCTGTCCCACCTCACCTGTCTCACCTGTGTAACTCACCTGTCCATGCTCACCTGTCTCACCTGTCCATGTCTCACCTGTCCATGTCTCACCTGTCCATGCTTACCTGTTTCTCACCTGTCGGTGTCTCACCTGTCTCACCTGTCCATGTCTCACCTGTTTAATTCACCTGTAACTCACCTGTGTAACTCACCTGTCCATGCTCATCTGTCTCACCTGTCCGTGTCTCACCTGTCTCTCACTTGTCTCACCTGTCCATATCTCACCTGTCCATGTCTCACCTGTCTGTGCTCACCTGTCTCACCTGTAACTCACCTGTTGGTGCTCACCTGTCCATTCCTTCCCTGTGTAACTCACCTGTCCGTGTCTCACCTGTGTAACTCACCTGTCTATGTGTCACCTGTCTCACCTATCCATCTCTCACGTGTCGGTGTTCACCTGTAACTCACCTGTAACTCACGTGTGTAACTCACCTGTCCATGCTCACCTGTCTCACCTGTCCATGTCTCACCTGACCATGTCTCACCTGTATAACTCACCTGTGTAACTCACCTGTGTAACTCACCTGTCCATGCTCACGTATTTCACCTGTGTCTCACCTGTGTAACTCACCTGTTAATGTCTCACCTGTCTCACCTGTCTGTGCTCACCTGTGTAACTCACCTGTCTGTGTCTCACCTGTCCATGTCTCACCTGTCCATCTCTCACCTGTGTAACTCACCTGTAACTCACCTGTCCATGCTCACCTGTTTCACCTGTGTCTCACCTGTCCATATCTCACCTGTGTAACTTACCTGTCGGTGCTCACCTGTAACTTACCTGTAACTCACCTGTTACTCACCTGTCCATGTCTCACCTGTCCATGCTCACCTGTCCCACCTGTCCATATCTCACCTGTGTAACTCACCTGTAACTCACCTGAGTAACTCACCTGTGTAACTCACCTGTCCATGTCTCACCTGTCTCACCTGTCCATGTCTCACCTGTAACTCACCTGTCCATATCTCACCTGTGTCTCACCTGTGTAACTCACCTGTAACTCACCTGTCTGTGCTCACCTGTCTCACCTGTCTGTGTCTCTCCTCTCTCACCTGTCTCACCTGTTTCTCTCACCTGTACCTCACCTGTCCATGTCTCACCTGTGTCACTCACCTGTAACTCACCTGTGTGTGCTCACCTGTCTCACCTGTGTCTCACCTGTCGGTGCTCACCTGTATCTCACCTGTGTCTCACCTGTCCCAGCTGACCTCGGGCTCGTACGGCTGCGGCAGCTCCGGCGGTTTCCAGGGGGGGCAGATCACGCTCAGCGTGCAGAAGGTACCGCAAATGGGGCAAATTCCGGCGGTTTTGGGAAATTCTGGGAGAAACCGGGGAAAATCCGGGATTTTGGGGCAAAATTGGGGAAAATTGGGAGAATTTTGGGGGAAATTGGGGAATTTTTGGGAGAATTTTGGGGAAAATTTTGGAATTTTGGTGGAAATGTGGAGAAAATTTTGGGGAGTTTTGGGGAGAATTTTGGGGAAAATTCAGGAATTTTGGGAGAATTTTAGGCAAAATTGGAGAATTTTTGGGAGAGTTTTGGGGAAAATTGGGAAATTTTGGGAGAATTTTGGGCAAAATTGGGGAATTTTTGGGAGAGTTTTGTTGGAAACGCGGAGAAAATTTTGGGGGAAATTGGGCAAATTTTGGGAGAGTTTTGGTGGAAATGTGCAGAAAATTTTAATAAATTGCAGAATTTTGGGTGGAATTTTGGTGGAAACGTGGAGAAAATTTTGGGGGAAATTGGGGAATTTTTGGGAGAATTTTGAGGAAAATTGGGGAATTTTTGGGGAAAATTGGGGAGGTTTTGGGAGAGTTTTGGTGGAAATGCTGAGAAAATTTTGGGGGAAATTGGGGAATTTTTGGGAGAATTTTGGTGGAAATGTGGAGAAAATTTTAATAAATTATGGAATTTTTGGAAGAATTTTGGTGGAAATGTGGAGAAAATTTTGGGGACTTTTTGGGAGAATTTTGGGAAAAATTGGGGAATTTTTGGGAGAATGTTGATGGAAACGCACAGAAAATTTTGGGGAAAATTGGGGAATTTTTGGGAAAATTTTGGTGGAAATGTGGAGAAAAATTTGGGGGAAATTGGGGAATTTTTGGGAGGATTTTGGTGGAAATGTGGAGAAAATTTTGGGGAATTTTTGGGAGAATTTTGGGGAAAATTGGGGAATTTTTGGGACAATTTTGGGGAAAACTGGGGAATTTTTGGGAGAATTTTGGGGAAAATGTGGAGAAAATTTTGGGGAAAATGTGGAGAATTTTGGGGAGAATTTTGGGGAAAATTGGGGGATTTTTGGGAGAATTTTGGGGAAAATTGGGGAATTTTTGGGAGAATTTTGGGGAAAATTGGGAAGTTTTATGGCGAATTTTGGGGAAAATTGGGGGATTTTCGGAAATTTTTTCGTGAAAATTTTGGGCAAAGTTTGGGAATTCTGTGGAAAATTTTGGGGAAACTTTGGAATTTTAGGAAAAATTGACAAATTTTGGGAATTTTGCAGGAAATTTGGGGAAAAAATTTGGGAAATTTCATGAATTTTTTTGAGAATTTAGATGGAAATTTGAGGGAAATTGGGGGATTTTTTGGAGAATTTTTGGGGAAACACAGAGAAAATTTTGGGGAAATTGGGGAAATTTTGGTAGAATTTTGGTGGAAGCGCAGAGAAAATTTTGGGGAAAATTGGGGAATTTTAGGGAGAATTTTGGGGAAAATTGGGGAATTTTTGGGAGAGTTTTGGGGGAAATGTGGAGAAAATGTTGGGGAAAATTCGGGAATTTTTGAGAGAATTTTGGTGGAAATGTGGAGAAAATTTTGGGGAAAATGGGGAGTTTTTGGAAGAATTTTGGGGAAAATTGGGGAATTTTGGGAGAATTTTGGTGGAAATTGGAGAAAATTTTAATAAATTATGGAATTTTGGAGAGAATTTTGGTGGAAACGCAGAGAAAATTTTGGGGAAAATTGGGGAATTTTTGGGAGAGTTTTGGTGGAAATGAGGAAATTTTGGGGAAAATTCAGGGAATTTTTGGGAGAGTTTTGGGGAAAATTGGGAAATTTTGGGAGAATTTTGGGGAAAACTGGGGAATTTTGGGGAGAATTTTGGTGGAAACACTGAGAAAATTTTGGGGAAATTGGGGAATTTTTGGGAGAGTTTTGGTGGAAATGTGGAGAAAATTTTGGGGAAAATTGGGGAAATTTTGGGAGAATTTTGGTGGAAATGTGGAGAAAATTTAGGGGAAAATTGGGGAATTTTTGGGAGAATTTTTTGTGGAAACGTGCAGGAAATTTTGGGGGAAATTGGAGAATTTTTGGGAGAGTTTTGGGGGAAATGTGGAGAAAATTTTGGGGAAAATTCGGGAATTTTTGAGAGAATTTTGGTGGAAATTTGGAGAAAATTTTGGGGAGTTTTGGGAGAATTTTGGGGAAAATTGGGGAGTTTTTGGGAGAATTTTGGGGAAAATAGGAGAGTTTTTGGGAGAATTTTGGGGAAAATTAGGGAATTTTTGGGAGTGTTTTTGTGGAAATGTGGAGAAAATTTCGGGGAGTTTTGGGGAGAATTTTGGGGAAAATTGGGGAATTTTTGGGGAGAATTTTGGGGAAAATTTGGGAATTTTTGGGGGAATTTTGGGGAAAATTGGGGAATTTTTGGGAGAATTTTGGGGAAAATCGGGGAATTTTTGGCAGAATTTTGGGGAAATTGGGGAGTTTTTGGGAGAATTTTGGGGAATTTTTGGGCAAATTTTGGGGAAACTTGGGGAATTTTGGGGAGAATTTTGGTGGAAATATGGAGAAAATTTTGGGGAAAATTGGGGAATTTCTGGGAGAGCTTTGGGGAAAATTGGGGAATTTTTGGGAGAATTTTGGGGAAAATTGGGGAAGTTTTGGGAGAATTTTGGTGGAAATGTGCAGAAAATTTTAGGAAAATTTGGGAATTTTTGGGAGAATTTTGGTGGAATTGGGGAATTTTTGGGAGAGTTTTGGTGGAAATGTGCAGAAAATTTTGGGGAAAATTGAGGAATTTTTGGGAGAGTTTTGGTGGAAATTTGGAGAAAATTTTGGGGAAAATTGGGGAAATTTTGAGTGAATTTGGGAATTTTTGGGTGTTTTTTCCCCAGTTTGAGTCACAGAATGAGGATTTGGGCTGGATTTGGGGCAGATTTTAATGGAATTTGTGTGGATTTTTATGGGAATTTTTTGGGAATTCTTCTGGAAATCCCTGTGAATGTCGGGAATTTTGGAATTTTGGGCTGAATTTGGGAATTTTTGGGTGTTTTTCCCCAGATTTGAGACGCAGAATGGGGATTTGGGATGGATTTGGGGCAGATTTTCACGGAATTTTGTGGATTTTTGGGGTTTTTTATGAGATTTTTTTGGGAATTCTTTCGGAAATCCCTGTGAATGTCGGGAATTTCGGAATTTTGGGTTGAATTTGTGAATTTTTGGGTGTTTTTCCCCAGTTTTGAGACGCAGAATGGGGATTTGGGATGGATTTGGGGCAGATTTTCATGGAATTTCTGTGGATTTGGGGATTTTTTGTGAAAATTCTTTGGTAATTTAAGGTTTTTTCAGGGAATACTTTGGGAATGTTGGGAACTGTGGAATTTTGGGAATTTTTTGTGAATTTTTGGGTGTTTTTCCCCCAGTTTGAGCTGCTGAACGCGGAGCTGGGCTGGATTTGAATGGAATTTCTGGGGATTTTGGGGATTTTTTGTAGGAATTCTTCTGGAATTTTGGGGGTTTTGTGGGAATTCTTTGGGAATGTTGGGAACTGTGGAATTTTGGGAATTCTTTGGGAATTTTGGGGGTTTTTTCCCCAGTTTTGAGACGCAGAATGAGGATTTGGGATGGATTTTGATGGAATTTGTGTTGATTTTTGGGGTTTTTTTATGAGATTTTTTTTGGGAATTCTTCTGGAAATCCCTGTGAATGTCGGGAATTTCGGAATTTTGGGTTGAATTTGGGTTTTTTTGGGTGTTTTTCCCCAGTTTGAGATGCTGAACGCGGAGCTGGGATGGATTTGGGATGGATTTTGACGGCATTTCTGTGGGTTTTTGGGGTTTCTTATGGGATTTTTTTGGGAATTCTTCTGGAAATCTCTGTGAATGTCAGGAATTTCGGAATTTTGGGTTGAATTTGGGTTTTTTTGGGTGTTTTTCCCCAGTTTTGAGATGCAGAATGGGGATTTGGGCTGGATTTGGGGCAGATTTTCACAGAATTTCTGTCAATTTTTGGTTTTTTTTTGGTTTTTTTTTTTTGTTTTTTTTTGGTTTTTTTTTTGGTGGGATTGTTTTTGGAAATTTTTGGGGAATTTTCTGTGAATTTTTGGAATTGTGGAATTTTGGGAATTTTTTGGGATTTTTTGGGTGATTTCTTCCCCGGTTAGAGCTGCTGAACATGGAGCTGGGCTGGATTTGGGATGGATTTTGATGGAATTTCTGTGAATTTTTGGGGTTTTTTAATGGGATTTTTTTGGGAAATCCCTGTGAATGTTGGGAATTGTGGAATTTTGGGCTGAATTTGTGAATTTTTGGGTGTTTTTCCCCAGTTTTGAGACGCAGTATGAGGATTTGGGCTGGATTTGGGGCAGATTTTCACGGAATTTCTGTTGATTTTTGGGGTTGTTTTTTTTTTTTTTTTGGGAAATCTTTAGGAAATCTCTGTGAATGTTGGAAATTTTGTAATTTTGGTCCGAATTTATGAATTTTTGGGTGTTTTTCCGGCAGTTTGAGCTGCTGAACGCGGAGCTGGGCTGGATTTGGGATGGATTTTGATGGACTTTCTGTGGATTTGGGGATTTTTTGTGAAAATTCTTCGGGAATTTGGGTTTTTTCAGGGAATTCTTTGGTAATGTTGGGAACTGTGGAATTTTGGGAATTCTTTGTGAATTTTTGGGTGTTTTTCTCCAGTTTTGAGACGCAGAATGAGGATTTGGGCTGGATTTGGGGTGGATTTTGATGGAATTTCTGTAGATTTTTGTGCTGGTTTTTTTTTGTGGGATTGTTTTTGGAAATTTTTGGGGAGATTTCTGTGAATTTTTGGAATTGTGGAATTTTGGGAATTCTTTGGGATTTTTTTGGGTGATTTTTTTCCCCAGTTAGAGTTGCTGAATGCGGAACTAGGCTGAATTTCTGTTGATTTCTGTGGATTTTTTTGGGAATTTTTTGGGAAATCTTTGGGAAATCTCTCTGAATGTCGGGAATTTCGGAATTTTGTGCTGAATTTGTGAATTTTTGGGTGTTTTTCCCCAGTTTTGAGATACAGAATGAGGATTTGGGCTGGATTTGGGGCAGATTTTAATGGAATTTCTGTGGATTTTTGGGGGTTTTTTTGGGATTTTTTTGGGGAATTTTTCTAGAAATCCCTGTGAATTTCGGGAATTTCGGAATTTTGGACAAATTTATGAATTTTTGGGTGTTTTTCCCCAGTTTTGAGATGCAGAATGGGGATTTGAGATGGATTTGGGATGGATTTTGATGAAATTTCTGTGGATTTTTGGGGTTTTTAATGGGATTTTTTTGGGAATTTTTCTGGAAATCCCTATAAATTTTGGGAATTCCGTAATTTTGTGTCGAATTTGTGAATTTTTGGGTGTTTTTCGGCAGTTTGAGATGCTGAACGCGGAGCTGGAGGGGAACCAGGAGCTGGCCAACTCCCGCATGGCCGAGCTGGAGAAGCTGCAGCTGGAGCTGCAGGCGGCCGTCAGGGGCCAGGAGAGGCTCAAGGTGACATTTGGGGACGTTTGGGGACATTTGGGGGGATTTTGGGACATTTGGGGGATTGGGAGGATTTGGGGACTTTTGGGGACATTTGGGGATTGGGGACATTGGGGACATTTGGGGACATTGGGGGATTTGGGGAAATTGGGGGGATTTGGGACTTTGGGGACATTTGGGGACATTTGGGGGGATTTTGGGAATTTGGGGACATTTGGGGACATTGGGGGGATTTGGGACATTTGGGGACATTGGGGACATTTGGGGACATTGGGGACGTTGGGGACATTTGGGGGGATTTGGGACTTTGGGGACATTTGGGGACATTTGGGGGATTGGGGGATTTGGGGACATTTGGGACTTTGGGGACATTTGGGGGGATTGGGGGAATTGGGGACATTTGGGATATTTGGGGACATTCGGGGATGTTGGGGGAATTTGGGACATTTGGGGACATTGGGAGGATTTTGGGGACATTTGGGGGGATTTTGGGACATTGGTTACGTTGGGGACATTTGGGGATTTTGGGAGGATTTGGGATATTTGGGGACATTGGGGACACTTGGGGGATTTTGGGACATTGGGGACATTTGGGGGGTTTGGGACTTTGGGGACATTGGGGGGACATCAGGGACGTTGGGGACATTTGGGGACATTTGGGGACATTTGGGGACATTGGGGGGATTTGGGATATTTGGGGACATTTGGGGATTTTGGGAGGATTTGGGACATTTGGGGACATTTGGGGACATTGGGGACATTGGGGACATTGGGGACATTTGGGACATTTGGGGGGTTTGGGGACATTCGGGGATTTCGGGACATTGGGGACATTGGGGGGATTTGGGGACATTTGGGATATTTGGGGACATTTGGGGACATTGGGGGGATTTGGGGCATTATGGGGATTTGGGATATTTGGGGACATTTTGGGACATTTGGGACTTTGGGGACATTTGGGGGGATTTTGGGACATTGGGGACATTTGGGGACATTTGGGGACATTGGGGACATTTGGGGATTTTGGGAGGATTTGGGACATTGGGGACATTTAGGGACATTTGGGGACATTTGTGACATTGGGGACATTTGGGATATTTGGGGGATTTGGGGGATTTGAGACATTTGGGGACATTTGGGGACATTTGGGCGGTTTGGGACATTAGGAGGATTTGGGGACACTGGGAGGATTTGGGATATTTGGGGACATTTGGGGGATTTGGGATATTTGGGGACATTCGGGGATTTCGGGGATTTGGGGACATTGGGGACATTGGGGACATTGGGGACATTGGGGACATTGGGGACATTGGGGACATCTGGGGGATTTGGGACTTTGGGGATATTTGGGGGCATTGGGGGGATTTGGGGACATTTGGGGGGATTTGGGGCATTATGGGGATTTGGGATATTTGGGGACATTTGGGTGGATTTGGGACTCAAGTGGTTCCAGGGGTCACTGAGGGGTCACTCATTGGTCACTCACTGGTCACTCATTGATCACTCATTGATCACTGATTGATCACTCAGGGGTCACTCAGTGGTCAGTGGTCAGTGGTCACTCAGGGTCACTCAGGGTCACTCATTGGTCACTCAGGGTCACTCAGGGTCACTCAGTGGTCAGTGGTCACTCATTGGTCAGGGGTCACTCAGGGGTCACTCAGTGGTCACTCAGGGGTCACTCAGGGTCACTCAGGGTCACTCAGGGTCACTCAGTGGTCAGTGGTCACTCAGGGTCACTCAGGGTCACTCAGGGTCACTCATTGGTCACTCATTGGTCACTCAGTGTCAGGGGTCACTCATTAATCACTCATTGATCACTCATTGGTCACTCAGGGTCACTCAGGGTCACTCAGGGGTCACTCAGGGTCACTCATTGATCACTCATTAATCACTCATTGGTCACTCATTGGTCACTCAGGGGTCACTCAGGGGTCACTCATTGGTCACTCAGGGGTCACTCAGTGGTCACTCAGGGTCACTCAGGGGTCACTCAGTGGTCAGTGGTCACTCAGTGGTCACTCAATGGTCACTCATTGGTCAGTGGTCACTCATTGGTCAGTGGTCACTCATTGGTCACTCAGGGTCACTCAGGGTCACTCATTGGTCACTCATTGGTCAGTGGTCCCTCAGGGGTCACTCAGGGGTCACTCAGGGGTCACTCAGGGTCACTCATTGGTCACTCAGGGGTCACTCATTGGTTACTCAGGGTCACTCAGGGTCACCCGGCCCCGCCGTGACTCGGTTTCCCCGCAGGTGGCGCTGCGCTCGCTGCCCGAGGAGGCCGTCAAGGAGGCGCTGGAGTACAAAGTGCTGCAGTCGCAGTTCTCGCTGCTCTACCACGAGAGCCTGCAGGTCAAGACGCAGCTGGACGAGGCCCGGGCGCTGCTGCTGGCCACCAAGAACAGCCACCTGCGCCACATCGAGCACATGGAGGTGGGACCCGCGTCCCCCCGTGTCCCCCCGGGGGGTCCCCGGTGGTTTTGGGGAGATTTGGGGGCGTTTGGGGTTGGTAAAGTAGGAAGGGTTGCGATTCAAGATGGCGGCCGGTGCCATAAATCCCCATCATGCCTCAATTCAAGATGGCCGCCGGAGCAATAAGTCCCATATGGCTTCATTCAATATGGCCGCCGGCGCCATAAATCCCATCATGCCTCATTCAAGATGGCCGCTGGAGACATAAATAACATCATGCCACATCCAATATGGCCGCCGGCACCATGAATCCCGTCATGCCGCAATTCAAGATGGCTGCCAGAGCGATAAATACCATAATGCTTTATCCAATATGGCTGCCAGTACTACAAATCCCATAATGCCTCATCCAATATGGCCGCCGGAGCCATAAATGCCATCATGCCTCATCCAATATGGCTGCTGGAACTACAAATCCCATAATGCCTCATTCAAAAATGGCCACTCATGCCATAAATCCCATAATGCTTCATCCAAGATGGCTGCCGGCAACATAAATCCCATCATGCTTCATCCAAGATGGCGGCCGACACCATAAATCCCATAATGCTTTATCCAATATGGCCGCCCAAGCCATAAGTCCCATCATGCGTCATCCAAGATGGCTGCTGGAACTACAAATCCCATAATGCCTCATCCAATATGGCCGCCAGAGCCATATATTTAGTAATGCCTCATCCAATATGGCTGCTGGCACCATAAATCCCATAATGCCTCATCCAAGATGGCCGCCGGCGCCATTTTGGAGACTTGGAGGTGGCGCCTGATGTCCCCAAGGGGGTCCCCTTCAGTTTTGGGGACATTTTGGGGACATTTGGGTCATTAAGTCCCAATAGTTTTGATCCAAGATGGCCGACAGAGCCATAAATCCCATCATGCCACATCCAAGATGGCCGCCGGTACTACAAATCCCATCATGCCTCATTCAAAATGGCCACTCATGCCATAAATCCCATAATGCTTCATCCAAGAGGGCCGCCAGCACATTAAATCCCATCATGCCACATCCAAGATGGCTACTTAAACTACAAATCCCATAATTCCTCATTCAAAATGGCCACTCATGCCATAAATCCCATAATGCTTCGTCCAAAATGGCCACCAAAAATTGCAAAAAAAAATCGAAAAAAAAAGGGAAAAAATGGCAAAAAATCGTTGAAAAACCACCAAAAAATTGGGAAAAAAATTCCAGAATTCCCAAAAATTCCTAAAATTCCCAAATTTTCCAGAGCGACGAGCTGGCTGGGGTGGAATCAATGGCCCCAAAAACCCAAAACAAAACAAAACAAAACAAAAAAAAATCCCCCAAAAATTCTAAACATTCCAGAAAATTCCTTTAAAAATTTCTTTAAAATTCCTTTTAAAATCCCAGAAAATTTTAGGGAATTTTTCTTTGAAATGTGAGGGAAAAAATTCAGAATAACGGAGGAAAAAATCGAAAAAAAATGGAAAAAAAATGTGAAAAAATGGCAAAAAATCATCAAAAAAACCACCAAAAATCGTGGAAAAAATTGGGGAAAAAATGGGAAAAAATTCCAAATTTCCCAAAAATTCGGGAATTTTGCAGAGCGACGAGCTGGGGGTGCAGAAGCGACTGCACACAGAGGGGATCCTTGGGACAAGGTGGAACCAATGGCCCCAAAAATCCCCAAAAAATAATAAAAATTCCTTAAAAATTTTCTCAAAAATTCCTTTAAAAATCCAAGAAAATTTTAAGGGAATTTTCTTCTAAATGTGAGGGAAAAAATTCAGATTAATGGAGGAAAAAAGCAAAATAAATAGAAAAAATTGGCAAAAAATGGTAAAAATTCGTCAAAAAACCACCAAAAATGGTGGAAAAATAAAAAAAAAATGGAAAAAAAATCCAGAATTCCCAAAAAATTCCCAAAATTCGCAAATTTTCCAGAGCGACGAGCTGGCCCAGGTGGAACCAATGGCTCCAAAAACCCAAAAAACCAAAAAAAAAATCCCCAAAAAAATTCTTAAAAATTCCAGAAAATTGCTTTAAAAATTCCTTTAAATTCCTTTACAAATTTCTCAAAATACCTTTAAAAATTTCAGAAAATTTTAAGGGAATTTTCTTTCAAATGTGAGGAAAAAAATTCGGATTAATGGCAAAAAAAAGCAAAAAAAAAAATTGAAAAAAAATGGAAAAAAATGGGAAAAAATGGCAAAAAATCTTCGAAAAACCACCAAAAATCGCAGAAAAATTGGGAAAAAAATGGAAAAAAAATTGGAAAAAAATTCCAGAATTCCCAAATTTCCAAAAATTCCGGAATTTTGCAGAGCGACGAGCTGGGGGTGCAGAAGCGGCTGCGCACGGAGGGGATCCTTGGGACAAGGTGGAACCAATGGCCCTAAAAATTCCCAAAAAATAATAAAAATTCCTTAAAAATTTTCTCAAAAATTCCTTAAAAAATCCCAGAAAATTTTAAGGGAATTTTCTTCTAAATGTGAGGGAAAAAATTCAGATTAATGGAGGAAAAAAGCAAAATAAATAGAAAAAATTGGCAAAAAATGGTAAAAATTCGTCAAAAAACCACCAAAAATGGTGGAAAAATAAAAAAAAAAATGGAAAAAAAATCCAGAATTCCCAAAAAATTCCCAAAATTCGCAAATTTTCCAGAGCGATGAGCTGGCCCAGGTGGAACCAATGGCTCCAAAAACCAAAAAAACCAAAAATAAAACAAAAAAAATCCCCCAAAAATTCTTAAAAATTCCAGAAAATTCCTTTAAAAATTCCTCAAAATTCCTTTAAAAATCCAAAAAAAATTTAGGGAATTTTTCTTCTAAATGTGAGGAAAAAAATTCAGAATAATGGAGGAAAAAAAGCAAAAAAAAAATCCAAAAAAATTGAAAAAAATGGCAAAAAATAGGAAAAAATTGTCAAAAAACCACCAAAAATCGCCAAAAAAATGCAAAAAAAATTCTAAAAAAATTCCAAAATTTCCCAAAAATTCGGGAATTTTTCAGAGCGACGAGCTGGGGGTGCAGAAGCGGCTGCGCACGGAGGTGATCCAGCTGGAGGACACGCTGGCCCAGGTGCGCAAGGAGTACGAGATGCTGCGCATCGAGTTCGAGCAGAACCTGGCGGCCAACGAGCAGGCGGGTGAGCGCACCTGGGCACACCTGGGCACACCTGGGCACACCTGGGCACACCTGGGGGCACCTGGGACGGGTAAAATTTAAAAAAAAATGGGGTTAAAAGGAGCAAAAATGGGGTTAAAAGGACAAAAAATGGGGTTAAAAGGAGAAAAAATGGGGTTTTGGGCACTGAAAATGCACCTGGGCACAGGTGAGACTCACCTGGGCACACCTGGGGGCACCTGGGCACACCTGGGGGCACCTGGGGTGGGTAAAAAGCAAAAAAAATGGGGTTAAAAGGAGCAAAAATGGGGTTAAAAGGAGCAAAAATGGGGTTAAAAGGAGCAAAAATGGGGTTTTGGGCACTAAAAACACACCTGGGCACACCTGGGCACTCACCTTGGGCACACCTGGGCACACCTGGGCACACCTGGGGGCACCTGGGCACGGCTGGGGTGGGTAAAATCCCAAAAAAATGGGGTTAAAAGGAGCAAAAATGGGGTTAAAAGGAGCAAAAATGGGATTTTGGGCACTAAAAACGCACCTGGGCACACCTGGGCACACCTGGGCACACCTGGGCACACCTGGGCACACCTGGGGTGGGTAAAACCCAAAAAAAATGGGATTAAAAGGAGCAAAAATGGGATTTGGGGCACTAAAATTGGGGTCAGGGACACCAAGGTGGGTCTGGGCACACCTGGGCACAGGTGAGACTCACCTGGGCACACCTGGGCACAGGTGGGGTGGGTAAAATTCCAAAAAAATGGGGTTAAAAGGAGCAAAAATGGGGTTAAAAGGAGCAAAAATGGGGTAAAAGGAGCAAAAATGGGATTTTGGGCACTAAAAACGCACCTGGGCACACCTGGGCACACCTGGGCACACCTGGGGTGGGTAAAATTCAAAAAAAATGGGGTTAAAAGGAGCAAAAATGGGGTTTTGGGCAGTAAAAATGGGGTCAGGGACACCCAGGTGGGTCTGGGCACACCTGGGCAGAGGTGAGACTCACCTGGGCACACCTGGGCACACCTGGGGTGGGTAAAATTTTAAAAAAAATGGGGTTAAAAGGAGCAAAAATGGGATTTTGGGCACTCAAAAAAAAAAAAGTCGGGGTTTTTTTCATTTTTTTTGGGATTTCTTTGCCTCACCTGTCTCTCACCTGTCTCACCTGTCCCAGGTGAATCCTTCAGGAGCTTTGGAGTTAAATAACTCCAATTTATTCAATTTTTGGGATAAAATTTTGGGGTTTTTTGCCATTTTTTTGAGGATTTCTTTGCCTCACCTGTCCCTCACCTGTCTCACCTGTCCCAGGTGAAATAACCCAAATTTATTCAATTTTTGGGATAAAATTTTGGGGTTTTCTTGCATTTTTTGGGGATTTCTTTTCCTCACCTGTCTCACCTGTCCCTCACCTGTCCCTCACCTTTCTCACCTGTCCCAGGTGAAATAACCCAAATTTATTCAATTTTTGGGATAAAATCTCGGGTTTTTTTGCCTTTTTCTCGGGGTTTCTTTGCCCCACCTGTCCCTCACCTGTCTCACCTGTCTGTGTCCCACGTGTCTCACCTGTCTCACCTGTCCCAGGTGAACCTTTAGGAGCTTTGGAGTGAAATGACCCCAATTTATTCAATTTTTGGGATAAAATTTGGGGGTTTTTAGCATTTTTTGGGGATTTCTTTGCCTCATCTGTCTCTCACCTGTCCCAGGTGAAATAACCCAAATTTATTCAATTTTTGGGCTAAAATCTCAGGGTTTTTTACATTTTTCTCGGGGTTTCTTTGCCCCTCACCTGTCTCTCACCTGTCCCTCCTGTGCCTCACCTGTCTCACCTGTCCAAGGTGAATCCTTTGGGAGGTTTGGAGTGATTGACCCCAATTTATTCAATTTTTGGGTTAAAATTTGGGGTTTTTTTGCATTTTTTTGGGATTTCTTTGCCTCTCACCTGTCTCACCTGTCCCACCTGTGCCTCACCTGTCGGGTCTCACCTGCAGGCCCCATTAACCGGGAGATGCGGCACCTGATCAGCTCCCTGCAGAACCACAACCACCAGCTGAAGGGCGACGTGCAGCGCTACAAGCGCAAACTGCGCGAGGTGCAGGCCGAGATCAACAAGGTGGGCGGGGCCTCCCCGGGGGGGCGTGGCCACGAATAAAAAACCACGGGGGGTGTGGCTTCAGTGGGTGTGGTCACTTAAAGTGGGTTTTGGCCCCTTTAAGAGTGGGCGTGGTCACTTTAAATGGGGTTGTGGTCCCTTTAAGAGTGGGCATGGTCACTTTAAGAGTTGGCGTGGTCACTTTAATAGTGGGTTTTGTCCCTTTAAGAGTGGGCGTGGTCACTTTAAGAGTGGGCGTGGTCACTTTAAGAGTGGGCGTGGTCACTTAAAGAGTGGGCGTGGTCACATTAAAAGGGGTGTGGTCCCTTTAAGAAAGGGTGTGGTCTCTTTAAGAACGGGCGTGCTCACTTTAAAATGGGTTTAGGTCTCTTTAAGAGTGGGCGTGGTCACTTTAAGAGTGGGCGCGGTCACTTTAAAAGGGGTTGTGGTCCCTTTAAGAGTGGGCGTGGTCACTTTAAGAATGGACATGGTCCCTTTAAGAGTGGGCGTGGTCACTTTAAGAGTGGGCGTGGTCACTTAAAGAGGGGTTGTGGTCCCTTTAAGAGTGGGCGTGTTCACTTTAAGAGTGGGCGTGGCCACTTTGAGAGTGGGCGTGGTCACTTTAAGCGTGGGCGTGGTCACTTTATGTGTGGGTGTGGTCCCTTTAAAAGTGGGCGTGGTCACTTTAAGAATGGGCGTGGTCGCTTTAAGAGTGGGCGTGGTCATTTTAAAGGGGGTTTTGGTCCCTTTAAGAGTGGGCGTGGTCCCTTTAAGAGTGGGCGTGGTCACTTTAAGAATGGGCGTGGTCCCTTTAAGAATGGGCGTGGTCACGTTAAGAGTGGACATGGTCCCTATAAGAGTGGGCGTGGTCACTTTAAGAATGGGTGTGGTCACTTTAAGAATGGGCGTGGTCTCTTTAAGAGTGGGCGTGGTCACTTTAAGAGTGGGTGTGGTCACTTTAAGAGTGGACATGGCCCCTTTAAGAGTGGGCGTGGTCACCTTAAAACCGGTTGCGGTCCCTTTAAGGCTCAGTGGGTGTGGCTAAAGGGGCGTGGCTTTACAAAAATTACCTGTGGCCCCTTTAAGAGTCGGTGGGCGTGGCTTAGAAGGGGCGGAGCCTCTTTCAAAAAGGGGGCGTGGTCCCTTTAAGAGAAACTCTGATATTTCCATGTGCGTGGTCCCTTTAAGAGTGGGCGGGGCCTCGATGGGTGTGGTTAAAAGGGGTGTGGTCCCTTTAAGAGAAACGCTGAGATTTGCATAAGGTGGAGCCTTAATGGGCGTGGTTAAAAGGGGCGTGGTCAATTTAAATGGGCGTGGCCGCTTTAAATGGGCGTGGCATTTAACTCCGCCCCCTTTTCCCTTTTAGCTCCGCCTCCAGGCCAGCGGAGCCCCGCCCCCACCCACTCAAGCCCCGCCCCCTCCCCCTTCCACCTCAGTCCCCGCCCCCTCCTCAAGCTCCGCCCCTCCCCCTGACGAAGCCCCGCCCCCTTCCCAAGCCCCGCCCCCTCCTGACGACAAAGAGGGCGTGTCCTCCTCAGGCCCCGCCCCCTCCCAAGACCCGCCCCCCAAACCCGCCCCTCCCCCGCCCAAAGAGGAAGAGGAGGAGCCCCCCACAGGCCCCGCCCCCACCCCAAGCCCCGCCCCCTCCCAAGCCCCGCCCCCTCCCCGCCCTCTGGCCCCGCCCCCTCCCAGGCCACGCCCCGAGCGGGGGGCGGGGCGGGAGCGGCCCAAGGGCGGAGCCGAGGAGGGGAAGAAGAAGGACTCGGAGGTGCTGAAGCAGCTGAGGGCGGAGCTCAAGTGAGTAGAGGCGGGGGTATGCAAATGAGATGCTAATGAGGGGCGTGGGAGGGGTCCCGTGGGGGTGCTGAGGAGATTTGGGGGGGTTCAAAGGGGATTTGGGGGCGGTTTAAGGGGATTTTTTGGGGGTTTGGGAGGGGTTTGGGGGGTTTAAAGGGGGTTTTATGCAAATGAGATGCAAATGAGGGGCGTGGGAGGGGTCCTGTGTGGGATTAGAGGCGATTAGGGGGGGTTTGGAGGGGATTTGGGGGAGGTTTAAGGGGATTTGGGGTCGGTTTAAGGGGAATTTGGGGGGTTTTGGAAGGGGTTTGAGTGGGTTTTATGCAAATGAGATGCAAATGAGGGGCGTGGGAAGGGTCCCGGGTGGGATTAGAGGCGATTAGAGGGGGTTTGGAGGGGATTTGGGGGAGGTTAAAAGGGATTTTGGGGGGTTTTGGGAGGAGTTATGGGGGTTTAAAGGCGTGCCTATGCAAATGAGATGCTAATGAGGGATGTGGGATGGTTCAGGGAGAAGTTCTGGGAGGTCTTAGGGGGATTTTAGGGAGAATTTTGGGGGATTTTGGGGGACTTGGTGGTAATTAACAGTGGCTTAGTAAGCATTAAAGGGGTATTTATGCAAATGAGATGCTAATGATGTGCATGGGAGGGGTCCTGGGCAGGTGTTGAGGCGATTTGGGGGAGAGCTAAGGGAAGTTTTGGGAGATTTAAGGGGATTTTTGGGGATTTATGAGGGGTTTGAGGGGTTTAAAGGGGTGTTTATGCAAATGAGATGCTAATGGGGGACATTAAATAGTTCAGGGAGGGATCCTGAGAGGTTTTAGGGGGATTTTGGCGATTTGGGGACATTTTGGGGGGATTTGGGGGTAAATAACCTTGGCTTAGTACACATTAAGGGGTATTTATGCAAATGAGATGCAAATGAGGTGTGTGGGAGGGGTGCCGGGGGGGTGCTGAGGCGATTTGGCGGGGGTTGGAGGGGATTTGGGGGAGGTTTAAGGGGATTTTGGAGAGGTTTAAGGTGATTTCCGGGGGTTTTAAGGGGTGATTATGCAAATGAGATGCTAATGAGGGGCATGAAATAGTTTAGGGAGGGGTCCTGGGAGGTTTTAGGGGGATTTTAGGGAGAATTTTGGTGATTTGGGGACATTTTCGGGGGGATTTGGGGGTAATTGACAGTGGGTTAGAAAGCGGTCAAGGGGTATTTATGCAAATGAGATGCTAATGAGGGATGTGGGATGGTTCAGGGACGGGTTCTGGGAGGTCTTAGGGGGATTTTTGAGAGATTTTGGAGTTTTTGGGAGATTTTAGGGGAATTTGGGGCAATTTAGACTGACTTAGAAAGTGGTCAAGGGGTATTTATGCAAATGAGATGTAAATCAGATGGAAATGATCCCCCAAAAAGGCGCATGAGAAGCAGGAGGTGAAATTTGGGGTGGATTTTTGGGGCTTTTTTTAGGGGGTTTTGGGGTGAAATTAAAGGGGTGGAGCCAAATAAATGGGCGTGATCACAGAATATGCAAATGAGATGGAAATTAGATGCAGATTTAGCGAGGAAAGCGCAGGAAATCACAGGGTCAATTTTTGGGTCCTTTTCATATTGATTTTTGGAGGTTTTGGGGGCGAATAAAAAGGGTGGAGCCAAATAAATGGGCGTGATAACTATGAATATGCAAATGAGATGGAAATGAGATGCAGATTCAACGAGGAAGGTGCAGGAAATCAAATTCCAGGGTCAATTTTTGGGTCATTTTGGGGCCGATTTTTGGGGGATTTTGAAGGAATAAAAGGGGTGGAGCCAAATGGATGGGCATGATAACTATAAATATGCAAATGAGATGGAAATTAGATACCGGTTTTGCGGGAAAAGCGCAGGAAATCAAATTTGGGGTCGATTTTTACGGGCATTTTGGGGCCAATTTTTGGGGGTTTTGGGGTGAAATTAAAGGGGTGGAGCCAAATAAATGGGCGTGATCACCATGAATATGCAAATGAGGTGGAAATGAGACGCAGATTCAGCGAGGAAGGCGCAGGAAATCAAATTCGGGGTCGATTTTTGGGTCATTTCTGGGCCAATTTTTGGGGGTTTTGGGTAGAAATAAAAGGGGTGAAGCTAAATGGATGGGCATGATAACTATGAATATGCAAATGAGATGGAAATTAGATACCAGTTTTGCAGGAAAAGTGTAGGAAATCAAATTTGGGGTCGATTTTTAAGGGCATTTTGGGGCCAATTTTTGCGGGTTTTGGGGTGAAATTAAAGGGGTGGAGCCAAATAGCTGCGTGATCGCTATGAATATGCAAATGAGATGGAAATGAGATGCAGATTCAGCGAGGAATGTGCAGGAAATCAAATTCAGGGGTCGATTTTTGGGTCATTTCGGGGCCGATTTTTGGGGGATTTTTAAGGAATAAAAGGGGTGGAGCCAAAGGGACGGTGGTGTCAGGTTCGGGATATGCAAATGAGATGCAAATGAGGCGCAGATTTAGCTAGGAAAGTGCAGGAAATCAAATTCTGGGGTCAATTTTTGGGTCATTTCTGGGTCGATTTTTGGGGGATTTTTAAGGAAAAAAAGGGGTGGAGCCAAATGGATGGGCATGATAACTATGAATATGCAAATGAGATGGAAATTAGATACCGGTTTTGCGGGGAAAGTGCAGGAAATCAAATTTGGGGTCGATTTTTAAGGTCATTTCGGGGCCGATTTTTGGAGGTTTTGGGGTGAAATTAAAGGGGTGGAGCAAAATAAATTTACAAGACCACTGAATATGCAAATGAGATGGAAATGAGATGCAGATTCAGCGAGGAAGGCGCAGGAAATCAAATTCTGGGGTCGATTTTTGGGTCATTTTGGGGCCGATTTTTGGGGGATTTTTAAGGAATAAAAGGGGTGGAGCCAAAGGGACGGCGGTGTCATGTTACGAATATGCAAATGAGATGCAAATGAGATGCAAACGCCCCAGGAAGGCGCAGGAGAACCAGAAGGAGATGAAGCTGCTGCTGGACATGTACAAATCGGCGCCCAAAGAGCAGCGGGACAAGGTGACCCTCATGGCCGCCGAGAGGAAGAGCAAGGCCGAGGTAATTAACGCTAATTAATGCTAATTAGGCGCTCATTAACACCACAGGATGGGTTCGTGCAGTGGCACATTCTAATGAGATGTTAATGAGCTGTTAATGGGTTTATTTGAGGTTGTGCAAGGCAAAAAATGGGATGAAATGAGGGGATTCATATGCTAATTAATGCTAATTAGGCGGTCATTAACACCACGGGATGGGTTCCTGCAGTGGTGCATCCTAATGAGATGTTAATGAGATGTTAATGGGTAATTAGAGGTTGTGCAAGGCAAAAAATGGGATGGAATAAGGAGAATCATATGCTAATTAATGCTAATGAGGCTTTAATTAATGCTGTGGAAGTTCTGTTTCCTTGTTAATGCTAATGAGGTGTTAATGAAGTGTTAATTGGCTGTTAATGAATCATTAGGGCTCGTTAGCGACATGAAAATGGGGGTATTAAGAGGAAATATTAGTAATGAGATGCTAATTAATGCTAATGAGGTGCTCATTAAAGGCCACAAGTCGGGTTCCTGAAGTAGTGGCTCCTAATGAGATGTTAATGAGCTGTTAATTGGTAATTAGGAGTTGTTCGCAGCCAAAAAATGGGATCAAATAAGAGGAATGAATAAATGTTAATGATTAATTAATGATTAATTAATGATAATTAATGAGCCGGAGGAGCGCGAGCACCGCCAGAACAAGAAGCTCCCGTTCATTACTGTGGGTTCATTAATGAACCATGGTTAATCGCTGATTAATGAGTGGCTCATTAGGGATTCATTAAGGACTAATTAGCATTAATTAGCGCTAATTAACACTAATTAACGAGCTGGAGGAGCTGTGGGGGTGCTGGAGGAGCGCGAGCGCCGCGAGAACAAGAAACTCCCATTGGTTACCATAGTTAATCACCAATTAATAAACGGCTCATTAGGGATTTATTAATGACTAATTAACATTAATTAACACTAATTAGCATTAATTAACACTAATTAACGAGGCGGAGGAGCTGCAGAAGTGCTGGAGGTGTGGGAGCACTGCCAGAAAAAGAAACTCCTGTTTATTACTGTGGTTTCATTAATGAACCGTGGTTAATTGCCAATTGATAAAAGGCTCGTTAATGGTTAATTAACACTAATTAACGATTAATTACCGAGCTGGAGGAGCTGCGGGGGCGCTGGCGGGAGCTGGAGGAGCGCGAGCGCCGCCAGAACAAGAAGTTCCCGTTCATTACCGTGGGTTCATTAATGAACTGTGGTTAATTGTGGATTGATGAGCGACTCATTAGGGATTCATTAATGACTAATTAGCATTATTTAACACTAATTAACACTAATTAATGAGCTGGAGGAGCTTCAGGGGCACTGGAGGAGCGCGAGCACCTCCAGAACAAGAAGCTCCTGTTAATTACCATGGATTCATTAATGAACCGTGGTTAATTGGGGATTGCTGAGCGACTCATTAAGGATTCATTAATGACTAATTAACATAAATAACGGTTAATTAATGAGCTGGAGGAGCTCTGGGGGTGCTGGAGGAGCAAAAGCGCCACAAGAACAAGAAGCGCCCATTGGTTACCATAGTTAATCACCGATTAATAAGCGGCTCATTAGGGATTCATTAATGACTAATTAGCACTAATTAACACTAATTACCGAGCTGGAGGAGCTGCGGGGGCGCTGGCGGGAGCTGGAGGAGCGCGAGCGCCACGAGAACAAGAAGTTCCCATTGGTTACCGTGGGTTCATTAACGAACCGTGGTTAATTGGGGATTGATGAGTGCCTTATTAGGGATTCATTAAGGAGTAATTAACATTAATCAACACTAATTAACACTAATTAACGAGCTGGAGGAGCTCTGGGGGCGCTGGAGGAGCACAAGTGCCGCCAGAACAAGAAGCTTCTGTTCATTACCGTGGGTTCATTAACGAGCTGTGGTTAATCGCTGATTGATGAGCGGCTCATTAGGGATTCATTAAGGACTAAATAACATTAATTAACAGTAATTAACACTAATTAACGAGCTGGAGGAGCTCTGGGGGCGCTGGAGGAGCGCGAGCGCCACGAGAACAAGAAGCTCCCATTCATTACCGTGGGTTCATTAATGAACCGTAGTTAATTGGGGATTGATGAGCGGCTCAATAGGGATTCATTAATGACTAATTAACACTAATTAACACTAATTAACACTAATTAATGAGCTGGAGGAGCTGTGGGCGTGCTGGAGGAGCGCGAGCGCCGCCAGAAAAAGAATCTCCCGTTCATTGCTGTGGTTGACTGGGGATTGATTAACGCCTCATTAGGGATTCATTAATGACTAATTAACCTAATTACCAATTAATTAATTAGCTGGAGGAGCTGCGGGGGCGCTGGTGGGAGCTGGAGGAGCGCAAGCGCCGCGAGAACAAGAAACTCCTGTTCATTACCGTGGGTTCATTAATGAACCGTAGTTAATTGTGGATTGATGAGCGGCTCATTAGGGATTCATTAAGGACTAAATAACATTAATTAACACTAATTAACACTAATTAACGAGCTGGAGGAGCTCTGGGGGTGCTGGAGGAGCGCGAGCGCCGCAAGAACAAGAAGCTCCCATTCATTACCATGGGTTCATTAATGAACCGTGGTTAATTGGGGATTGATGAGCAGCTCATTAGGGATTCATTAATGACTAATTAACATAAATAACGGTTAATTAATGAGCTGGAGGAGCTCTGGGGGTGCTGGAGGAGCGCAAGCGCCGTGAGAACAAGAATCTCCCATTCATTACCATGGATGACTGGGGATTGATTAACTCTCATTAGGGATTCATTAATGACTAATTAAGAGTAATTAACACTAATTAACACTAATTAAAAAGCTGAAGGAGCTGCAGGGGCACTGGAGGAGCGCGAGCGCTGCGAGAACAAGAAGCTCCTATTCATTACCATGGGTTCATTAACGAACCGTAGTTAATTGCCGATTGATAAAAGGCTCGTTAATGGTTAATTAACACTAATTACCAATTAATTAACGAGCTGGAGGAGCTGCGGGGGCGCTGGCGGGAGCTGGAGGAGCGCGAGCGCCGCGAGAACAAGAAGCTGGCGGACGAGGAGGCGCTGCGGCGGCTGCGGCTCAGCGAGGAGCAGATCGAGCACCTGCAGCGGCGGCTGGCGGCCACCAAGCAGGTGAGACTCACCTGGGGGCACCTGGGCACACCTGGGCACACCTGGGGGCACCTGGGGGCACCTGGGGTGGGTAAAATGCAAAAAAAACGGGGTTAAAAGGAGCAAAAATGGGGTTAAAAGGAGCAAAAATGGGATTTTGGGGCACTAAAAATGGGGTCAGGGACACCCAGGTGGGTCAGGGCACACCTGGGCACAGGTGAGGTTCACCTGGGCACACCTGGACACACCTGGGGTGGGTAAAATGCAAAAAAAACGGGGTTAAAAGGAGAAAAAATGGGGTTAAAAGGAGCAAAAATGGGATTTTGGGCACTAAAAATGCACCTGGGCACACCTGGGCACACCTGGGGGCACCTGGGCACGGCTGGGGTGGGTAAAACGCAAAAAAAACGGGGTTAAAAGGAGCAAAAATGGGATTTTTGGATACTGAAAACACACCTGGGCACACCTGGGCACAGCTGGGGAGGGTGAAATGCAAAAAAAACGGGGTTAAAAGGAGCAAAAATGGGGTTAAAAGGAGTAAAAATGGGATTTGGGGCACTAAAAACACACCTGGGCACACCTGGGCACACCTGGGCACTCACCTGGGGGCACCTGGGCACACCTGGGCATGGCTGGGGTGGGTAAAACGCAAAAAAGACGGGGTTAAAAGGAGCGAAAATGGGATTTTGGGCACTAAAAATGGTGTCAGGACACACCTGGACACAGGTGAGACTCACCTGGGGGCACCTGGGCACACCTGGGGGCACCTGGGCACACCTGGGGGCACCTGGGCACACCTGGGCACAGCTAGGGTGGGTAAAACGAAAAAAAAATGGGGTTAAAAGGAGCAAAAATGGGGTTGAAATGAGCAAAAATGGGATTTTGGGCACTAAAAACACACCTGGGCACACCTGGGCACAGCTGGGAGGGGAAGAAGGAAAAAACCCGGTCAAAATAGGGTGAAAAATGGGGATTTTGGGGGCACCTGGGCACACCTGGGCACACCTGGGCACACCTGGGCACACCTGGGCACTCACCTGGGCACACCTGGGGTGGGTAAAACGAAAAAAAAATGGGGTTAAAAGGAGCAAAAATGGGATTTTGGGTACTAAAAATGGGGTCAGGACACACCTGGACACAGGTGAGACACACCTGGGCACACCTGGGCACTCACCTGGGAGGGGAAGAAGGAAAAAAACCCGGTGGAAATGGGGTGAAAAATGGGGATTTTGGGGGGTTTTGGGGGTACCTGGGCACACCTGGGCACACCTGGGGTGGTAAAACGCAAAAAAAATGGGGTTAAAAGGAGCAAAAATGGGGTTTTGGGGCACAGCTGGGGGCACCTGGGCACACCTGGGCACAGCTGCCCACCCCACCTGCTGACGGCGGCCATCTTGCCTTCCCCACTGATGGCAGCCATCTTGCCTGGCAGCCATTCCTCCTTCCCCACTCCTGGAAGCCATCTTGCCTTTCCCGCCGCCGGCAGCCATCTTGCCCACCCCACCTGCCACCAGCGGCCATCTTGCCCACCCCGCCTACCGACGGCCATCTTGCCTAGCCCCACTGATGGCAGCCATCTTGCTTTCCCTACTCACAACAGCCATCTTGCCTTCCCCGCTGACAGCGGCCATCTTGCCTTTCCTGCTGACGGCCATCTTGCCCACTCCCACTTCCGGCGGCCATCTTGCCCACCCCCTCACTGGCGGCCATCTTCCCTTCCCCGCTGACGGCAGCCATCTTGCCCTCCCTACTCATGGCGGCCATCTTGCCTTCCCTACTCATGGCAGCCATCTTGCCCACCCCACCTGCCGCTGGCAGCCATCTTTCCCACCCCACTCCTTGCAGCCATCTTGCCTAGCCCGCTAGCCAATGGTGGCCATCTTGCCTGGCAGCCATCTTGCCCACCCCCCCACCGGCAGCCATCTTGCCTTCCCCACCACCGGCAGCCATCTTGCCTTCCCCACTGCTGGCGGCCATTTTTGCCCACCCCATCTGCCAACAGCGGCCATCTTGCCTTCCTCACTCCTGGCAGCCATCTTGCCTGGCCCCACCGCCGGCAGCCATCTTGCCTTCCCCACTACCGGCAGCCATCTTGCCCTCCCTACTCATGGCGGCCATCTTACCTAGCCCCACTGATGGCAGCCATCTTGCCTGGCAGCCATCTTGCCGACCCCCACTTCCGACAGCCATCTTACCCACCCCCCCGCCGACGGCCATCTTGCCCACCTCACCGGCAGCCATCTTGCCCACCCCACTTCTGGCAGCCATCTTGCCTGGCAGCCATCTTGCCCTCCCCGCTGACAGCGCCGTGTCTCCGTGCCGGGCAGGAGGAGGAGGCGCTGCTGTCGGAGATGGACGTGACGGGCCAGGCCTTCGAGGACATGCAGGAGCAGAACCTGCGGCTGCTGCAGCAGCTGCGCGAGAAGGACGACGCCAACTTCAAACTGATGTCGGAGCGCATCAAAGCCAACCAGATCCACAAACTGCTGCGCGAGGAGAAGGACGAGCTGGCCGAGCAGGTGCTGGCACTCAAGGCACAGGTGAGAGGCCCAGAAGGCATTAATTAGTCATTTATTAGTCATTAATTAATTATTAATAGGCGTTAATAGCTGTTTATTAGTTATTAATAGCATTTATTAGCAATTTATTAGTTATTAATAGGGATTAGTGACCAGCAGGAGCACGTGCTTGCCCTCAAGGCCCAGGTGAGAGTCCCAGAAGTCATTAATTAGTCAATTATTAGTAATTAATTAATTTTTAATAGGTATTAATAGCTGTTTATTAGTTATTAATAATGTTTATTAGGTGTTTAATAGCCATTAATAGCCATTTATTAGTTATTAATAGGTGTTATTGGTTGTATATTAGTTATTAATAGGGTTTACTAGCAGTTTATTGGGTTTTAATAACCATTAATGAGCTGGCCGAGCAGGTGCTGGCCCTCAAGGCCCAGGTGAGAGCCCCGAAATTCGTTAATTAGTCATTAATTAGTCATTAATTAATTTTTAATAGGTGTTAATAGCTATTTATTAGTTATTAATTACATTTATTAGCTGGTTAATACCCATTGATAGGTATTTAATAATGATTAATAATGTTTATTAGGTGTTTAATAGCCATTATTAGCCATTTATTAGTTACTAATAGTTTTTATTAGTTGTATATTAGTTATTTATAGGGTTTATGTGCTACTTATTAGGTATTAATAGGGATTAATGAGCTGGCCGAGCAGGTGCTGGCCCTCAAGGCACAGGTGAGAGGCCCAGAAGTCATTAATTAGTCATTAATTAGGCATTAATTAATTAATAATAGGTGTTAATAGCTATTTATTAGTTATTAATAATGTTTATTAGGTGTTTAATAGCCATTAATAGCCATTTATTAGTTATTAATAGGTTTTATTAGTTGTATATTAGTTATTAATAGGGTTTATTAGCAGTTTATTGAGTTTTAATAGCCATTAATGAGCTGGCCGAGCAGGTGCTGGCCCTCAAGGCCCAGGTGAGAGCCCTGAAATTCATTAATTAGTCATTTGTTAGTCAATAATTAATTTTTAGTAGGCGTTAATAGCTATTTATTAGTTATTAATAATGTTTATTAGGTGGTTAATAGCCATTAATAGGTATTTAAAAATTATTAATAATGTTTATTAGGTGGTTAATAGCCATTATTAGCCATTTATTAGTTACTAATAGTTTTTATTAGTTGTATATTAGTTATTAATAGGGTTTATTAGGCATTAATAGCCATTAATGAGCTGGCCGAGCAGGTGCTGGCCCTCAAGGCACAGGTGAGACCCCCGAAATTCGTTAATTACTTATTAATTAGTCATTAATTAATTATTAATAGGCGTTAATAGCTATTTATTAGTTATTAATAAGGTTTATTAGCTGGCTAATAGCCATTAATAGGTATTTAATAGTGATTAATAAGGTTTATTAGCTGGCTAATAGCCATTAATAGCCATTTATTATTTATTAATAGAGTTTATTAGCTGTATATTAGTTATTAATAGGGCTTATTAGTTGTATATTAGTTATTAACAGGGTTTTTTAGCTATTTATTAGGTATTATTAGGGATTAATGAGCTGCCTGAGCAGGTGCTGGCCCTCAAGGCACAGGTGAGAGCCCCAGAAGTCATTAATTACTTATTAATTACTAATTAATTAATTATTAATAGGCGTTAATAGCTGTTTATTAGTTATTAATAATGTTTATTAGGTGGTTAATAGCCATTAATAGGTATTTAATAATTATTAATAAGGTTTATTAGGTGTTTAATAGCCATTTATTAGTTATTAATAGGGTTTGTTAGTTATATATTAGTTATTAATAGGGTTTATTAGCTTTTTATTACTCATTAATAGGGATTAATGAGCTGGCCGAGCAGGTGCTGGCCCTCAAGGCACAGGTGAGACCCCCGAAATTTATTAATTAGTCATTAATTAGGCATTAATTAATTTTTAATAGGCATTAATAGCTGTTTATTAGTTATTAATAGCGTTTATTAGCAATTTATTAGTTATTAATAGGGATTAGTGACCAGGAGGAGCACATGCTGGCCCTCAAGGCGCAGGTGAGACTCCCAAAATTCATTTATTAGTCATTAATTAATTATTAATAGGAGCCCAGTGAGAAAAATTAGGACTCAATTAGCACTAATAATTGTCTAATAATCCCCTAATTTTGGCTATAAACGCCGTTATTTTGGCTATTAACGCGCCGATTTCGCTAATTAGCACTAATTAACAATTAATTAACCACCTGCACAGGTGGAGGCGCAGCTGCAGGTGGTGCAGGAGCCCAATGAGATAAATTAGGACTCAATTACCCCTAATAGTTGTCTAATAATGAGCTAATTTTGTCTATAAACGCCATTATTTTGTCTATTAACGAGCCGATTTCACTAATTAGCGCTAATTAGCGAATAATTAACCACCTGCACAGGTGGAGGCGCAGCTGCAGGTGGTGCAGGAGCCCAATAGGATTAATTAGGACCTAAATACTGCTAATAATGAGCTAATAACCCCCTAATTTCAGCTATAAACACCATTATTTTGGTTATTAACGAGCCGATTTCACTAATTAGCACTAATTAACAATTAATTAATCACCTGCGCAGGTGGAGATGGAGCTGCAGGTGGTGCAGAGGTGTTAATTAATTGGATCAGACGTTAGTTACTGCTAATAATTGTCTAATAATCCTTTAATTTTGGCTATAAATGCCGTTATTTTGGCTATTAACGAGCCGATTTCGCTAATTACCGCTAATTACCAATTAATTAATCACCTGTTCAGGTGGAGGCGCAGCTGCAGGTGGTGCAGGAGCCCAATGAGTTAAATTAGGAGTCAATTAACGCCAATAATTGTCTAATAATCCCTTAATTTTGGCTATAAACGCCGTTATTTTTTCTATTAATGAGCTGATTTCTCTAATTAGCGCTAATTAACAATTTATTAACCGCCCGGGCAGGTGGAGGCGCAGCTGCAGGTGGTGCAGGAGCCCAATAGGATTAATTAGGACCTAAATACTGCTAATAATGAGCTAATAACCCCCTAATTTCAGCTATAAACGCCATTATTTTGGCTATTAACAAGCCGATTTCGCTAATTAATGCTAATTACTGATTAATTAACCACCTGGGCAGGTGGAGGCGCAGCTGCAGGTGGTGCAAGAGCCCAGTGAGATTAATTCGGAGTCAATTGCTGCTAATAATTGTCTAATAATGCCCTAATTTTGGTTATAAATGCTGTTATTTTGGCTATTAATGAGCCGCTTTCGCTAATTAGCGCTAATTACCGATTAATTAATCACCCGTGCAGGTGGAGGCGCAGCTGCAGGTGGTGCAGAAGCTGGAGGAGAAGGAGCGGGGGCTGCAGAGCGCGTTGGCCGCGGTGGAGAAGGAGCTGAGCCTGCGCTCGCAGGCGCTGGAGCTGCACAAGAGGAAGGTGAGGGACAGGTGGGCACAGGTGTGCCCAAAATATGCCCAAAATCTGCCCAAAATGGGCCAAAAATATCCCCCAGGTGTGCCCAAAATATGCCCAAAATCTGCCCAAAATGTGCCCCAAAATATCCCCCAGGTGTGCCCAAAATCTGCCCAAAATCTGCCCCAGGTGTGCCCAAAATGTGCCCAAAATGTGCCCCAAAATCTGCCCAAAATATCCCCCAGGTGTGCCCAAAATCTGCCCAAAATCTGCCCCAGGTGTGCCCAAAATGTGCCCAAAATGTGCCCCAAAATCTGCCCAAAATATCCCCCAGGTGTGTCCAAAAGTGCCCAAAATATCCCCCAGGTGTGCCCAAAATCTGCCCAAAATCTGCCCAAAATCTGCCCAAAATATCCCCCAGGTGTGCCCAAAATAACCCCCAGGTGTGCCCAAAATCTGCCCAAAATGTGCCCAAAATGTGCCCAAAATCTGCCCAAAATGTGCCCAAAATGTGCCCAAAATATCCCTCAGGTGTGCCCAAAATCTGTCCAAAATGTGCCCAAAATGTGCCCCAAAATATCCCCCAGGTGTGCCCAAAATGTGCCCAAAATATACCCCAGGTGTGCCCAAAATCTGCCCAAAATCTGCCCAAAATCTGCCCAAAATATACCCCAAAATGTGCCCCAGGTGTGCCAAAAATCTGCCCAAAATGTGCCCAAAATCTGCCCAAAATATCCCCCAGGTGTGCCCAAAATGTGCCCCAAAATATACCTCAGGTGTGCCCAAAATGTGCCCCCAGGTGTGCCCAAAATCTGCCCAAAATCTGCCCAAAATGTGCCCAAAATGTGGCCCAAAATATCCCCCAGGTGTGCCCAAAATCTGCCCAAAATGTGCCCAAAATGTGCCTAAAATGTGCCCAGAATCTGCCCAAAATCTGCCCAAAATGTGCCCAAAATGTGCCCAAAATGTGCCCCAGTTGTGACCAAAATGTGCCCAAAATATCCCACAGGTGTGCCCAAAATCTGCCCCAAAATATACCTCAGGTGTGCCCAAAATCTGCCCAAAATCTGCCCAAAATGTGCCCCAGGTGTGCCCAAAATGTGCCCAAAATCTGCCCAAAATGGGCCAAAAATGTGCCCAAAATGGGCCCAAAATCTGCCCAAAATGTGCCCCAGGTGTGCCAAAAATCTGCCCAAAATGTGCCCAAAATGTGCCCCAGGTGTGCCCAAAATCTGCCCAAAATATCCCCCAGGTGTGCCCAAAATCTGCCCAAAATATCCCCCAGGTGTGCCCAAAATGTGCCCAAAATGTGCCCAAAATGTGCCCAGGTGTGCCCAAAATGGGCCCAAAATAACCCCCAGGTGTGCCCAAAATCTGCCCAAAATGTGTCCAAAATATCCCCCAGGTGTGCCCAAAATCTGCCAAAATGTGCCCAAAATCTGCCCAAAATCTGCCCAAAATGTGCCCAAAATGTGCCCAAAATCTGCCCAAAATCTGCCCAAAATGTGCCCAAAATGTGCCCAAAATCTGCCCCAGGTGTGCCCAAAATCTGCCCAAAATCTGCCCAAAATGTGTCCCAGGTGTACCCAGGTGTGCCCAAAATATCCCCCAGGTGTGCCCAGGTGCCTTTGGCTGTGCCCAGGTGCCCCCAGGTGTGCCCAGGTGTATCTCAGGTGTACCCAGGTGTATCTCAGGTGTGCCCAGCTGTGCCCAGCTGTGCCCAGGTGCCCCCAGGTGTGCCCAGCTGTGCCCAGGTGTATCTCAGGTGTGCCCAGGTGTGCCCAGGTGTATCCCAGGTGCCCCCAGCTGTGCCCAGGTGTATCCCAGGTGTATCTCAGGTGTGCCAGGTGTGCCCAGGTGTGCCCAGGTGTATCTCAGGTGAGCCCAGGTGTATATCAGGTGTACTTTAGACAGACCCAGGTGTATGTGAGTGCCCAGGTGAGTGCCCAGGTGTATCCCAATGGATCTCAGGTGTGCCCAGGTGTGTCTTAGTTATACCCAGGTGTATCTTAGGTGTGCCCAGGTGCCTTTGGGTGTGCTCAGGTGTGCCCAGGTGTATCTCAGGTGTGCCCAGGTGCGCCCAGGTGTGCCCAGGTGCGCCCAGGTGTGCCCAGGTGTGCCCAGGTGTGCCCAGGTGTGTCTCAGGTGTGTCTCAGGTGTATTTTAGACAGACCCAGGTGTATGTGAGTGCCCAGGTCAGTGCCCAGCTGTGCCCAGGTGTGTTGCAATAGATCTCAGGTGTGCCCAGGTGTGCTCAGGTGTATCTCAGGTGTGCCCAGGTGCGTGTTAGTTATACCCGTGTGTATATTAGGTGTGCCCAGGTGTGCCCAGGTGTATCCCCATGGATCTGAGGTGCCCCCAGGTGTATCTCAGCTGTGCCCAGGTGTGCCCAGGTGTCTCTCAGATGTGCCCAGGTGCCCCCAGGTGTGCCCAGGAGTATCTCAGGTGCCCCCAGGTGTATCTCAGGTGTGCCCAGGTGTACCCAGCTGTGCCCAGGTGTATCTCAGGTGTATTTTAGCTGTGCCCAGGTGTGCCCAGGTGTGCCCAGGTGTATCTCAGGTGCCCCCAGGTGTATCCCAGGTGTGCCCAGCTGTGCCCAGCTGTGCCCAGGTGTGCCCAGGTGTATCTCAGGTGCCCCCAGCTGTGCCCAGGTGTGCCCAGGTGTATCTCAGGTGCCCCCAGCTGTGCCCAGGTGTGCCCAGGTGTATCTCAGGTGCCCCCAGCTGTGCCCAGGTGTGCCCAGGTGTATCTCAGGTGCCCCCAGCTGTGCCCAGCTGTGCCCAGGTGTATCTCAGGTGTCCCCACAGGCGGTGGAGGCGGCGCAGCTGGCGGAGGACCTGCGGGCGCAGGGGGAGCAGGTGCATGCGCGGCTGCGGGAGCTGCGGCTGTGCCCAGGTGTGCCCAGGTGCCCCCAGGTGTGCCCAGGTGTATCTCAGGTGCCCCCAGGTGTGCCCAGGTGTATCTCAGGTGCCTTTGGGTGTGCCCAGATGCCCCCAGGTGTATCTCAGGTGTGCCCAGCTGTGCCCAGGTGTATCTCAGGTGCCCCCAGGTGTATCTACGGTGTGCCCAGGTGTGCCCAGGTGTGCCCAGGTGCCCCCAGCTGTGCCCAGGTGTGCCCAGGTGTATCTCAGGTGCCCCCAGGTGTATCTCAGCTGTGCCCAGGTGTGCCCAGGTGTATCTCAGGTGTGCCCAGGTGTGTCTTAGTTATACCCAGGTGTATCTTAGGTGTGCCCAGGTGTATTCCAATGGATCTCAGCTGTGCCCAGGTGTATCCCAGGTGTGCCCAGGTGTATCTCAGCTGTGCCCAGGTGTGCCCAGGTGTGCCCAGGTGTATCTCAGGTGTGCCCAGGTGTGTCTTAGTTATACCCAGGTGTATCTTAGGTGTGCCCAGGTGTATTCCAATGGATCTCAGCTGTGCCCAGGTGTATCCCAGGTGTGCCCAGGTGTATCTCAGCTGTGCCCAGGTGTATCCCAGGTGTGCCCAGGTGCCCCCAGGTGTATCCAAGGTGTGCCCAGCTGTGCCCCAGGTGTGCCCAGGTGTGCCCAGGTGTGCCCAGGTGTGCCCAGGTGTATCTCAGGTGTGCCCAGGTGTATCTCAGGTGTGCCCAGGTGTATCTCAGGTGTGCCCAGGTGTATCTCAGGTGCCCCCAGGTGTATCTCAGGTGTATCCCACAGGCGGTGGAGGCGGCGCAGCTGGCGGAGGACCTGCGGGCGCAGGGGGAGCAGGTGCATGCGCAGCTGCGGGAGCTGCAGCTGTGCCCAGGTGTGCCCAGGTGTACCCAGGTGTACCCAGGTGTGCCCAGGTGTGCCCAGCTGTATCTCAGGTGTATCCCAGCTGTGCCCAGCTGTGCCCAGGTGTGCCCAGGTGTATCTCAGGTGTGCCCAGCTGTGCCCAGGTGTGCCCAGGTGTGCCCAGGTGTATCTCAGGTGTACCCAAGTGCCCCCAGGTGTGCCCAGGTGTGTCTCAGGTGTATTTTGGACAGACCCAGGTGTATGTGAGTGCCCAGGTGAGTGCCCAGCTGTGCCACAGGTGTGTGTTAGTTATACCCAGGTGTATATTAGGTATACCCAGGTGTGCCCAGGTGTATCTCTGGTGTGCCCAGGTGTATCTCAGGTGTGCCCAGGTGTGCCCAGGTGTATCTCAGGTGTATTTTAGACAGACCCAGGTGTATGTGAGTGCCCAGGTGAGTGCCCAGCTGTGCCACAGGTGTATCCCAATGGATCTCAGGTGTTCCCAGGTGTGCCCAGGTGTGTGTTAGTTATACCTGGGTGTATATTAGGTATATCCAGGTGTGCCCAGGTGTATCTCAGGTGCCTTTGGGTGTGCCCAGGTGTGCCCAAAATGTGCCCAGGTGTATCTTAGGTGTGCCCAGGTGCCTTTGGGTGTGCCCAGGTGTATTCCAATGGATCCCAGGTGTGCCCAGATGTATCCCAGCTGTGCCCAGCTGTGCCCAGCTGTGCCCAGGTGTATCTCAGGTGTGCCCAGGTGTATCTCAGGTGCCCCCAGGTGTATCTCAGGTGCCCCCAGGTGTGCCCAGCTGTGCCCAGGTGTGTCCCGCAGGCGGTGGAGGCAGCGCAGCTGGCGGAGGACCTGCGGGCGCAGGGGGAGCAGGTGCATGCGCGGCTGCGGGAGCTGCAGCTGTGCCCAGGTGTGCCCAGGTGTATCCCAGGTGTATGTTAGGGGTGCCCAGGTGTATCTCAGCTGTGCCCAGGTGTATCCCAGGTGTATCTCAGGTGTGCCCAGGTGTATCTCAGGTGTATTTTAGACAGACACAGGTGTATGTGAGTGCCCAGCTGTGCCACAGGTGTGTCCCAATGGATCTCAGGTGTGCCCAGCTGTGCCCAGGTGTATCTCAGGTGTGCCCAGCTGTGCCCAGGTGTATCCCAATGGATCTCAGGTGTACCCAGGTGTATCTCAGGTGTGCCCAGGTGTGCCCAGGTGTATCTCAGGTGTGCCCAGCTGTGCCCAGGTGTATCTCAGGTGTGCCCAGCTGTGCCCAGGTGTGTCCCAATGGATCTCAGGTGTGCCCAGGTGTGTGTTAGTTATACCCAGGTGTATCTTAGGTGTGCCCAGGTGTATCTCAGATGGCTTTGGGTGTGCCCAGGTGTGCCCAGGTCTTTCCTAATGGATCTCAGGTGTGCCCAGGTGAGTGCCCAGGTGTATCTCAGATGTGCCCAGGTGTACTTTAGACAGACCCAGGTGTATGTGAGTGCCCAGGTGAGTGCCCAGGTGTGCCCAGGTGTGTGTTAGTTATACCCAGGTGTATATTAGGTGTGCCCAGGTGCCCCCAGGTGTATCTCAGGTGCCTTTAGGTGTGCCCAGGTGTGCCCAGGTGTGCCCAGGTGCCCCCAGGTGTGCCCAGGTGCCCCCAGGTGTATCTCAGGTGTGCCCAGGTGCCCCCAGGTGTATCTCAGGTGTGCCCAGGTGTGCCCAGGTGTATCTCAGCTGTGCCCAGGTGTATCTCAGGTGCCCCCAGGTGTATCTCAGGTGCCCCCAGGTGTGCCCAGCTGTGCCCAGGTGTACCCAGGTGCCCCCAGGTGTATCTCAGCTGTGCCCAGGTGTATCTCAGGTGCCCCCAGGTGTATCTCAGGTGTATCTCAGCTGTGCCCAGGTGTGCCCAGCTGTGCCCAGGTGTGCCCAGGTGTATCTCAGGTGGCATTGGGTGTGCCCAGGTGTATCCCAATGGATCTCAGGTGTGCCCAGGTGCCTTTAGGTGTGCCAGGGTGTATCCCAGGTGCCCCCAGGTGTGCCCAGGTGTATCTCAGGTGTATCTCAGGTGTGCCCAGGTGCCTTTAGGTGTGCCCAGGTGTATCTCAGGTGCCCCCAGGTGTGCCCAGGTGTATCTCAGGTGTGCCCAGCTGTGCCCAGGTGTATCTCAGGTGTGCCCAGGTGTGCCCAGGTGTGCCCAGGTGTATCCCACAGGCGGTGGAGGCGGCGCAGCTGGCGGAGGACCTGCGGGCGCAGGGGGAGCAGGTGCATGCGCGGCTGCGGGAGCTGCAGCTGTGCCCAGGTGTGCCCAGGTGTGCCCAGGTGTACCCAGGTGTGCCCAGGTGTATCTCAGGTGTATCTCAGCTGTGCCCAGCTGTGCCCAGGTGCCCCCAGGTGTATCTCAGGTGTGCCCAGGTGTATCCCAGCTGTACCCAGGTGTATCCCAGGTGTGCCCAGGTGTATCTCAGGTGCCCCCAGGTGTATCTCAGGTGTGCCCAGGTGTGCCCAGGTGTATCTCAGGTGTATCCCAGGTGTGCCCAGGTGTATCTCAGGTGCCCCCAGGTGTATCTCAGGTGTGCCCAGGTGCCCCCAGCTGTGCCCAGGTGTGCCCAGGTGTATCTCAGGTGTGCCCAGGTGTGCCCAGGTGTGCCCAGGTGTATCTCAGCTGTGCCCAGGTGTATCTCAGGTGTGCCCAGGTGTGCCCAGGTGTGCCCAGGTGTATCTCAGGTGTGCCCGCAGGCGGTGGAGGCGGCGCAGCTGGCGGAGGACCTGCGGGCGCAGGGGGAGCAGGTGCATGCGCGGCTGCGGGAGCTGCAGCTCTGCCCAGGTGTGCCCAGGTGTGCCCAGGTGTGCCCAGCTGTGCCCAGGTGCCCCCAGGTGCCCCCAGGTGTATCTCAGGTGTGCCCAGGTGCCCCCAGGTGAGTGCCCAGGTGTATCTCAGGTGTGCCCAGGTGCCCCCAGGTGTGCCCAGGTGTGCCCAGGTGTATCTCAGGTGCCTTTGGGTGTGCCCAGGTGTGCCCAGGTGTATCACAATAGATCTCAGATGTGCCCAGGTGTATCTCAGGTGCCCCCAGGTGTATCCCATGTGTGCCCAGGTGTATCTCAGCTGTGCCCAGCTGTGCCCAGGTGCCCCCAGGTGTATCTCAGCCGTGCCCAGGTGTGCCCAGGTGTATCTCAGCTGTGCCCAGGTGTGACCAGGTGTATCTCAGGTGTGCCCAGGTGCCCCCAGCTGTGCCCAGGTGTGTCTCAGGTGTGCCCAGGTATATCTCAGCGGTGCCCAGGTGTGCCCAGGTGTATCTCAGGTGTACTTTAGACAGACCCCGGTGTATGTAAGTGCCCAGGTGAGTGCCCAGGTGTGCCCAGGTGTATCCCAATGGATCTCAGGTGTGCCCAGGTGTGTGTTAGTTATACCCAGGTGTATCTTAGGTGTGCCCAGGTGTGCCCAGGTGTATCTGAGGTGCCTTTGGGTGTGCCCAGGTGTATTCCAATGGATCCCAGGTGTGCCCAGGTGTATTTTAGCTTCGCCCATGTGTGCCCAGCTGTGCCCAGGTGTATCTCAGGTGTGCCCAGGTGTATCCCAGGTGCCCCCAGGTGTGCCCACGTGCCCCCAGGTGTGCCCAGCTGTGCCCAGGTGTATCTCAGGTGTGCCCAGGTGTGCCCAGGTGTATCTCAGGTGTACTTTAGACGGACCCAGGTGTATGTGAGTGCCCAGGTGAGTGCCCAGGTGTATCTCAGGTGTGCCCAGGTGCCCCCAGCTGTGCCCAGGTGTATCTCAGGTGCCCCCAGGTGTATCTCAGGTGTGCCCAGGTGTATCCCAGGTGTGCCCAGGTGTGCCCAGGTGTATCTCAGGTGTGCCCAGCTGTGCCCAGGTGTATCTCAGGTGTGACCAGGTGTATTTTAGCTGTGCCCAGGTGTGTGTTAGTTATACCCAGGTGTATCTCAGGTGCCTTTGGACGTGCCCAGCTGTGCCCAGGTGTATGTTAGGTGTGCCCAGGTGTGCCCAGGTGCCCCCAAGTGTATCTCAGGTGCCCCCAGCTGTGCCCAGGTGTATCTCAGGTGTGCCCAGGTGTGCCCAGGTGTATCTCAGGTGCCCCCAGGTGTATCCCAGGTGTGCCCAGGTGTATCTCAGGTGCCCCCAGGTGTATCTTAGCTGTGCCCAGGTGCCCCCAGGTGTGCCCAGGTGTATCTGAGGTGCCTTTGGGTGTGCCCAGGTGTGCCCAGGTGTATTCCAATGGATCTCAGGTGCCCCCAGGTGTATCTCAGGTGTATCTCAGGTGTGCCCAGGTATGTGTTAGATATACCCGGGTGTATGTTAAGTGTGCCCAGGTGCCCCCAGGTGTATCTCAGGTGCCCCCAGGTGTATCTCAGGTGTATCTCAGCTGTACCCAGCTGTACCCAGGTGTGCCCAGGTGTACCCAGGTGTGCCCAGGTGTACCCAGGTATATCTCAGGTGCCCCCAGGTGTATCTCAGGTGTACCCAAGTGCCCCCAGGTGTGCCCAGGTGTATCTCAGCTGTGCCCAGGTGAGTGCCCAGGTGTATCCCACAGGCGGTGGAGGCGGCGCAGCTGGCGGAGGACCTGCGGGCGCAGGGGGAGCAGGTGCATGCGCAGCTGCGGGAGCTGCAGCTGTGCCCAGGTGTGCCCAGCTGTGCCCAGGTGTGCCCAGGTGTGTCCCACAGGCGGTGGAGGCGGCGCAGCTGGCGGAGGACCTGCGGGCGCAGGGGGAGCAGGTGCATGCGCGGCTGCGGGAGCTGCAGCTGTGCCCAGGTGTGCCCAGCTGTGCCCAGGTGTGCCCAGGTGTGTCCCACAGGCGGTGGAGGCGGCGCAGCTGGCGGAGGACCTGCGGGCGCAGGGGGAGCAGGTGCATGCGCGGCTGCGGGAGCTGCAGCTGTGCCCAGGTGTGCCCAGGTGTATTTTAGCGGTGCCCAGGTGTGCCCAGGTGTATCTCAGCTGTGCCCAGGTGTGCCCAGGTGTGTGCCCACAGGCGGTGGAGGCGGCGCAGCTGGCGGAGGACCTGCGGGCGCAGGGGGAGCAGGTGCATGCGCGGCTGCGGGAGCTGCAGCTCTGCGCCAGCGAGAACCGCGCGGCCAAGGACAAGGAGGCGCTGAGCCTGAAACGGGCACAGGTGGGACAGGGGGATTTTTGGGGATTTTGGGGAATTTTAGGGATTTTGGGAAAAATTTGGGGGAATTTTGGGGGTTTTGGGGGGTTTTTTGGGGATTTTGGGGGGAATTTGGGGGCATTTTGGGGGAATTTCGGGGATTTGGGGGGAATTTTTTGGGTATTTGGGGGAATTCTTGCGGATTTTTTAGGAATTTTTGGGATTTTAGGGGGATTTTGGAGGGATTTGGGGGGATTTTTGGGGATTTTGGGGGGAGTTTTGGGGGGATTTTGGAGAAATTCTGGGGATTTTGGGGGATTTTTGGGGGGATTTTTGGAAATTTTTTGGGAATTTTTTGGGAATTTTTTGAGAATTTGGGGGATTTTTGGGGATATTTTGGGCATTTGCGGGAATTTTTGGGGATTTTTTAGGAATTTTTGGGATTTTAGGGGGATTTTGGGGGAATTTTGGGGATTTTTTGGGATTTTTTTGAGATTTTGGAGGAATTTTTTTTTCAATTTACGGGGATTTTTGGGGGATTTTTGAGGATTTTGGGAAAATTTTGGGGGAATTTTGGGGGTTTTGGGGGGGTTTTGGGGGAATTTTTGGGGATTTTTTGGGATTTTATGGAGATTTTGGAGGCATTTTTTTTTCAATTTAGGGGGATTTTGGGGGCAATTTTGTAGGAGATTTTTTGGGATTTTGGGGATTTGGGGGGATTTTGGGGATTTTGGGGAAATTTTGGAGATTTGGGGGGATTTTTTGGGATTTGGAGGGATTTGGGGAATTTTGAGGGTTTTTGGGGGGTATGGGGGGAATTTTGGAGGGATTTTGGGGGGTTTAGGGGATTTTGGGGAATTTTTTGGGGAATTTTTGGGAAATTTGAGGGGAAATTTGGGAATTTTGGGGGGTTTTAGGGATTTTTGGGAATTTGGGGGATTTTGGCGGGGATTTTTTGAGAATTTTGAGGGGAAATTCAGGAAATTTTGGGGGAACTTTTCGAGATTTATTGGGGGTTTTGGGGGGATTTTGGGGGAATTTTGGGAATTTTGAGGGGAAATTTGGGAAATTTTGGGGGAATTTTTGGGAGTTTTTAGGGGAAATACAGGAATTTTTGGGGGTTTTTTTGGGAGTTTTGGAGATTTTTGGGGGATTTTTGGGGATTTTTTGGGATTTTATAGAGATTTTGGAGGAATTTTTTTTCAATTTAGGGGGATTTTTGGGGGAATTTTGAGAAATTTGTAGGAGATTTTCAGGGATTTTGGGGATTTTGAGGGGATTTTGGGAATTTTGGGGGATGTTGGGGGAATTTTGGGAATTTTGGGGGGAAATTTCAGAATTTTGGGGGATTTTTTCTGGGAATTTAAAGGAATTTTTTGGGGATTTTGGGGGATTTTTTTTTGGATTTTAGGGGGATTTGGAGGGTTTTGGGGGGTTTTGGGAAATTTGAGGGGAAAATTCGGGATTTTTGGGGGTTTTAGGGATTTTTGGGGATTTGGGGGGATTTTTGGGGGATTTTTCGTGCATTTTGGGGGGAATTTGGGGGATGTTGGGGGGATTTTGGGAATTTTGGGGGATTTTTTGGGATTTTTTGGGGATTTTGGGGAACTTTTTGGGAATATTGGGGGAACGTTTTAGGAATTCTTGGGGAATTTGGAGGGATTTTGGGAGAATGTTTTAGGAATTCTTGGCAATTTTGGGAATTTGGGGGATTTTGGAGTTTTGGAGGAGTTTGGGGGGATTTTGGGGGAATTTTAGGGATTTTGGGCGGATTTTGGGGGATTTTTTGGAAATTCTGAGGGGGAAATTAGGAAATTTTGGGGATTTTTGGGGGGATTTTGGTGGATTTGGGGGATTTTTTGGGGATTTTGGGGAACTTTTTGGGAATATTGGAACATTTTAGGAATTTTTGAGGACTATGGGAATTTGGGGGATTTTGGAGTTTTAGGGGATATTTGGGGGGATTTTGGGGGGATTTTCGGATTCCGGGAGAAATTTTTTGAGAATTTTGAGGGAAAATTCAGGAATTTTGGGGGATTTGGGGATTTGGGGGGATTTTTGGGGATTTGGAGGATTTTGGGGGAATTTTGGGGAATTTTTTGAGGATTTTGGAGGGATTTTGGGGGAATTTTTGGAATTTGGAAGGAATTTTTTGGGAATATTGTGGGAATTTTGGAGAAGTTTCTTTGGGGGATTTTGGGGGAATTTTTTGAGGATTTTGTGGGAATTTTTAGTGAATTTGAAGGAATTTTTTGGGAATTTTGGGGGTATTTTTTGGGGAATTTTTGGGGAACATTTTGGGAATTGATGGGAGAGTTTTTTCGGACATTTTTGGGCCCAGTTTGGGAATTTTGGGGGAACATTTTGTGCCATTTTGGGAATTATTGGGGAATATTTTGGGACCATTTTTGCCCATTTTGGGAATTTTTGGGGGAGTTTTTTTGGAAATATTTTTGCCCATTTTGGGACATTTTTGGGGAACATTTTGGGAGATTTTTGCAGATATTTTGGGAATTTTTGGGGGAGTTTTTTGGGAACCATTTGGAACCATTTTGGGAATTTTTGGGGGAGTTTTTTTGGGACCATTTTTGCCTATTTTGGGAATTTTTGGGAGAATTTTTTGGGAATTATTGGGAGAGTTTTTTGGGACCATTTTGGGAAGTTTTGGGGGAGTTTTTTTGGGAACATTTTTGCTCATTTTGGGAATTTTTGGGAAAGTTTTTTGGGAATATTTTTGCCCATTTTGGGACACTTTTGGGGAACATTTTGGGAATTTTTGGGGAACATTTTGGGAATTTTGGGGGAGTTTTTTTGGGAATATTTTTACCCATTTTTGGGAATTTTTGGGGCCATTTTGGAAATTATTGGGAAAGTTTTTTGGGAATATTTTTGTTTCCATTTTGGGAATTTTTGGGGAACATTTTGGGACCATTTTTGCCCATTTTGGGAATTTTTGTGGGAGTTTTTTTGGGAATATTTTTTCCCATTTTGGGACATTTTTGGGCCCATTTTGGGAATTTTTTGGGCCCATTTTGGGAATTTTTTGGGCCCATTTTGGGAATTTTTGGGGAACATTTTGGGACATTTCGGTAATTTTGGGCCCCGCAGGAGGAGCTGTCGCGGCTGCGCCGGAAGTTGGAGAAGCAGCGCAAGGTCGAAGTTTACGCCGACGCCGACCAGATCCTGCAGGAGGAGATCAAAGAGTACCGGGTGAGCTTCCAGGACCTGCCGGGGCCTGCCGGAACCTTCCAGGACCTTCCAGGACCTCCTGGGACTTTTTGGGACCTTCTGGGACCTTCCAGGACCTTCTGGGACTTTCTGGGAGCTTTTGGGACCTTCCAGGAACTCTCAGAACCTTCCAGGACCTCCTGGGACTTTTTGGGACCTCCTGGGACCTTCCAGGACCTTCTGGGACTTTCTGGGAGCTTTTGGGACCTTCCAGGACTTTCTGGGAGCTTTTGGGAGCTTCCAGGACCTTTCAGAACCTTCCAGGACCTCCTGGGACTTTTTTTGGGACCTTCCAGGACTTTTGGGACTTTCTGGGAGCTTTTGGGACCTTCCAGGACCTTCTGGGAGCTCCTGGGATTTTTTTGGGACCTTCTTGGGGCTTTCAGGACCTTCTGGAACCTTCCGGGAGCTCCCGTGAGCTTCCAGGACCTTCTGGGAACTTTTGGGACCTTCCAGGATTTTCTGGGAGCTCCCGGAACCTTCCAGGACCTTTTGAGAGCTTCCAGGACCTTTCAGAACCTTCCAGGACCTTCTGGGACCTTTTGGGACCTCCTGGGACCTTCCAGGACCTTCTGGGACTTTCTGGGAGCTTTTGGGATCTTCCAGGACTTTCTGGGAGCTCCTGGGATTTTTTTTTGGACCTTCTTGGAGCTTTCAGGACCTTCTGGAACCTTCCAGGACTTTCTGGAACCTTCCAGGAGCTCCCAGGAGCTTCCAGGACCTTCCAGGAACTTTCAGAACCTTCCAGGACCTCCCGGGACCTTCTGGGAGCTCCCGGGAGGTTCTGGAACATTCTGAGAGCTCCTGGGACCTTCCAGGACCTTCCAAGACTTTCTGGGAGCTTCTGGAACCTTCCAGGACTTTTTGGGACCTCCTGGGACCTTCCAGGACCTTCCGGGACTTTCTGGGAGTTCCTGGGATTTTTTTGGGGACCTTCCAGGACCTTTCAGAACCTTCCAGGACCTCCTGGGACTTTTTGGGAGGTCCTAAAGTTTCCGGAACCTTCCAGGACCTTCTGGGAGATCCTGGGATTTTTTTGGGGACCTTCCAGGACTTTTTGGGAGCTTCCAGGACCTTTCAGAACCTTCCAGGACCTTCTGGGACTTTTTGGGACATTCTGGGACTTTCTGGGAGCTCCTGGAACCTTCCAGGACATTTTGGGACCTTCTGGGACTTTCTGGGAGCTCCCGGAACCTTCCAGGACTTTTTAGGACCTTCCAGGACCTTTCAGAACCTTCCAGGACTATCTGGGACTTTTTGGGACCTCCTGGGACCTTCCAGGACCTTCTGGGACTTTCTGGGAGCTCCCGGAACCTTCCAGGACCTTTTGGGACCTTCCAGGACTTTCTGGGAGCTCCTGGGATTTTTTTGGGACCTTCTGGAAGCTTCCGAGACCTTTTGGGACTTTCTGGGAGCTTTTGGGACTTTCTGGGAGCTTTTGGGACCTTCCAGGACCTTCTGGGACTTTTTGGGACCTTCTGGGACTTTGTGGGAGCTCCTGGAACCTTCCAGGACTTTTTGTGAGCTTCCAGGACCTTTAGGAACCTTCCAGGACCTTCTGGGGGTCTTATGGGGCCTTCCAGGACCTTCCAGAACCTCCTGGGACTTTTTGGGACCTTCTGGGAGCTTCCAGGACCTTTTGGGACTTTCTGGGAGCTTTTGGGACCTTCCAGGACCTTCTGGGACTTTTTGGGACCTTCCAGGATTTTCTGGGAGCTCCCGGAACCTTCCAGGATCTTCTGGGGGCCTTCCAGGACCTTCCGGGACCTTCCAGAACCTTCCCAGGACTTCCTGGGACTTTCTGGGACTTTCTGGGAGCTCCTGGAACCTTCCAGGACTTTCTGGGGGCCTTCCAGGACCTTCTGGGACTTTTTGGGACGTTCTGGGACCTTCCAGGACCCTCCCGGACTTTCTGGGAGTTCCTGGGACTTTTTTTGGGAGCTTCCAGGACCTTTTGGGGACTTTTGGGACTTTCTGGGAGCTTCCAGGACCTTCCAGGACTTTTTGGGACCTTCCAGGACCTTTCAGAACCTTCCAGGACCTCCTGGGACTTTTGGGACCTCCTGGGACCTTCCAGGACCTTCTGGGACTTTCTGGGAGTTCCTGTGATTTTTTTGGGGACCTTCCAGGACTTTTAGGGAGTTCCTGGAGCTTCCAGAACCTTCCAGGACCTTCTGGGACTTTTTGGGACATTCTGGGACTTTCTGGGAGCTCCCAGAACCTTCCAGGACTTTTTGGGACCTTCCAGGACCTTCCGGGTCTCTCTGGGAGTTTCTCTGATTTTTTTTGGGGACCTTCCAGGACTTTTGGGGAGTTCCTGGAGCTTCCAGGACCTCCCAGGAGCTTCCAGGACCTTCTGGGACTTTTTGGGACCTTTTGGGACTTTTTGGGAGCTTTTGGAACCTTCCAGGACTTTTTGGGAGCTTCCAGGACCTTTTGGAACCTTCCAGGACCTCCTGGGACTTTTTGGGACCTTCTGGGACCTTCCAGGACCTTCTGGGACTTTCCGGGTCCTTCCAGGACCTTTTGGGACTTTCTGGGAGCTTTTGGGACCTTCCAGGACTTCCTGGGAGCTCCTGACGTTTCTGGAACCTTCCAGGACCTTCTGGAACCTTCCGGGAGCTCCTGGGAGCTTCCAGGACCTACTGGGACTTTTTGGGACATTCTGGGACTCTCTGGGAGCTCCCGGAACCTTCCAGGATCTCCTGGGACCTTCCAGAACCTTCCAGGGCCTCATGGGACTTTTTGGGACCTCCTGGGACCTTCCAGGACCTTTTGGGACCTTCCAGGACTTTCTGGGAGCTCCTGGGATTTTTTTGGGACCTTCTGGGAGCTTTCAGGACCTTCTGGAACCTTCCAGGAATTTCTGGGAGCTCCTGAAGTTTCCAGAACCTTCCAGGACCTTCTGGGAGATCCTGGGATTTTTTTTGGGACCTTCCAGGACTTTTGGGACTTTCTGGGAGCTCCCGGAACCTTCCAGGACCTTTTGGGAGCTTCCGGGACCTTTAGGAACCTTCCAGGACCTTCCCAGGACTTCCTGGGAATTTTTGGGACTTTCTGGGAGCTCCCGGAACCTTCCAGGACTTTTTGGGAGCTTCCAGGACCTTTCAGAACCTTCCAGGACCTTCTGGGATTTTTTTGGGACCTTTTGGGAGCTTCCGGGACCTTTTGGGACTTTTGGGGAGCTTTTGGGACCTTCCAGGACTTTCTGGGAGCTCCTGAAGTTTCCAGAACCTTCCAGGACCTTCTGGGAGATCCTGGGATTTTTTTGGGACTTTCTGGAACCTTCCGGGACCTTACAGAACCTTCCAGGACCTTCTGGGAGCTCCCGGGAGCTTCTGGAACCTTCCAGGACTTCCTGGGAGCTCCTGGGAGCTTTCAGGACCTTTCGGAACCTTCCAGGACCTCCTGGGAGTTCCTGGGATTTTTTGGGGATCTTCCAGGACTTTTGGGGAGTTCCTGGAGCTTCCAGAACCTTCCAGGACCTTCTCGGGGCCTTCCGGGTCCTTCCAGGACCTTTTAGAACCTTCCAGGACCTCCTGGGACATTCTGGGACTTTCTGGGAGCTCCCGGAACCTTCCAGGACCTTCCGGGACCTCCTGGGACCTTCCAGGACCTTCCGGGACTTCTAATGACCATTAGTGACCGTTAATGACCATTAATGAATTCTAATGACCATTATTGACTATTAGTGATCATTAATGACCTCTAGTGACCATCGCTGACCACTAATGACCATTAACGATTTCTAATGATCATTAATGACTATTAGTGATCGTTAATGACCTCTAATGACCATTGCTGACCATTGATGACTTCTAATGGCCATTAATGACTATTAGTGATCATTAATGATCTCTAGTGACTATTGCTGATCATTAATGACTATTATTGATTGTTAATGACCTCTAATGATCATTGCTGACCATTAATGACTATTAGCGATTGTTAATGACCTCTAGTGACCATCGCTGAGCATAAATGGTTTTTAATGACCATTAACGACTATTAATTACCATTAATAACCCCTATTAACGATTAATAACCGCCTGTCCCCCCCGGCCAGGCCCGCCTGACGTGCCCGTGCTGCAACGCGCGCAAGAAGGACGCGGTGCTGACCGTTAATGACCATTAATGACCATTAACGATTTCTAATGACCATTAATGACTATTAGCGATCGTTAATGACCTCTAGTGACCATTGCTGACCATTAGTGACCATCAGTGACCATTAACGACTTCTAATGACCGTTAGTGGCCGTTAATGACTGTTAATGGCAAATAATGACCATTAGTGACCACTAATGTCTTCTAATGACTGTTAATGACTATTAGTGATCATTAATGACCTCTAGTGACCATTGCTGACCATTAATGACTTCTAATGACCATTATTGACTATTAGTAATTGTTAATGACCTCTAGTGACCATTGCTGATTATTAACGACCATAAGTGACCATTAATGACTCCTAATGACCATTAATGACTATTAATGATTTTTAATGACCTCTAGTGACCATTGTTGACTGTTAATGACCACTAATGACCATTATTGACTTCTAATGACCATTATTGACTATTAGCGATCGTTAATGACCTCTAGTGACCATTGCTGACCATTAATGACCATTAGTGACCACTAATGAGTTCCAATGACCATTAATGACTATTAGTGATAGTTAATGACCTCTAGTGACCATTGCTGACCATTAATGGTTTCTAATGACCATTATCGACTATTAGTAATCATTAACGACCTCTAGTGGCCATTGCTGACCACTGCTGACCATTAATGACTATTAGCGATCATTAATGACCTCTAGTGACCATTGCTGACCATTGATGACTTCTAATGACCATGATTGACTATTAGTCATCATTAATGATCTCTAGTGACCATTACTGACTATTAATGACTTCTAATGACCGTGATTGACTATTACTGATCATTACTGACTATTAGTGATCATTAATGATCTCTAGTGACCATTGATGACTGTTAATGACCATTAATGACTATTAGGGATCATTATTGACCTCTAGTGACCATTGTTGACCACTAATGACCATTAACAATTTCTAATGACCATTATTGACTATTAGTGATCTTTAATGACCTCTAGTGACCATTGCTGACCATTGATGACTTCTAATGACCATTAATGACTATTAGCGATCGTTAATGATCTCTAGTGACCATTGCTGACCATTGATGACTTATAATGACCATTATTGACTATTAGTGATCGTTAATGACCTCTAGTGACCATTGCTGACCATTGATGACCATTAACGATTTCTAATGACCATTATTGACTATTAGTGATCGTTAATGATCTCTAGTGACCATTGCTGACCATTAATGACCATTAGTGACCATTAATGACTATTAGCGATCATTAATGACCTCTGGTGACCATTGCTGACCATTAGTGACCACTAATGACCATTAATGACCATTAGTGACCATTAATGACTTCTAATGACCATTATTGACTATTAGTAATCGTTAACGACCTCTAGTGACCATTGCTGACCATCAGTGACCATCAGTGAACATCAGTGACCATTAATGACTTCTAATGACCATTATTGACTATTAGTAATCGTTAACGACCTCTAGTGACCATTGCTGACCGTTAATGACCATCAGTGAACATCAGTGACCATTAATGACTTTTAATGACCATTATGGACTATTAGTAATCGTTAACGACCTCTAGTGACCATTAATGATCATTAGTGACCACTAATGAGTTCTAATGACCATTAATGACTACTAGTGATCATTAATGACTTCTAATGACCATTATTGATCTTTAGTTACCATTAATGACTTCTAATGACCATTATTGACTACTAGTGGTCATTAACGACCTCTAGTGACCATTGCTGATCACTAACAACCACTAACAATTTCTAATGACCATTAACAACTATTAATTATCGTTAATAAACCCTAATTACCGCTAACGAGCACCTGTCTTCCTCGGCCAGGCCCGCCTGACGTGCCCGTGCTGCAACGCGCGCAAGAAGGACGCGGTGCTGACCAAGTGCTTCCACGTCTTCTGCTTCGAGTGCGTCAAGAGCCGCTACGACACGCGGCAGAGGAAGTGCCCCAAGTGCAACGCCGCCTTCGGCGCGCACGACTTCCACCGCGTCTACATCAGCTGAGTGACCAATGGTCAACCGTGGTCATCCATGGTCATCTTTGGTCAACTGGGGTCATCTTTGGTCAACTGGAGTCATCGATGGTCATCTAAGGTCATCCATGGTCATTCATGGTCATCCATGGTCATCTATGGTCATCCATGGTCACCCAACGCCGCCTTCGGCGCGCACGACTTCCACCGCGTCTACATCAGCTGAGCGGCTGATGGCCAACCGTGGTCATCCGTGGTCAACCATGGTCATCGGTAGTCAACTGGGGTCATCCAAGGTCATCTATGGTCAGCCATGGTCATCTATGGTCATCTGTGTCCATCTTTGTTGACCATAGTAACCAATGACCATCTATGGTCATCCATGGTCATCCATGGTTATCTGGGGTCAACCGTGGTCATCTATGGTCATTCATGATCATCCGTGGTCATCTGGGGTCATTCATGGTCATCCATGGTCATTAATGGTCATCTGGGGTCATCTATGGCCATCTATGGTCATCTGTGGTCACTCATGGTCATCCATGGTCATCTGTGTCCATCTTTGTTGACCATAGTCACCAATGACCATCTATGGTCATCCATGGTCATCTTTGGTCATCCGTGGTCATCTATGGTCAACCGTAGTCAACTGGGGTCATCTGGGGTCATCCCTGGTCATCTATGGTCAACTGGGGTCATCTATGGTCTTCCATTGTCATCCATGGTCATTTGTGGTCAACTGGGGTCATCTATGGTCATCTGTGGTCAACTGGGGTCATCTGTGGTCAACTGTGGTCATCTAAGGTCATCCATGGTCATCCATGGTCAACTGGGGTCATCTATGGTCATCTGTGGTCATCCATGGTCATCTGTGTCCATCTTTGTTGACCATAGTCACCAATGACCATCTATGGTCATCCATGGTCATCTGTGTCCATCTTTGTTGACCATAGTCACCAATGACCATCTATGGTCATCCGTGGTCATCTGTGGTCATTCATGGTCATCTATGGTCATCTATGGTCATCCATGGTCATCCATGGTCGTTCTGAGTGACCAATGCCCACCAATGACCATCCATGGTCACCCAACGCCGCCTTCGGCGCGCACGACTTCCACCGCGTCTACATCAGCTGAGCGGCCAACGGTCAACCGTGGTCATCTGGGGTCATCTTTGGTCAACCGTGGTCATCCATGGTCATCCATGGTTGTTCTGAGTGACCAATGGCCACCAATGACCACCCATGGTCACCCAACGCCGCCTTCGGCGCGTCTACATCAGCTGAGCAGCCGATGGTCAACCATGGTCATCTATGGTCATCTGGGGTCATCTGAGGTCATCTATGGTCACCTGGGGTCATTCATGGTCATCCGTGGTCATTCATGGTCATCTATGGCCATTCATGGTCATCTATGGTCATCCGTGGTCATTTGTGGTCAACTGGGGTCATCTGTGGTCATTTGTGGTCAACTGGGGTCATCTATGGTCATCAGGGGTCAACTGGGGTCATCTTTGGTCATCTATGGTCATCCGTGGTCATCCATGGTCATCTGTGTCCATCTTTGTTGACTGTGGCCACCAATGATCATCTATGGTCATCCATGGTCATCCAAGGTCATTCATGGTCATCTGGGGTCATCTATGGTCATCCATGGTCATCCATGGCCATCTGTGGTCATTTATGGTCATCCATGGTCATCTGTGTCCATCTTTGTTGACCATGGCCACCAATGACCACCTGTGGTCATCCTGTGTCCATCTTTGGTGACCACTGACCACCAACAATGACCACTGACCACCAATGAACACCAGTGATGACCACTGACCACCAACGATGACCGCTGACCACCAACGATGACCACTGACCACCAGTGATGACCACTGACCACCAACGATGACCACTGACCACCAATGATGACCACTGACCACCACTGACCACCAACAATGACCACTGACCACCAACATTGACCACTGACCACCAGCGATGACCGCTGACTACCACTGACCACCCCATGGTGACCACTGACCACCAACGATGACCACTGACCACCAACAATGACCACTGACCACCAACGATGACCAATGACCACCACTGACCACCATCGATGACCACTGACCACCAACGATGACCACTGACCACCAGTGATGACCACTGACCACCTCCGACCGCCTCTTGCTGACCACTGACCGCTCTGCGGCCACTCCACAGTGACCACTGACCACCTGTGGTCACCTCCGGCCACCCCACGGTGACCAGTGGTCACTCCTGAGCCCCCAAAGTGACCACTGGTCACCCTTAGGCCACCCTTGACCACCCCCAAGTGACCACTGGTCATTCCTGGTCACTTCTGGTAACCCCAAAGTGACCACTGGTCACCCCCAGGCCACCCTTGACCACTCCAGACCATCCCAAAGTGACCAATGGTCATTCCTGTCCATCCCAAACTGACCCTTGACCACCCCTGTCCATCCCAAACTGACCACTGGTCACTCTAAAGTGACCACTGGTCACTCTTGACCACCTTGACCACCTCAAAGTGACCACTGGTCATTCTTGTCCACCCCAAACTGACCCTTGACCACCCCTGTCCATCCCAAAGTGACCACTGGTCACTCCTGACCACCCAAAGTGACCACTGGTCACTCCTGTCCACCCCAAAGTGACCACTGGTCACTCCTGACCCCTCAAAGTGACCACTGGTCACTCTTGGTCACCCCAAAGTGACCACTGGTCACTCCTGTCCATCCCAAGGTGACCACTGGTCACTCCTGACCCCCCAAATTGACCACTGGTCACTCCTGACCACCCCATGCCCACCTCAAAGTGACCACTGGTCACTCCTGGTCACCTCAAAGTGACCACTGGTCACTCCTGGTCAGCCCAAAGTGACCACTGGTCACTCCTGAGCCCCTCAAGTGACCACTGGTCACTCCTGACCACCCCGTCCACCTCGAAGTGACCATTGGTCACTCCTGGCCACCTTGACCACCCCAAAGTGACCACTGGTCACTCCTGTCCATCCCAAACTGACCCTTGACCACCCCCAGGCCACCCCAAAGTGACCACTGGTCACTCCTGACCCCCCAAAGTGACCAGTGGTCACTCCTGACCACCCCTGACCACCTCAAAGTGACCACTGGTCACTCTTATCCACCCCAAAGTGACCCTTGACCACCCCTGTCCATCCCAAGGTGACCACTGGTCACTCCTGGTCACCCCAAGTGACCACTGGTCACTCTTGGCCACCCTTGACCACCCCTGTCCATCCCAAGGTGACCACTGGTCACCCCCAGGCCACCCCAGACCACCCCAAAGTGACCACTGGTCACTCCTGACCACCCCAAATGACCACTGGTCACTCTTGGCCACTCTAAAATGACCACTGGTCACTCCTGGTCACTCTAAGGCCACCTCAAAGTGACCACTGGTCACTCCTGTCCATCCCAAACTGACCCTTGACCACCCCTGTCCACCCCAAGTGACCACTGGTCACTCCTGGTCACCTCAAATTGACCTTTGACCACCCCTGTCCATCCCAAGTGACCACTGGTCACTCCTGTCCATCCCAAACTGACCCTTGACCACCCCTGTCCACCCCAAGTGACCACTGGTCACTCCTGGCCACCCCAAAGTGACCAATGGTCACCCCCAGGCCACCCTTGACCACCCCAAGGCCACCTCAAAGTGACCACTGGTCACTCCTGTCCATCCGAAAATGACCACTGGTCACTCGTGGTCACTCTAAGGCCACCCCAAAGTGACCACTGGTCACTCCTGGTCACTCTAAAGTGACCAATGGTCACTCCTGGTCACTCCTGGTGACCCCAAGTGACCACTGGTCACCCCCAGGCCACCCCTGACCACCCCCAAAGTGACCACTGGTCACTCTTGTCCACCCCAAGGTGACCACTGGTCACTCCTGGTCAGTCTAAAGTGACCACTGGTCACTCCTGACCCCCCCAAAGTGACCACTGGTCACTCTTGTCCACCCCAAGGTGACCACTGGTCACTCCTGACCCCCCCAAAGTGACCACTGGTCACTCCTGGCCATCCCAAAGTGACCCTTGACCACCCTAACGTGACCACTGGTCATCCCCAGGCCACTGTTGACCACCCCAGACCACCCCCAAAGTGACCACTGGTCACTCTTGGCCACCCTTGATCACCCCAAGGCCACCCCAAAGTGACCACTGGTCACTCCTGACCCCTCAAAGTGACCACTGGTCACTCCTGTCCATCCCAAACTGACCCTTGACCACCCCTGTCCATCCCAAAGTGACCACTGGTCACACCTGGTCACCCCAAGTGACCAGTGGTCACCCCCAGGCCACCTTGACCACCCCAAAGTGACCATTGGTCACTCCTGACCACCCCAGGCCACCTCAAAGTGACCACTGGTCACTCCTGGTCACTCCTGGTAACCCCAAAGTGACCACTGGCCACCCCCAGGCCACCCTTGACCACCCCAGACCACCCCAAAAGTGACCACTGGTCACTCCTGGTCACTCTAAGTCCACCCCAAGTGACCACTGGTCACCCCCAGGCCACCCTTGACCACCCCAGACCACCTCAAAGTGACAATGGTCACTCTTGGTCACCTCAAAGTGACCACTGGTCACCCCCAGGTCACTGTTGACCACCCCAGACCACCTCAAAGTGACCACTGTCCATCCCAAAGTGGCCACTGACCATCCCATGCCACCCTTGACCACCCCCAAAGTGACCACTGGTCACTCCTGGTCACCTCAAAATGACCACTGGTCACCCCCAGGCCACCCTTGACCACCCCAAGGCCACCTTAAAGTGACCACTGGTCACTCCTGTCCATCCCAAACTGACCCTTGACCACCCCGTCCATCCCAAGGTGACCACTGGTCACTCCTGACCACCCCTGACCACCTCTAAGTGACCACTGGTCACTCCTGGTCACCTCAAAGTGACCAATGGTCACCCCCAGGCCACCCTTGACCACCCCAAGGCCACCTCAAAGTGACCCTTGACCACCCCTGTCCACCCCAAGTGACCACTGGTCACTCCTGTCCATCCCAAACTGACCCTTGACCACCCCTGTCCATCCCAAAGTGGCCACTGACCATCCCAGGCCACTCTTGACCACCCCAAAGTGACCACTGGTCACTCTAAGGCCACCCCAAGTGACCACTGGTCACTCCTGAGCCCCTCAAGTGACCACTGGTCACTCTTGGTCACCTCAAAGTGACCACTGTCCATCCCAAAGTGGCCAGTGACCATCCCATGCCACCCTTGACCACCCCCAAAGTGACCACTGGTCACTCCTGGTCACCTTGACCACCCCAAAGTGACCACTGGTCACTCCTGTCCATCCCAAACTGACCCTTGACCACCCCTGTCCATCCCAAAGTGACCACTGGTCACTCCTGGTCACCTCAAAGTGACCACTGGTCACTCCTGTCCATCCCAAACTGACCCTGGACCACCCTTGACCACCCCAAGGTGACCACTGGTCACTCCTGACCACCTTGACCACCTCAAGGTGACCACTGGTCACTCCTGGTCACCCCAAGTGACCACTGGTCACCCCAGGCCACCCTTGACCACCAGACCACCCCCAAAGTGGCCACTGGTCACTCCTGGTCACCCCCGTGTCCACCCTGACCCCACCCCTCGATCCCTGACCTTTGACCCCTGTCTGGCCCCGCCCCCTTTGTCCCTTTCCCGGCCAATAAAATCGCTCCGAGCCGTCCCGCCGTGTCCGAGGGGTCACTCGGGGTCACGCGGGGTCACGCGGGGTCAGGGGTCATTTTGGGGTGAATTTTGGGCTTAATTTGGGGGTTTTGAGGTGAATTTTGGGGGTTTTGGGGTGAATTTTGGGGAGAATTTTGGGGTTTTTAGGGAAAATTTTGGAGTGAATTTTGGGGGAATTTTTGGGTGGATTTTGGGAATTTTTGGGTGAATTTTGGGAATTTTTGGGTGAATTTTGGGGATTTTGGGTGAATTTTGGGGTTTTTGGGTAAATTTTTGGAATATTTGTGGGGGGTTTGGGGGTGAATTTTGGGGTGAAATTTTGGGATTTATTTTGGGAATATTTGGGTGAATTTTGGGGATCTTGGGGTGAATTTTGGGGTTTTTGAGATGAATTTTGGGGTTTTGGGGATTAATTTTCGGGGCAATTTCAGGATGAATTTGGGGTTTGTGGGATGAATTTTGGGAGTATTTGGGGTGAATTTTGGGATGAATTCTGGGGGTTTTGGGGTGAATTTTGGGGTTTTTTTGGTAAATTTTGGGGTTTTTGGGGTGAATTTGGGCTGAATTTTGGGGGGTTTTGGGGGAATTTTTTGGTGGATTTTGGGAATTTTTGGGTGAATTTTGGGAATTTTTGGATGAATTTTGGGGATTTGGGGTGAATTTTGGGGTTTTTGGGTAAATTTTTGGAATATTTGTGGGGGGTTTGGGGGTGAATTTTGGGGTGAAATTTTGGGAATATTTAGGGGAATTTTGGGTGGATTTGGGGAATTTTTGGGTGAATTTTGGGGGTTTTGGGTGAATTTTGGGGATCTTGGGGAGATTTTTGAGGTTTTTGACGGGAATTTCGGGGGTTTTAGGGAAATTTTAGTGTTTTGGGATGAAATTTGGGGGTTTTTGGGTGAATTTTTGAGGTTTTGGGATTAATTGGGTTTTTGGATGAATTGTGGGGGTTTCGGGGAGAAATTTGAGGGTTTTGGGGTGAATTTTGGGGGTGAATTTTGGGGTGAATTTTGGGAATATTTGGGGGAATTTTGGGGTGAATTTTGGGGAATATTTGGGTAAATTTTGGGGGTTTTGGGGAGAATTTTGGGGGTGAATTTTGGCATAAATTTTGGGGAGAATTTTGGGGTAAATTTTTGGGGATTTTTATTGGGAATTTTGGGGTTTGGGGTGAATTTTGGGGTGAATTTTGTGGTGAGTTTTGGGGTGAATTTTGGCGATTTTGGGGAGGATTTTGGAGTCAATTTGTCGGAAATTTTTGGTGTTTTGGGGTGAATTTTGGGGATTTCGGGATGAATTTTGAGCTTTTGGGGCGAACGTGGGGGAAGTTGAGGTGAATTTTGGGGGTTTTGGGGTAAATTCTGATGATTTGGGGGTAAATTTTGAGGATTTTGGGGTGAATTTGGGGTTTTGGGGGTGAATTTTGAGGATTTTGGGGTGAATTTGAGGTTTTTGGGGTGAATTTTGGGGTTTTTGGGGTCATTTTCCCGCCGTGACCATCGAGTCGCGGAGGACTCGGGGCCGGAGCGGCTCCACCGGAACCGGAAGAGGCGTGGCCAGAGCGGCTCCGCTGTTCCCATAGCAACGCCAGACGCCGGAAGTCCCATAACCGGAAGTGCCGGAGCCGGAAGTGCCGAAACCCGGAAGTGCCGATGGAGCGGCCGGAGGGTAACGTGGAGGTGGGGGGGGAACCCCAAAATCGCCCAAAAATGCCCCAAAATCGCCTCAAATCGTCCCAAATCGGCCTCGGGACCCCCAAAATCGCATCCGGGAGCCCAAAATTATCCAAAATCGACCCCGAGAGCTCCAAAATCGCTTCAAAGTTACCCAAAATCAGCCCAGGAAACCCGAAAATCCCAAAATTACCCCAAAATTCCCCAAAATTGACCAAAAATTGACCAAAAATTCCATAAAATTGTCCCGAATTTACGAATTTTTCCCAGGATCACACAAACCCCTCAGGAATTCCCAAATTTTCCCAAATTTTCCCCAAATTCGTGCCGCAATTCCCCAAAATTCCCATTTTTTTTTCCCCCCCCACGATTTTCCCCAAAATTCCCAAATTTTCCCCAAATCCTCCGCGAATTCCCCCTTAAAGGCCTGAAGGGTAAAAAAAAAAACCCAAAATTTTTAAAAATAAACAACAAAAAAATAAATCGTCAGAAATCTTAAAAAAAAAATGGGAAAATGCCAAAAAAATCCCCCAAAAAACTCCTTAAACTCCCTAAAAGTCCCAAAAATCCCCCAAAATTCTCCTAAAACCCAAAAAAATCCCTCAAAATCCCTAAAAACTCCCAAAAATTCCTTAAAATTCCCCAAAATTTCCAAAAATCTCAAAAAAATCCTACAATTTCCAATAAAAATTCCCCAAAATAAAAATCCCCAAAAACGTCCATAAAATCCCTCAAAAGTCCCAAAATTCCCTAAAAAACAAACAAAAAAATCCCCCAAAAAATCCCTAAAAAAGCACCAAAAAAATCCTTTAAAATACCCCAAAATAATAAAAAAAAAATTCCCAAAAATTCCTCAAAATAATCTAAGAAAATTCCCCCAAAAATCTCAAAAAATTCCAGGAAAAAAAAAAAAAAACCAAAATTCCCCCAAAATTTCTAAAAATCACCCCAAAAATATCCAAAAATATTTTTAAAAATCCCAGAAAATCCCTCAAAAAATGCCCAAAAAAACACAAAGAAAACACAAAAAATCCCTTTTTCTCCCCAAAACTCCCCAAATTTTTGCCATTTTTTCCAAAAAATTCCAATTTTTTTCTGAATTCTTAAAATTTTTCAATTTTCCCCCAAAATCCCAGAAAAAATCCCAGAAAAATCCAAAAAAAATTCCAAATTTTTCCCGTTCCAGCCGGGATCCTGTGCTGGGTTTTTTGGGGCTCAAAAATCCCCAAATTTCCCCCAAAAAAATCCGATTTAAAAATCCCAAAATTTCCAATAAAATCCTCAAAAAATCAACCAAGAAAACCCCCAAAAAAAACCCCAAAAAAATCCCAAAAAAACTTTAAAAATTCCCAAAAAATCTGCAAAAAATATCCAAAAATCTCCTTAAAACACCCAAAATTCACCCAAATTTCTCCTAAAACCCCAAAAAATTCCCTAAAAACTCCCCAAAATCCCTAAAAATTCCCCAACATTTCCCCAGTTCCCAAAAATTCCCAAAAGTTCCCACGGGAATCTCAGGAAAACCCAAAAAAAATCTCCCAAAATTTCAAAAAAACTCAAAAAAAAAAACCAAAAATCCCCCAAAAAGAGACCAAAAATCGCAATAAAACCCCTAAAAAATCCCATTTTTCCCCAAAATTCCCCAATTTTTTCCCCTAAATGCCCCAAATTTTCCCAAAATTACCCAAATCCCCCAAAAATCCCGAAAAAACCCCAAAAATCCTAAAAAAATCCCAAATTTCCCCCCAAAAATCCAAAAAATCCCAATTTTCCAGGCTCGATCCAGTGCCGGGTTTTCTGGGGCTCCCGCGAAGTCTCGCGTTGGGACCGCCCCAAATCTCGCGAGAGGCTGCGCAGGGCGGTGGCGGTGAGCGGAAAACCCGGAGCGGATCCGGGGACGGAGCGGGAGCGGATTCGGGGATTTGGGGATTTTGGGGGGAAATTCGGGAATTTTGGGGTTTTTTGGGGGGAAATTCGGAAATTTTTGGGATAAATTTCTGGATTTTGGGAGGAAATTTGGGATTTTGAGGATTTTTGGGGGGAATTTGGGGGATTTGGGGATTTTAGGGGGGAATTTTGGGGGAATTTTTTGGGATTTTTGGGAAGAATTTGGGGAATTTTGGGGGGGAATTCCGGAATTTTTGGGAGGAATTTTGGGGAATTTGGAGGAAATTCGGAGATTTGCGGAAAATTTGTCAAAAATTTGGGACCTTTTGAGGAAAATTTGGGGATTTTTGGGGGAAATTTGGCAATTTTTGGGGGAAATTTGGGGAAAAAGGGATTTTTTAAAGAATTTTTGAGGGATTTGGAAAATTTTGAGGAAATTTGGGGATTTTGGGGGATTTTGGGTGGAATTTTGGGGATTTGGGAGGGATTTTTGGGGGGAAACTTGGAAAAATTTGGGGATTTTTGGGGGGAAATTTTGGGGATATTTGGGGAAAATTTGGGGAAAATAGGGATTTTTTTAAAGAATTTTTAGGGGGATTTGGAAAATTTTGAGGAAATTTGGGGATTTTGGGGGATTTTCGGTGGAATTTTGGGGATTTGGGAGGAATTTTGGGGGGAAATTTGGAAAAAATTGGGGATTTTGGGGGGAAATTTGGGAAAAATAGGGATTTTTAAAGAGTTTTTGGGGATTTGGAAAATTTTGGGGAAATTTGGGGATTTTGGGTGGAATTTTGGGGATTTAGGGGGAATTTGGGGATTTTGGGGAGAAATTTGGGATTTTGGGGGGGGGGAATTTTGGGGGGATTTTTGGGGAAGAATTTTGGGAATTTTGGGAGGAATTTTGGGTGGATTTGGGAATTTTGGGTGGGATTTTTTTTTTTTCATTTTGGGGAATTTTGGGTGGAATTTTTGGCAATTTTTGGGTGGAATTTTTGGCAATTTTTGGGTGGAATTTTTGGCAATTTTTGGGTGGAATTTTTGGCAATTTTAGGGCGAATTTTGGATGGAAGTTTTTGGAATTTTGGGTGAAATTTTGGGTGGAATTTTCGGTGGAATTTTTGGCAATTTTGGGGGGAATTTTGGGTGAAGTTTTTTTTTAATTTTGGGTGGAATTTTTGGTGGAATTTTTTTGGAATTTGGGTGAAATTTTGGGTGGAATCTTGGGTGGATTTGGGAATTTAGGGTGGAAATTTTTTTTTCATTTTGGGTGGAATTTTTTGGGAATTTTGGGGGATCTTTGGGTGGAATTTTTTTGGGTGGAATTTCAGGTGGATTTTTTTTTCATTTTGGGGAATTTTGGGTGGAATTTTTTGGGAATTTTTTGGGAATTTTTTGGAAATTTTGGGTGAATTTTGGGTGGATTTGGGAATTTCAGGTGGAATTTTTTTTTTTTCATTTTGGGGAATTTTGTGTGGATTTTTTTGGAATTTTGTGTGGAATTTCGGGTGGATTTTTTTTCATTTAGGGGAATTTTGGGTGAAATTTTTGGGGAATTTTTTTTGAATTTTTTGGGAATTTTGGGTGGAATTTTTTTTGAATTTTGGGGGAATTTTGGGTGGAATTTTTTTGGGTGGAATTTCGGGTGGATTTTTTTTTCATTTTGGAGAATTTTGGGTGAAATTTTTTGGGATTTTTTTTTAATTTTTTGGGAATTTTGGGTGGAATTTTTGGGGAATTTTGGGTGGAATTTTTGGTAATTTTTTGGGGTATTTTGGATGGAATTTTTTTGGAATTTTGGGTGAAATTTTGGGGTGAATTTTGGGTGGAGTTTTTTTGGAATTTTGGGTGGAATTTTGAGTGGAATTTTTTTGGAAATTTTGGGTGGATTTGGGAATTTCGGGTGGTTTTGTTTTTTTTTTTTATTTTGGGGAATTTTGGGTCGGAATTTCTGGGACTTCCGAGGAAACTTTTAGGGATTTTTTGGGGAAATTTCGTGGAATTTTTGTGGAATTTTTTGGGAATTTTGAATGGAATTTTTGGCAATTTTGAATGGAATTTTTGGTAATTTTTTTGGGGAATTTTGGGTAGAATTTTTTTTTTTTTTGGGAATTTTTTGGAAATTTTGGGTGGGATTTTGGGTCGAGTTTTTTGGGAATTTTTGGTGGAATTTTGGGTAGAATTTTTGGTAATTTTGGGTGGAATTTTTGGCAATTTTGGTGGAATTTTGGATGGAATTTTTTTTGGCATTTTGGAGGAATTTTGGGTGGATTTGGGACTTTCGGGCGGAATTTTTGGGGAATTTTTGGTCGGAATTTCTGGGACTTCCGAGGAAACTTTTAGGGATTTTTTGGGGGAATTTCGTGGAATTTTGTTTGAATTTTTTGGGAATTTTGGGTGGAATTTTTTTTAATTCTGGGTGGAATTTTTTGGCAATTTTGGGTGGAATTTTGGGTGGAATTTTTGGGAATTTTGGGTGGGATTTTTTTTTTTCATTTTGGGGAATTTTGGGTGGAATTTTTGGTAATTTTTTGGGGTATTTTGGATGGAATTTTTTTGGAATTTTGGGTGAAATTTTGGGGGGAATTTGGGGTATATTTGGGAATTTCGGGTGGAAATTTTTTTTCATTTTGGGGAATTTTGGGTGGAATTTTTGGTGGAATTTTTTCGGAATTTTGGGGGAATTTTGGGTGGAATTTTAGGTGGAATTTTGGGTGGATTTGGGAATTTCAGATGGATTTTTTTTTTTCCATTAGGGAATTTTTTTGGATTTTTTTTTGGAATTTTTTGGCAATTTTGGGTGGAATTTTGGGTGGAATTTTTTGGCATTTTGGAGGAATTTTGGGTGGAATTTTGGTTGGATTTGGGAATTTCGGGTGGAATTTTTGGGGATTTTTGGGTCAGAATTTCTGGGACTTCCGAGGAAACTTTTGGGGATTTTTTTTGGAAATTTCGTTGAATTTTTGTGGAATTTTTTGGGGAATTTTGTGTGGATTTTTTTTTTGAATTTTGGGTGGAATTTTTTTTTTCATTTTGGCAATTTTGGGTGGAATTTTTTGGGAATTTTGGGTGAAATTTTGGGTGGAATTTTGGGTGGATTTGGGAATTTCAGATGGATTTTTTTTTTTTCATTTTAGGGAATTTTTTTGGATTTTTTTTGGAATTTTGGGGGAATTTTGGATGGAATTTTTTTGGCATTTTGGGGAATTTTGGGTGGAATTTTTTGGGAATTTTGGGGGAATTTTGGGTGGAATTTTTTTTGAATTTTTTGGGAATTTTGGGTGGAATTTTTTTGGGTGGAATTTCGGGTTGATTTTTTTTTCATTTTGGGGAATTTTGGGTGAAATTTTTGGGGAATTTTGGGTAGAATTTTTTTGGAATTTTTGCTGGAATTTTGGGTGGAATTTTTTGCAATTTTGTGTGGAATTTTTGGCAATTTTGGGTGGAATTTATTGGGAATTTTTTGGGAATTTTTTGGGAATTTTTTGAAATTTTGGGTGGATTTTGGGTGGAATTTATGGCAATTTTGGGTGGAATTTTTGGCAATTTTGGTGGAATTTTTTGGGAATTTTTTGGGAATTTTTTGGGAATTTTTTGGAAATTTTGGGTGGGATTTTGGGTGGATTTGGGACTTTCGGGTGGAATTTTTAGGGAATTTTGGTCAGAATTTCTGTGACTTCCGAGGAACCTTTTAGGGAATTTTTTTTGGAATTTCGTGGAATTTTCGTGTAATTTTTTTGGAATTTTGGAGGAATTCTGGGTGGAATTTTGGGTGGATTTTGCAATCTTTAGGGAATTTTTTTGGAATTTTTGAGGAATTTTCGGGAATTTTGGGCAATTCCGGCTCCTCTTCCCCTCCCCCAGTGACGTTTTCTCGTTTTTCCCCCCAAATTTTCGGGAATTTTGGGAATTTCGGGAATTGGCAGCGGCTGCTGCTCCCTCAGGGATTCCCCGAGAGCGTCAGCCCCGACTACGGCCGCTACCAGTGCTGGGACAGCCTGCAGGTACTGGGGATACTGGTTTGTACTGGGAGGGACTGGGAGGGACTGGGAGGGACTGGGAGGGACTGGGGGGGACTGGGGGGGACTGGGAGGGACTGGGAGGGACTGGGAGGGAACTGGGAGGGACTGGGAGGGACTGGGAGGGACTGGGAGGGACTGGGATGGACTGGGAGGGACTGGGAGGGGACTGGGAGGGACTGGGAGGGAACTGGGAGTTACTGGTTTATACTGGGAGGGAACTGGGAGGGACTGGGAGGGACTGGGAGGGACTGGGAGGGACTGGGAGGGACTGGGAGGGACTGGGAGGGAACTGGGAGTTACTGGTTTATACTGGGAGGGAACTGGGAGGGACTGGGAGGGACTGGGAGGGACTGGGAGGGACTGGGAGGGAACTGGGAGGGGAACTGGGAGTTACTGGTCCATACTGGGAGGGGATTGGGATGAACTGGGAGGGAACTGGGATGGACTGGGAGGGACTGGGAGGGAACTGGGATGATACTGGGAGGTGATGGGAGGTTACTGGTCCATACTGGTTTATACTGGTCTGTACTGGTTTATACTGGTCCATACTGGTTTATACTGGTTTATACTGGTTTCTATAGATTTCTACGGGGTTTTTTGGGTCCATACTGGTTTATACTGGTCCATACTGGTTTATACTGGTTTCCATGGATTTCTATGGGGTTTTTTGGGTCCATACTGGTTTATATTGGTCCATACTGGTCCCATACCGGTTCATACTGGTCCATACCGGTTTATACTGGTTTATACTGGTCCGTACCAGTTCCATACCGGTTTATACTGGTTTATACTGGTTTATACTGGTTTCTATTGATTTCTACGGGCTTTTTTGGGTCCATACCGGTTCATACTGGTCCATACTGGTTTATACTGGCCCATACTGGTCCATACTGGTCCATACTGGTTTATACTGGTTAATACTGGTTTCTATGGATTTCTATGGGGTTTTTTGGGTCCATACTGGTCCATACTGGTTTATACTGGTCCATACTGGTCCATACTGGTTTATACTGGTTTCTATGGATTTTTACGGGGTTTTTTGGGTCAATACTGGTCCATACTGGTCCATACCGGTCCAACACCGGTTTATACTGGTTCATACTGGTTCATACTGGTTTATACTGGTTTCCCAGGCTCTCTGCTCCTCGCTGTGCTCGTCTCTCTCCGCCCGGGCCGTGCTCGAGGCCGTCGGGGTCGGCGACGGCGCCGCCTCCGTCACCGGGGCCGCGCTCACCTGGCTGCTGAGAGGTGGGGCCCGACTCCCAAATCCCGGATGGAATTCCCAAATTCCCGGAAAAATCCCGGAGTTCCCATCAAAAATATTGAATTCTTGGAAAAATCACAGAATTCTCATCAAAAATCCCGAATTCCCAGAAAAAAAAACTGAATTCACAACCAAAATCCCAATTTCCCAGCCAGGATTCCCAAATTTCCGGAAAAATCCCAGAATTCACATTAAAAATCCTGAATTCCCAGGAAAAATCCCCAATTCCCAGAAAAAATCCTGGAGTTCCCATCAAAAATATTGAATTCTTGGAAAAATCACAGAATTCTCATCAAAAATCCTGAATTCCTGAAAAAATCCCGGAATTCCCATCAAAAATCTTAAATTCTCGAAAAAATAACAGAATTTACATAAAAAATCAGGAATTCCCATCAAAAATCCCGAATACCCCAAAAAATCCCGGAATTCCCATCAAAAATATTGAATTCTCAGAAAAATCCCAAAATTCCCATCAAAAATCCCGAATTCCCAAAAAAATCCCAGAATTCCCAGAAAAATCCCGGAATTTCCATCAAAAATCCCAAATTCCTGAAAAAATCCCGGAATTCCCATCAAAAATCCCGAATTCCCGGGAAAATCTCGGAATTCCCATCAAAAATATTGAATTATCGGAAAAATCACGGAATTCCCATCAAAAATCCCAAATTCCCAGAAAAAAACCTGAATTCACATCCGAAATCCCAATTTCCCAGCCGGGATTCCCAAATTCCCAGAAAAATCCCGGAATTCGCATCAAAAATATTAAATTCCCCAAAAAATCCCGGAATTCACATCAAAAATCCCAAATTCTCGGAAAAAAATCAGAGAATTCCCATAAAAAATCCTGAATTCATGGAAAAAAATCCCGGAATTCCCGTCAAAAATCCCGAATTACAGGAAAAATCCCGGAATTCCCATCAAAAATTCCGAATTCTCAGAAAAATCCCGGAATTCACATAAAAAATCCCAAATTCTCGGAAAAATACCGGAATTACTGTCAAAAATCCCAGAATTCCTGAAAAAATCCCAATATTCCCATCAAAAATCACAAATTCTTGGAAAAATCCCGGAATTCCCATCAAAAATCCCGAATTTAAAAAAAAAAAAAATGGAATTCCCATCAAAAATCCCCAATTCCCAAAAAAAATCCCAGAATTCCCATCAAAAATCCTGAATTTTCAGAAAAACAAAAAGAATTCCCATCAATAATCCCGAATTCACAGAAAAAATCCCAGAATTCCCATAAAAAATACCGAATTCCTGAAAAAATCCCGGAATTCCCATCAAAAATCCCAGAATTCCTCAAAAAATCCCAGATTTCTGAAAAAATCCCAGAATTCCCATCAAAAATCTCAGAATTTCTGGAAAAATCCCAGAATTCACATCAAAAATCCCCAATTCCCAGAAGAATCCAGGAATTCCCATAAAAAATATTGAATTCTCAGAAAAATCCTGCAATTCCCATCAAAAATCCCAGAATTCCTGAAAAAATCCCAGAATTCCCATCAAAAATTAAGGAATTCCCATCAAAAATCCCGAATTCTCAGAAAAATCCCGGAATTCCCATCAAAAATCTTGAATTCTTGGGAAAATCACGGAATTCCCATCAAAAATCTTGAATTCTCGGAAAAATCCTGGAATTCCCATCAAAAATCTTGAATTCCCAGAAAAATCCCAGAATTCCCATCAAAAATCCCGAATTTCTGAAAAAATCACAGAATTCCCATCAAAAATCCTGAATTCCCAAAAAAATCCCGGAATTTCCATCTAAAATCCTGAATTCCCAGAAAAATCCCAGAATTCCCAGAAAAATCCCCGAATTCCCATCAAAAATCCCCAATTCCCAGAAAAAAAAACGGAATTCACATCCGAAATCCCAATTTCCAAGCCGGGATTCCCAAATTTCTGGAAAAATCACGGAATTCCCATCAAAAATCCTGAATTCTCAGAAAAATCCCGGGATTCCCATCAAAAACCCCGAATTCTCAGGAAAAAAAACAGAATTCACAACCGAAATCCCAAATTCCCAACCAAAATCCAGGAATTCCCAACTAAAATCCCGAATTTCTGGAAAAAATCCCATAATTCCCATCAAAAATCCCCAATTCCCAGAAAAATCCCGGCATTCCCATCAAAAATCCCAACGTCTCGGGGAAAAAAAACCAAAATTCCCAACCAAAATCCAGGAATTCCCAACCAAAATCCCGGAATTCACATCAAAAATCCCGTATTTCCAAAAAAAAAATGGAATTCCCATCAAAAATCCCAAATTCCCAGAAAAATCCTGGAATTCCCATCAAAAACCCCAAATTCTCAGAAAAAACACACAGAATTCACAACCGAAATCCCAATTTCCTAGCCAGGATTCCCAAATTTCCGGAAAAATCCCAGAATTCACATTAAAAATCCCGAATTCCCGGAAAAAATCCTGGAATTCCCATCAAAAATCTTGAATTATCGTAAAAATCCCGGAATTCCCATCAAAAATCCCCAATTCCTGAAAAAAAACAGAATTCCCATCAAAAATCCCCAATTCACGGGAAAAAAAATGGAATTCCCATCAAAAATCCCCAATTCCTGAAAAAATCCCGGAATTCCCATCAAAAATCCCCGAATTCCCAGAAAAAAACCCGAATTTCTGGAAAAACCCTGGAATTCACTTTAAAAATCCCTAATTCGCGGAAAAATCCCAGAATTCCCATCAAAAATCCCAGAATTTCTGGAAAATCCCGGAATTCCCATCAAAAATCCCCAATTCCTGGAAAAAAAAACAGAATTCCCATCAAAAATCTTGAATTCACAGAAAAATCCTGGAATTCTCATCAAAAATCCCCAATTCTCGGTAAAATCCTGGAATTCCCATCAAAAATCCCAGAATTTCTGGAAAAATCACGGAATTCACATCAAAAATCCCCAATTCCCGGAAAAATCCCAAAATTCCCATCAAAAATCCCGAATTCACGGAAAAATCCTGGAATTCCCATCAAAAATCACGAATTCTTGGAAAAAATCCCAGAATTCCCATCAAAAATCCTGAATTCCTGAAAAAATCCCACAATTCCCATTAAAAATCCCAAATTCACAGAAAAAAAAAACAGAATTCACATCCGAAATCCCAATTTCCCAGCCGGGATTCCCAAATTTACGTAAAAATCCTGGAATTCCCATCAAAAATCCCCAATTCCTGAAAAAAATCACGGAATTCACATCAAAAATCCCCAATTCTCGGAAAAAAAACCAAAATTCACAACTGAAATCCCAAATTCCCAACCAAAATCCAGGAATTCCCAACTAAAATCCCAGAATTCCTGAAAAAATCCCAAATTCCAAACCAAAATCACAGAATTCACAATCAAAATCCTGGAATTCCTGAAAAAATCCTGGAATTCCCATCAAAAATCCTGACTTCCCAGGAAAAAAAACAAAATTCACATCCAGAATTCCCAAATTTCCAACCAAAATCCCGGAATTCCAAACCAAAATTCCCAAATATCCCCACGGAAATTCCCCACAAAAATCCCAAATTCCAGGAAAAAAAACAGAATTCACAACCGGAATTCCCAAATTTCCCACGAAATTCCCAAATTTCCCACAAAATTCCCAAATTCCCAGCCAGAATTCCCAAATTTCCCACAAAACCCCAGAATTCCCAAAAATATATCCTGGAATTCACAGACGGGGTCGGGATCGTCACCCGGATCGTCTTCGTGTGGCTGCAGGGGTGAGACTGGGACGGAACTGGGTCATACTGGTTTGTACTGGGACGGACTGGGAGGAACTGGGAGGGAACTGGGATAAACTGGGAGGGACTGGGAGGGACTGGGATGGACTGGGATAAACTGGGAGTGAACTGGGATAAACTGGGAGGGACTGGGAGGGACTGGGAGGGACTGGGAGGGAACTGGGAGGGACTGGGAATGGACTGGTTTGTACTGGGAGGGAACTGGGCCATGCTGGTTTATATGAAAGGGTTAAAAATGGGGACTCATCGGTGCTGGGGATGATTTTTTATACTGGTTTTTACTGGTTTTTACTGGTTTGTACTGGTTTATACTGGTTTTTACTGGTTTATACTGGTTTATACTGGTTTATACTGTTTTTTACTGGTTTATACTGGTTTTTACTATTTTTTACTGTTTTATACTGGTTTATACTGATTTTTACTGGTTTATACTGGTTTTTACTCATTTTTACTGGTTTATACTGGTTTTTACTATTTTTTACTGGTTTTTACTGGTTTATACTGGTTTATACTGATTTTTACTGGTTTGTACTGGTTTATACTGGTTTTTACTGGTTTATACTGATTTTTACTGGTTTATACTGATTTTTACTAGTTTATACTGGTTTGTACTTGTTTTGTACTGGTTTATACTGATTTTTACTGGTTTATACTGGTTTGTACTGGGTTTTACTCGTTTTTACTGTTTTATACTGGTTTATACTGATTTTTACTGGTTTTTACTGTTTTATACTGGTTTATACTGGATTTTACTGGTTTATACAGGTTTTTTACTTTTTTTTTACTGTTTTATACTGGTTTTTACTGGTTTTTACTGGCTTATACTGGTTTTTACTGTTTTACTGTTTTTTACTGTTTTATACTGGTTTATACTGGTTTTTACTGGTTTATACTGGTTTTTACTGATTTATACTGGTCTATACTGGTTTATACTGGTTTCCTCCCCCAGGAGCCACCTGGACTGTGAGGCCAAGCAATGGCGGTGAGGCCCCGCCCCTTTCCGCATACAAGACCACGCCCACCCAAGCCCCGCCCCCTTTACCACATATCGCATTGGCCCTTAAGCTCCGCCCCTTTGTAATATAAGGTCATGTTCATTAAGCTCCGCCCCCTGTGCAATATCTGGCACGGCTACTAAGCCACGCCCCTTTTCCATATATGATAATGTACCACCTTTAAGCCCCACCCCCTTTCCATATATAGCATTGGCCCTTAAGCTCCGCCCCTTTATAAGGTCATGGCCCTTAAGCTCCACCCCCTGTGCATTATAAGGTCATGGTCCTTAAGCTCCGCCCCCTGTGTAATATCTGGCATTGCTAAGCCACGCCCCTTTCCATATATGATAATTTTCCATCCTTAAGCCACGCCCCTTACCATATATGGCATTGGCCCCTCAGCTCCGCCCCTTTGTAATATAAGGTCATGGCCCTTAAGCTCCGCCCCCTGTGTAATATCTGGCACTGCTGCTAAGCCACGCCCCTTTCTCATATATGATAATGTGCCATCCTTAAGCTCCGCCCCCTGTGTAATATCTGGTACTAAGCCACGCCCCTTTCCAATATATTATAATTTGGCATCCTTAAGCCCCGCCCCTTACTATATATGACAATGGAGGTTAAGCTCCGCCCCCTGTGTATTATATGGCACTGTTAATAAGCCACGCCCCTTTTCCATATATGGTAATGTGCCATCCTTAAGCTCCGCCCCCTGTGTATTACATGGCACTGCTACTAAGCCCCGCCCCTTTTCCATATATGGTAATGTGCCATCCTTAAGCCCCGCCCCTTACCATATATAGCATTGGCCCTTAAGCTCCGCCCCCTGTGTAATATAAGGTCATGGCCCTTAAGCTCCGCCCCCTGTGTAATATAAGGTCATGGCCGTTAAGCTCCGCCCCCTGTGTATTATCTGGCTCTGCTACTAAACCACGCCCCTTTTTCATATATGGTAATGTGCCATCCTTAAGCTCCGCCCCTTTGTCATATATGGCACTGATCCTTAAGCTCCGCCCCCTTTGTAGTATATGTCAGTGTACCTAAGCCACGCCCCTTTTCATATATGATAATTTGCCATCCTTAAGCCCCGCCCCTTCCCGTATATAGCATTGGCCCTTAAGCTCCGCCCCGTGTATTATCTGTCACTGCTACTAAGCCACGCCCCTTTTTTACATATGGTAATTTTATTCAGCCATTAAGCCCCACCCCCTTTCCCATATATGGTAATGTTATTCAGTCATTAGGCCCCGCCCCTTTCCCATATATGGTAATGTTATGCAGCCATTAAGCCCCGCCCCCTTTGTAATATATGGTAATGTTATGCAGCCATTAAGCCCCGCCCCTTTCCATATATGGTAATTTTATTCAGCCATTAAGCCCCACCCCTTTGCCATATGTGGTAATTTAATGCAGCCATTAAGCCCCGCCCCCTTTCCCATATATGGTAATGTTATTCAGCCATTAAGCCCCGCCCCTTTCCATATATGGTAATTTAATGCTACCATTAAGCCCCACCCCTTTCCATATATGGTAATGATATGCAGACATTAAGCCCCGCCCCTTTCCATATATGGTAATTTAATGCAACCATTAAGCCCCACCCCTTTCCCAATTCCATAATTGGCCCCTCCCGGCCAAGCCCCGCCCCCTCATTTGCATCCCAGGCTGGTGGCGGACGTGCTCAATGACGTCGCCCTGGTGATGGAAATCCTGGCACCCCATTGGCTGAGCCTTGGCCCCGCCCTCCTGGTCATGGCGGCCGCCGCCAGGGTGAGACTGGGTTATACTGGGAGGGACTGGGTTATACTGGGTTATACTGGGAGGGGACTGGGTTATACTGGGTTATACTGGGAGGGGCTGGGATGGACTGGGAATAAACTGGGTTATACTGGGAGGGACTGGGTTATACTGGGAGGGACTGGGTTATACTGGGAGGGACTGGGAGGGAACTGGGAGGGACTGGGTTATACTGGGACGGAACTGGGAGGGAACTGGGAGGGAACTGGGAGGGAACTGAGAGGGACTGGGAGGGACTGGGTTATACTGGGAGGGACTGGGTTATACTGGGAGGGACTGGGAGGGAACTGGGAGGGACTGGGTTATACTGGGAGGGACTGGGGGGGACTGGGAGGGAACTGGGTTATACTGGGAGGGACTGGGAGGGAACTGGTTTATACTGGGAGGGACTGGGAGGGAACTGGTTTATACTGGGATGAACTGGGAATAAATTGGGATGAACTGGGATAAACTTGGATGTTACTGGTCCATACTGGGAGGAACTGGGAGGGACTGGGAATAAACTGGGATGAACTGGGATGTTACTGGTTTATACTGGGAGGGACTGGGATGGGACTGGGATGACACTGGGAGGGACTGGGAGGTTACTGGTTTATACTGGGAGGGACTGGGAGTCAGTTTAGGGGCTTAAACTGGTCCATACTGGTTTATAGTTGTCCATACTGGTTTATACTGGTTCATTCCATTTATACTGGTCTAAACCAGCATATACTGGTTTATACTGGTCCATACTGGTTTATACTGGTTTATGCTGTTTTTTCTCTTTGTACTGGTCCGTACTGGTCCATACTGGTTTATACTGGTTTATACTGGTTTGTACCAGTTTTTCCCATTTATATTGGTCCATACTGGTCCATACTGGTTTATACTGGTTTATACTGGTTTATGCCGTTTTTTTCTATTTGTCCTGGTCCGTACTGGTCCGTACTGGTTTATACTGGTCTGTACTGGTGGCAGTGCGTGGTGGGCGTGGCCGGCGGCGCCACCCGGGCGGCCTTGGCCGTGCACCAGGCCCGGAGGGACAACGTGGCCGACGTGGCCGCCAAGGACAGCAGCCAGGTGGGACTGGGAGCACTGGTTTGGACTGGGAGGGCACTGGGAGGGGATTGGGACCATCCATACTGGTTTATACTGGTTTGTACTGGTTTATACTGGTGCAGAGTTGCTCATCCAATATGGCGGCCAAATAATGTAATCCAAGATGGCCGCCAAGGACAGCAGCCAGGTGGGACTGGGAGCACTGGTTTGGACTGGGAGGGCACTGGGAGGGGATTGGGACCGTCCATACTGGTTTATACTGGTTTTTACTGGTTTATACTGGTGCTGAGTTGCTCATTCAATATGGCGGCCAAATAATGTAATCCAAGATGGCCGCCAAGGACAGCAGCCGGGTGGGACTGGGAGCACTGGTTTGGACTGGGAGGGCACTGGGAGGGGACTGGGAGGGGATTGGGACCGTCCATACTGGTTTATACTGGTTTGTACTGGTTTATACTGGTGCTGAGTTGCTCATTCAATATGGCGGCCAAATAATCTAATCCAAGATGGCCGCCAAGGACAGCAGCCGGGTGGGACTGGGAGCACTGGTTTGGACTGGTTTGGACTGGGAGGGAACTGGGAGGGGACTGGGAGGGGATTTGGGCCGCCCATACTGGTTTATACTGGTTTATACTGGTTTATACTGGTTTGTACTGGTGCTGAGTTGCTCATTCAATATGGCTGCCAAATAATGTAATCCAAGATGGCCGCCAAGGACAGCAGACGGGTAGGACTGGGAGCACTGGTTTGGACTGGGAGGGCACTGGGAGGGGATTTGGATCGTCTATAGTGGTTTATACTGGTTTATACTGGTTTATACTGGTGCTGAGTTGCTCATTCAATATGGCGGCCAAATAATGTAATCCAAGATGGCCGCCAAGGACAGCAGCCGGGTGGGACTGGGAGCACTGGTTTGGACTGGGAGGGCACTGGGAGGGCACTGGGAGAGGATTGGGACCGTCCATACTGGTTTATACTGGTTTGTACTGGTTTATACTGGTGCTGAGTTGCTCATTCAATATGGCTGCCAAATAATGTAATCCAAGATGGCCGCCAAGGACAGCAGCCGGGTGGGACTGGGAGCACTGGTTTGGACTGGGAGGAGATTGGGATAGTCTCTACTGGTTTATACTGGTTTGTACTGGTTTGTACTGGTTAATAGTGCTCAATGAGCTAGGAATCCAAGATGGCGGCCAAATAATGCAATCCAAGATGGCCGCCAAGTGACTTATCCAATTGATCCGTACTGGTCCATACTGGTTTATACTGGTCATACTGGTCCATACTGGTTTATCCTGGTTTATACTGGTTTATACTGGTTTTACTGGTTTATCCTGGTTTATACTGGTTTATACTGGTTTTACTGGTTTATACTGGTTTCTATCAATCTATACTGGTCATACTGGTCCATACTGGTTTATACTGGTTTTATACTGGTTTATACTGGTTTTTATCAACCCATACTGGTCCATACTGGTCCATACTACTTTATACTGGTATATACTGGTTTGTACTGGTCCATACTAGTTTATATTGGTTTTATACTGGTTTATACTGGTTTCTATCAATCTATACTTGCCTATACTGGTATATACTGGTTTTATACTGGTTTTACTGGTTTATACTGGTTTATACTGGTTTCTATCAACCCATACTGGTCCATACTGATCCATACTGATCCATACCGGTTTATATTGGTTTTATACTGGTTTATACTGGTTTCTATCAATCTATACTGGTCTATACTGGTAAATACTGGTTTATACTGGTTTTTACTGGTTTTAGTGGTTTATACTGGCTTCTTTCAATCCATACTGGTCCATACTGGTTTATACTGGTTTTATACTGGTTTATACTGGTTTCTATCAACCCATACTGGTCTATACTGGTCCATACTAGTTTATACTGGTATATACTGGTTTATACTGGGTTATACTGGTATATACTGGTTTATACTAGTCCATACTGGTTTATACTAATTTTATACTGGTTTATACTGGTTTCTATTAACCTATACTGGTCTATACTGGTTTATACTAGTTTATACTGGTCCATACTGGTTTATACTGGTTTTACTGGTTTATACTGGTTTCTATCAACCCATACTGGTCCATACTTGTCCATACTAGTTTATACTGGTATATACTGGTTTATACTGGTTTATACTGATTTATACTGGTCTATACTATTTTTATACTGGTTTATACTGTTTTCTATCAATCCTTATTGGTCCATACTGGTTTATACTGGTTTTATACTGGTCCATACTGGTCTGTCCTGGCAGGAGACGCTGGTGAACGGGGCGGGGCTGCTGCTGTCGCTGCTGCTGCTCCCCCTATTGGACGGGCGGCCATGGTGAGGGCGGGGCCGGGGGCGTGGCCAGTGGGCGTGGCCAATGGGCGTGGTCACTGTGGGGGCGTGGCTAAAGGGACAAAGGGGCGTGGCCTAAGAGGGAATAATGGCGAAGGGGCGGAGCTTAATTAGAATTGGGTGTGGCCGGGGGCGTGGCCAGTGTGGTGGGCGTGGCCAGGGTGGGGGCGTGGCTTAAGGGACAAAGGGGCGGGGCCTAAGGGAATAATGATAAATGGGCGGAGCTTAATTAGAATTGGGTGTGGCCGGGGGCGTGGCCAGGGTTGTGGGCGTGGCTAAAGGGACAAAGGGGCGTGGCCTAAGAGGGAATAATGGTAAAGGGGCGGAGCTTAATTTAAATAAATGTTGAAAGGGGCGTGGCCTAAAAGAGGAGGAGCTTAAAGGGGTGTGGCCGGAAGTGGGGTGGGTTTTGTGGGAAGGGGGCGTGGCCAGAAGGTTTTTGGGGCGTTTCAGGTGAGGTGGGCGTGGCCCAGGTGAGATTTGGGCTTTTTTAGGTGAGGTGGGCGTGGCCCAATTAAAGTGGGCGTGGCTTTTTTTGATAAAGGGGCGTGGCTTATTAATAAGTGGGCGTGGCCTAGCCTCACCTGGTCACGCCCTCACCTGTCCAGGTGAGGTGGGCGTGGCTTATCCTGAACTGGGCGTGGCCTATCAATAACTGGGTGAGGCCCAGGTGAGGTGGGTGGGGCTCAGGTGAGGTGGGCGTGGCTTTTTATGGGAAAGGGGCGTGGCCTATCCATAAGTGGGCGTGTCCCAGCCTCACCTGGCCCCGCCCTCACCTGTCCAGGTGATGTGGGCGTGGCCTATCCATAACTGGGTGAGGCCCAGGTGTGGTGGGCGTGGCTTTTTGTGAAATGGGCGTGGCTTTTTCCTAAGTGGGCGTGTCCCAGCCTCACCTGGCCACGCCCTCACCTGTCCAGGCTCACCTGGGCCGCGCTGGGGCTGCTCCTGGCCGCTCACCTGGGCTCCAACATGGCCGCCCTGGGCTCCCTCACCCTCACCTCCCTGAACAGGCCCCGCCTCCGCCTGGCCATTGGCTGGGCCCTGCGAGGGGGCGGGGCCGGCGGGGAAAGGGGCGTGGTCAGCCCCGGAGTGGGCGGGGTCGAGCTGGAGCTGCCCCGCCCCGAGCAGGTGAACCCGCGGGAGCCGCTGCTGCCAGGTGAGGGAGCCTGGGGGCACCTGGGGGCACCTGGGCACACCTGGGGGCACCTGGGGAGGATTTTGGGACCATTTTGGGGTCACCTGGGCACACCTGGTGGGCTTTGAGGCCATTTTGGGCACACCTGGACACACCTGTGGGCACCTGGGGGGGTTTGGGGCCATTTGGGCACACCTGGGCACACCTGGGCACACCTGGATGGGATTTTGGGGTCACCTGGGGGGATCTGGGGCCATTTTGGGGTCACCTGGGCACACCTGGGCACACCTGGGAGGGATTTTGGGGTCACCTGGGGGCACCTGGGGGGATTTGGGGCCATTTTGGGGTCACCTGGGCACACCTGGAGGGGATTTGGGGCCATTTTGGGCACACCTGGGCACACTTGGAGGGATTTGGGGCCATTTTGGGGTCACCTGGGCACACCTGGGGGCACCTGGATGGGATTTGGGGCTAATTTGGGCACACCTGGGCACGTTTGGGGCCATTTTGGGGGCACCTGGGCACACCTGGGGGGGATTTTGGGCCATTTTTGGGTCACCTGGGCACACCTGGGGACACCTGGGCACACCTGGATGGGATTTTGGGGTCACCTGGGGGGAATTTGGGGCTATTTTGGGGTCACCTGGGCACACCTGGGGGCACCTGGGGGCACCTGGGGGGGATTTGGGGCCATTTTAGGGTCACCTGGGCACACCTGAAGGGGTTTGGGGCCATTTTGGGGTCACCTGGGCACACCTGGGGGGGATTTGGGGCCATCTTGGGGTCACCTGGGCACACCTGGGGGGGATTTTGGGGCCATTTTGGGGTCACCTGGGGTCACCTGGACACACCTGGGCACACCTGGGGAGGATTTTGGGGAATTTGGGGTTTCCTGGGTGCCCCTGGGGAGGGTTTGGGACCATTTTGGGGCCATTTTGGGGTCACCTGGGCACACCTGGGGGCACCTGGGCACACCTGGGGGGAATTTTGGGGCCATTTTTCGGTTCACCTGGGCACACCTAGGGGGGATTTTAGGGCCATTTTGGGCACACCTGGGCACATCTGGGGGGGTTTGGGGGCCATTTTGGGCACACCTGGGCACACCTGGGGGGGAATTTGGGGCCATTTTGGGGTCACCTGGGCACACCTGGACACACCTGGGGGAGATTTTGGGGTCACCTGGGCACACCTGGGGGCACCTGGGGGGGTTTGGGGCCATTTTGGGCACACCTGGGCACACCTGGGGGGGATTTTGGGGCCATTTCGGGGGCACCTGGGCACACCTGGGCACATCTGGATGGGATTTTGGGGGCACCTGTAGGGGATTTTGGGGCCATTTTGGGGTCACCTGGGCACACCTGGGGAGGATTTTGGGGCCATTTTGGGGTCACCTGGGCACACCTGGGGGGGATTTGGGGCCATCTTGGGGTCACCTGAGGACACCTGAGGGGGATTTTGGTGGATTTGGGGTCACCTGGGCACACCTGGATGGGATTTTTGGGTGACCTGGGGGGGATTTGGGGCCATTTTGAGCACACCTGGCCACACCTGGGCACACCTGGAGGGGATTTTGGGAATTTTGGGGTTTCCCGGTCACACCTGGAGGGGATTTTGGGGGATTTTGGGGTTTCCTGGGTGCCCCTGGGGGGATTTTGGGGCCATTTTGGGCACACCGGGGGGGGATTTGGGGCCATTTTGGGGTCACCTGGACACACTTGGAGAAGATTTTGGGGGATTTTGGGGCCATTTTGGGGTCACCTGGACACACTTGGGCACACCTGGGGGCACCTGGGGGGGATTTTGGGGTCACCTGGGCACACCTGGAGAAGATTTTGGGGGATTTTGGGGCCATTTTGGGGTCACCTGGACACACCTGGGAGGATTTGGGGCCATTTTGGGTTCACCTGGGCACACCTGGGGAGGATTTTGGGGGATTTTTGGGTCACCTGGGCACACCTGGGGGCACCTGGGCACATCAGGGGGGATTTGGAGCCCTTTTTGGCACACCTGGGGGGGGTTGTGGCTATTTTGGGGTCACCTGGACACACCTGGGCACACCTGGGGAGGATTTTGGGGGCACCTGGAGGGGATTTTGGTGGATTTGGGGTCACCTGGGCACACCTGGATGGGATTTTTGGGTGACCTGGGGGGGATTTGGGGCTATTTTGGGGTCACCTGGGGTCACCTGGTCACACCTGGGGGGGATTTTGGGGTCACCTGGGGGCACCTGGGCACACCTGGGGGGGATTTTGGGGTCTCCTGGGGCCATTTTGGGGACACCTGGGAGGGTTTGGGCCCATTTTGGGCACACCTGGGCACACCTGGGGAGGATTTTGGGGTCACCTGGACACACCTGGGGGGGATTTCGGGGCCTTTTTGGGGTCACTTGGACACACCTGGGATAGGATTTTTGGGAATTTGGGGTTTCCCGGTCCCACCTGGAGGGGATTTCGGGCACACCTGGATGACGTCACTGCCCCTCCCCCCCCCCCAGGGTTCGGGTCCCGCCTCCGCCTCCACCTGGGGGCGCCCCTGGAGCGGCTCGTGAGCAGGTGAGGGGGGCAAAATTTGGGAATTTTGGGAATTTTTGGGATTTTTTTTGGTGATTTTTGCGGGGAAAAATTGGGGGAAATTTTGTTGTTTTTATTTAATTTTTCGGGGATTTTTTTTGAATTTTTGGAATTTTTTTTTTTAATATTTTTATAATTTTTGGTGATTTTTTTAGTGGTTTTTTGGAATTTTTTCGTGGCATTTTCTGGAAATTTTGGGGGGAAATTTTTTAGGGAAATTTTTGGAAAAATTTTATTTTTTGGGGGGAATTTTTGTGAATTTTTCAGAGTTTTTTTGTACATTTTTTTATTGTGATTTTTTTGTGGTTTTTTTTAATGGGAGTTTTTAGGGCATTTTGGGGAAAATTCTTGTAATTTTTATTTTGGGGGAATTTTTTGAATTTTTGGGAATATTTTTGGAATATTTTTATAATTTTTGGTGATTTTTTGTGGTTTTTTGGAATTTTTGGGGCAATTTTTGGCATTTTTGGGGCAATTTTTGGCATTTTTTGGGGAAAATTTTTGGGAAAAGTTTTCTATACATTTTTTTGATTTTTGCGGAATTTTTGAATTTTTTGGGATTTTTTTTAGGATATTTATATTATTTTTGTGATTTTTTCTGTTGTTTTTTTGAATTTTTGGGGGGAATTTTGGGAGAAATTTTGGGGAAAATTTTGGAGAAATTTTTTGGGGGAAATTTTTTTTTTTAATTTTTGGGAAATTTTTTTGAATATTTTCGTACTTTTGGGGGTTTTTTTGTATTTTTGGGGAATTCTGGGGGAATTTTGGGGAAAATTTTTCGAGAATTTTTTGGGGGGGAATTTTTTTTTATTTTTGGGAATTTTTTTGAATATTTTAATAATTTTTTGTGGTTTTTTTGTATTTTTTTTTAATATTCGGGGGAAATTTATGGAATTTCGGGGGAATTTTCTGGGAATTTTGTGGGAATGTTGTGAATTTGTCGGAATTTGACCAATTTTGGGATTTTTCCCCCCCGTTTTTCAGCGAGGCCGAGTTCCGGAAGGCTCTGGAATGCGGAACCCCCGATTACATCATCGTGCTCCGCCCCTCCCAAGGTGGGAAAAACCCCCAAAAATCCCCCAAATTCCAAAAATTTTAGGGGAAAAAAAATCAAAATTTTGGGAGGACAAAGAAAAAAAAATCCAAAATTTTGGGGGAAAAAGGAAAAAATTCCAAAATTATTCTGGATTTGGGGAATAAATTCCTGGAACATTCCCAGATTTTTGGGCCCATTCCCAAATTCTGGGCCCGAATTCCGGGAACATTTCAGGATTTTTGGGAATGAATTCTGGGAACATTTCTGGATTCAAGGAACATTCCCAAATTCCGAAGCCCATTCCCAGATTTTTGGGAATGTTTCCGAATTCTGGGCACGTTTCAGGATTTTTGGGAATGAATTCCAGGCATGTTCCTGGATATTTTGGGAACGATTCCTGGGACCGCTTCCGGATTTTTGGGAATGATTCCTGGGAACGCTCCCGGATTTTTGGGAATAAATTCCGTGAATATTCCCGGATTTTTGGGAACGTTCCCGAATTCTGGGCACGTTTCAGGATTTTTGGGAATAAATTCCGGGAATGTTCCCGGATTTTTGGGAATGTTCCCAGATTTCTGGGTTTTTTGGGCCCATTCCCGAGTTCTGGGAACATTTCAGGATTTTTGGGAACATTTCTGACCCCAGATTTCTGGGCTTTTTTGGAAACATTCCCAAATAATTCCGTGCCCATTCCCGGATTTTTGGGAACGCTCCCGGATTTTTGGGAACGTTCCTGAATTCTGGGCACGTTTCAGGATTTTTGGGAATAAATTCCGTGAATGTTCCTGGATTTTTGGGAATGTTCCCGGATTTTTGGGAACGATTTCTGTGAACGCTCCCAGATTTTTGGGAACGCTCCCGAATTCTGTGCCCATTCCCGGATACAGGATTTTTGGGAATAAACTCCAGGAATGTTCCTGGATTTTTGGGAACGATTTCTGGGAACGCTCCCGGATTTTTGGTCCCATTCCCAAAAATCTGGGCCCGAATTCCGGGAACAAATCAGAATTTTTGGGACTAATTTCTGGGCACATTTCAGGATTTTTGGGAATAATTTCTGGGAACATTTCAGGACTTTTGGGAATGAATTCTGTGCCCATTCCCGGATTTTTGGGAACGTTCCTGAATTCTCGGAATGTTTCCGGATTTTGGGAATGAATTCCAGGAATGTTCCCGGATTTTTGGGAACAATTCCTGGGAACACTCCCGGATTTTTGGGCCCATTCCCGAATTCCGTTCCCGAATTCTGTTCCCGGATTTTTGGGCCCATTCCCAAATTCTGGGCCCGAATTCCGGGCACATTTCAGTATTTTCGGGAATAATCCCTATTCCCATTCCCGTTTTCCCGCAGGCCGCGTGTCCGTGGGGCTCCGTCGCGGCGCTCCCTCGGTATCGGCGCTGTTCGGCTGCGCTCAGGCGCTGCTGCTGGAGCAGCTCCTGGGGCCGCCCCTGGGGGGCGCCGCCACCGCCCTGGGACGGAAACTGGCGCCGCTGCAGAGACGCCTGCAGAGCTGCCGTGAGCGGGTTTGGGGAATTTGGGGATTTTGGGGGATTTGGGGGGAATTTTGGGGGTTTTGGGGAATTTTTGGGGATTTTTGGGAATTTTTGGAGGGTTCAGGATGGATTTTGGGGGGTTTAAATGGGAATTTTTGGGATTTAAATTGGACTTTTTTGGGAAATTTTGAAGAATTTTGGGGATTTTTGAGAATTTTGGGGAATTTGGGGGAATTTTTGGGGGATTTTTGGCAACATTTTGGGAATTTTTTGAATTTTTTGTGAATATTTGGGGAAATTTTGGGCAATTTTGAGGCTATAAATGGGATTTTAGGGGCATTGTTTGGGGGGTTTAAATGGGATTTATTTTGGAGTTTAAATGGGATTTTTTGAGGTTTAAATGGGATTTTTTTGGGAAATTTGGGAAATTTTGGGAAGATTTGTGAATTCTTGGGAATTTTTAGGAATTTTTGGGGGATTTTTGGCAACGTTTTGGGGTATTTTTGGGAATTTTTGGGTAAATTTTGGGGAATTTTGGGGAATTTTGGGGCTATAATTGGGATTTGTTGGGCATTGTTTGGGGGTTAAATGGGATTTTTTTTTGGGGGGCATTTTTGGGGGGTTTAAATGGGATTTTTGGAAAAATTTTGACAAATTTTGGGAAATTTTTGGGAATTTTTTTGATTTTTTGGGATTTTGGGGGAATTTCAGGGAATTTTTAGGAATTTTGTGGGATTTTTACAGGTTAAATGGGATGTTTTGAAATTTTAAACGGGATTTTGGATGATTTTTGGGAATTTCGGGGGATTTTTAGGAAATGGTGAGGAATTCTGGGGAATTTGGGGGATTTTGAGGAATTTTGGGGCAAGTTTTTGGGATTTTGGGGAAATTTTGAGGCTATAAATGGGATTTTTGGGGCATTTTTGGAGGGTTTAAATGGGATTTTTTTGGGATTTAAATTGGATTTTTTGGGGCATTTTTGGGGGGTTTAAATGGGATTTTTAGGAAAAATTTTGGCAAATTTTGGGAAATTTTTGGGAACTTTTTTGGAATTTGGGGAATTTTGTGGGAATTTCAGGGAATTTTAAGAATTATGTAGGATTTTTGCAGGTCAAATGCGATATTTTGAGGTTTTAAACGAGATTTTGGATTATTTTTGGGAATTTCGGGGAATTTTTAGGAAATGGTGAGGGATTTTTGGGGAATTTTGGGGATTTTGGGGCGAATATCGGGAATTTCGGGATTTTGGGGTGAATATGGTGGATTTTGGGGAATTTGGGGAATTCCGGTGGGATTTTGGGGCTGATCCGCCGCCCGCCCCTCCCCCCCCAGCTGCGGGCGCGGTGCCCTGGGGGGTCGTGGCCGAGACCTCGCGGCTCTTCCGGGAACTGGGCCCCGCCCTCCTGCGAGGTGGGTGCACTTCCGGTACACTTCCGGGTTCCACTTCCGGGTTTTACTTCCTGCTTCCGGTCCCTCCCGAGCCACTTCCGGGTTTTACTTCCTGCCTCCGATTCCTCCCGAGCCACTTTCGGTTTTTACTTCCTGCTTCCGGTCCTTCCCGAGCCACTTCCGGGTTTTACTTTCTGCTTCCGGTCCCTTCCTTTCCCTCCCGAGCCACTTCCGGGTGTTTCTGCTTCCGGGTGCCAGGAACGCGTCACTTCCGGCGGAATTTCCGGGTTGCGAATTCGGGAATTTGGGGGGGGGGGGGGGGGGGATTTTGGGGGGAATTTGGGAATTTTTGGGGGGAATTTTCTGGAATTTTGCAGTTCTGGGGGAATTTTCTGGAATTTGGGGGGATTTTTGTGGGAATTTTCTGGAATTTGGAAAATTTTGGGTGGAATTTTCGGTAATTTCGGGAATTTGGGAAATTTTGGGTGGAATTTTCTGGAATTTGGGGAATTTTGGGTGGAATTTTCTGGAATTTGGGGAGGAATTTTCTGGAATTTTAGAGAATTTGTGGAAATTTTGGGTAATTTGAGTGAAATTTGTGGGAATTTTGGGGGGAATTTGCGGGATTTTGGTGAAATTTTCGCTAATTTCGGGAATTTGGGAAATTTTGGGTGGGATTTTCTGTAACTTCGGGAATTTGTGGTAATTTTGGGTGGAATTTTCTGGAATTTGGGAAATTTTGGGTGGAATTTTCTGGAATTTGGGAAATTTTGGGTGGAATTTTCTGAAATTCGGGTAATTTTGGGTGGAATTCTCTGGAATTTGGGTAATTTTGGGTGGAACTTTCTGAAATTTGGGGAATTTTGGTGGAATTTGGGGGATTTCGGGCAATTCTGGGTGAATTTTGGGTAATTTGTGTGGAATTTGTGGGAATTTTGGGTGTAATTTGCGGGATTTTGGTAAAATTTTCGCTAATTTCTGGAATTTGGGAAATTTTGGGTGGAATTTTCTGAAATTTGGGAAATTTTGGGTGGAATTCTCTGGAATTTGGGGAATTTTGGGAAATTTTGGGTAATTTGAGTGAAATTTGTGGGAATTTCGGGTGGAATTTGGGGGATTTTGGTTAAATTTTCGCTAATTTCGGGAATTTGGGGAATTTTGGGTGGAATTTTCTGGAATTTGGGTAATTTTGGGTAAAATTTTCTGAAATTTGGGGAATTTGTGCGGAATTTGCATGAATTTTGGGTGGAATTTGCGGAATTTTGATAAAATTTTCGCTAATTTCGGGAATTTGGGAAATTTTGGGTGGAATTTTCTGAAATTCGGGGAATTTTGGGTGGAAATTTCTGTAATTTCGGGAATTTGGGAAATTTTGGGTGGAATTTTTTGAAATTTGAGAGAATTTGGGGGAATTTGTGCGGAATTTGTGGGAATTTTGGGTGTAATTATCTGAAATTTGGAGAATTTTGGGTGAAATTCTCTGAAATTCGGGAAATTTTGGGTGGAATTTGCGGGATTTTTGTGGAACTTTCTGTAACTTCGGGAATTTGGGGAATTTTGGGTGGAATTTTCCGGAATTTGGGACATTTTGGGGCGCCCCCGCAGGACTCGAGGCCGCGGGCTGGGACACGCAGCGCCCCCTCCTGGCCACGGACGAGTGGAGCCTCGAGTGGGCGGAGCCAGCGCCGGGCCACGCCCACGAGTGAGGCCACGCCCCCCTCCAGCAAAGCCACGCCCCCTTCGGCAAAGCCACGCCCACTTTCCGTGGGAAAAGGCGGGAAATGTCACGGAAAATAAAAATTTTGTGGAATTTTGGTGTTGTTTTGGTGGATTTTGGGGGGATTTTGGGGGATTTTGGGGGAATTGGGGAATTGTGGGAGGGTTTGGGGGAATTTTGGGGGATTTTTGGGTGGGTTTGGGAGAATTTTGGGAGATTTTTGGGAGATTTTTGGGTGGATTTGAGTGAATTTTGGGTGCATTTGGGAGATTTATGGGTGGATTTGGGGGATTTTTGGGTGGATTTGGGGGATTTTGGGGGATTTTGGGGGAATTTTGGGTGGGTTTGGGAGAATTTTGGGAGATTTTGGGGGGAATTTTGGGTGGGTTTGGGAGAATTTTGAGTGCATTTGGGGTGCATTTGAAGGAAATATTTTGAATTTGGGCAGAATTTTGGGTGAATTTTGGGTGAATTTTGGTGGATTTGGGGAATTTTGGCGGATTTGGGGGGATTTTGGGGGAATTGGGGAGTTGTGGGAGGGTATGGGGGAATTTTGGGGGATTTTTGGGTGGGTTTGTGGGAATTTTGGGTGGGTTTGGGGAATTTTGGGGGATTTTGGGGAAATTGGGTAATTGCGGGAGGGTTTGGGAGAATTTTGGGATATTTTTGGGTGAATTTGGTGGAATTTTGGGTGAATTTGGGGGGATTTGGGGTGGATTTGAGGGAAATATTTTGAATTTTGGTGGAATTTTGGATGAATTTTGGGTGAATTTTGGTGGATTTGGGGAATTTTTGGAGATTTTTGGGGGTTTTGGGGCAATTGGGGAATTTTGGGTCAGTTTGGGGGAATTTTGGGAGATTTTTGGGTGGGTTTGGGGGATTTTTAGGTGCATTTGGGGGGATTTGGGGTGGATTTGGGGGAAATATTTTGAATTTGGGCAGAATTTTGGGTGAATTTTGGGTGAATTTTGGGTGGATTTGGGGAATTTTGGGGGATTTTGGGGGATTTTGGTGGAATTGGAAAATTCTGGGAGGATTTGGCGAAAATTTCGGCGATTTTTGGGTGGGTTTGGAGGAAATTTTTGGAATTTTTTGGGAATTTTTGCAGAATTTTGATGGATTTTGTTGAAATTGGGAAATTCTGGGAGGATTTGGGGAAAATTTGGGCGATTTTTGGGTGGGTTTGAGAGAATTTGGAGGAATTTGGGGCAATTTTTGGTCAGAATTTATGAGGATTTGGTGAAAATTGAGGAATTAAGGAAATTTTGGGTGGAATTGGGGGAATTTGGGGAAGATTTTGGGCTCCAAATTTTCGGATTCGAGTCAATTTTGGGTCATTTCTGTCCCATTTTGGGGAAATTTTGGGTCTATTTTGAGACATTTTGGGTCACTTTCGGTGGATTTTGGTTCAATTTGGGCCAATTTTGGGTGGTTTTGGGCTCATTTTTAATCATTTTGGGGCATTTCCGTTTTTTCTCATTTTTGGACTTTTTAACCCCAATTAATTCCCCGCAATTAACGCGAATCAGCACAAAGTGGGCGGAGCCAATGACGTCACCAGCGTCCTGTTTATTATTCGCGGCGTTAATGAGCGCAATTATTTTTCCTTTTAATTAAATTTTTCCTTTGAAAGTGAAAATTTTGAGGTTTTTTTTCCCCCCATTTTTGGGGCTTTTTTTGGGTTTTTTTAATCCCTCCTCAATAGAATCTCAAATTTGGGGCAAAATCCGGCGGTTTTGGGGTTCCCAAATTCAGAAAATTGGGAATTTTGGGGCTCCTCCCCCCGCCCAAAGCGGGGCCCAGACGTGCTCCGGGAATTTCGGGATTTTTCCAGAACGTTCCGCCCGCGGCCGCTCCGGAACCTGAGAGGGAAACCCGAAATTCACCAAAAAATCCCAAAATTCACCCAAAAAAAAAAAAAAAACAACCCAAAAAAATCCCAAATTTCACCCAAAAAAACCCCCACAAAAATCCAAAAATTCGCCCCAAAAAAGGGCAAAATTCACCCAACCTCCCCCCCAAAAAAACCCAAAATTCACCCAAAATAAACCACAAAAAAAATCCCAAAATTCCCCCCAAAAAATCCCAAAATTCACCCAAAAAAGGGCAAAATTCACCCAAAATAACCCCAAAAAAAATCCCAAAATTCCCCCCAAAAAATCCCCCAAAAAATCCCAAAATTCACCCAAAAAAGGGCAAAATTCACCCAAAAAACCCCACCAAAAAATCCCAAAATTCACCCAAAAAACCACAAAATTCACCCAAAAAAACCCCTCAAAAAATCCCACAATTCACCCAAAAAACCCCCAAAAAATCCCAAAATTCACCCAAAACCCACAAAATTCACCCAGGAAAGGAAAAAATTCACCCAAAAAAACCCCACAAAAAATCCCAAATTCACCAAAAAAAAGTCAAAATTCACCCCAAAAAGTCAAAATTCACCCCCCAAAAAATCAAATTCCACAAAAACAAAAAAACCCAAACAAAAAAAACCCAAATTCACCCAAAATCAACTAAAAAGACCAAAATTCAACCAAAAAAAAACCCCCAAAACTCCCTTTTCCCTCCCAAATTTCTCACCCCAAAAAATCCGAATTTCCACCAAATTTTCCATTTTTTCCCCCCCCAAAATTCCTTCCCCCCCCCAAAAAAAAAATCCATCCCCCAAAATTCCATTTTTTATCCCCGAAATTTTAATTTTTCTCCCCAAAATTCTGACATTTTTTCCAAAATTTCAATTTTCCCCCTGAAATTTCAATTTTTCCCCACAAATTTATATTTTTCCCCACAAATTTTCAAATTTACCCCCAAAAATTCCCTTTTTTCCCAAAAATTCCATTTTTACCCCAAAATTTCAAGTTTCCCCCCAAAAATTTCCATTTTCCCCCCAAATTTTATTTTCCCGACCCGAAACGACCCCAAAACCCACCAGAAAAACGAGAAAATTGGGATGTTTTAAATAATTATATTTTAAATAAAATTAACTCCAAAGAAAACGACAACGAAACGAAAGAAAATTCCCAAAAAAATTAAAATTTCAACAAAAAAAAAATCAAAAATTAAAAAAAAAAAGAAAAAAATTTAATAAAAGGAAAAAATGGAAAAAAAACCAAAAATTGACCCAAAACGCTGCCCCCCCCCTCCCAAAAAATGGAATTTTGGGGACCCCCATGGGAAAATAAATAGGGAAAAAAAAGGGGGGGACCCCAAAATTTTGGGGAAAATCTAAAAATATTTGGGAAAATCCCAAATTTGGTGGGGCCCAAACTCCAAATTTGGATTTTTGGGGGGTTTTGACCCCAAAATTGGGGGTTTGATCCAAAATTCTCCTCCAAATTTTGGATTTTGGGGGTTTTTGATCCCAAAAATGCCAAATTTTGGGGGAGATTTTGGGGTCAAAATAAGAAAAATTTGGGATTTTGGGGGGTTTGGTTGCCAAAATCTCCCACAAATCTGGGTTTTTTTGGGCTTTTTGACCCCAAAAATGGTCAAAAATCCCCAATTTTGGGGGAGATTTTGGGGTCAGGACCACAAATTTGAGGATTTTTGGGGTTTCTTTGGAGATTTTTAACATAAATTTGGGGTTTTCACCCCAAAATTTCCCACAAATTTTGGGATTTTTTTATTCTTCTGGAGGTTTTGACCCCAAATTTGGGATTCTGATCCCAAAATCTCCCCCAAATTTGGGATTTTGGGTCTTTTGACCCCAAAATCTCCCCAAATTTTGGGATTTTGGGTGTTTTGACCCCAAAATCTCCCCCAAATTTTGGGGATTTTTGGTTTTTCTGGAGGTTTTGACCCCAAATTTGGGATTCTGATCCCAAAACCTCCCCCAAATTTGGGATTTTTTTGGCTTTTCACCCCAAAACCTCCCCAAAACTTTGTGTTTTTGGGAAAATTTTGCCCCCAAATTTGTGGTTTTAACCCCAAAACCTCCCCCCAAAATTTGGGATTTTTGGGGTTTTTTTAACCCCAATTTTGTGGTTTTAACCCCAAAACCCTCCCGAAATTTAGGGATTTTTGGGTTTTTTTAACCCCAAATTTGTGGTTTTAACCCCGAAACCTCCCACAAAATTTGGGATTTTTGGTTGTTCTGGAGTCTTTCACCCCAAATTTGGGCTTTTAGCCCCAAAACCTCCCCACAAAATTTGGGATATTTGCGATTTTTAACCCCAAATTTGTGGTTTTAACCCCAAAACCCTCCGGAAATTTAGGGATTTTTGGGTTTTTTTAACCCCAAATTTGTGGTTTTAACCCCAAAACCTCCCGCAAAATTTGGGATTTTTGGTTGTTCTGGAGTCTTTCACCCCAAATTTGGGCTTTTAGCCCCAAAACCTCCCCACAAAATTCGGGATTTTTGCAATTTTTAACCCCAAATTTGGGCTTTTAGCCCCAAAACCTTGCCCAAAATTTGATATTTTTGGTTTTTCTGGAGTTTTTGACCCTAAATTTCAGTTTTTAACCCCAAAATTTTGGGGATTTTTTGGTTTTTTTGGGGGGGAGGGGAGGGGGGGATCCCCTTAGTGTCCATCCGCCCCTCCCCCACCCCAAAATCACCTCCAGGGCCGCCTGTTGGGGGGTGGGGGAGGGGCGGGGTGGGCGCCCCGAATTTGGGGTCCCTTTTTGGGGGGCGGGGGGAGGGGCCGGGGGGCGGGGCGGGGGATTCTGCTGGGTGGGGGAGGGGCGCGAGGAACCGCGGCAAAAAACCCCCAAAAACGGCGCCGAAAACGGCGAAAAACTGTCCAGAAACGATCGACGGCGCCCCAAAAACGCCGGGAACGCCGCGAGGTTGAACCAACACCCCGAAAACGTTTTTGGGGTACGGGCAGGCGGCTCCTGAACCTCATTTTGTTGGTTTTGGGGAAAAAAGCGAAAAGTCCTCGCTCGGAAGCCAAACCCAAACGGGAAAAAACGCGGAAAAGCGGAGGCGGTAACCCCAAAAGCGCCCGGAGCCACCAGCGGTGAGCGCGGCCGCCGCGGCAAAGCTCCCCCAAAACGTAAAGAGGTAAAAACAACCACGGAGAAAACCAAAGTTGCGCCGCCAAAACCACGGCGGGAGCGTAGCGGCGGCGGCGGCGCGCGCCCAACGCCGAAACGGCCGCCGCGCTCAAAATGGCCGCCGGCCATGAGGGGAAGGACGAGGAGGAGGATGAGGGGGATGGAGGCCACAAGCGATGGCGGAAAGGGAGGAAGGCGTGGGCCAGCGCCAGCCCGGCGGCGCCGCACTCCAAGGCGGGGAGGAAGGAGAGAAATCGGCGTTTTTGAGCCCAAAATGCGGCCGGGAGGAGGAGGAGGAGGAGGAGGAAGGAGGGGGGGGAAGGGTGGAGGGCGGTGAGGAAGGCCAAGAGGGAGAAGAGGAAGGCGGGGAGGAGGGAGGGGGTGGGGATGGGGGTGGTGGCGCGGCGAGGAGTGGGTGGGGGGTAAAAGGGTGTGGGGAGGGGGGAAATGGGGGTTTTGGGGGGAAAAATGGGGGTTTTGGGGGAAAAAACGGAGGTTTTGGGGGGGAAAATGGAGGGGGACAAGATGGCGGACTGAGGGGGGGAAGGGAGGTTTGAGGGAGGATTTGGGGCTGGGGGTGGTAAAATGGCGTTTTTTGATGGGGGGTTTGGGTCTGGGGGGGATAAAATGGGGTTTTGAGGGGGAAAAGTGGAGTTTTGTGTGGGTAAAGTGGCGTTTTGGGGAGAAAAAATGGGATTTTGGGATAAGGGAAGGGTGTGGGGATGGGACAAGACGGCGGCTTGGGGGGCGGAAGGGAGGTTTGGGGAAGGATTTGGGGCTGGGGGTGGTAAAATGGCGTTTTCTGACGGGGGTTTTGGGTCTGGGGGGGATAAAATTGGGTTTTGAGGGGGAAAAGTGGAGTTTTCTGTGGGTGAAGCGGCGTTTTGGGGAGAAAAAATGGGATTTTGGGACAAGGAAAGGGTGTGGGGATGGGACAAAATGGCGGCTTGAGGGGGGGAGAAAGGGAGGTTTGGGGGAGGATTTGGGGCTGGGGGCGGTAAAATGGCGTTTTCTGACGGCGGGTTTGGGTCTGGGGGGGATAAAATTGGGTTTTGAGGGGGAAAAGTGGAGTTTTGTGTGGGTAAAGTGGCGTTTTGGGGAGGAAAAATGGGATTTTGGGATAAGGAAAGGGTGTGGGGATGGGACAAAATGGCGGCTTGAGGGGGGGAGAAAGGGAGGTTTGGGGGAGGATTTGGGGCTGCGGGTGGTGAAATTGTGTTTTTTAATGGGGGGTTTGGGTCTGGAGGGGTTAAAATTGGGTTTTGAGGGGGAAAAGTGGAGTTTTGTGTGGGTGAAGCGGCATTTTGGGGAGAAAAAATGGGATTTTGGGATAAGGAAAGGGTGTGGGGATGAGACAAAATGGCGGATTGAGGGGGGGAGAAAGGAAGGTTTGAGGGAGGATTTGGGGCTGGGGGCGGTAAAATGGCGTTTTTTAACGGGGGGTTTGGGTCTGGGGGGGATAAAATGGGGTTTTGAGGGGTAAAAGTGGAGTTTTCTGTGGGTGAAGAGGCGTTTTGGGGAGAAAAAATGGGATTTTGGGACAAGGAAAGGGTGTGGGGATGGGACAAAATGGCGGCTTGAGGGGGGGAGAAAGGGAGGTTTGAGGGAGGATTTGGGGCTGGGGGTGGTGAAATGGCGTTTTCTGACGGGGGGTTTGGGTCTGGGGGGGATAAAATTGGGTTTTGAGGGGGAAAAGTGGAGTTTTGTGTGGGTAAAGCGGCGTTTTGGGGAGAAAAAATGGGATTTTGGGACAAGGAAAGGGTGTGGGGATGGGACAAAATGGCGGCCGGGGGGGGCACAGAGGGGGGAGCGGGGTTTGGGGAGGGGAAATTTGGGTCTGGTGGGGATGAAATTGGGGTTTTTTGGGGTGGAATTGGGGTTTTTTGGGGTGAAACGGTGTTTTCTTGGGGTGGAATTGTGGTTTTGGGGGGTAAATTTGGGTCAAAAAAAGGTGAATTGGTGTTTTGAGGGGGGGAAGCAGGTGGAGACAAAATGGCGGCCTGAGGGGAAGGGGGAGGGGAAATGGAGGAGGAGGGGGGTGAGGGAGGGGTTTGGGTGGAAAAAAGGGGATTTTGGGTGCAGGGAATGAGGTTTTGGGTGGAAAAAAGGGGATTTTGGGTGCAGGGAATGAGGTTTTGGGGGAAAAAAGTGGGATTTTGGGAAGGGGATTGGGGGTCTGGGGAGGACAAAATGGCGGCCTGAGGGGACAAGATGGCAGAAATGGCGTCGTCCTGAGGAGAGAAAATGGGGAAAAATGAGGGGAAAATGGGAAAAAATGGGGAAAAATGGGGGGAAATGGGGAAAATAATGGGAAATGGGGAAAATGAGGGGAAAATGAGGGGAAAATGAGGGGAAAATGAGGGGAAAATGAGGGGAAATTGGGAAAAAATGGGGGGAAATGAAGGGAAAATGAGGGGAAAATGAATGGGAAATGAGAGGAAAATGGGAAAAATGGGGAAAAAATGGGGGGAAATGGGGAAAATGGGAAAATATGGAGGGAAATGGGGAAAAATGAGGGGAAAATGAGGGGAAAATGAGGGGAAAATGAGGGGGAAATTGGGTAAAAAATGGGGGGAAATGGGGGAAAATTGGGGAAAAAATGGGGGAAAATGGGAAAAATGAGGGGAAAATGAAGGGGAAATGAGAGGAAAATGGGGAAAATGGGAAAAAAGAGAAAAATGGGAGGAAAAAGGGGAAAATTAGGGGAAATCAGGGCAAAATGGGGAGAAAATGGAGAAAAATGAGGGGGAAATGAGGAAAAAATTGGGAAAATGAGGGGAAAATGAGGGGGAAATTGGGGAAAAAATGGGGGAAAATGGGAAAAATGAGGGGAAAATGAATGGGAAATGAGAGGAAAATGGGAAAAATTTAAAAAAAAAGAGAAAAATTGGATGAAAAAAGAGAAAATCAGAGCAAATCAGGGCAAAATGGGGAGAAAATGGAGAAAAATGAGGGGGAAATGAGGAAAAAATGGGGAAAATTGGGGAAAATGGGAAAAATTAGGAGAAAATAGGGAAAATGGGAAAATATGGGGAAAATGGGGGGAAAATGAGAGGGAAATGGGGAAAATAGGGGGGAAATACAGAAAAAATGAGGAGAAAATGGGAAAATGAGACGAAAATTGAAAAAGTGAGGGAAAAATGAAGGAAAAATGGGAAAATCTGAAAAATTAGGAGAAAACGGGAAAAAACGGGGAAAAAATGAGAGGAAATGGGAAAAATGAGACAAAATGGGAAAAGTGGGGGGGGGAGGAAAATGAGAATTATGAGGAAAAATTGAGAGCTCAGGAAAAAGATTAAAAAATCAGGAATATTGGGAAAAAGGAGATGAAGAAAGGAAACAGCACCAAGAAAACAAACGGCGCCGCTCGTGAGGTAAAAAAGGGTTAAAAATGTGTTTTTTGAGAGAAAAATAGAAAAAAATGGGGAAAAAGTGAAATTCGTGAGGGAAAAAAGGGAATAAAGATTTATTTTTTGAGGGAAAAATGGGCGAAAATGGGAAAAAGGTAAAGTTTGTGAGAGATAAAGAAGTTAAAATGTAATTACAAGGGAATTTTAGGACAAATTTGGACATTTTGGAGGGAAAATTGGGATTTAAAAAAATGGGATAAAATTCCCTGAGGAGTTTTTTGGGGTCCTGTGGGGATTTTTGGGAGGGGGAAGGGGAAGGGGGAGCCCAAAATTAAGGAGCAAAAAATTCCATCCAAAATTTCCCCAAATTTCCCCCCAAATCCAATAAAAATTCCCAAAATGCCCCCAAATCCCATAAAAATTCCCAAAATTCCCCCAAATCCCAGAAAATTCCCCAAGAATCCCCACAAAATTCCCAAATTTTCCACAAATTCCCCTCAAATCCCCCAAAATTTTTCCCAAATCCCCCGATTTTTTCCCCCAAATTCCCGAGTTTCCCACAAATTCCTGAATATTTCCCAAAAATCCCCAAAAATCCCGCAAAACTCCCAAATTTTTCCCCAAAATTCCCAAATTTCCCAAACATTTTCCCAAAATCCCCAATTTCTCTCCAAAATCCCCATATTTCCCCTCCAAAATTCCCCAATTTCCCCCCAAAATTCCTGAATTTCCCCAAAATCCCCCAAATTTTTCCCAAATTTGCCCCAAAACTCCCTAAATTCCCCTCCAATCCCCCATTTTTTTCCCCTAAAACTCCTGGAAAATACCCAAATTTTCCCCAAATTCCACTCAAATATCCCAATTTTTTCCGCAAAATCCCCAAATTTCCCACAGATTTCCCCAAAATTCCCAATTTCTCACCAAAATCCCCAAATTTCCCCTCCAAAATTCCCCAATTTTCCCAAAAATCTCCCAAATTTTTCCAAACTCCCACAATTTTTCCCGAAATTCCAAGTTTTCCCCCCAAAAATCCCCAAATTTTCCCAAAAATCCCCCAAATTTTTCCCAAATCTTCAAAATTTTCCCTAGAATTCCCCAAAATCCCCAAATTCTCCCCAAATTTCCCAAATTTTCCCAAACATCCCCCAAATTTTTCCCAACCTTGAATTTTTTTTTCAAAATTCCCAGATTTTCCCCAAAATTCATAAATTTTTCCCAAAAATCCCCCAAAATTTTCCCAAATCCCCCCAATTTTCCCCCGAAACTCCCAGATTTCACAAAAAAAAAAAAAATCCCCAAATTTTCCCAGAATTCCCCTCAAACAGCCCAAATTTCCCCAAAAACCCCCAATTTTCCCCAAAATTCCCAAATTTTCCCCAAAATTCTCAAATTTTCCCCAAAATCCACAAATTTCCCCCCAAAATTCCCAAATTTCCCCCTAAAATTCTCAAATTTCCCCCAAAATCCCCAAATTTCCCCCCAAAAATCTCCAAAGTTCCCCCCAAAATTCCCAAATTTTCCCCCAAAATTCCCGAATTTTCCCCAAAATTCCCAATTTCCCCCCAAAATTCCCAAATTTTCCCCAAAATTCCCAAATTTTCCCCCAAAATTCCCCAATTTCCCCCTAAAATTCCCAAATTTTCCCCAAAATTCCCGAATTTCCCCCAAAATTCCCGAATTTCCCCAAATTCCGGCCTCACCTGTGGGGGGCTCCCGGGGCGCCCCTCCCCCCCCTCGGCGCCGTCCTCGGGGTCCCGCGGGCTGGGGGGGGCACTGGGAGAACTGGGAGAACTGGGAGGGGTGGGGGAGGGGCTGCGGGCGGCCTGGGGGGGGACACCGCGTCAGACTGGGGCAACTGGGAGGGACTGGGATATACTGGGAGGGACTGGGAGGGACTGGGAGGGACTGGGGGGGAACTGGGAAGGAACTGGGGAACACTGGTTTATACTGGGAGGGAACTGGGGGACACTGGTTTATACTGGGAGGGACTGGGAGGGAACTGGGAGGGGTTTAATGGGGACTGGGAGGCGACTGGGAGGGAACTGGGAGGGACTGGGAGGGACTGGGATAAACTGGTTTATACTGGGAGGGACTGGTTTATACTGGGAGGGACTGGGAGGGACTGGGAGGGAACTGGGATATACTGGGGGGGACTGGGAATGGACTGGGAGGGACTGGGAGGGGACACCGGGTCAGACTGGGGCAACTGGGAGGGACTGGGATATACTGGGAGGGACTGGGATAAACTGGGAGCGGTTTGGGGGGGACTGGGAGGGAACTGGGAGGGACTGGGCGACACTGGTTTATACTGGGAGGGGTTTAAGGGGGACTGGGAGCGGACTGAGATGAACTGGGAGGGACTGGGATAAACTGGGGGGCACTGGTTTATACTGGGAGGGAACTGGGGGTGGACAGGGACAAACTGGGAGGGGTTTGGGACAAACAGGGAGGGACTGGGGGACACTGGTTTATACTGGGATGGACTGGGAGGAACTGGGAGGGGTTTGGGACAAACTGGGACAAACTGGGACCAACAACTGGAACCTCCCCAGTCCATTCCGGCCCATCCCGGTCTATACTGGTCTATACTGGTTTATACTGGCCTATACTGGTCTATACTGGTCTGTACTGGTTTGTACTGGTGCTCACTCACCTCCTCCCTGGCGGCCATTTTGGTTCTGCGCAGCAGCTCCGGGACCACCCCCGGGGGGCGCTGCCGAGCCAGGAAGGGGTGCTGGGAACGGGGGGGGTTAGCCAAAATCACACTAATTCACCCCAAAATTCGCATCAAAATTAGCCCAAAATTCACACCAAAATTCACACCAAAATTCAGCCCAAAAATCAGCCCAAAATCAGCCAAAATCACACACATTCACCCCAAAAATCACACCAAAATTCACCCCAAAAATCACACTAATTCACCCCAAAATTCACACCAAAATTCACACCAAAAATCACACAAATTCACACCAAAAATCACACAAATTCACACCAAAATTCACACCAAAATTCACACCAAAATCGCACCAATTCACCCCAAAATTTACCCCAAAATTCAGCCCAAAATTCACATCAAAATCAGCCCCAAAATCACACCAATTCACCCCAAAAATCACCCCAAAATCACACCAAAATTCACACAAATTCACACCAAAATTCACATCAAAATGACACCAAAATTCACATCAAAATTCACACCAAAATCAGCCAAAATTCAGCCCAAATTCACACCAAAATTAGCCCCAAAATCAGCCAAAATCACACTAATTCACCCCAAAATTCACCCCAAAATTCACCCCAAAATCACACCAATTCACCCCAAAATTCACATCAAAATTCACACCAAATTCACCCCAAAATCAGCCCCAACATCACACAAATTCACCCCAAAATCACCCAAAATTCACCCCAGAATCAGCCCAAATTCACACCAAAATACATCCCAAATTCAGCCCAAATTCACCCCAAATTCAGCCCAAAATCACCCCAAAATCCGCCCAGAATCAGCCCAAAATTCACCCCAAAATCAGCCAAAAACATTTTTTGGGGTGAATTTTGGCCATTTTGGGATTATTTTGGGATAGTTTCAGTTATTTTGGGTGATTTTGGGATTTTTTGGGGTGATTTTTGTGCATTTTGGAGTTATTTTGGGATAGTTATTTTTGGGTGATTGTGGGATTTTTTTGGGATGTTTTGGGTTATTTTGGGCGATTTTGGGATTTTTTGTTGCGATTTTTGGGCATTTTGGGTGATTTTGGGGTAAATTTTGGCCGTTATGGGGTTATTTTGGGGTATTTTCAGTTATTTTTGGGCGATTTTGGGTTATTTTGCGATTTTTTTGGGGTGAATTTTGCGCATTTTGGGGTTATTTTGGGATAGTTATTTTTGGGTGATTTTGGGATTTTTTGGGGTGAATTTTGGGCACTTTGGGGTTATTTTAAGATATTTTCAGTAATTTTTGGGATATTTTTGGGATGATTTTTGGGCATTTTGGGGTTATTTTGGGATTTTTTTGGGTTATTTTTGGGTGATTTTGGGATTTTTTTGGGGAGAATTTTGTGGTTATTTTGGGATAGTTATTTTTGGGTGATTTTGGGATTTTTTGGGGGGAATTTTGGGTGATTTCAGGATTTTTTGGGCTGATTTTTGGGCATTTTGGGTGATTTAGGGGTAAATTTTGGCCGTTATGGGGTTATTTTGGGGTATTTTTAGTTATTTTTGGGTTATTTTGGGGATTTTTTTTTGGGTTATTTTTGGGTGATTTTGGGATTTTCTGGGATGAATTTTGGGCATTTTGGTGTTATTTTGGGATATTTTGGGGTGAATTTTGGCCGTTTTGGGATTTTTTGGGTGATTTTGGGGTGAATTTTGTCATTTTCGGGCTCACCCGCAGCAGCTCCGGCGCTCGGGGCCGATCCTGCGGAACCTTCCGGAGACACCGAGAGACGAAATCCCGAAATTCCTCCGACCTGGGGGGACCCAAAATGTGGGGCTGGACCCCAAAATGTGGGGCTGGGACCCCAAAATGTGGGGCAGGACCCCAAATGTGGGGCTGGGACCCCAAAATGTGGGGCAGGACCCCAAATGTGGGGCGGGACCCCAAATGTGGGGCTGGGACCCCAAAATGTGGGACAGAGACCCCAAAATGTGGGGCAGGACCCCAAAATGTGGGGCTGGACCCCAAATATGGGGCAGGGACCCCAAAATGTGGGGTGGGACCCCAAAATGTGGGGCGGGACCCCAAAATGTGGGGCGGGACCCCAAATGTGGGGTGGGACCCCAAATGTGGGGTGGGACCCCAAAATGTGGGGCAGGGACCCAAAATGTGGGGCAGGACCCCAAAATGTGGGGTGGGACCCCAAAATGTGGGGCGGGACCCCAAAATGTGGGGTGGGACCCCAAAATGTGGGACTGGGACCCCAAAATGTGGGACTGGGACCCCAAAATGTGGGGTGGGACCCCAAAATGTGGGGCTGGACCCCAAAATGTGGGGCTGGACCCCAAAATGTGGGGCTGGACCCCAAATGTGGGGCTGGGACCCCAAAATGTGGGGCAGGATCTATGGGGCAGGGGGATCTATAGGATAAATCCATGGGAGGACAGATCTATGGGTCAGACAAGATCTATAGGGTGAATCCATGGGTCAGACAGGATCTATTGGACAGGACCTATGGGGCGGATCTATAGGGCGAATCTATAGGGTGAATCCATGGGTCAGACAGGATCTATGGGTCAGTTCCATGGGGCACACAGGATCTATAGGGCGGATCTATAGGGCGGATCTATAGGGTGAATCCATAGGGTGAATCCATGGGACACACAGAATCTATGGGTCAGACAGGATCTATAAAGCAGATCCATGGGGCACACAGGATCTATAGGGCAGATGTCTGGGTCAGAGTGATCTATGGGGCAGATCTATAGGGTGAATCCATGGGTCAGACAGGATCTATAGGGCAGGATCTCTGGATCAGAGGGATCTATAGGGCGGATCTATAGGGTGAATCTATAGGGTGAATCTATAGGTTGAATCCATGGATCATACAGGATCTATGGGTCAGGATCTCTGGGTCAGACACGATCTATAGGGTGAATCTCTAGGGCAGATCCATAGGGCAGATCTATAGGGCAGATCTATAGGGTGAATCCATGGGTCAGAGTGATCTATAGGGCAGAATCTATAGGTCAGAGGGATCTATGGGGTGGATCCATAGGGTGAATCCATGGGTCAGACAGGATCTATGGGTCAGTTCCATGGGGCACACAGGATCTATGGGTCAGAGGGATCTATAGGGCGGATCTATAGGGTGAATCCATGGATCATACAGGATCTATAGGGCAGATCTCTGGGTCAGAGGGATCTATAGGGTGAATCCCTGGGTCAGACAGGATCTATGGGTCAGGATCTCTGGGTCAGACACGATCTATAGGTCAGAGGGATCTATAGGGCAGATCTATAGGTCAGACCCATAGGGTGAACCTTAGGCACTGACCAGAGGCGGGGCTGGCGCAGGGCCGGGGGCTCCCTCTGCGCGATGTGGTACAGAGCGCTCAGCGCGTTCAGCTGGAACAGCGGCGGCCTCCGCTCCGCTTTGGGGCAAAAACGGAAAAAAATGGCACATTCAGACTGAATTCTGCACTAAATTCTGTCCCGAAAAACCCCAAATTCAGAACCTAAAAACCCCAAATTCTGCACAAAATTCTGTCCTGAAAACCCCAAATTCAGACCAAAATTCAGACCCAAATTCTGTCCCGAAAAACCCCAAATTCCGTCCCTAAAAACCCCAAATTCAGCACAAAATTCTGTCCCAAAAACCCCAAATTCAGACCAAAATTCTGTCCTGAAAAACCCAAATTCAGCCCAAAATTCTGTTCCAAAAATCCCCAAATTCAGCCCAAAATTCTGTCCTGAAAAACCCCAAATTCAGACCAAAATTCTGTTCCGAAAAACCCAAATTCAGCCCAAAATTCGGGCCATAAAAACCTCAAATTCAGGCCATAAAATCCCCAAAGTCACCCCAAATTCCCCCTAAAATCCCCCAAAAATCCCCCAAATCCCTAAAATCTTTCCAAATCCCCCCAAAATCCCACTCACCCAGCTCGATGCAGGTGATGCCCTGTGACCCCAAAACCCCCCTAAAAACCCCAAAATTCCCCCAAAAATCCCCTAAATTTTTCTAAAATCCCCCAAATTTTTCCAAAATCCCCCAAAACCCCCAAAATCCCCCCAAAATCCCCTCTCACCCAGCTCGATGCAGGTGATGCCCACTGATCACAGACACCCCAAAACCACCCACAAATCCCCCAAAAATCCCCAAATTTTTTCCAAAATTCCCCCAAAAATCCCTAAAATTCCTCCAAAAATCCCCAAAATTCCCCCAAAATCCCAAAAATTCCCCCAAAATCCCCAAAATTCCCCCAAAATGCCCTCCAAATCTCCGCTCACCCAGCTTGATGCAGGTGATGCCCAGTGACCCCAAAACCCCCCTAAAAACCCCCCAATAACCACCCAAAACCCCCCTAAATGCCCCAAAACTCCCAAAATTTTGCACAAATCCCCCCAAAATTCCCCTAAATCCCCCTAAAATCCCCAAAATTCCCCCAAAAATCCCCTAAATCCCCCCAAATCTCTGCTCACCCACCTCGATGCAGGTGATGCCCGCTGACCACAGACACCCCAAAAAACCCTCTGAAAAATCCCCAAAATTCCCCCCAAAATCCCCAAAATTCCTCCAAAAATCCCCAAAATTTCCCTAAATTTTTCTAAAAACCCCCAAATTTTTCCAGAATTTCCCCAAAACCCCCCAAAATCCCCCAAATTAGTGCTCACCCAGCTCGATGCAGGTGATGCCCGCTGACCACAGACACCTCAAAAAACCCCCCAAAACCCCCCAATAACCACCCAAAACCCCCCTAAATGCCCCAAAACTCCCAAAATTTTTCACAAAATCCCCCAAAATCTCAAAAAATCCCCCAAATCCCCCAAAATTCTCTCTCACCCAGCTCGATGCAGATGATGCCCGCTGATCACACACATCCCAAAACCCCCGAAAAATCTTCAAAATTCCCCCAAAAATCCTCAAATTTTTTCCAAAATTCCCCCAAAAATCCCCCAAATTTTTCCAAAAAACCCCCAAATTTTTCCAAAACCCCCCAAATTTCCCCCAAAATCCCCCCAAATCCCCTCTCACCCAGCTCGATGCAGGTGATGCCCAGTGACCCCAAAACCCTCCTAAAAACCCCCCAATAACCCCCCAAACCCCCCTAAAATCCCCAAAATCCCCCCAAAAATCCCCCAAATTTTTCCAAAATCCCCCAAAAATCCCCAAAAACCCCCAAAATTTCCCCAAAACCCCCCAAATTCCTGCTCACCCAGCTAGGTACAGGTGATGCCCGCTGACCACACACCCTCCAAAATTCCCCCAAAAATCCCCCAAAAATCCCCAAAATTCCCCCAAAAATCCCCAAAATTTCCCCAAATTTTCACAAAATCCCCCAAAATCTCAAAAAATCCCCAAAATCCCCCAAAATTCTCTCTCACCCAGCTCAATGCAGGTGATGCCCACTGATCACACACATCCCAAAACCCCCAAAAAATCTTCAAAATTCCCCCAAAAATCCTCGAATTTTTTCTAAAATTCCCCCAAAAATCACCCAAATTTTTCCAAAAACCCCCAAATTTTTCCAAAACCCCCCAAATTTTTCTAAAAACCCCCAAAATGCCCCCAAATTTGTGCTCACCCAGCTCAATGCAGGTGATGCCCAGTGACCCCAAAACCCCCCTAAAAACCCCCCAATAACTCCCCAAAAACCCCCTAAAATCCCCAAAATTGCCCCAAAAATCCCCCAAATTTTTCCAAAAATCCCCCAAATTTTTCCAAAATCCCCCAAATTTCCCCCAAAACCCCCCAAATCCCCTCTCACCCAGCTCGATGCAGGTGATGCCCGCTGACCAGACGTCGGCCCGCCCGTCGTAGCGCCCCTCGTCCATGGCCAGGATCACCTCGGGGGCCATCCTGGGGGGCGGGGGTCAGTTTGGGTGCCCCTCCCCCACCCTGGGGACCCTCCCCCACCCTGGGGACCCTCCCCCACCCCGGGGTGCCCCTCCCCCTCACCAGTAGGGGGTCCCCACCAGGGACTTGGCGGGGGTGGAGGCGGCGGCGGAGCCGAAGTCGCCGAGTTTGACCAGAGCCGGAGCGCCCAGCAGGATGTTCCCGGCCTTGACGTCCCTGTGGGGAGATGGGGGGCAGGGGCTGTGGGGCAGGGGCTGTGGGGCAGGATCTATAGGGCAGGATGATCTATGGGTCAGGATGATCTGTGGGTCAGGATCTGTGGGTGAGGCTCTATGGGTCAGGATGATCTATGGGTCAGGATCTGTGGGTCAGGATCTATAGATCAGGATCTATAGGTGAGGATGATCTGTGGGTCAGGATCTGTAGGTGAGGCTCTATGGGTCAGGATCTGTGGGACAGGAATTCAGGATCTATAGGTCAGTATCTGTGAGTCAGGATCTGTGAGTCAGGATCTGTGGGTCAGGATCTATGGGTCAGGGTTTCAGGATCTATGGGTCAGGATCTGTGGGTCAAGATCTATAGGTCATGATCTATAGGTCAGGATGATCTGTGGGTCAGGATCTGTGGGTGAGGCTCTATGGATCAGAGTTTCAGGGTTTCAGGATCTATGGGTCACAATCTATGGGGCAGGATCTGTGGATCAGGATCTATAGGTCAGGATGATCTGTGGGGCAGGGTCTGTGGGGCAGGGTCTGTGGGGCAGGGTCTGTGGGGCAGGATCTATAGATCAGATTTGGGGTAAATTTGGGGGGTCCTGGGGGGATTTGGGGTAAATTTGGGGGGTCCCGGGGGGATTTTGGGTAAATTTGGGGGGGTTTAGGGGTGATTTCGGGGGTCCTGGGGGGGATTTTGGGGGGATTTGGGATAAATTTGGGGGCGTCCCAGGAGGATTTTGGGGGGATTTGGGGTAATCTATAGGTCAGGATGATCTGTGGGTCAGAATCTGTGGGTGATGCTCTATGGGTCAGGATCTGTGGGTCAGGGTTTCAGGATCTATAGATCAGGATGATCTATAGGTCAGGATCTATGGAGCAGGATGATCTATGGGTCAGGATTTCAGGATCTATGGGTCAGGATTTATAGGTCAGGATCTATGGAGCAGCATGATATATGGGGCTGGATTCCAGGATCTATAGGTCAGGATCTATGGGTCAGGATGATCTATGGGGCAGGATTTCAAGATCTATGGGTCAGGATTTCAGAACCTATGGGTCAGGACTTCAAGATCTATGGGTCAGGATATATACATCAGGAATTCAGGATCTATAGGTCAGGATCTATAGATCAGGATAATCTATAGGTCAGGATGATCTATAGGTCAGGATGATCTATAGGTCAGGATCTATAGGGCAGCCCCACCTGTGGATCACCCCCTGGCCGTGCAGGTAACCCATAGGTTGGGCTCTGTGGGTCAGGATGATCTATGGGGCAGGAATTCAGGATCTATGGGTCAGGATGATCTATGGGGCAGGATTTCAGGACAATCTATAGGTCAGATCTATGGGGCAGCCCCACCTGTGTATCACCCCCTGCCCATGCAGGTAGCCCATAGGTTGGGCTCCATGGGGCAGGATGATCTATGGGGCAGGAATTCAGGATCTATGGGGCAGGAATTCAGGATCTATGGGGCAGGAATTCAGGATCTATGGGGCAGTAATCCAGGATCTATGGGTCAGGATGATCTATAGGTCAGGATCTATGGGTCACAGTGATCTATGGGGCAGCCCCACCTGTGTATCACCCCCTGGCTGTGCAGGTAGCTCAGGCCCTGCAGGGCCCCCTCAGCGATGGCGCCGATCTCCTCCTCACGCAGCGGCTCCTGGTGCGCTGGGGACACCCAAAATCACCCAAAATCACCCCAAAAATCACCCAAAACATCCTCAAAAACATCCCTAAAATATCCCCAAAATATCCCCAAAATATCCCCAAAAATTACCCAAAATATCCCTGAAATATCCCCAAAATATACCCAAAATATCCCCGAAATAACCCCAAAATATCCCCAAAAATTACCCCAAACATCCCCAAAACATCCCCAAAATATCCCCAAAAATTACCCAAAACATCCCCATAATATACCCAAAATATCCCCAAAATATCCCCAAAAATTACCCCAAAATATCCCCGAAAATCACCCCAAAACATCCCCAAAATCACCCCAAAATATACCCAAAATATCCCCAAAATATCCCCAAAAATTACTCCAAAATATCCCCAAAACATCCCCGAAATATCCCCGAAATATCCCCAAAATCACCCCAAAATATCCCCAAAAATTACCCCAAAATATCCCCGAAAATCACCCCAAAACATCCCCAAAATCACCCCAAAATATACCCAAAACATCCCCGAAATATCCCCAAAATATCCCCAAAACATCCCCCAAAATATCCCAAAAAATGACTCCAAAACATCCCCAAAAATACCCCCAAAATATCCCCAAAAATTACCCCAAAACGCCCAGAAATCACCCCAAAAATTACCCCAAAACATCCCCCAAAATATCCCCAAAACATCCCCCAAACATCCCCCCAAAATTACCCCAAAACATCCCCAAAACATTCCCAAAATATCCCAGAAATATCCCCAAAAATTATCCCAAAATCACCCCAAAAATATCCCCCAAAAATACCCTCGAAATAGCCCCAAAAATCCCGCAAAACATCCCCAAAATAGCCCTAAAATATCCCACAAATTATCCCAAATCATCCCCCAAAATATTCCCCAAAATTATTACTAAATCCCCCAAATTAGCCCCCAAAAACACCCCAAAATCCCCCAAAAATCCCCCCAAAAATCCCTCTAAATCTCCCAAAAAAACCCCCAAAATTCCCGTTTAAATCCCAAAATTCCCGAAAAAAAACCCCAAAATTCCCAAAAAAACGCCCCAAAATTCCCGAAAACCTCCAAAATTCCCCAAAACCCCCGAAATTCCCCAAAAAGCCCCGAAATTACCCGAAGTGCCCCAAATTCTCACCTTCCAGCAGGTCCAGGGCTGATCCCACACAGAACTCCATGGCCAGCTGGGGGAGGGGCGGGTGGGGACCCCAAAATTACCCAAAAATACCCCAAAATTGTCCCCAAAATCGACCCCAAATTGTCCCAAAAGTACCCCAAAATTGTCCCAAAATACCCCGAAATTATTCCAAAAATTCCCCCAAAATTGTCCCAAAAATACCCCGAAATCATCCTAAAAATCAACCCCAAATTGTCCCAAAAGTACCCCAAAATTATCCCAAAAGTACCCCAAAATGATCCCAAAAATACCCCAAAATTATCCCAAAAGTACCCCAAAATAATCCCAAAAATACCCTAAAAATCAACCCCAAATCGTTCCAAAAATACCCCAAAATTGTTCCAAAAATACCCCAAAATTGTCCCCAAAATCGACCCCAAATTGTCCCAAAAATACCCCAAAATTGTCCCAAAAACACCCCAAAATTATCCCAAAAATACCCTAAATTATCCCAAAAATCCTCCAAAAATTATCCAAAAAATACCCCAAAATCCCAAAAATTTCCCCAAATCCCAGAAATCAACCCAAAATTACCCCAGAAATCCCACAATTCCCCCAAAATCCCAAAAATACAAAAAATCCTCCAAAATTACTCTAAAATCCCCAAAATCCACCAAAATCAACCCAAAGTTACCCCAAAAATCCCCCAAAGCCCAAAAACCCTCCAAAATTACTCTAAAATCCCCCAAATCCCCCAACATATTAAAAATTCCCCCGAATCCCAAAAATCAACCCAAAATCATCCCAAAAATTCCCCCAAAATCCCAAAAACCCTCCAAAATTACTCTAAAATACAAAAATTCCCCCAAAATCCCAAACACCAACCCAATATTATCCAAAAAATCCTCCAAAATCCCAAAAATCCCCCCCAAAATAACTCTAAAATCCCCCAAAATTTCCCCAAAGTCACCCTAAAAATCCCAAAAAATCCCCTCAAGTCACAAAAAGATTTGCCAAAATCCTAAAAATCCCTTCAAAAAAAATCCCCCCAAAAAAGCCCAAAATATTAAAAAAACCCCAAAAAATCCCTAAAAAAAAACCCCAAAAATTTAAAAAATCCCAAAAACCCCCAAAATTGCCCCAAATTTTGGGGTGCTCACCCAGGCCGTGTTCTCCCGCAGGTAGCACCCCCTGAACCCCAAAAATCCCCTAAAAAAAACCCAAAAAAACCCCAAAAACCCAAAAAAGACCCCCAAAAACTCCCAAAAAAACCCCAAAAATTAAAAAAATCCCAAAAACCCCCAAAATTGCCCCAAATTGGGGGTGCTCACCCAGGCCGTGTTCTCCCACAGGTAGCACCCCCTGAACCCCAAAAATCCCCTAAAAAACCACAAAAAACCCCCAAAAAACCCAAAAAAAATCCCAAAAAAACCCCCAAAAAAAACCGCAAAAAAAACTTTAAAAATCCCCAAAACCCCCAAAATTGCCCCAAATTGGGGGTGCTCACCCAGGCCGTGTTCTCCCGCAGGTAGCACCCCCTGAACCCCAAAAATCCCTTAAAAAAACCCAAAAAATCCCCCAAAAAACCCAAAAAAAACCCCAAAAAACCCCCCAAAAAAACCCCAAAAATTTTTAAAAATCCCCAAAAACCCCCAAAATTGCCCCAAATGTGGGATGCTCACCCAGGCCGTGTTCTCCCGCAGGTAGCACCCCCTGAACCACAAAAATCCCCTAAAAAACCCCAAAAAATCTCAAAAAACCCCAAAAAACCCCAAAAAATAAAAAAAAAAAACCCAAAAAAACGCAAAAAAAAATTTTAAAAATCCCAAAAACCCCCAAAATTGCCCCAAATTTGGGGTGCTCACCCAGGCCGTGTTCTCCCGCAGGTAGCACCCCCTGAACCCCAAAAATCCCCTAAAAAACCCCAAAAAATCTCAAAAAAAACCCCAAAAATCCCAAAAAAAACCCCAAAAAATATAAAAAATCCCAAAAACCCCCAAAATTGCCCCAAATTTGGGGGTGCTCACCCAGGCCGTGTTCTCCCGCAGGTAGCACCCCCTGAACCCCAAAAATCCCCTAAAAAAACCCCAAAAAATCTCAAAAAAACCCCAAAAAACCCAATAAAACCCCAAAAACTCCCTAAAAAAAACCCCAAAAAATTTTTAAAATCCCAAAAAACCCCAAAATTGCCCCAAATTTGGGGTGCTCACCCAGGCCGTGTTCTCCCGCAGGTAGCACCCCCTGAACCCCAAAAATCCCCTAAAAAAAACCCAAAAAAAACCCCCAAAAAACCCCAAAAATCCCCAAAAAAACCCAAAAAAAAATCCCAAAAAACCCCAAAAATTTAAAAAAATCCCAAAAACCCCCAAAATTGCCCCAAATTTGGGGTGCTCACCCAGGCCGTGTTCTCCCGCAGGTAGCACCCCCTGAACCCCAAAAATCCCCTAAAAAAACCCAAAAAAACCCCAAAAAAAAAGCTAAAAAAACCCCAAAAAACTCCCAAAAAAAAAAAACCCCAAAAAATTTTAAAAATCCCAAAAAACGCCAAAATTGCCCCAAATTTGGGGTTACTCACCCAGGCCGTGTTCTCCCGCAGGTAGCACCCCCTGAACCCCAAAAATCCCCTAAAAAAAACCCCAAAAAAACCCCCAAAAAACCCCAAAAAAAAATCCCAAAAAAATTTTAAAAATCCCAAAAACCCCCAAAATTGCCCCAAATTTGGGGTGCTCACCCAGGCCGTGTTCTCCCGCAGGTAGCACCCCCTGAACCCCAAAAATCCCCTTAAAAAACCCAAAAAAATCTCAAAAATACCCAAAAAAACCCCAAAAAATGTAAAAAATCCCAAAAAACCCCAAAATTGCCCCAAACTTGGGGTGCTCACCCAGGCCGTGTTCTCCCGCAGGTAGCACCCCCTGAACCCCACGGTGTTGGGGTGCCGGAGCCGCTGCAGCACCTTCACCTCCCTCACGATGTCCTGCCACTTCTTTGGGGCAAAAAAAGCACATTTTGGGATTTTTGGGGATTTTTTTTTGGGGGGAATTTGGGGGATTTTGGGGGTCTCACCTCGCTGGAGGCTCGGCCCCGGTAGGACATTTTCTTGATGGCCACCAACTCCTGGGAGCGCAGGTCACGGGCCTGGGGGAATTTGGGGAAATTTGGGGATTTTTGGGGGGATTTGGGGGATTTTGGGAGAATCTGAGGGATTTTTGGGGTTTTGGGGGGATTTGAGGGGGAGTTTTGGGGGATTTTGGGGGGATTTGGGGGATTTTGGGGAGATTTGAGGGAATTTTGGGCATTTTGGGGGGATTTGAGGGGGAGTTTAGGGGGATTTTGGGGTTTTTTTGGGGATTTTTGGGGGGATTTGGGAGATTTGAGGACATTTTGGGGAGATTTTGGGGGAGTTTGGGGGATTTAAGGGGATTTGGGGGGTATTTTTGGGGGTTTGGGGGGATTTTGGGGGTTTTTGGGGTAATTTGGAAGATTTAAGAAGATTTTGAGGGCATTTTTGGGGTTTTGGGGGGATTTGAGAGGGACTTTGGGAGGATTTTGGGGGATTTGGGGGATTTTCGGGGGAATTTGGGAGATTTGAGGGGATTTGGGGGGGATTTTTGGCATTTTGGGGGGGTTTGGGGGGTTGGGGGGGATTTTGGGGGATTTTTGGGGGAATTTAGGAGATTTGAGAAGATTTTGGGGGAATTTTTGTGGTTTTGGGGGAATTTGAGGGGGAGTTTGGGGGGATTTTGGGGAACTTGAGGGGATTTCGGGAGATTTTTGGGGAAGTTTGGGGGATTTGAGAGATTTAAGAAAATTTTGGGGGGATTTTTGGGGTTTTGGGGGGATTTGAGGGGGAGTTTGGGGGGAATTTGAAGGGATTTGAGGGAAATTTTGGGTTTTAGGGGGATTTTGGGGAATTTTAGTGGGATTTCTGGGGGATTTGAAGGGATTTTGGGGAACATTTCAGGGTTTTGGGGGGATTTGAGGAAGTTTTGGTGGGATTGGTGGAAGTTTGCAATAATTTTGGGGGTTCTGAAAAAGATTTTGGGGGATTTTGGGGGGATTTAAAGGGATTTTTTGGGGATTTTACGGGAGTTTGGGGGGATTTGAGGGACTTTTGGGGGGATTTTTGAGAATTTTAGGTGATCCCTGAAAGATTAAAAAGAATTTTGGGGGATACCGGACGAGTTTTGGGGTAGATTTTGGGGTGATTCAGATGGATTTTAAAATTTATGGCATTTTGGGAATTTTTGAAGAATTTTGAGGAGAATTTCGGAGAGTTTGGGGTTTTTTTTGGTGTGATTTGAATGGATTTTGGAATTTTATGGCGCTTTGGGTGGATTTTGAAGCGTTTCACAACAATCTGGACAAATTTTGGGGCGTTCACGATAAATTTGTGCCACTTTAGACCATTTAAATTCAATTTTAAACGGATTTTTAGAGGGATTGGGCTGTTTCAGGTGAATCCTGAGGTGTTTTATTGGATTTTTGAGGCTGTTTTAGCACCAATTTCAGGCGGAATTTTGGTTTTTTTCCCTCACTCACACTGAAAACAGCCCCGAAACTTCCGTGCCCGATCTCCCGCAGCTCCCCAAAAACCTTCTCGGGGTCATCTTTGAGGAATAATTCCGCAATTTCGGGGTCCCGGAGGTTCCCAGGTCGGCTTGGGGGACGAGGAGCCGGCATGGCAAGGGTGAAACTGAGGGGAAAAGCACCAAAATCCACCTTAAATCCCATTTTTTACTCCTAAATTCACCCCCCAAACCCACCCCTACCCCTCAAACCCTCACGACTCCCTCAGGATTTCCACACAAATTTTCATTAATGACCCCCAAAGTCATAAAAGTGACCCCAAAGCGCACGAAGGAGCCCAAAAAGCCTCAAAATTCCCTCAGGACCCCTCCCCAAATCCCCAAATTCCCAAATTCCCCTCAGCCCCCCCCCCCCCTTCCCCTCACCGGCGGCTCCGGCGGGCGCTGAGGGAGCCCCGGGCCGCCCCCCCCCGGCCGCTGCAGCTCCGGGGGGGGGCTCCGCTCTTCCCCCGACGCCTCCTGGAGGTGGGGGTGGCTCAGAAGTCCCAAAATCGCCGAATTTCACCTCAAAAAATCGGCGGGGAAGGAGGGGGGGGGGGGAAACCCCCCCGGTGCCGCCTCAGCGCCCCGGGCAAGATGGCGCCGGCGGGAGGGGCGGGAAGCGGCGGCGCGTGCGCAGTGACGTCAGTGAAGGCGAGGGAAGTGCGGGCGTGCCATGAGTTGGGCGGAAACAACCAGCCAATCAGCGAAAAGAGCGGGAAAAAATGCGTAAAATGATTGGTGGAAGGGTAAAGAGGGCGGGAAGGAAGGAGGAGCGGGATTGGTGGAAAAAGGAAAAGGGCGGGGCGATGAGGGGAGAGTAGGGATGTGATTGGTTGGGAGGGAAGGAGGAAAAGGCGGGAAGATGGGAGGGGAAGCAAGATGGCGGCGCTGAGGTCTGAGGGGAGGAAGGAAGCGGCTCAGTGACGTCACTGCCCCGCCTCAAAATTTGGGAATTTCGGGGAATTTTGGGGGGGAATTTGGGAATTTTTTTGAGGAGAGTTTGAGGAATTTTTGGGGGGATTTTTACAGGAAATTTTGGGGGAATTTGGGGAATTTTTAAGGAGAATTTTGGGGGGATTTTGGAATTATTTAAAGGGAGTTTGAGGAATTTTGGGGGATTTTTAGGGGGAATTTTTGGGGGAAATTTGGGGAATTTTGAGGGGGGAATTTTTTGAGAGGAGTTCGAGGAATTTTGGGGGGAATTTGGGGGGGGTTTAACAGGAAATTTTGGGAGAATTTGGGGAATTTTTGGGGAAATTTGGGAATTTGGGGGGGGGATTTTCGGATGGGATTTTGAGGAATTTTGGGGGGAATTTTTGGAGATTTTTAACGGGAATTTGGGGGATTTTTGGGGGGAATTTTGTGGAAATTTGGGGACGTTTGTTGGGAATTTGGGGGAATTTTGGGAGAATTTGGGAATTTTTGAGAGGAATTCTGGGGAGAAAATGGGGAATTTTTAGGGGAAATTTTGGGGGGATTTTGGGAATTTTGGGGTAAATTTGGGAGATTTTTTAGGGAGAATTTTAGGTAGATTTGGGGGAATTTCGGGCTCGGGATTTGAGTTTTTTTTGGGGGGAAATTTGGGATTTTTTAGGAATTTGAGGTCGGGATTTTGTTGTTTTTATTTTTTTTTTCCCAGGAATTTTAGGATTTTCCAGGATTTTTTTGGGAATTTGGGATTTTTTTTGGGAATTTTAGGATCTCAACCACACCCGATGCTTTCACCACTTTTTTATTCGCTCCAAAACCGCCCGAAACGGCCCCAAAAAAAAAAAAAAATCCTCCCCCAAAATTCCAGAAGGTCCCAGAAAATTCCAGAAGGTCCCGAAAATTCCAGAAATTCTCCAAATCCCCCCATGACGTCATCGTCACGCGGGGTGGCCCCAAAATTATTTTTGGGGGGTTCAAAGTCATTTTTGGGGTCCCCAAGGTCCTTTTGGGGTCCCCAAAATTGTCCCCAAGGTCCTTTTGGGGTCCCCAAGGTCCTTTTTGGGGTCCCCAAAATCATTTTTGGTGTCCCCAAGGTCCTTTTTGGTGTCCCCAAGGTCATTTTTGGTGTCCCCAGGGTCATTTTTGGTGTCCCCAAGGTCTTTTTTGGGTCCCCAAGGTCATTTTTGGTGTCCCCAAGGTCTTTTTTGGGTCCCCAAGGTCATTTTTGGGGTCCCCAAATCCTCTCGGTTGTCCCCAAAATTGTCCCCGAGGTCCTTTTGGTGTCCCCAGGGTCCTTTTTGGTGTCCCCAAGGTCCCAAAATTGTCCCCAAGGTCCTTTTTGGTGTCCCCAAGGTCCTTTTTGGGGTCTTCAAGGTCTTTTTTGGGTCCCCAGGGTCCTTTTAGGGTCCCCAAAATTGTCCCCAAGGTCCTTTTTGGTGTCCCCAAGGTCCCTTTTAGGGTCTTCAAGGTCCTTTTGGTGTCCCCAGGGTCATTTTTGGGGTCCCCAAGGTCCTTTTTGGGTCCCCAAAATTGTCCCTGAGGTCCTTTTGGTGTCCCCAGGGTCCTTTTCGGTGTCCCCAAGGTCCCCAAATTGTCCCTGGGGTCATTTTTGGTGTCTTCAAGGTCCTTTTTGGGTCCCCAAATCCTCTCAGGTGTCCCCAAAATTGTCCCCAGGGTCGGTTTTGGGGTCTTCAAGGTTCTTTTTGGGGTCTTCAAGGTCTTTTTTGGGTCCCCAAGGTCCTTTTAGGGTCCCCAAAATTGTCCCTGAGGTCCTTTTGGTGTCCCCAAGGTCCCAAAAATTGTCCTCAAGGTCCTTTTTGGTGTCCCCAAGGTCCTTTTTGGTGTCCCCAAGGTCCCAAAAATTGTCCCCAGGGTCTTTTTGGGGTTTTCAAGGTCTTTTTTGGGTCCCCAAGGTCCTTTTTGAGGTCCCCAAGGTCCCTTTTTTGGGTTCCCAAGAGCCCTTTTGGTGTCCCAAAATTGTCCCCAAGGTCCTTTTTGGTGTCCCCAAGGTCCTTTTTGGTGTCTTCAAGGTCTTTTTTAGGGTCCCCAAATCCTCTCAGGTGTCCCCAAAATTGTCCCCGAGGTCCTTTTTAGGGTCTTCAAGGTCCTTTTGGTGTCCCCAGGGTCCTTTTTTGGTGTCCCTGAGGTCCTTTTTTGGGGTCCCCGGGGTCCTTTTTGGGTCTTTGAGATCCTTTTTGGTGTCCCCAAGGTCCCAAAGTTGTCCCCAAGGTCCTTTTCGGTGTCCCCAAGGTCCCAAAATTGTCCCCAAGGTCCTTTTTGGGTCCCCAAGGTCCTTTTTGGGGTCTTCAAGGTCATTTTTGGTGTTCCCAAGGTCCCTTTTGGTGTCCCCAAAATCATTTTTGGTGTCCCCGCAGTCCCTTTTGGTGTCCCCAAGGTCCTTTCTGGGTCTTCAAGGTCATTTTTGGTGTCCCCAAAATCATTTTTGGTGTCCCCAAGGTCCTTTTAGGGTCCCCAAAATTGTCCCTGAGGTCCTTTTGGTGTCCCCAGGGTCCTTTTTGGGGTCCCCAAGGTCCCAAAATTGTCCCCAAAATTGTCCCTGAGGTCCCTTTTTGGTGTCCCCGGGGTCACTTTTGGGGGTCTCCCCCCAAATCCCCTTTTCACCTCCACCCCTCCCCCTCCTCCTCCTCCTCCATGACATCATCATCCTCCTCCATGACGTCACCCTCCTCCTCCATGACATCATCGGCGTCACCCATGACGTCATCAGTGTCACCCACGACATCACCCAAAATCATTTCTGGTGTCCCCAAGATCCCAAAAATTGTCCTCAAGGTCCTTTTTGGTGTCCCCAAGGTCCTTTTTGGTGTCCCCAAATCCCCTCAGGTGTCCCCAAAATTGTCCCCAAGGTCCCAAAATTGTCCCCAAGGTCCTTTTTGGGGTCCCCAAAATCATTTTTGGTGTCCCCAAGGTCCTTTTTGGGGTCTTCAAGGTCCTTTTGGTGTTCCCAGGGTCATTTTTAGGGTCTTTGAGCTCCTTTTTGGGGTCCCCAAGGTCCTTTTTGGTGTCCCCAAGGTCCTTTTTAGGGTCTTCAAGGTCCTTCTTGGGGTCTTCAAGGTCATTTTTGGTGTCCCCAGGGTCCTTTTTGGTGTCCCCAAGGTCCTTTTTGGGTCCCCAAAATTGTCCCCGAGGTCCTTTTTGGTGTCCCCGGGGTCACTTTTGGGGGTCTCCCCCCAACCCCTTTTTCACCTCCACCCCTCCCCCTCCTCCATGACGTCACCATCCTCCTCCATGACATCATCGGCATCACCCATGACATCATCAGCATCACCCATTACATCATCAGCGTCACCCATGACGTCATCAGCGTCCCCCCCCAGCAGGGGGTCCCACGCCGCCCCTCCCCCCAGCTCCAGCGGGGCGGGGGAGGGGCAGATCTCCCCCATCAAGGCCCGGGCCAGCACCGACGCATTTTGGGCCACCTCGGCCACCTCGGCCAACCTTGTGGCCACCACCGATGTCCCCCCCGCCCCCAGGACGTCCCCGGCCACCCTCCGGGCCAGGGGGGGACACCCCCAGAGCTCCGCCAGCCCCCAGAGCCGGGCGGGGGTCCCGGGCACGGCCGTGGCCACCCAGAGCTCGAATTGGGCCACCAAGAAGCGCCGGGCCAGCGCCAGCGCCAGCCCGGCCAGCGCGGGGCTCGGGGACATGCGGGGACAGCGGCGGCAGCCGTGCAGGAAATGCAGCAGCAGCAGCAGGGGGGCGCGGGGACAGCGGCGCAGTGTCACCTGCCTGCGGTGGCCCTCCAGGAACGGTCCCTCGAGCAGCGCGGCCAGGGCTGGGGACGCGCGGCACAGCGCCGAGCGGCACGCGGGGACGGCAGGGGGACGGTCCGGCACCAGGGACACGTCCCACCGGGACACCGAGTACGGACACCGGGGGTTTGGGGACATTTGGGGGGGATTTGGGGAGATACAGGGGGGATTTGGGGATGTTTGGGGACATTTTGGGAAGGGTTCAGGGGGGTTTGGGGACGTGTGGGGGGGATTTGGGGATGTTTGGGGGGGGTTTGGGGACATTTGGGGACATTTCGGGGACAGTTTGGAGGTATTTGGGAATGTGTGGGGGGGATTTGGGAATGTGTGGGGGGGATTTGGGGAGGTTTGGGGGGGATTTGGGGAGGTTTGGGAGGGATTTGGGGACAGTTTGGAGGGATTTGGGGACAGTTCAGAGGGATTTGGGGAGGTTTGGGGGGGGTTATTGGGTGTTTGGGGGGGATTTGGGGATGTTTGGGGACATTTTGGGGATGTTTGGGGACATTTTGAGGAGTTTTGGGGACATTTTGGGGAGGTATGGGGGGGCTTTGGTGACATTTGGGGGGGATTTGGGGAGGTTTGGGGAGGGTTTACAGAGGTCTGGGGACAGTTTGGGGACATTTGGGGACATTTTGGGGGCGGTTGGGGGGGATTTGGGGTGGTTTGAGGACATTTCAGGGAGGGTTCAGGGGGATTTGGGGGCATTTGGGGACATTTCGGGGAGATTTGGGGACATTTCAGGGAGGGTTCAACAGGGTTTGGGGAGGTTTGGGGACATTTTGGGGATGTTTGGGGACATTTTGGGGAGGTTTGGGGATGTTTTGGGGAGGGTTCGGGGGGGTTTGGGGAGGTATGGGGGGGGTTTGGGGACGTTTGGGAGGGATTTGGGGACATTTGGGGACAGGAATTGGGATTTAGGGACATTTTGGGAGAGTTTGGGGACATTTGGGGACATTTTGAGGACGTTTGGGGCCGATTTGGGGAGGATTGGGAGAGATCTGGGGACATTTGGGGAACATTTGGGGACACCTGGGGGGGATTTGGGGACATTCGGCGACGTTTGCAGGGGGGTGGGGACATTTGGGGCCACCTGGGGACAGGTGAGAGCGCCCCAGAGGTGTCCCCAGAGGTGTCCCAGGTGTCCCCAGGTGTGTCCAGGTGGTCCCAGGCGTCCTCAGGTGCGTCCTCAATGTCCCCAGGTGCGTCCCAGGTGTCCTCAGGTGCGTCCTCGATGTCCCCAGAGGTGTCCCAGGTGTCCCCAGGTCCGTTTTGGATGTCCCCAGGTGTGTCCAGGTGGTTCCAGGTGTCCCCAGGTGTGTCCCAGGTGTCCTCAGGTGCGACCTCAATGTCCCCAGGTGCGTCCCAGGTGTCCAAAGGTGTGTCCTCGATGTCCCCAGGTCCGTTTTGGATGTCCCCAGGTGTGTCCCAGGTGTCCCCAGGTCCATTTTGGATGTCACCAGGTGCGTCCCACGTGTCCCCAGGTGTGTCCTGGATGTCCCCAGGTGTGTCCAGGGGGTCCCAGGTGTCCCCAGAGGTGTCCAGGTGTCCCCAGGTGTCCCCCAGGTCCCCGTTGGTGTCACCGCTGTCACCGTGGCCGTTCACCTGCGGGTCCAAAATGTCCCAGGTGTGTCCCAGGTGTGTCCCAGGTATGTCCCCAATGTCCCAGGTGTGTCCCCAGGTGTGTCCCCAATGTCCCAGGTGTGTCCCCAGGTGTGTCCCCAATGTCCCCAGGTGTGTCCCACCTGTCCCAGGTGTGTCCCAGGTGTGTCCCCAATGTCCCTCACCTGTCCCAGGTGTGTCCCTCACCTGTCCCCAGGTGTGTCTCACCTGTCCCAGGTGTGTCCCCAATGTCCCCAGGTGTGTCCCCAGGTGTGTCCCCAATGTCCCCAGGTGTGTCCCCAATGTCCCTCACCTGTCCCAGGTGTGTCCCCAATGTCCCCAGGTGTGTCTCACCTGTCCCAGGTGTGTCCCCAGGTGTCCCCAGGTGTCCCTCACCTGTCCCAGGTGTGTCTCACCTGTCCCAGGTGTGTCCCCAATGTCCCAGGTGTGTCCCAGGTGTGTCCCCAGGTGTGTCCCACCTGTCCCAGGTGTGTCCCCAGGTGTGTCCCCTCTGTTCCCAGGTGTGTCTCACCTGTCCCAGGTGTGTGCCCAGGTGTGTCCCAGGTGTGTCCCCAATGTCCCCAGGTGTGTCCCCAGGTGTGTCTCACCTGTCCCAGGTGTGTCCCCACTGTCCCAGGTGTGTCCCAGGTGTGTCCCAGGTGTGTCCCCAAGTGTGTCCCCAATGTCCCCAGGTGTGTCTCACCTGTCCCAGGTGTCCCTCACCTGTCCCCAGGTGTATCTCACCTGTCCCAGGTGTGTCCCCAATGTCCCAGGTGTGTCCCAGGTGTGTCCCCAATGTCCCTCACCTGTCCCCAGGTGTGTCCCTCACCTGTCCCAGGTGTGTCCCCAATGTCCCAGGTGTGTCCCCAGGTGTCCCTCACCTGTCCCCAATGTCCCTCACCTGTCCCCAGGTGTGTCTCACCTGTCCCAGGTGTCCCCAGGTGTGTCCCCAGGTGTGTCCCCAATGTCCCTCACCTGTCCCAGGTGTGTCCCCAGTGTCCCTCACCTGTCCCAGGTGTGTCCCCAATGTCCCTCACCTGTCCCAGGTGTGTCCCCAATGTCCCCAGGTGTGTCTCACCTGTCCCAGGTGTGTCCCCAGGTGTCCCCAGGTGTGTCCCCAATGTCCCTCACCTGTCCCCAGGTGTGTCCCCAATGTCCCCAGGTGTGTCTCACCTGTCCCAGGTGTGTCCCAGGTGTGTCCCCAGGTGTGTCCCAGGTGTGTCTCACCTGTCCCAGGTGTGTCCCAGGTGTGTCCCAGGTGTGTCCCCAGGTGTATCCCAGGTGTGTCCCCACTGTCCCTCACCTGTCCCAGGTGTCCCCAGGTGTGTCTCACCTGTCCCAGGTGTCCCCAGGTGTGTCTCACCTGTCCCAGGTGTGTCCCAGGTGTGTCCCCAATGTCCCAGATGTGTCCCCAATGTCCCAGGTGTGTCCCAGGTGTGTCCCCAATGTCCCTCACCTGTCCCCAGGTGTCTCTCACCTGTCCCATGTGTGTCCCCAATGTCCCCAGGTGTGTCCCCTCTGTCCCAGGTGTCCCCCACCTGTCCCCAGGTGTGTCCCAGGTGTGTCCCCAATGTCCCCAGGTGTGTCTCACCTGTCCCAGGTGTGTCCCCAATGTCCCTCACCTGTCCCCAGGTGTGTCTCACCTGTCCCAGGTGTGTCCCCAATGTCCCTCACCTGTCCCCAGGTGTGTCTCACCTGTTCCCAGGTGTGTCCCAGGTGTGTCCCCAGGTGTGTCTCACCTGTCCCAGGTGTGTCCCCAGGTGTGTCCCCAGGTGTGTCTCACCTGTCCCAGGTGTGTCCCCAGGTGTGTCCCCAATGTCCCTCACCTGTCCCAGGTGTGTCCCCAATGTCCCAGGTGTGTCCCCAATGTCCCCAGGTGTCCCTCACCTGTCCCAGGTGTGTCCCAGGTGTCCCCAATGTCCCCAGGTGTGTCCCCAGGTGTGTCTCACCTGTCCCAGGTGCCGTCTCAGCTCCCCGATGGCGGCGGCGGCGTAGAGGAGGAAGGGGGGAGGGGCGGCCCCTCCCCCGCCCCGGGCGGCGGCTCCGAGCAGCAGCGGCAGCGCCCCTCCCCCGCCCCACAGCAGCGGCCACAGCGCCGAGCCCGGCCTGTCACGATATATCGTGATATATCACGTGTTATATCGCGATATGGAGCACGTTATATCGCGATATAGAGCGTTATATCGCAATATATCGCATTGTATAGTGATATATGGCATTATATCGCGATATATGGCATTATATTGTGATATATCGTGATATATCGCGATATATCGCACGTTATATCCCGACACAGCCCCTCCCCCGCCCCACAGCGGCGGCCACAGCGCCGAGCCCGGCCTGTCACGATATGGAGTGTTATATCGCGATATATCGCATGTTATCATGTTATATCGCGATATATCGCAGGTTACATCCCGACACAGCCCCTCCCCCGCCCCACAGCAGCGGCCACAGCGCCGAGCCCGGCCTGGGGGGGATATCGCGATATGGAGCTTATATCGTGATATATCACACTTTATATCGCGATATATCGCGTTATACAGTGATATGTCGCATTATATCGCGATATATCGCACGTTATATCCCGGCACAGCCCCTCCCCCGCCCCACAGCAGCGGCCACAGCGCTGAGCCCGGCCTGTCGTGATATATCGCGATATGGAGCATTATGTCACGATATAGAGCGTTATATCGCGATATATGGCATTATATCGCGATATATCGCACTTTATATCGCGATATATCGCACGTTATATCCCCACACAGCCCCTCCCCCGCCCCACAGCAGCGGCCACAGCGCCGAGCCTGGCCTGTCACGATATATCGCGATATATAGCACTTTATATCGCGATATATCGCACGTTATATCGCGATATATCGCACGTTATATAGTGATATATCGCGTTATATTGTGATATATCGTGTTATATTGCGATATATGGCACGTTATATCCCGACACAGCCCCTCCCCCGCCCCACAGCAGCGCCCACAGCGCCGAGCCCGGCCTGTCACGATATATCGCGATATGGAGAGTTATGTCGCGATATAGAGCGTTATATCGTGATATATCGCACATGATACAGTGATATATTATGTTATATTGTGATATAGCACAGTATATACTGGTATATCGCATTATATCACGATATATTGCATTATATAGACATATATACGTTACATCATGATATATCGCATTATATAGTGATTATCACGTTATATCATGATATATCTCCTTATATCGTGATATATTGTGTTATATAGCGATATATCACAGTATATAGTGGTATATTGCTTTATATTGTGATGAATCACATTATATCATGGTACATCACGTTATATTACAATATATTGCACTATACTATATTTTTGGGCTGATTTTGAGGGATTTTGAGGGATTTTTTGGGGGGATGTTTGGGATATTTTGGGGTGATTTTGAGGGATTTTTTGGGGTGTGTTTGGGATATTTTAGGGTGTGTTTGGGGGTATTTTGGGAGTGATTTTGAGGGGTTTTTTGGGGTGCGTTTGGGATATTTTGGGGTACATTTGGGGGTATTTTGGGGGCTGTGTTTGGGATATTTTGGGGTACATTTGGGGTATTTTGGGGTACATTTGGGGGTATTTTGAGGGATTTTTTGGGGTGCATTTGGGATATTTTGGGGTGTGTTTGGGATATTTTGGGGGTGATTTTGAGGGATTTTTTTGGGGTTTGTTTGGGGCTATTTTGGGGGTAATTTTGGAGGATATTTTGGGGTACATTTTTGGGTATTTTAGGGGCTGTGTTTGGGATATTTTGGGGTGCGTTTGGGGTATTTTGGGGGTAATTTTGAGGGATATTTTGGGGTGCATTTGGGGGTATTTTGGGTGTGATTTTGGAGGATATTTTGGGGTGTGTTTGGTATATTTTGGGGTGCATTTGGGGATATTTTGGGGTAATTTTGAGGGATATTTTGGGGTGCATTTGGGGTATTTTGGGGGGGATGTTTGGGATATTTTGGGGTATGTTTGGGGATATTTTGGGGGACATTTGTGGGTATTTTAGGGGCTGTGTTTGGGATATTTTAGGCTGTGTTTGGGGATATTTTGGGGTATATTTTGGGGTATTTTGAGGGATATTTTGGGGTGTGTTTGGGATATTTTATGGTGCATTTGGGGGTATTTTGGGGTAATTTTGAGGGATTTTTTGGGGTATGTTTGGGGTATTTTGGGTGTGTTTGGGATATTTTGAGGTACTTTTGAGGGATATTTTGGGGTGCATTTGGGGGCATTTTGGGGTAATTTTGAGGGATTTTTTTGGGGGTATGTTTGGGATATTTTGGGGTGTGTTTGGGACATTTTGTGGTAATTTTGAGGGATTTTTTTGGGGTTTGTTTGGGACTATTTTGGGGGTGATTTTGAGGGATATTTTGGGGTATGTTTGGGATATTTTGGGGTGCATTTGGGATATTTTGGGGTACATTTGGGGGTATTTTAGGGGCTGTGTTTGGGATATTTTAGGATGCATTTGGGGATATTTTGGGGTGCGTTTGGCGTATTTTGGGGGTGATTTTGGGGATATTTTGGGGTTATTTTGGGGCGCTCCGGGGGTCTCTGACCTGGCCAGCAGGACCAGGGCGGTGGCGCAGGCCAGGCGGGCGGGGGGGGTCCCACACCTCAGGCCGTGGGTCAGGACCCCCACCCCGAACGGCGCCGCCGCCGTCGCCCCCAAACTCCGCAGCAGGGCCTCACCTGGGGGGAAAAACAGATTTTGGGGGGTCAAAATTCACCTGAGACCCCCAAGAGTGAATTTGGGATACCCCAAAACCCCCCAGAACGGAGAATCCGAAAAAATCCACCCGGGATTCGTGAAAATCCAGAGGATTTTGGGGAAAAAATGCGCCAAAAAAATGGGATTTTCACACAAATCCTCCCCAAAATTTCACTCAATTCACCCAAAAACCCCCCAAACTCCCATTTTTCCACAGAATTCCCCAGTTTTCTCAAAATCTCCCCCAAAATCTCCATTTTTCCCCCCAACCTCCCCAAAATCCCAACCAAAAAAGCCAAAACCTCCCCCATTTTACACCCAAATCCTCCAAAATTCCCATTTTCTCCCCAAAATCCCCATTTTTCCCCAGAGTTCCCCCAAATCCCCCCAAAAAAAACAAATTTCCCACCAATCCCCATTTTCCCCCCCAAAATCCCCATTTTCCCCCTCAATTTCCTCCTAAATCCCCCCAAAATCCCAATTTTTCTCCCCCAAATCCCCATTTTTCACCGAAAACCCCATTTTCCCCCCCAATGCCCCAAAAATCCCCATTTTCCCCCCCAAATCCCCATTTTCCCCCTCAATTTCCCCCAACTCCCCATTTTTCCCCCCAAATCCCCCCAAAATCCCCATTTTTTCCCCCAAAATCCCCCCCAAAATCCCCATTTTCCCCCCCAAATTCCCCCAAAATCCCATTTTTCCCCCCAAAATCCCCCCCAAATCCCCATTTCCCCCCTCAATTTCCCCCAAAATCCCCATTTTTCCCCCCAAATTCCCCCAAAATCCCAATTTTTCTTTCCAAATCTCCCCAAAATCCCCATTTTTTTCATCCTATCCCCCCAATCCCCATTTTTTCCCCCAAAATCCCCATTTTTCCACTTAATTTCCACCTAAATCCCCCCAAATCCCCATTTTCCCCCAAATCCCCATTTTCCCCCAAATCTCCCCAAAATCCCCATTTTTTTCCCCCAAAATCCCCCCAAATCCCCATTTTTTTGCCCCAAATCCCCATTTTCCCCCAACCCCCCCCCAAATCCCCATTTTTCCCCCAAATCTCCCCAAAATCCCCATTTTTTCCCCCAAATCTCCCCAAAATCCCCGTTTTTCCCCCCCAAATCCCCATTTTTCCCCGATTTCCCCCCAAAAACTCACCCAGCTCCTTCAGCCTCTCCCTCCTCTCCCGGGGGGGTCCGGGCTGGGGATTTTTGGGGGGATTTTTGGGGCGGGGGTCCCTCCCCTCCCCCACCTCCCGCAGCCACTTGTGGGGCGGGACCCCCAAAACCAGCCAGGAGTGGATGAGGGACGGGACGAAGCCGCGGAGGAGGAGCCCCAAAAATTGGGGATTTTCCACCAAAAGCTGCAGCAGGCGGGGGGCGCGGGGGGAGGGGCGGGGGACCCCCGCCAGGTACCCCAAAATGGCCGAGACCAGGGTGGGGGAGGGGAGGGAGGGGGAGGGGCAGGGGGGCTCGGCCAGGCGCTCCAGCAGCAGCAGCACGGGGGTCTCGGGCAGTTTGGGGTCCCCCAAAAGGGTCGGGGGGATTTGGGGCAGGGCCAGGGTGGCCAGGGTGGGGGGGAGGGGCGGGCGGGGTCGTTTTTTGGGGGGGGGGGCAAGGTGGGGGAGGGGAGGGGGGAGGGGTGGTGGGGGAGGTGGAGGAGAGCCAGGAGCTGGGGAGGGGGAGGGGAGAGAGCGGTGGAAAATTTGATTTAAAATGTTAAAAAACGGCTGAAATGCGGTGAAATAAACCCAAAAATCCCATTAAATAACCCCAAAAATCCTGTTAAATAACCCCCCAAAACCCTGTTAAATAACCCCAAAAATCTTGTTGAATAACCCCAAAAATCCCATTAAATAACCCAAAAAAATCCCTTTAAGTAACCCCAAAAATCCCATTAAATAACCCCAAAAATCCCATTAAATAACCCCAAAAATCCCTTTAAGTAACCCCAAAAATCCCGTTAAATAACCCCCAAAAACCCTGTTAAATAACCCAAAAAATCTTTTGAATAACCCCAAAAAATCCCGTTAAATAACCCCAAAAATCCCTTTAAGTAACCCCAAAAATCCCATTAAATAACCCCAAAAAAATCCCTTTAATTAATCCCAAAAATCCCGTTAAATAACCCCAAAAATCCCATTAAATAACCCCAAAAATCCCATTAAATAACTCAAAAAAAATCCCTTTAATAACCCCCCTCCCCAATATCCCAAACCCCCTCAAACCCCCAAAATCTCCCCAAAATCCCCTCAAATCCCCCTCCTCAATATCCCAAAGCCACTCAAATGCCCCACAAAATCCTCTCAAATCCCCCTCCCCAATATCCCAAATCCCCCAAAACCCCTCAAATCCCCTCAAACCCCCCAAATCTCCCCCAAATCCTCCCCCCAAACCCCCCAAATCCCCCTTCCCCTACATCCCAATTCCCCTCAAACCCTCCAAAATCCCCTCAAAACCCCCTCCCCAATATCCCAAACCTCCCCAAACCCCCCAAAACTCCCAAAATCCCCCCGAAATCCCCCTCCCCAATATCCCAAACCCCCTAAAACCCCCCAAATCCCCCTCCCCAATGTCCCAAAACCCCACAAATCCCCCGAAACCCCCTCAAATCCCCCCCAAATCCCCCCAAAATCCCCCTCCCCAATATCCCAAATCCCCTCAACCCCTCCCCAAATCCCTCTCCTCAATATCCCAAAACCCCCCAAAATCCCCTCAAACCCTCCAAAATCCCCCTCCCCAACATCCCAAATCCCCCCAAAAATCCCCCAAAACCCCCTCAAACCCCCCAAATCCCCTCGAAATCCCCCTCCCCAATATCCTAAACTCCCCAAACCCCCCAAATCCCCCTCCCCAACATCCCAAATCCCCCCAAATCCCTCTCCTCAATATCCCAAAACCCCCCAAAATCCCCTCAAACCCTCCAAAATCCCCCTCCCCAACATCCCAAATCCCCCCAAAAATCCCCCAAAACCCCCTCAAACCCCCCAAATCCCCTCGAAATCCCCCTCCCCAATATCCTAAACTCCCCAAACCCCCAAAATCCCCCTCCCCAACATCCCAAATCCCCCCAAATCCCTCTCCTCAATATCCCAAAACCCCCCAAAATCCCCTCAAACCCCCCAAAATCCCCCAAATCCCCCTCCCCAATATCCCAAATCCCCCCAAAATCCCCCAAAATCCCCCCAAATCCCCCTCCCCAACATCCCAAATCCCCCCAAACCCCCCAAATCCCCCTCCCCAATATCCCAAATGCCCCCAAAACCCCTCAACCCCCCAAACCCCCCAAATCCTTGTCCCCAATATCCCAAATGATCCCAAAATCCCCCCTGAATCCCCCTCCCCAATATCCCAAATCCCCTCAAACCCCCCCAAACCCCCCAAAATCCCCCCAAATCCCCCTCCCCAACATCCCAAATCCCCCCAAACCCCCCAAATCCCCCTCCCCAATATCCCAAATGCCCCTAAAAACCCCCAAATCCCCTCGATCCCTCCTCCCCAACGTCCCAAACACCCCCAAACCCCCCAAATCCCCCTCCTCAATGTCCTAAACCCCCCCAAAATCCCCCTCCCCACTCACCTCAACCCCCTCCAGCTCCCCGCCGCCGCCTCCCTGGGGGTCCCCAGCCCCAAATCCCCCCAAAAACCCCCTCAAACCCCCAAAATCCCCCTGAAATCCCCCTCCCCAACATCCCAAACCCCCCTCAAACCCCCCAAAATCCCCTCAAAACCCCCTCCCCAATATCCCAAACCCCTTAGATCCCCCCAAACCCACCTCCCCAATGTCCTAAACCCCCCCAAAATCCCCTCAAATCCCCCCAAAACCCCCTCAAACCCCACAAAATCTCCCCAAATCCTTCTCCCCAATATCCCAAAGCCACTCAAATCCCCACAAACCCCCCAAATCCCCTCAAAATCCCCCCCAAATCCCCCTCCCCTATATCCCAAACCCCCTCAAACCCCCCCAAAATCCCCCTCCCCACTCACCTCAACCCCCTCCAGCTCCCCGCCGCCGCCTCCTCAGGGGTCCCCAACCCCAAATGACCCCAAAACCCCCCCAAAATCCTCTCTCCAACATCCCAAACCCCCTCAAACCCCCCAAATCCCCCCCAAAATCCCAAATCTCCCCAAAATCCCAAACCCCTTAAATCCTCCTAAATCCCCCCAAACCCCCAAAAATCCCTCTCCCCAATGTCCCAAATGCCCCTCAAACCCCCCAAAATCCCCCCAAAACCCCCTCCCCAATACCCCAAACCCTCTCAAACCCCCAAAATCCCCCCTGAATCCCCCCAAACTGCCCCAAATCCCCCAAAACCCCCCCAAAATCCCCCCAACTCCCCCTCCCCACTCACCTCAGCCCCCTCCAGCTCCCCGCCGCCGCCTCCCCGGGGCTCCCCAGCCCCAAATCCCCCCAAAACCCCCCAAAATCCCCTCCCCAATATCCCAAACCCCCTCAAATCCCCTCAAACCCCCCAAATCCCCCCCAAATCCTCCCCCCAAACCCCCCAAATCCCCTCCCCAATATCCCAAATGCCCCCAAAACCCCTCAACCCCCCCAAACCCCCCAAATCCCTCTCCCCAATATCCCAAATGATCCCAAAATCCCCCCTGAATCCCCCTCCGCAATATCCCAAACCCCCCAAAATGCCCCCAAACCCCCTCCCCACTCACCTCAACCCCCTCCAGCTCCCCGCCGCCGCCTCCCCGGGGCTCCCAACCCCCAAATCCCCCCAACAACCCTCCAAAATCCCCTCTCCAACATCCCAAACCCCACTCAAAGCCCCCAAAAACCTGCCAAAACCCCCTCCCCAATATCCCAAATCCCCCCAAACTCCCCAAATCCCCCTCCCCAATATCCCAAACCCCTTAAATCCTCCTAAATCCCCCCAAACCCCCACAAATCCCTCTCCCCAATGTCCCAAATGCCCCTCAAACCCTCCCAAATCTTCTCAAATCTCCCCAAATGCCCCCCCAAATCCCCCAAACCCCCCCAAATCCCCTCAAACCCCCCCAAACCCCCTCCCCACTCACCTCAACCCCCTCCAGCTCCCCGCCGCCGCCTCCCTGGGGCTCCCCAGCCCCAAATCCCCCTCAAACCCCCAAAATCCCCAAAAAACCCCCAAAATCCCCTCTCCAACATCCCAAACCCCTTAAATCCTCCAAAATCCCTCAAAACCACCTCAAACCCCCCAAAACCCCCTCAAACCTTCCAAAATCCCCCCAAATCCCCCTCCCCAATATCCCAAACCGCTTAAGTCCCCCAAAACCCCCCTCAAAATCCCCTCTCCAACATCCCAAACCCCCCCAAACCCCCTCAAACCCCCCCAAATCCCTCTCCCCACTCACCTCAACCCCCTCCAGCTCCCCGCCGCCACCTCCCCGGGGCTCCCAAACCCCAAATCCCCCCAAAATCCCCTCTCCAACATCCCAAACCCCCCAAAATCCCCTCAAAACCCCCTCCCCAATATCCCAAACCCCTTAAATCCCCCAAAATCCCCCCAAAACCCCCTCCCCAACATCCCAAATCCCCCCAAATCCCCCCCAAATCCCTCTCCTCAATATTCCAAAACCCCCCAAAATCCCCTCAAACCCCCCAAAATCCCCCAAAATCCCCCTCCCCAACATCCCAAACCCCCCAAAACCCCCCAAATCCCCCTCCCCACTCACCTCAACCCCCTCCAGCTCCCCGCCGCCGCCTCCCCGCCGCTCCCAACCCCCAAATCTCGGGGCAGATCCGCCGACTTCGCCTCCTCTTCCTCCCTTTCCTCCTCCTCCTCCTCCTCCTCCTCGGGGACCCCTCGGGGCAGCCTCCGGGCCAGCAGCGGCACCAGCCCGGCCGCGTCCAGGGCCCGCAGCGCGGGCGGGTCCCAGGAGAAGGCGGCCAGGGCCAGCAGCACCGCGCCGTGCCAGCGCCGCGCCCGCGGCTCCCGCAGCACGGCCAGCAGCGCCCCCAGGCCCCCCGAGCGCCGCACCCGCGCCCGGTTCACCGCCTCGCGGCACAGCAGGCACAGCGCCCGGATAGCGCAGTCCAGCGGGCCGCCCCCAGACTCAATTGGGGCAGCGCTGGAGGGGGGGTTGGGGGGGGCACGGGGGGGTTTGGGGGGTGTGGGGTGGGGTTTGGGGGTCTCAGACTGGAATTGGGCACTCCTGGAGCGCGATTTGGGGGTCACAGACTCAATTTGGGCACTCCCGGAGCGGGATTTGGGGGTCGCAGACTCAATTTGGGGACCCCCGGAGTGGGATTTGGGGGCTGCAGATTGGGTTTTGGGGGGCTCAGAGGGGATTTTGGGGGTCTCAGAGGGGAATTTGGGGGGTGCAGAGGGGGTTTTGGGGGGTGTGGGGTGGGGTTTGGGGGGCGTTAATTGGGGTTTGGGGGGCGCAGAGGTGGGTTTGGGGGGTGCAGAAGGGGGTTTGGGGGGTTCAGAGGGGGGTTTGGGGGGTGCACAAGGGGGTTTGGGGGGTGTGGGGTGCGGTTTGGGGGGTGCAGAAGGGGGTTTGGGGAAGGTAGAGGGGGGTTTGGGGGGTGCACAGGGGGATTTGGGGGGGGTGGGGTGGGGTTTGGGGGACATAGACTCAATTTGGGGACGCCCAGAGGGGAATTTGGGGGTCTCAGAGGGGGCTTGGGGGGGCTCAGAGGGGGTTTTGGGGGGCGCAGACTCAATTTGGGGAGCGCCGGAGCGGGATTTGAGGGGTGCACAGGGGGTTTTGGGGGTCTCAGAGGGGAATTTGGGGGGCGCAGACTCAATTAGGGGACCCCCAGAGGAGATTTTGGGGGTCTCAGACTCAATTTGGGGACCCCCAGAGGGGAATTTGGGGGTCTCAGACTCAATTTGGGGAGCGGCAGAGAGGGGTTTGGGGGGTGTGTGGTGGGGTTTGGGGAAGGTAGAGGGGGGTTTGGGGGGTGTAGAAGGGGGTTTGGGGGGCGCGGGTTGGGTTTTGGGGGGCTCAGACTGGAATTGTGGAGCCCCAGAGGGGATTTTGGGGGTCTTGGAGGGGGCTTTGGGGGGCGCAGAAGGGGGTTTGGGGAGTGTGGGGTGGGGTTTGGGGGCTGCAGAAGGAGTTTTGGGGGGTGTGGGTTGGGGTTTGGGGGTCTCAGACTGGAATTGTGGAGCCCCAGAGGGGAATTTCGGGGTCTCAGAGGGGGTTTTGGGGGTCTCAGACCGGAATTGGGGACCCCCAGAGGAGAATTTGGGGAGTGCAGAGGAGATTTTGGGACCCCCAGAGGGGAATTTGGGGGGTGCAGAGGGGATTTTGGGGAGTTTAGAGGAGGTTTTGGGACCCCCAGACTCAATTTGGGGAGCCCCAGAGGGGATTTTGGGGGTCTCAGACTCAATTTTGGGACCCCTGGAGGGGAATTTGGGGGCTGCCGAGGAGATTTTGGGACCCCCAGACCCAAATTGGGGACCCCCAGACTCGAATTTGGCACCCCCAGAGGAGAATTTGGGGGGCTTGGAGGGGATTTGGGGACCCCCAGACTCAAATTGGGGACCCCCAGACTCAAATTGGGGACCCCCAGAGTCGAATTTGGGACGTTTGGTCCTGGGTTTGGAACCCCCAGACTCAAATTTGGGATTTTCACCTAATTTGGGACCCCCAGACTCAATTTGGGGAGACCCAGAGGAGAATTTGGGGGTCTTGGAGGGGATTTGGGGACCCCCAGACCCAAATTGGGGACCCCCAGACTCAAATTGGGGACCCCCAGAATCGAATTTGGGACGCTTGGTTCTGGGTTTGGAACCCCCAGACTCAAATTTGGGATTTTCACCTAATTCAGAACCCCCAGACCCAAATTTGGGACCCCCAGACCCAAATTTGGGACCCCCATTCAAATGGGGACCCCCGTTCATTTGGGGACCACCGCCCCCAAATTGGGGGGGCTGGGGGCGACCCCCAACCAATTTGGGACCCCCAAAATTAACCTGGGGACCCCCAGCCTTAATTTCAGACCCCTCACCCAATTTGGGACCTTTAATTTCAGGACCCCTACCCAATTTAGGGCCCCCACTCTCAAATTTGGGACCCTCACCAAATTTAGGATCACTGCCAAATTTGGGGCCCCCACCCTCCAATTTAGGACCCCCACCCAATTTAGGACTCCCACCCAATTTGGGACCCTCACCCAATTTAACACCCTCACCCCCAAATTCAGGACCCTCACCCAATTTAGGACCACCCTTAAATTTAGGACCCTCACTCCCAAATTTGGGACCCTCACCCAATTCAGGATCACCCTCAAACTCAGGACCCCCACCCAATTCAGGACCCCCACCCAATTCAGGACCCTCACCCAATTCAGGATCACCCTCAAACTCAGGACCCCCACCCAATTCAGGACCCCCACCCAATTCAGGCTCACCCTCAAACTCAGGACCCTCACCCAATTCAGGACCCCCACCCAATTCAGGACCCCCACCCAACTCAGGACCCCCACCCAATTCAGTATCACACCCAAATTTGTGTCCCTCACCCAGCTCAGGACCCCCACCCAATTCAGTATCACACCCAAATTTGTGTCCCTCACCCAGCTCAGGACCCCCACCCAATTCAGGACCCCCACCCAACTCAGTATCACACCCAAATTTGTGTCCCTCACCCAATTCAGGCTCACCCTCAAACTCAGGACCCCCACCCAATTCAGGATCACCCTCAAACTCAGGACCCCCACCCAATTCAGGATCCCCCCCCTCAAACCCAACCCCCGCCCCCACCCCACCCCCCTCCCCAAATTCCCCGTGGGCGCCCCCAGCCCCTTTTAACCCCCTCCTGACCGCGGCCACTGCCGCCTCCACGGCTCCGGCCGCTCCCAGGGCCGGCCGCAGCCACCCTCGGCCGCTGACCGCCGCCAGCACGGCCAGAGCCCAGCCCCGGGCGTCCAGCGCCGGCCGGGCGGCCAGAGCGGCCAGAGCGGCCAGGGCGGGGGTCACGGCCTCGGCCACGGCCGCCGGGCACGGACTGACCAGCAGCCCCCGCAGCGCCCGCGCCAGCGCCGGGCACGAGGGGTGCCCGGGGGGCAGAGCGGTCAGACGTCCGGCCAGAGCCGCGGCCGCTCGGACACGGGCGGGGTCGGGCAGAGGGGGGGCGCGGGGTGAGGTTTTGGGGGGGTTTGGGGGGGTTTGGGGGGTACCCAGGATGCGAAGGGCGCGGGCGGCGCTGGTCAGGCAGGCCGGGGTGCTGCAGGTGGAGGTGAGGGAGATCAGCAGGGGCGCGGCACCTGAGGGGTTAATGGGGGGTTAGGGGGGTTTTTGGGGGGTTTGGGGGTTTTTGGGGTGAAATGGGAATGAGTTGGGTTCAAATCGCCACGAAATTGTGGTAAATCCCCCTCAAATCACCACTAAATTCACCCCCAAACTCGTCCGATTTTCCCCCAAATTCCTCTAAAGTTTTCCCCAAATCACCCCCAAATTCCTCTCAAATTTTCCCCAAATTCCTCCAAATTTGTCCCACATTTCTCTAAAGTTTTACCCAAATCACCCCCAAATTCCTCTCAAATTTTCCCCAAATTCCTCCAAATTTCTCCCACATTTCCCTTAAATTCCTCCCAAATTTCCACTAAATTCACCCCCAAATTAATCCGATTTTCCCTCAGATTCCTCTAAAGTTTTCCCCAAATCACCCCCAAATTCCTCCATATTTCTCCCAAATTTCCCTTAAATTCCTCCCAAATTTCCACTAAATTCACCCCCAAATTCATCCGATTTTCCCCCAGATTCCTCTAAAGTTTTCCCCAAATCACCCCCAAATTCCTCTTAAATTTCCCCCAAATCACCCCCAAATTTCTCCTAAATTCACCCCCAAATTCGTCCAATTTTCTCCCAAATTCCTGTAAAATTTTCCCCGAATCACTCCCAAATTCCTCTCAAATCACCCCAAAATTCCTCCAAATTTCTCCCATATTTCTCCCAAGTTTCCCTCAAATAACCCCCAAATTTCCCCCAAATCTCCCTTGAACTTCCCCAAAATCCCTAAAAAATCCCCAACTTTTTTCCAAAAATCTGCTAATTCCTCCCAAAAATTCCAAAAAAATCCCCTAAAATCCCTCAAAAATCCCCTTAAAAATCCCCTAAGATTTCCCCAAAAATTCCCAAATTTTCCCCAAAATCCCCAATTTCCCCCAGAATTCCCTAAAACCCCAAAAAATCCCAAAATTTCCCCAAAAATCCAAAAAAAATTCCCCAAAAATCCCCCAAATTTTTTCGAAAAGCCACAAAAATTCCCAAATTCCCCCATAAACCCCCAAGTTTTCCCGCAAAATCCCCCCAAAATCCCCCAAACCCCAAAAAAATCCAAATTTTTCACCTAAAATTCCCAAGAATCCCCCCCAAATCCCCAAATTTTCCCCCAAAATCCCCACATTTTTGCCCAAAATCCCCCGAATTTCCCCCAAAATGCCCCAAATCGGGTATCTCACCAGCGTCCAGCACATCGCGGGCCCCGTCCGGCTCCAGGGCCAGGTTGGCCAAAGTCCGAGCGGTGCGATTCCGGACGCTCTCGGGAGCAGCGGTCAGCGCCAGGATGGACACTGCGGACAGGGGTCAAAGGTCAGGGATGGACACTCAGGGGACAGTGGTGAGTGGTCAGCGCCAGGATGGACACTGCGGACAAGGCTCAGTCCCGATAATTTCTCACATTCCCAACATTTTCCCTCATTCCCATCAATTTCCCCCTCACAAACAGCACTTTTGCCCACTTTTCCCTCATTCCTGATATTTTTTACCACATTCCCGCCACTTTTTCCCCTCACAAATGACATTTTTTCCCTCACTCCAGACACTTTTCCCTCACAAATTACACTTTTCCCCCTCATTCCCATCAATTTCCCCCTCACAAACAGCACTTTTCCCTCATTCCTTATATTTTCTCCACATTCCCTCACACCTGACACTTTTCTCCTCATCCATGACACTTTTCCCCCTCACAAAAAGCAATATTCCCCTCACAAATGACATTTTTCCCCTCACAAATGACACCTTTCCCCCTCATTCCCATCACTTTTCCCCACTTTTCCCTCATTCCTGATATTTTTTCCCACATTCCCGCCACTTTTCCCCTCACAAACAGCACTATTCCCCTCACAAATGACACTTTTCCCCTCACAAACAGCACTTTCCCCTCACAAAGAGCACTTTTCCGCTCACAAATCACATTTTTTCCCTCACTCCAGACACTTTTCCCTCACAAACGACACTTCCACCGCATTCCCATCACTTTCCCCCTCACAAACAGCACTTTTCCCTCATTCCTGATATTTTCTCCACATTCCCGCATCTTTTCCCCTCACAAATGACACTCTCCCCCTCATTCCCAGCACTTTTCCCCACTTTTCCCTCATTCCTGATATTTTTTCCCACATTCCCGCCACTTTTTCCCTCACAAATGACATTTTTTCCCTCACTCCGGACACTTTTCCCTCACGAATTACACTTTTCCCCCTCATTCCCATCACTTTCCCCCTCACAAACAGCACTTTTCCCCACTTTTCCCTCATTCCCGGTATTTTCTCCACATTCCCAACCCTTTTTCCCTCACACCAGACACTTTTCCCCACATTCCCGCCACTTTTCCCCTCACAAACAGCACTTTTTCCCTCACAAATGACATTTTTTCCCTCACTCCAGACACTTTTCCCTCACAAATGACACTCTCCCCTCATTCCCATCACTATTCCCCTCACAAACAGCACTTTTCCCCACTTTTCCCTCATTCCTGATATTTTTCCCACATTCCCGCCACTTTTCCCTTCACACCTGACACTTTTCCCCTCACAAATGACATTTTTTCCCTCACTGCGGACACTTTTCCCTCACAAATGACACTTTCTCCCCTCATTCCCATCACTTTCCCCCTCACAAACAGCACTTTTCCCTCATTCCCAATATTTTCTCCACATTCCCGCCACTTTTCGCCACATTCCCTCACACCTGACACTTTTCCCCTCATCCATTACACTTTTCCCGCTTACAAAAAGCAATTTTGCCCTCACAAATGACATTTTTCCCCTCACAAATGACACCTTTCCCCCTCATTCCCAGCACTTTTCCCCAATTTTCCCTCATTCCTAATATTTTTTCCCACATTCCCGCCACTTTTCCCCTCACAAACAGCACTTTTCCCCTCACAAATGACACTTTTCCCCTCACAAACAGCACTTTTCCCCTCACAAATGACATTTTTCCCTCACTCCAGACACTTTTCCCTTTACACCACACATTTTCCCCTCATTCCCGCCACTTTCCCCCTCACATTTCCCACTTTTCCCCTCACATTTCCCGCCCTTTTTTCCCTCACAAATGACACTTTCCCCCTCACAAATGACACTTTTCCCTCACAAATGACACTTTTCCCCTCACAGCACACACTTTCCCACCAATTTCCCGCACTTTTTTCCCTCACAAATGACACTTTTCCCCTCACATCACACACTTTCCCACTCATTTCCTGCACTTTTTCCCCTCACAGCACACACTTTCCCCTCATTCCCGGCAGTTTCCCCCTCACATTTCCCACTTTTCCCCTCACATTTCCCACTTTTCCCCTCACATTTCCCACTTTCCCCCTCACAAATGACACTTCCTCCTCACAAATGACACTTTTCCCCTCACATTTCCCACTTTCCCCCTTACATTTCCCACTTTTCCCCTCACATTTCCCACTTTTCCCCTCACATCTCCCACTTTCCCCCTCACATTTCCCACTTTTCCCCTCACATTTCCCACTTTTCCCCTCACTTTCCCCCTCACAAATGACACTTTTCCCTCACAAATGGCACTTTTCCCCTCACATCACACACTTTTCCACCCTTTTCCAGCACTTTTTCCCCTCACAGCACACACTTTCCCCTCATTCCCGCCACTTTCCCCCTCACATTTCCCACTTTTCCCCTCACATTCCCCACTTTCCCCCTCACATTTCCCCCTTTCCCCCTCACATTTCCCACTTTTCCCCTCACATTTCCCACTTTTCCCCTCACATTTCCCACTTTCCCCCTGACATTTCCTACTTTCCCCCTCACAAATGACACTTTTCCCTCACATTTCCCACTTTTCCCCTCACATTTCCCACTTTCCCCCTCACATTTCCCACTTTTCCCCTCACATTTCCCACTTTCCCCCTCACATTTTCCACTTTCCCCCCTCACATTTCCCACTTTCTCCCTCACATCTCCCACTTTCCCCCTCACATTTCCCACTTTCACCCTCACATTTCCCACTTTCCCCTCACATTTCCCACTTTCCCCCTCACATCTCCCACTTTCCCCTCACATCTCCCACTTTCCCCCTCACATTTCCCCCTTTTCCCTCACATCTCCCACTTTTCCCCCTCACAAATGACACTTTTCCCCTCACAGCACACACTTTCCCACCCATTTCCCGCACTTTTTCCTCTCACACCACACACTTTCCCCTCATTCCCGGCACTTTCCCCCTCACATCTCCCACTTTTCCCCTCACATTTCCTACTTTCCCCCTCACAAATGAAACTTTTCCCTCACAAATGGCAGTTTTTTCCCTCACACCACGCAATTTCCCCTCACAAATTACACTTTTCCCCTCTCACCACACACTTTCCCCCTCACATTTCCCACTTCCACGCTCACATTTCCTACTTTCCCCCTCACAAATGAAACTTTTCCCTCACAAATGGCACTTTTTTCCCTCACACCACGCAATTTCCCCTCACAAATGACACTTTCCCCCTCACATTTCCCACTTTTCCCCTCACATTTCCCACTTTTCCCCTCACATTTCCCACTTTTCCCCTCACATTTCCCACTTTTCCCCTCACATCTCCCACTTTTCCCTCACATTTCCCACTTTTCCCCTCACATTTCCCACTTTTCCCCTCACATCTCCCACTTTTCCCTCACATCTCCCACTTTTCCCTCACATTTCCCACTTTTCCCCTCACATTTCCCACTTTCCCCCTCACATTTCCCACTTTCCCCTCACATTTCCCACTTTCCCCTCACATTTCCCACTTTCCCCCTCACATTTCCCACTTTTCCCCTCACATTTCCCACTTTCCCCCTCACATTTCCCACTTTCCCCCTCACAAATGACACTTTTCCCTCACATTTCCCACTTTTCCCCTCACATTTCCCCCTTTTCCCCTCACATTTCCCACTTTCCCCCTCACAAATGACACTTTTCCCTCACATTTCCCACTTTTCCCCTCACATTTCCCCCTTTTCCCCTCACATTTCCCACTTTTCCCCTCACATTCCCCACTTTCCCCCTCACATTTCCCACTTTCCCCTCACATTCCCCACTTTTCCCTCACATTTCCCACTTTCCCCCCTCACATTTCCCACTTTCCCCCTCACATTTCCAACCTTCTCCCTCACATTTCCCACTTTTCCACTCACATTTCCCACTCTCTCCCTCACTCCGGACACTTTCCCCCTCACAAATGACACTTTTCCCCTCACACCACACACTTTCCCCTCATTCCCGGCACTTTCCCCCTCACATTTCCCACTTTTCCCCCTCACATTTCCCACTTTCCACCTCACATTTCCCACTTTTCCCCTCACATTTCCCACTTTCCCCCTCACAAATGACACTTTTCCCTCACATCACACACTTTTCCACCCATTTCCCGCACTTTTCCCCCTCACACCACACACTTTCCCCTCATTCCCGGCACTTTTCCCCTCACATTCCCGGCACTTTTCCCCTCACATTTCCCACTTTCCCCCTCACATTTCCCACTTTCCCCCCTCACATTTCCCACTTTTCCCCTCACATTTCCCACTTTCCCCCTCATATTTCCCACTTTCCCCCTCACAAATGACACTTTCCCCCTCACATCTCCCACTTTCCCCCCTCACATTTCCCACTTTTCCCTTCACATTTCCCACTTTTCCCCCTCACAAATGACACTTTTCCCCTCACAGCACACACTTTTCCACCCATTTCTGGCACTTTTTCCCCTTACACCACGCAATTTCCCCTCACAAATGACACTTTTCCCCTCACATCACACACTTTTCCACCCATTTCCGGCACTTTCCCCCTCACATTTCCCACTTTTCCCCTCACATTTCCCACTTTCCCCCTCACATTCCCCACTTTCCCCCTCACAAATGACACTTTTCCCTCACAAATGACACTTTTCCCCTCACATCACACACTTTCCCACCCATTTCCCGCACTTTTCCCCCTCACACCACGCACTTTCCCCTCATTCCCGGCAGTTTCCCCCTCACATTTCCCACTTTTCCCCTCACATTTCCCACTTTCCCCCTCACAAATGACACTTTTCCCTCACAAATGACACTTTTCCCCTCACATTTCCCACTTTTCCCCTCACATTCCCCACTTTTCCCCTCACATCTCCCACTTTCCCCCTCACACCACGCACTTTCCCCCTCACATTTCCCACTTTTCCCCTCACATCTCCCACTTTCCCCCTCACATTCCCCACTTTCCCCCTCACATTTCCCACTTTTCCCCTCACATCTCCCACTTTCCCCTCACATTTCCCACTTTCCCCCTCACATTTCCCACTTTTCCCCTCACATTTCCCAGTTTTCCCCTCACATTTCCCACTTTCCCCCTCACAAATGACACTTTTCCCTCACAAATGACACTTTTCCCCTCACAAATTACACTTTCCCCTCATTCCCGGCACTTTCCCCCTCACATTTCCCACTTTCCCCCTCACATTTCCCACTTTTCCCCTCACATTTCCCACTTTCCCCCTCACATTTCCCACTTTCCCCCTCACAAATGAAACTTTTCCCTCACAAATGACACTTCTCCCCTCACATCACACACTTTCCCCTCATTCCCGCCACTTTCCCCCTCACATTCCCACTTTCCCCCTCACATTTCCCCCTTTCCCCCTCACATTTCCCACTTTTCCCCTCACATTTCCCACTTTTCCCCTCACATTTCCCACTTTTCCCCTCACTTTCCCCCTCACAAATGACACTTTTCCCTCACAAATGACACTTTCCCCTCACATTTCCCGCTTTCCCCCTCACATTTCCCACTTTCCCCCTCACATTTCCCACTTTTCCCCTCACTTTCCCCCTCACAAATGACACTTTTCCCCTCACACCACACACTTTCCCCCTCACATTTCCCACTTTTCCCCTCACTTTCCCTCTCACAAATGACACTTTTCCCTCACAAATGACACTTTTCCCCTCACATCACACACTTTTTCACCTATTTCCAGCACTTTCCCCCTCACATTCCCGGCACTTCCCCCCTCACATTTCCCCACTTTTCCCCTCACATTTCCCCCATCCCCTCTCCCGCACTCACCGAGCCGCTGCACCCCTCCGAGGCTCCGCGCCTGCCGCCGGCAGCCGGGCTCGGTGCAGCAGTTGCCGAGCACGCTCAGCGCCAGCTCCAGCACCCGCCGGGGCTGCTCGGGCCGCACCAGCTCCAGCAGCGGCCCGAGCCCGCCGCGCTCCCGGAACCGCGCGGGGCCCCCGGCCCGCCGCGTGTGCCGCCCGCGCAGCGCCACCAGCGCCCGCGACAGCGCCGGCTCGGCCGCGGCCCGCACGGCCTCCACGCACCAGCCCAGCGACTCCGACATGGCGGGGCAAAAAACGGGAGAAGTGGGAAAAATCAAAAATATAAACTCTGGAGGGGGGAGAGGGGAACGGCGAGGGGCGGAACGGGCGGAGAGGGGAGAGCGGGGAGGGGGGAACGGCGGGGAGGGGGCACAGAGAGAGCGGGGGAAGGGAGAGGAGGAGGGACGCGGCGCGCGGGGTTGATGGGAGAGGGGCGGGCCTTAGGAGACGGAAAGGGGCGGGGCTTAGGGTGATTGACAGGTGGTGCGTGAGGGGCGGGTGATTGATTGACAGGCGTGTGGGCGATTGATTAGGCAGGCTAATCGATTGATAATTAGATTGATTGATTGACTAAGGGCGTGGCAATGGGGGATTGATTAGGCAAATATTGATTGATTGATTGATTGATTGATTGATTGATTAAGGGGCGTGACAGAGTGATTGATTAGGCAAATATAGATTGATTGATTGATTAAGGGGCGTGACAGAGTGATTGATTAGGCAAATATTGATTGATTGATTGATTGATTAAGGGGCGTGACATAGTGATTGATCAGGCAAATATTGATTGATTGATTAAGGGGAGTGGCAATGGGTGATTGATGGAGCTGCGGCTGATCTGATCAATGGGAAAGGGGCGTGGCAATGAGTGATTCATTAGGCAAATTGTTCGATTGGATTGATTGAGCGTGGGGTGAAAAGGGCGGTGCCAAAGGTGATTGACAGGGAAATTGCCGAATGATTAAGTGATTGATTGGTTGATTGACAGGCAGAAAATTAAATGAAACGCAGAAAGGGCGGTGCAACGGATGATTGACACTAAATTATGCAAAAGTAGGCGTGGCCTCGAGTGATTGACAGCACGTTTAGCTAATTGTTGATCGATAGTGGGCGTGGTTTGTGGGCGTGGCTGACTGGTTGATTGACAGCTGCGCGCCGCGGCTAACGAAACCTCGCGAGATTTCCCGAGATTTGGCGCCGTTCCCGCCTTTTTCCCCTCCCACCCAACATGGCGGCGCACGCGGGGTCCCCCCCCGGGCCGGGCATGTCGCGACAGTGGCGACAATCGCGACAATCGTGGCCTCGCCTCGATCCCGACACCGCCGAGTATTTCCGGAGGGCTCTGGAGACGCTGGAGGAGGGGCTGAGCGAAGAGGAGCTCGGTGAGGGGGGGTTTGGGGTGCAATTGGGGGTCGTGAGGGGATTTTGGGGCTGCCTGAGGGGATGGGGGGGGGGGGTTATAAGGGGTTTTTGGGGTTATGAGGGGATTTTGGGGGTTTATGAGGGGATTTTGGGGTTTATGAGAGGTTTGGGGGTCCCTGAGGGGATTTGGAGGGGTTTGTGAGGGGATTTGGGGGGTTTATGAGGGGATTTGGGGGTTTATAAGGGAATATGGGGGGTTTATGAGGGGATGTTTGGACTTATGAGGGGATTTTGGAGGTTTATGAGAGGTTTGGGGGTCCCTGAGGGGATTTGGAGGGGGTTGTGAGGGGATTTTGGGGGTTTATGAGGGGATTTGGGGGTTTATAAGGGAATATGGGGGGTTTATAAGGGGATTTTGGGGGTTCTGAGGGAATTTGGAGTCTATGAGGGGATTTTGAGGTTTATGAGAGGTTTGGGGGTCCCTGAGGGGATTTGGGGGGGTTGTGAGGGGATTTTGGGTGTTTATGAGGGGATTTGGGGGTTTATGAGGGGTTTGGGGGTCCCTGAGGGGATTTGGGGGGTTTATGAGGGGATTTGGAGGTTTATAAGGGAATATGGGGGGTTTATAAGGGGATTTTGGGGGTTATGAGGGAATTTGGAGTCTATGAGGGGATTTTGAGGTTTATGAGGGGTTTGGGGGTCCCTGAGGGGATTTGGGGGGGTTTGTGAGGGGATTTTGGGGGTTTATGGGGGGATTTAGGGGTTTATAAGGGAATATGGGGGGTTTATGAGGGGATGTTGGGGTTTATGAGGGGATTTGGGGGGGTTTGTAGGGGAATTTAGGGAGTTCATGAGGGATTTAGGGGTTTATAAGGGAATTTGGGGTTTATGAGGGGATGTTTGGACTTATGAGGGGATTTTGGGGGTTTATGAGAGGATTTTGGGGGTTTATGCGGGAGTTTTGGCATTTATGAGGGGATTTTGGGGTCTATGAGGGGTTTGGGGGATATATAATCTAATTTCAGGCAGTTTATGAGGGGGTTTTGGAGTTTATGGGGGATTTTGGGGTTTATAGTGGAATTTGTGGGGGTTATGAGGAGGTTTTGGTGTTTATGAGGAGATTTGGGGGTTCATGAGGGGATTTTGGGGTTTCTGAGGGATTTGGGGGGTTTATGAGGGGATTTTTTTCCCTCCCAACCCACATTTTTTTGTGTTTAACCCCATCTTTTTGTGTTTAACCCCCATTTTTTGCATTTAACCTCTGGTTTTTTGTGCTTAACTCCATTATTTGCTTTTAATCCGTATTTTTTCCATTTAACCCCCATTTGTTTGCATTTAACCCCCATTTTTTTGCATTTAACCCCATTTTTCTACATTTAACCCCCATTTTTTCATTTAACCCCTTTTTTTTTGTTTAACCGCCATTTCCTCACTCCTAACTCCCATTATTTTATATTTAACCCCCATTTCTCCACTTTTAACCCCATTTTTCCCTAACCAACCCCCATTTTTTTGTGTTTAACCCCCATCTTTCCTCTCCCAATCCCAATTTTTTTGCATTTATCCCCCATTTTTTTTGCTCTAATCCCCATTTTTTTTTGTGTTTAACCCCCATTTTTTTGCATTTAACCCCCATTTCTTTGCATTTAACCCCATTTTTTTGTATTTATCCCCCATTTTTTTGTATTTATCCCCCATTTTTCTGTATTTAACCCCCATTATTTTATGCTTAACCGCCATTTTCTCACTCCCAACTCCCACTTTTTTGTGTTTAACCCCCATTTTTTGCATTTAACCCCGCTTTCTTTAGCTTTTAACTTCCTTTTTTTATCTCTAACCCCATTATTTTGTGCTTAACTGCCATTTTCTCCTTCCCAACCCCAATTTTTTTGCATTTAACCCCCATTTTTTTGCATTTAACCCGATTTTTTGCATTTAACCCCCATTTTTTTGCGTTTTAACCCCCATTTTCCCCCTCCCAACCCCTATTTTTTTACATTTAACCCCATTTTTTGCATTTAACCCCGCTTTCTTTTGCTTTTAACTCCCTTTTTTTATCTCTAACCCCATTTTTTTTGCATTTAACCTCCACTTTTTAGCATTTGACCCCACTTTCTTTAGCTTTTAACTCCCTTTTTTTATCTCTAACCCCATTATTTTGTGCTTAACTGCCATTTTCTCACTCCCAACCCCAATTTTTTTGCATTTAACCCCCATTTTTTTGCATTTAACCCCCATTTTTTATGCATTTAACCCCCTTTTTTTGCGTTTAACCCCCATTTTCCCCCTCCCAACCCCTATTTTTTTGCATTTAACCCCATTTTTTGCATTTAACCCCCCTTTTTTTTGCTTTTAACTCCCTTTTTTTATCTCTAACCCCATTTTTATGCATTTAACCCCCATTTTTTTGTGTTCAACCCCCATTTTCCCCCTCCCAACCCCTATATTTTTACATTTAACCCCATTTTTTTGCATTTAACCCCCATTTTTTTAATTTTAACTCCCTTTTTTTATCTCTAACCCCATTTTTTTTGCATTTAATCCCATTTTTTTGTGTTTAACCCCCATTTTCCCCCTCCCAACCCCTATTTTTTTTGCATTTAACCCCATTTTTTTTTGTTTAACCCCCATTTTTTTAAATTTAACTCCCTTTTTTATCTCTAACCCCATTTTTTTTGCGTTGAATCTCCATTTTTTTGCATTTAACCCCCTTTTTTTTATTTTAACTCCCTTTTTTATCTCTAACCCCATTTTTTTTCATTGAATCTCCATTTTTTTGCATTTAACCCCACTTTCTTTTGCTTTGAACTCCCTTTTTTATCTCTAACCCCATTTTTTATGCATTTAACCCCATTTTTTTGTTTAACCCCCATTTTTTTGCATTTAACCCCCATCTTTTTGCGTTTAACCCCCATTTTCCCTCTCCCAACCCCAATTATTTTTGCATTTAACCCCATTTTTTTGCGTTTAACCCCCATTTTTTTGCATTTAGCCCCCATTTTCCCTCTCCCAACCCCCATTTTTTTTGCATTTAACCCCATTTTTTTGCGTTTAACCCCATTTTTTTTTTACTTACCCCCAATCTAACCCCATTTTCCCTTCTCTTTGCAGCTCTCTTCACCCCCAACGTGCTCTCCGAGGTCTCCCAGCACCTCCCCGCCGTGGCCCTGGACCCGGGGGGCTCCCGCCTCCTCCTCCTGCTGCTCCCCCAGACCCCCCCGACCACCCTCCCCACCCTCCTCCTCAATTTGGGGGGCGTCCCCCGCCACCCCCGGGGGTCCCGGGTGCTGGAGGCCGCCCTGGGGAGGGTCCTGGGGGTGCTGGGGGAGGGGCGGGGGGTGGGGGAGGACCTGGAGGGGGCTTTGGGGGGGCTGGTCCGGCTTTTCCTGGAGCAGGATTTGGGGGGCTTGGCCCGGGACCCCAACGGCAGCTTCGTGCTCCGGGCGCTGCTGGCGGTGCTGGGGGGCGGCAGGGATGAAGGTGAGGGGGATTTTGGGGGGATTTTGGGGTTTTGGGGGGGTTTGGGGGGGTTTTGGGGGGGCTGGGAGGCAGCAGGGATGAAGGTGAGGGGGATTTTGGGGGGATTTTGGGGGGGATTTGGGGGTTTTGGGGGGGCTTGAGGGGATTTGAGGGGAGATTTTGGGGTTTTGGGGGGGTTTGGGAGGATTTTGGGGGGGTTTTGGGGGTGCTGGGGGGCGGCAGGGACAAAGGTGAGGGGGATTTTGGGGGGATTTTGGGGTTTTGGGGGGGTTTGGGGGGGTTTGGGGAGGGTTTGGGGGGGTTTGGGGAGGGTTTAGGGAGGTTTGGGGGTGCTGGGAGGCGGCAGGGACGAAGGTGAGGGGGTTTTGGGGGGGATTTGGGGGTTTTTCGGGAGATTTGGGGAGGGTTTGGGGGGGTTTGGGGGTGCTGGGGGGCGGCAGGGATGAAGGTGAGGGGGATTTTGGGGTTTTTGGGGGGGGTTGAGGGAATTTGAGGGGAGATTTTGGGGTTTTGGGGGGGATTTTGAGGGTTTTGGGAGGGTTTGGGATGGTTTGGGGGGGTTTTGGGTGTGCTGGGGGGCGGCAGGGACGAAGGTGAGGGGGATTTGGGGGGGTTTGAGGGGGTTTGGGGAGGTTTTGGGAGGGTTTGGGATGGTTTGGGGGGGTTTTGGGGGTGCTGGGGGGTGGCAGGGATGAAGGTGAGGGAGATTTTGGGGAGATTTTGGGGTTTGGGGGGGGTTTGGGGGTGCTGGGGGCGGCAGGGACGAAGGTGAGGGGGATTTTGGGGGGGCTCGAGGGGCTTTGAGGGGAGATTTTTGGGGTTTGGGGGGGGCTTGAGGGGATTTGAGGGGAGATTTTGGGGTTTTGGGGGGGTTTTGGGAGGGTTTGAGGGGAGATTTTGGGGTTTTGGGAGGGTTTGGAGGGGTTTTGGGGGAGGTTTAGGGGGTTTTGGGGGTGCTGAGAGGTGGCAGGGACGAAGGTGAGGGGGATTTTGGGGGGAATTTTGGGGTTTTGGGGGGTTTTGGGAGGGTTTGGGGGGGTTTTGGGAGGGTTTGGGAGGGTTTTGGGGGTGCTGGGGGTGGCAGGGACGAAGGTGAGGGGGATTTTGGGGGGGATTTTGGGGTTTTGGGGGGGCTTGAGGGGATTTGAGGGGAGATTTTGGGGTTTTAGGGGGTTTGGGGAGGGTTTGGGGGGTTTTGGGGGTGGTGGGAGGCGGCAGGGATGAAGGTGAGGGGGAATTTGGGGGGATTTTGGGATTTTGGGGGTCTCGAGGGGATTTTTGGGGAGGTTTTGGGGGGATTTGGGAGGTTTTGGGGGATTTTGGGGTTTTGGGGGAGGTTTAGGGGGTTTTGGGGGTGCTGGGAGGCGGCAGGGACGAAGGTGAGGGGGATTTGGGGGGGATTTTGGGGTTTTGGAGGGGCTCGAGGGGATTTGAGGGGAGATTTTGGGGTTTGGGGGGTTTTGGGGGTGCTGGGGGGCGGCAGGGACGAAGGTGAGGGGGATTTTGGGGGGGGATTTCGGGGTTTTGGGGGGTTTTGGGAGGGTTTGGGGGAATTTTGGGGGAGGTTTGGGAGGATTTGGGGGGGGTTGGGGGGTTTTGGGGGTGCTGGGGGCGGCAGGGACGAAGGTGAGGGGGATTTTGGGGGCATTTTGGGGGTTTGGGGGGGCTTGAGGGGAGATTTTGGGGTTTTGGGAGGGTTTGGGGGGGTTTGGGGGGGTTTTGGGTGGTTTGAGGGGGTTTTGAGAGGTTTTGGGAGGTTTTTGGGGAGAATTTTGGGAAGGATTTTTGGGAAAAGATGTAGGGAATTTTGGGGAGGACACGGGGAATTTTTGGGAGGACTTGGGGAATTTTGGGGAGGTTTTTTGGGGATTTTGGGGAGGTTTTGGGGCTTTTCGGTGGATTTGGTGGATTTTGGGGAAGTTTTTGGGGGTTTGGGGGAGGATTTGGTGGATTTTGGGGAGGTTTTGGGGCTTTTGTGGTGGATTTGGTGTATTTTGGGGAGGACTTCAGGAATTTTGGGGATATTTTGGGGAGGTTTTGTGGATTTTGGGGAGGATTTGGTGGATTTCGGGGATTTTGGGAAGGTTTTTGATGGTTTTGAGGGGATTTGGGGAGGTTTTGGGGTGGATTTGGTGAATTTTGGGGGATTTTGGGATGGATTTGGGAGATTTTTGGGGTGTATTTTTGGGGATTTTTGGCAGTTTTTGGGAATTTCTGCCTCACCCCCCCCAGTCCCTCCCCCCAAGGGGGCGGAGCCAAAGACAAAGAAGGCGGAGCTAAAGGCGAAGGGGGCGTGGTCACTGCCCGAGGGGGCGGAGCTTCCGCCCTCCTTCCGCCCCCTGCTGGAGGAGCTGGCGCAGGAGTTGGAGCAGCAAATTCCAGGTGAGCCCAAAATTCCCAAAATTCACCCCAAAATCCTCCAGAACAACCCAAAATCCCCCTCCAAATCACCCCAAAATTCACCCCAAAAAAACCCCAAATTTCTGTCAAAATTCCCCAAATTTCCCGCAAAATCACCCCAAAAGTCCCGAATTCATCCCAGAATTTCCATCAAAGTCCTCAATTCTTAAATTCCCCCCAAAATCCCCCAAATTCCCCCCAAAATCCCCTAATTCCCCCTCAAAACCCCAAATTTCCCCCGAATCTCCACAAAATTCCCCCCGAAATCCCCAAAATTCCGCCATATTCCATCAAAATTCCCAAATTTCTCTCTAAACCTCTCCCAAAATTCCCAAAATGTCCACCAAAATTCCTGAATTTTCCCTGAAAATCTCCAAATTTCTTTCAAAATTCCCCAAAATCTCCCCCAGCATACCCAAATTTCCCTGATTTTCCCTAAAATCTCCCCAAAACTCCCCGAATTTCCCTCCAAAATTCCCAAAATCTCCCCCAAATCCCCAAATTTTCCCCCAAATCTCCACAAATTTCCCCCAAATTGCCCAAATCTCCCCGAAAAATCCCCAAATTTCCTGAATTGCCCCAAAATCCCCAAATTTCCCCCGAATTTCCGCAGCGCTGCTGAGCCCGGCCTGCGCCAGCCTGTGCCTGCAGGGGGCGCTGGGGGCGCTGCGCCGCAGCCAATCACCGTCCTGCGCCCGCTTCTGCCGCGCCCTCATTGGCTGCCTCCGCCAGCCCGGCCCCGCCCACCAGCACAGGTGAGCGCTGATTGGCCACGGTGTCCTGCTGCTCTTTTCTGATTGGTTGGGCGCTCCCACACCGCGTTTCCTGATTGGCTGGCCCCTCCTCGCCATTTTCTTTGATTGGCTGCCAAATCATGGGGTGTGGGCGGAGCCACGCTTGCCGTTCTTTGATTGGTCGTCCCCTGTGGGCGCTGTGCTGTGATTGGCTGCTGTTCCCCATCCCTTTTTTCTGATTGGCCAGTTCTCCCGATCCTTTCTCTCTGATTGATCGCTGTCCTCAATCCTCTTTCCCTGATTGGCTGTGGCCTGCGGGTCCTGCTCTCTGATTGGCCGTTTCTCCTGATCCCTTTTTTCCATTTGGTTGTTGTTTGGGATTCCTTCTCTCTGATTGGCTGATTCTCCAGATCCTTTCTCTCTGATTGGCTGATTCTCCAGATCCTTTCTCACTGATTGGTCAATGTCACTGATCCTTAATCTCTGATTGGCTGCTGCTCCCAATCCCTTTTTTCCCATTGGCCGCTCCTTTAAATCCCTTTTCTTTGATTGGCCGGGCCTCCCAATCCTTTATCTCTGATTGGTCGCTGTCCCGGACCCTTTTCCACTGATTGGCTGCTGCTCCCGATCCCCTGACGCTGATTGGCCACGCCCCGCACTCGCTGCTCTCTTATTGGCTGCTTCTCCCACCCCTTTTATCCCGATTGGCCACTTCCCCGGATGCCTTTTCTCTGATTGGCCGCCCTCTCTGCCCCTCTCTCTCCCATTGGCCCAGCCCCCTGCTGACGTCACTGCAGGACCCCGCCCGGTCCCGCCTCCTGGAGGCGGCCATGACAGTCCTGGACCCGCCGGGGCTCCAGGAGCTCTTCCGGGGTCACCTGAAGGGTCACCTGAGGGGCGTGGCCTCCCACCCCGTGGCCAATCACGGCCTGCAGCGCCTCCTGGACCACGCCCCCGAGGATGTGGTAGGCGGGGCTTAGCTGGGCGGGGCGTTCGGGGGCGTGGTTTGAGTGGGAGGGGTTAAATATTAAAAATAGGGGCGGGGCTTAAAGTGGGAGGGGTTTAAATATGGAAATTAGGGGTGTGGGTTAAGTGGGAGGGGTTTAAATCAGGAAATTAGGGGTGTGGGTTAAGTGGGAGGGGTTTAAATATGGAAATTAGGGGTGTGGTTATGTGGGAGGGGTTTAAACATGGAAATTAGGGGCGTGGGTTAACTGGGAGGGGTTTAAATATGGAAATTAGGGGCGTGGCATAACTGGGAGGGGTTTAAATATGGAAATTAGGGGCGTGGCATAAGTGGGAGGAGGTTAAATTGTAAAATTAGGGGCATGGTTTAAGTGGGAGGGGTTTAAATATGGTAATTAGGGGTGTGGCTTACACAGAAGGGATTTAAATATGAAAGGTAAAGGCGTGGCTTAAGTGGGCTGGGTTTAAATATGGAAATCAGGGGTGTGGCTTACATGGGATGGATTTACATATGAAAGTTAAAGGTGTGGCTTAAGTGGGAGGGGTTTAAATATGGAAATTAGGGGCGTGGCATAAGTTGGAGGAGGTTAAATAGTAAAATTAGGGGCATGGGTTAAGTGGGAGGGGTTTAAATATGGAAATTAGAAGCATGGGTTAAGTAGGAGGCATTTAAATATGGTAATTAGGGGTGTGGCTTACACAGGAGGGATTTACATATGAGGGGTAAAGGCGTGGCTTAAGTAGGAGGGATTTAAATATGGAAATTAGGGGTGTGGTTTACACGAGGGATTTACATATGAACATTAAAGGCGTGGCTTAAGTAGGAGGAATTTAAATATGGAAATTAGGGGCGTTGCCTAATGGGAGGATCCTATTGGCCAGAAGGATGCTGGGAGGGGTTTAAATGGGTGGGGTTTAAGTAGGAGGAGCTTAAGGGGGGTGTGGTTTAATAGGCAGTTCCTATTGGCCAAAAGGGCAGTGGGAGGAGCTTAAAAAGCCAAAACCAAAGGGGCGGAGCTCCACCTGATTATTCACACTCCCCGATTGGCTGGGGAGGAGTGGAGGGGGCGTGGCTAAGCCCAGGTGGGCGTGTCCATCCCGCACAGGTGTCGGAGGTGCTGTCGGAGCTGGGCCCCGCCCTGGAGGAGCCGCTGGCCCGGGGGCACCCCGGGGTGGTGCTGGCGCTGCTGGGCGCGGCCCTGCGGCACCCCCGGCTCCAGGGGGAGGCGCTGCGATGGCTCTTCCAGGTGCGACACGCCCCCTTTTCCACCCAGACCACGCCCACTTTGTGTTAAGCCACGCCCACTTTGCGTTATACCACACTTTACAGTTAAACCACACCCCTCATTTGTTACAAGCCACGCCCCCTCATTAAACCACACCTTATTATTTATAAGCCCCGCCCACTAAGCCAAATAAGCCACGCCCCTTTCCATCTTCACCCCATTTCAGACCCTGCCAACTTTAAATATTCTAATTAGGCCACACTCCTTCTCCTAAGTCACGCCTTTCTTTGGGCACACCCATTTTTGCCAAGCCACACCCATTTATGTGAAGCCCCACCCCTTTAGCCCCACCTTTTTAAGCCCCACCCCTTTAACTAAACCCTCATTAGCCCCACCCACTTTTAGCCCCACCCTTTTTAAGCTCCACCCAATTTAGCCACATCCTTTTAAAGCTCCACCCATTTTAGCCACACCCAAATTTAGCCACACCCTTTTAAGCCCCGCCCCTTTAACCAAACCCTTTTTAGCCCCACCTTTTTAAGCTCCACCCATTTTAGCCACACCCACTTTTAACCCCACCCTGTCTATGCCCCGCCCCTTTAACCACACCCTCGTTGGCTCCACCCACTTTTAATCTCACCCTATTTAAGCCCCGCCCCTTTAACCACGCCCTCCTTAGCTCCACCCACTTTTAAGCCACATCCTAAGCCCCGCCCCTTTAACCACACCCTCATTAGCCCCATCCCATTTTAGCCACACCCTCGCTACACCCCGCCCCTTTTTTCCCCACCCTGCTAAGCCCCGCCCCTTTAACCAAACCCCATTGGTCCCACCCACTTTTAGCCCCACCCTTTTAAAGCTCCATTTTAGCCACACCCACTTTTAGCCACACCCCTTTAACCACACCCCGTCTAAGCCCCGCCCCTTTTGCCTCACCTAATTTAAGCCCCGCCCCTTTAACCACACCCTCATTGGCTGGCCCCACCCACTTTTAGCCCCACCCTATTTAAGCTCCGCCCCTTTTCTCCTCACCCTGTCTAAGCCCCGCCCCTTTTCCCGCCAGGCTTTGCGCTGCTGGGCCCCGCCCCACCACCCCCATTGCGTCACCGCCCTGGCCAAGCTCCGCCCCCTGGAGGGCGGGGCCAGCGAGGAGGGGGCGGTGCTTGAGGTAAAGGGGCGGGGCTTAACAGGGTGGTGCTAAAGGGGCGGAGCTTAAAGGGGTGGGGTTAAAGTGGGTGTGGCTAAAAGGGGCGGGGCTTTCTGGTATTTTTTTTATTTATTTGAGTTTAAATTGATTTTTTTTGCCTTTTCGCTTTTTTTTTTTATTTCCTTTTTCCCAATCTCCTTGATTTTCCCCCCAATTCCGTTTCTCCATTTCCTCGATTTCCCAATTCTCACAATTCCCCCCAATTCCCCTCAAATCCCAAACCCCCAAATCCCCCCATTTTGCCCCAAATCTCAAACCCCCAAATCACCCCCAATTTTTTCAAATTTCAAACCCCCAAATTCCCCGATTTTCACCCAAATCCCCCCTAAATCCCAAACCCCCAAATTCCCCCATCTCTCCCCAAATCCCAAACCCCCAAATCCCCCAATTTTTCCAAATTTCAAACCCCCAAATTCCCCCATTTCGCCATAAATCCCAAACCCCCAAATCCCCCAATTTTTCCAAATTTCAAACCCCCAAATTCCCCTATTTTCACCCAAACCCCCCTAAATCCCAACCCCCCAAATCCCCCCATTTCGCCCCAAACCCCCAAATCCCCCAATTTTTCCAAATTTCAAACTCCCAAATTCCCCCATTTCACCCAAATTCCTCCTAAATCCCAAACCCCCAAATCCCCCAATTTTTCCAAATTTCAAAATTCACACTTCCAAATTCCCGATTATCACCCAAATCCCCCCAAAAATCCCAAACCCTCAAATCCCCCAATTTTTCCAAATTTCAAACTCCCAAATTCCCCCATTTCACCCAAATTCCTCCTAAATCCCAAACCCGCAAATCCCAAACCCCCAAATCCCCCAATTTTTCCAAATTTCAAACTCCCAAATTCCCCGATTACCACCCAAATCCCCCTAAATCCCAACGCCCCAAATCCGAATCCCCAAATTTCCCATAAATTTTCCCAAAATCCCCGTTTTTCCCCCCAAACTCTCAGCCCTCCCCCGCCGGTTCCCGCGCCCTGCAGCTGCTGCTGCGCTTCCGCTGCCCAAGCCCCGCCCCTTGCCCCGCCCACAATGGACCAGACCACGCCCACTGCAATACCCTCAATGGGACAGGCCACGCCCCCAATGCGCCAGACCACGCCCCCACCACGCCAGGCCACGCCCACTGCAATACATTTAATGGGCCAGGCCACGCCCACACCGCCACAGGCCCCGCCCCTTTGCCAGGCCCCGCCCCCATTGCTCGCGGGCTGGGGGCGCTCTCTGGCGCCGCCCTGGTGGCGCTGGCGCGCAGCGGCCCCGGCAGCCGCCTCTGTGACGTCATTTTGGGCTCCAAAACCGCGCGGAAGTGGCTCCTGAAAAGGCTCAAGGTACCCCAAAATTTGGGCAAAATTTGGGGAAAATTTGGGGAAAAAATCCCCCTTTCATGGGAAAAAAAATGGGAATTTTTGGTGAAAAAATCTGGATTTTTTGGCGGAAAAATCAAATTTTTTTGGTGAAAAAATATGATTTATTTGGCAAAAAAATAGGATTTTTTAGTGGAAAAAGTGGGGTTTTTTAGTGGAAAAAATAAAATTTTTTGGGGGAAATTGGGATTTTATTTGGGGAAAAATTCTGATTTTTTTGACAAAAAAAATCTTGAGTTTTTTTAGCAGGTTTTTAGGAAAAAAATCCCAAGTTTTTTTATTAGAATCGGATTTTTAGTGAAAAAATGTGATTTTTTAGTGAAAAATCACTGACTTTTTTAGTGAAGAAAGAGGAGATTACTGGGGGACAAATGGGAATTTTTTGATGAATAAAGTCCAACTTTTTGGAGAAAATTTTGATTTTTTTTGCACAAAAATTGGATTTTTTTGCGAAAAAAAATGGGTTGTTTTATCCAAAAAATCCCATTTTTCAGCATGAAAATTCGGGATTTTTAGCACAAAACTCGGGAATTTTTTGGGGGAAATTTGGGATTTTTGGAGCCCCAGCCGGGATTTTCCCCCGGCAGCCGCCTCTGTGACGTCATCCTGGGCTCCAAAACCGCACGGAAGTGGCTCCTGAAAAGGCTCAAGGTACCCCAAAATTTGGGAAAATTTGGGGAAAATTTGGGGAAAAAATTCCCCCTTTAACGGGAAAAAAATGGGAATTTTTGGTGAAAAAATCTGGGTTTTTTGGCAAAAAATCTGATTTTTTTAAGGAAAAAATGGGTTTTTTTTAGTGGAAAAAATAAGATTTTTTGGGGGGAAATTGGGATTTTATTTGGGGAAAAATCCCCCCTTTAACGGGAAAAAAAATGGGAATTTTTGGTGAAAAAATCTGGATTTTTTGGCAAAAAATCTGATTTTTTTAAGGAAAAAATGGTGTTTTTTTAGTGGAAAAAATAAGATTTTTTGGGGGGAAATTGGGATTTTATTTGGGAAAAAAATCCCCCCTTTTGTGGGAAAAAAAATGGGAATTTTTGGTGAAAAAGTCTGGATTTTTTAGTGGAAAAAGTGGGGTTTTTTAGTGGAAAAAATAAGATTTTTTTGGGGAAAATTGAGATTTTATTTGGGGAAAAGTTCTGATTTTTTTGACAAAAAAAATCTTGAGGTTTTTTAGCAGGTTTTTAGGAAAAGAATCCCAAGTTTTTTTTAAAAGAATTGGATTTTTTAGTGAAAAAATCTAATTTTTTAGTGAAAAATCACTGAGTTTTTTAGTTAGGAAAAAGGAGATTACTGGGGGACAAATGGGAATTTTTTGATGAATAAAGTCCGACTTTTTGGAGAAAATTTTGATTTTTTTTCCACAAAAATTGGATTTTTTTACGAAAAGAAATGGGTTGTTTTATCCAAAAAATCCCATTTTTCAGCATGAAAATTCGGGATTTTTAGCACAAAACTCGGGAAATTTGGGGGAAATTTGGGATTTTTGGAGCCCCAGCCGGGATTTTCCCCCGGCAGCCGCCTCTGTGACGTCATTTTGGGCTCCAAAACGGCGCGGAAGTGGCTCCTGAAAAGGCTCAAGGTACCCCAAAATTTGGGAAAAATTTGGGGAAAATTTGGGGAAAAATTGGGATTTTATTTGGGGAAAAAATTCCCCTTTTGTGGGAAAAAAAATGGGAATTTTTGGTGAAAAAATCTGGATTTTTTGGCGGAAAAATCAAATTTTTTTGGTTAAAAAATCTGATTTTTTTGGCAAAAAAATCGGATTTTTTTAAGGAAAAAGTGGGGTTTTTTAGAGGAAAAAATCTGAGTTTATATGGGAAAAAACAGGATTTTTTGGGGAAATTTGGGGATTTTTCTGTGAAAAAATCTGATTTTTGGGGAAAAAAACCCCTATTTGTTGGCATTTTTTAGGAAAAAAATGGAGTTTTTTAGTGAAAAAATCTGATTTTTTTAGTGGGAAAAATTTAAATTTTTAGGGGGAAAATTGGGATTTTATTTGGGGAAAAAAATTCCAATTTTTTGGCGAAAAAATCTTATTTCTTTTCTTTTGCACAAAAATTGGAGTTTTCTCATTAGAACAACCCGATTTTTAGTGAAAAAATAGGGTTTTTTTAGTGAAAATGTGGGATTTTATTTCGGGAAAAATTCCCATTTTTTTGGAAAAAAAATCTGATTTATTTTTGTGGAAAAACTGGATTTGTTAGGTGAAAAACGTGATTTTATTAGGGAAAAAATGGGATTTTTTTGGGTGTGAAAAATTGGATTTTTTTGGGTGAAAAATGTGATTTTTTTGATGAAAAATGGGATTTTATTAGGGAAAAAATGGAAATTTTTTGGGGGGTGAAAAATGGGAATTTTTTAGGTGAAAAAATGGGATTTTTTGGGGTGAAAAATGGGATTTTATTAGGAAAAAAAATGGGATTTTTTTGGGTGAAAAATGCGATTTTTTTTGATGAAAAATGTGATTTTTTTCAGGAAAAAAAGGGATTTTGGTTCCGTTTTGGATCTTTTGATTTAATTTTGAATAATTTAATTAATTATTATTAATTTTAATTAATTTTTATTATTTTTTCCCCCAGGGTCAGTGGTTGGGGCTGGCCCAGGACCGGTTTGGGAGCCGAGTGCTGGACACGGCGTGGGCCAATGGAAACCCCCGGCAGCGAGTCCGGCTGGCCACCGAGCTGGGTCTGGGGGCTACCAAAATATTTTGGGAATTTTGGGAATTTTTGGGAAAATTTGGGAAAATTTTGGGAAAATTTGGGTGGAATTTTGGAAATTTTGGGGTTTTTTGGGGGTTTTAATGGGATTTTAATGAGATTTTTGGGGGATTTTGGGCTCACGGCTCAGGCCCGCCTGGCCACCAAATTATTTTGGGAATTTTGGGAAAATTTGGGAAAATTTGGGGTGATTTGGGTGGAATTTCAGGGGAATTGGGGGTGGAATTTTGGGGGATTTTTGGGTGGAATTTTGGAGTATTATGGGGTGATTTTGTCCAATCTTAGAGGAAATTTTTTGGGAATTTTGGGATCTTTTGGGGTGCAATTTTTAGGGATTTCTGCGCAGAATTTTGGGAATTTTTGTGTTGATTTTCTCTAATCTTAAAGGAAATTTTTTGGGAATTTCGGGATATTTTGGGGTGCAATTTTTGGGTGGATTCCTGGGAATTTCTGGTTGAAATTAGTGAATTTTTTTGGGCTAATTTCCCCGTTTTTCCCCATTCCAGCCCCCCACCTGCCGGCGCTGCTGCGGGACCCGTTCGGCCGCGGCGTCGTTCGGAATTTCTCTCTGGAGCTTTTCCGCAGGGATCGGCCAAAATGGGAGCGGCTCCAGAGGGGGGCGGGGCCAAAGGGGCGTGGCCTCATCCTCTGACCACGCCCCCACCTTTATTCCCCGCCCCTCATTTGCATATTTGTAATTAAAAGGTTTGTTTTGGTTTGGAATGGGCGTGGCTTTGTGAGAAATGGGCGTGGTTAAGTGACAAAGGGGCGTGGCCTGACGCTCTGACCACGCCCACAAATCAAACTTAACCTTCCAGGCCCCTCCCCTCATTTGCATATTCATAATTAAAAGTTTTATTTTAAATTTTCAAGGTTATTTTTATATAAATGGGCGTGGCTTTGTGGAAAATGGGCGTGGTCTGTTGATCTGGCCACACCCACAAGCCCTCCTGTCTTGCGCCTCATTTGCATATTTGTAATTTAAAGTTTTATTTTTAATTGGGTGGTGTTGTTTAAATAAGAGTGGGCGTGGCTTGGTGAGAAAGGGGCGTGGTTTGGTGAGAAATGGGCGTGGCCTGCTCTAGCCACGCCCACAAATATGTCGCTGTCCTTGGCCCCGCCCCTCATTTGCATATTAAAAGTTTTATTTTTAATCGGGCGAGGTAAAAATCGAGAATTTGGGGAGCAAAATGTGAATTTTGAGGTGAAAAATTGGGAATTTGGGGGTAAAATTTGGGAATTTAGGACTAAAAATTGGGATTTTGTGGTAAAAAAGGGAGTTTTTAACCCAAAAATTGGGAATTTTTAACCCAAAAATTGGGAATTTTCCGTCACGTAGCCACAAATTCCCGCCCTTTCCCGTCTCCTTGTAATTGGGAATTTGGGGGGGAAAATGGAAATTTTGGGGGAAAAATGGGAATTTTGGGGGAAAACATGGGGAATTTGGTGCAAAAAATTGGAATTTTGGGGAAAAAATTGAAATTTTTGGTGAAAAAATCAGAATTTGGCACAAAAATTTGGAAATTCTGAGGGGGGGAAATGGGAATTTTGAGGGAAATTTGGAATTTGGGACGAAACTTGGGAATTTTGAGGGGAAAAATAGGGAATTTTGGGGGGAAATGGGGAATTTTTGGGGAAAATGGGGATTTTTTGAGGGGAAAATAGGAGTTTTGGTGGCAAAAAAAGTGAATTTTGAGGAAAAATTGGGAATTTTGGGGAAAAAAATCAGAATCTTGGTCGTAAAAATCAGGATTTTGGCACAAAAATATTGGGAATTTTGAGGGAAAAAATGGGAATTTGGGGGGGATGTGGGATTTTGGGGGGAAAAATCAGAATTTTGGGAGGGAAATGGGAATGTTTGGTGGGAAAGTTGGAATTTGGGGTGAAAATTTGGAATTTTGAGGTGAAGAAGTGGAATTATGGGTTAAAAACTGGAATTTTTACCCGAAAATTTGGAATTTTGAGTAGAAAGTTGGGAATTTGGGACCAAAAGTTGAGAATCTGGGACCAAAAAAAGGAATTTTTATGTAAAAACCAGGAATTTTGTGCGAAAAATCGGGAATTTGGGGGCAAAATTTGGCAATTTGGGGAACAAATTGTGATTTTTGAGGTGAAAGATCGGAATTTTGTGGTAAAATCGGGATCTTTTTACCCAAAAAAATGGAATTTTGATGTAAAAATCAGGAATTTGGTGTGAAAAATCGGGAATTTGGGGAGCAAGTTGGGATTTTTGAGGTGAAAGATCAGGATTTTGTGGTAAAATTGGGATTTTTTAACCCAAAAAAAGGGGAATTTTGATGTAAAAATCAGGAACTTGGTGCGAAAAATCGGGAATTTGGGGGCAAAATTTGGCAATTTGGGAAACAAATTGTGATTTTTGAGGTGAAAGATCGGAATTTTGTGGTAAAATCTTGATTTTTTTACCCAAAAAAAGGGAATTTTGATGTAAAAATCAGGAACTTGGTGCGAAAAATCGGGAATTTGGGGAGCAAGTTGTGATTTTTGAGGTGAAATATCGGGATTTTGTGGTAAAATCGGGATTTTTTTCACCCAAAAAAGGGAATTTGGGGGGTGAAAATTTGAAATTTTGTGGTAAAAAAAGGGGAATTTTTAATCTAAAAATTGGGAATTTGTCGCCTCACAACCACTTCCCGCCCTTTTTGGTTTCCATAGCAACCACTTCCCGCCCTTTTTGGTTTCCATAGCAACCACTTCCGGCTTTTTCCGTCTCCATAGCAACAGCTCTGGCCACTTCCGTCTCCTTCTCGGCATCACTTCCGCCTCTCTAAGATGGCGGCGGCCGGGCCGGGCCCGCTCCCGGAGGCTCCGGGCGGCTCCGGGACGGCCCCGGGCGGGACCCGAACGGCCCCGGAGGGTCCCGGGGGCGGCTCCGGGAGCGGAACCGGGAGCGGGGCCGGGAACGGAACCGGGAGCGGGGCCGGGAGCGGCAGCGGGGCCGGGAGGGGCCCGGCGGGAGCGGCGCGGGACGCGGAGGTGGCGGTGGAGATCGGGGAGACGTATCTGTGCCGCAGGGCGGACGGCAGCTGGCGTGAGTGGGTTAAACTGGGATATACTGGTTTGGACTGGGAGGGACTGGGTTATATTGGTTTGTACTGGGGTGTACTGGTTTGTACTGGGTTATACTGGGTTATACTGGTTTGTACTGGGAGGGACTGGGGTGTACTGGGTTATACTGGTTTGCACTGGGTTGTACTGGGTTATACTGGGTTGTACTGGTTTGTACTGGGTTATACTGGTTTGTACTGGGGTGTACTGGGTTGTTCTGGGTTATACTGGTTTGTATTGGGGTGTACTGGTTTGTACTGGGTTATATTGGGTTGTACTGGGATGTACTGGGTTATACTGGTTTATATTGGGGTGTACTGGGATGTACTGGTTTGTACTGGGTTATACTGGTTTGTACTGGGGTGTACTGGGTTATACTGGGAGGGACTGGGTTATACTGGTTTGGACTGGGGTGTACTGGGTTACACTGGTTTGTATTGGGGTGTACTGGGGTGTACTGGGTTATACTGGTTTGTACTGGGGTGTACTGGGGTGTACTGGGTTGTACTGGTTTGTACTGGGTTATACTGGTTTGTATTGGGGTGTACTGGGGGGGATTGGGGTGTACTGGTTTGTACTGGGGTGTACTGGGATATACTGGTTTCTATTGGGTTATACTGGTTTGGACTGGGAGGGACTGGGGTGTACTGGGTTATACTGGATTGTACTGGGGGAACTGGGGTGTACTGGGGGGGATTGGGTTGTACTGGGTTATACTGGGGTGTACTGGGTTATACTGGTTTGTACTGGGCTATACTGGGTCTTACTGGGAGGGACTGGGGTGTACTGGGGGGGGTTGGGGTGTACTGGGTTATACTGGGTTGTACTGGGCTATACTGGGTTATACTGGGAGGGACTGGGGTGTACTGGGGGGGATTGGGGTGTACTGGTTTGTACTGGGTTATACTGGGATATACTGGGAGGGAGTGGGTTAAACTGGGGTGTACTGGGTTATACTGGTTTGGACTGGGTTGTACTGGTTTGGACTGGGGTGTACTGGTTTGGACTGGGGTGTACTGGTTTGGACTGGTTTGTATTGGGGTGTACTGGGGGGGACTGGGGTGTACTGGTTTGTACTGGGATATATTGGGTTGTACTGGTTTGGACTGGGGGGGACTGGGTTATACTGGGTTGGACTGGGGGGACTGGTTTGTATTGGGGTGTACTGGGTTGTACTGGGTTACACTGGGTTGGACTGGGTTGTACTGGGAGGGACTGGGTTATACTGGTTTGTACTGGTTTGTACTGGGGGGGATTTGGGTGTACTGGTTTGTACTGGGTTATACTGGGTTATACTGGTTTGGACTGGGGAGACGGGTGTACTGGGGTGTACTGGGTTGTACTGGGTTATACTGGTTTGCACTGGTTTGTACTGGGTTATACTGGTTTGTACTGGTGTGTACTGGGAGGAACTGTGTTATACTGGGCTGTACTGGGTTATACTGGGAGTGCCATACTGGGTAAACTGGTTCAAACTGGGGATACTGGGAATGGGAAGGGGAGAGGGGGAAGTTGGTCCCAGTCCGTCCCAGTTAATCCCAGTTGGTCCCAGTCCCTCCCAGTTAATCCCAGTCCCTCCCAGTTTGTTCCAGACCCATTTCCAGTTTGTCCCAGTCCCTCCCAGTCCATCCCAGTTAATCCCAGTCCCACCCAGTTAATCCCAGTTTGTTCCAGCCCCATTCCCAGTCCCTCCCAGTTTGTTCCAGCCCCATTCCCAGTTTGTCCCAGTTTGTCCCAGTCCCTCCCAGTCCCTCCCAGTCCCTCCCAGTCCCTCCCAGTTTATCCCAGTTTGTTCCAGACCCATTCCCAGTCTGTCCTAGTCCCTCCCAGTTAATCCCAGTCCCTCCCAGTCCCTCCCAGTTAATCCCAGTTGGTTCCAGACTCGGCCGAGGTGATCCAGTCCCGCCTGAACGAGCAGGAGGCGCGGGAGGAGTTCTACGTGCACTACGTGGGCTGTGAGTGAACTGGGCAAACTGGGACGGACTGGGAGGGACTGGGAGCCACTGGGAGGGACTGGGAGGGACTGGGAGGGACTGGGAGGGACTGGGAAGGGACTGGGAGGGACTGGGAGGGACTGGGAGCCACTGGGAGGGACTGGGAGGGACTGGGAGGGACTGGGAGGGACTGGGAAGGGACTGGGAGGGACTGGGAGCCACTGGGATGGAACTGGGAGCACTGGGATGGAACTGGAATGGAACTGGGAGCCACTGGAATGGAACTGGGAGGGACTGGGAGCCACTGGAATGGAACTGGGAGCCACTGGGATGGAACTGGGAGGGACTGGGAGGGACTGGGATGGAACTGGGAGGGACTGGGACGGAACTGGGAGCCACTGAAATGGGACTGGGAGCTACTGGGATGGAACTGGGAGCTACTGGGATGGAACTGGGAGCTACTGGGATGGAACTGGGATGGAACTGGGAGCACTGGGAGGGAACTGGGAGGGACTGGGAGCCACTGGGATGGAACTGGGAGGGACTGGGAGGGAACTGGGAGCCACTGAAATGGGACTGGAATCCACTGGGATGGACTGGGAGCTACTGGGATGGAACTGGGATGAACTGGGATGAACTGGGAGGGGCTCCCAGTGCTCCCAGTAAGGCCCAGTGCTCCCAGTGAGGACCAAACTGGGGGGATTTGAAGGCCCTTGGCTAACTGGGATGAACTGGGATGGACTGGGAGGGCTCCCAGTGCTCCCAGTAAGGCCCAGTGCTCCCAGTTAACCCCAAACTGGGGGATTTGAAGGCCCTGGGCTAACTGGGATGGACTGGGAATGGCTCCCAGTGCTCCCAGTTCAATGCACACTGTGGGGATTTGAAGGCAGTGGGCTGGCTGGGGGTGGATGTGCTGAACTGGGATGAACTGGGATGGACTGGGAGGGGCTCCCAGTGCTCCCAGTGCTCCCAGTAAGGCCCAGTGCTCCCAGTTAACCCCAGACTGGGGGATTTGAAGGCCCTGGGCTAACTGGGATGAACTGGGATGGTTCCCAGTGCTCCCAGTTCAATGCACCCAATGGGGATTTTAACGCAGTAGAATGAGAAGGGATGGATCTGCTGAACTGGGATGGACTGGGATGAACTGGGATGGACTGGGAGGGCTCCCAGTGCTCCCAGTAAGGCCCAGTGCTCCCAGTTAACCCCAAACTGGGGGATTTGAAGGCCCTGGGCTAACTGGGATGAACTGGGAGGGCTCCCAGTGCTCCCAGTAAGGCCCAGTGCTCCCAGTTAACCCCAAACTGGGGGATTTGAAGGTCCTTGGCTAACTGGGATGGACTGGGAGTGTTCCCAGTGCTCCCAGTTCAATGCAGCCAATGGGGATTTGAAGGCAGTGGGATGGATGTACTGAACTGGGATGGACTGGGATGGATTGGGATGAACTGGGAGGGGCTCCCAGTGCTCCCAGTGCTCCCAGTAAGAACCAGTGCTTCCAGTTAACCCCAAACTGGGGGATTTGAAGGCCTTTGGCTAACTGGGATGAACTGGGATGGCTCCCAGTGCTCCCAGTTCAATGCACCCAATGGGGATTTGAAGGGACTGGGCTGGTTGGTGGTGGATGTACTGAACTGGGATGGACTGGGAGGGGCTCCCAGTGCTCCCAGTGCTCCCAGTAAGAACCAGTGCTCCCAGTTAACCCCAAACTGGGGGATTTGAAGGCCCTGGGCTAACTGGGAGTGTTCCCAATGCTCCCAGACTGAAGGGATTTAAAGGCAGTGTGATGGACGGGCTGAACTGGGATGGACTGGGATGAACTGGGAGGGGCTCCCAGTGCTCCCAGTGCTCCCAGTAAGAACCAGTGCTCCCAGTTAACCGGCGGCTGGACGAGTGGGTGGACAGGAACCGGCTGGGGATGAACTGGGAGGGCTCCCAGTGCTCCCAGTTCAATGCAGCCCTATGGGGATTTAAAGGCAGTGGGATGGATGGGCTGAACTGGGATGGACTGGGATGGACTGGGATGGACTGGGATGGACTGGGAGGGGCTCCCAGTGCTCCCAGTGCTCCCAGTAAGAACCAGTGCTCCCAGTTAACCCCAAACTGGGGGATTTGAAGGCCCTTGGCTAACTGGGATGGACTGGGAGGGTTCCCAGTGCTCCCAGTTCAATGCACACAATGGGGATTTGAAGGGACTGGGCTGGTTGTGGGTGGATGTACTGAACTGGGATGAACTGGGATGGACTGGGAGGGCTCCCAGTGCTCCCAGTAAGAACCAGTGCTCCCAGTTAACCGGCGGCTGGACGAGTGGGTGGACAGGAACCGGCTGGGGATGAACTGGGAGGGTTCCCAGTGCTCCCAGTTCAATGCACACCATGGGAGTTTAAAGGCACTGGGATGGATGTACTGAACCGGGATGGACTGGGATGGACTGGGAGGGCTCCCAGTGCTCCCAGTAAGAACCAGTGCTCCCTGTTAACCGGCGGCTGGACGAGTGGGTGGACCGGAACCGGCTGGGGATGAACTGGGAGGGCTCCCAGTGCTCCCAGTTCAATGCAGCCCTATGGAGATTTAAAGGCAGTGGAAGGGGTAGGGATGGACGGGCTGAACTGGGATGGACTGGGATGAACTGGGAGGGCTCCCAGTGCTCCCAGTAAGGCCCAGTGCTCCCAGTTAACCCCAAACTGGGGGATTTGAAGGCACTGGGATGAACTGGGAGGGCTCCCAGTGCTCTCAGTTCAATGCAGCCAATGGGGATTTTAAGGCAGTGGGATGGATGTACTGAACCGGGGTGAACTGGGATGAACTGGGATGAACTGGGGGGGCTCCCAGTGCTCCCAGTAATGCCCAGTGCTCCCAGTTAACCGGCGGCTGGACGAGTGGGTGGACAGGAACCGGCTGGCGCTGTCCAAGAGCCTGAAGGAGGCGGCGCAGAAGAGCTCCGAGCCCTTCCTGGGCGAGCTGGCCGAGCCCGAGAGGAAAATCACCCGCAACCAGAAACGCAAACACGACGAGATCAACCACGTGCAGAAGGTCCGGGGGAACTGGGATGGACTGGGAGGGACTGGGACAAACTGGGAGGGACTGGGATATACTGGGACAAACTGGGATATACTGGGAGCAAGTTAGAGTGAGTTAGAGGGGGCTGGGATGGGGTTAGAGGGCACTGCGATGGGGTTAGAGGGCACTGGGAGGGCACTGGGATGGACTGGGAGGGCACTGGGACAGACTGGGATGGGATTAGAGGTTACTGGGATAGACTGGGAGGGACTGGGACAAACTGGGATATACTAGGAGCATGTTAGAGTGAGTTAGAGGGGGCTGGGATGGGGTTAGAGGGCACTGGGAGGGCACTGGGATGGACTGGGAGGGCACTGGGACAGACTGGGATGGGATTAGAGGTTACTGGGACGTAACTGGGAGCGACTGGGACAAACTGGGATGTACTGGGATATACTGGGAGCGAGTTAGAGCGACTTGGAACGAGCTAGAGGGGACTGGGATAGACTGGGAGGGCACTGGGATGGGGTTAGAGGGCACTGGGATAGACTGGGATGGGGTTAGGGGGTACTGGGATGGACTGGGACAAACTGGGAGGGACTGGGACAAACTGGGAGGGACTGGGAGGGAGTTAGAGCGAGTTGGAACGAGCTAGAGGGGACTGGGATGGGGTTAGAGGGGATTTGGATCACTTTAGGGGGAACTGGGAGGGACTGGGAGGGCACTGGGAGGGGACTGGGATGGACTGGGATGGGGTCAGGGTGTACTGGGATGTACTGGGACAAACTGGGATATACTGGGACAAACTGGGAGCAAGTTAGAGTGAGTTAGAGGGGGCTGGGATGGAGTTACGGGGGATTGAAATGGGGTTAGAGGGAACTGGGAGGGCACTGGGATGGACTGGGAGGGACTGGGATGGGGTTAGGGTGTACTGAGATGTACTGGGACAAACTGGGATGGACTGGGATGGACTGGGAGTGACTTAGAGCGACTTGGAACGAGCTAGAGGGGACTGGGATGGGGTTAGAGGGCACTGGGAGGTCACTGGGATGGACTGGGAGGGCACTGGGATGGACTGGGAGGGCACTGGGATGGACTGGGAGGGACTGGGACAAACTGGGATGTACTGGGATATACTGGGAGCGAGTTAGAGCGACTTGGAACGAGCTAGAGGGGACTGGGATGGGGTTAGAGGGGACTGGGATCACTTTAGGGGGAACTGGGATGGACTGGGAGGTCACTGGGAGGGACTGGGATGGACTGGGATGGGGTTAGGGTGTGCTGGGATGGACTGGGACAAACTGGGATATACTGGGACGGACTGGGAGGGAGTGGGATATACTGGGAGCGAGTTAGAATGAGTTAGAGGGGGCTGGGATGGAGTTACAGGGGAATGAAATGGGGTTAGACGGCACTGGGAGGGCACTGGGATGGACTGGGATGTACTGGGAGGGCACTGGGATGGACTGGGACCAAGTGGGAGGCACTGGGACAAACTGGGAGGGAGTTAGAGAAGACTGGGATGGGGTTAGGGGGTACTGGGATGGACTGGGACAAACTGGGAGGCACTGGGAGTGAGTTAGAGGGGACTGGGATGAGGTTAGAGGGCACTGGGAGGGCACTGGGATGTACTGGGAGGGCACTGGGATGGGGTTACGGGGACCTGGGATGAACTGGGAAAAACTGGGAGGGACTGGGATATACTGGGAGTGAGTTAGAGGGGCTTGGGATGGACTGGGAGGGGACTGGGATGGCACTGGGATAGACTGGGATGGGGTTAGGGGGTACTGGGATGGACTGAGACAAACTGGGAAGGCACTCGGATGGACTGGGAGGGCACTGGGATGGATTGGGATGGGGTTAGGGGGTACTGGGAGGGACTGGGATGGACTGGGATGGACTAGGATGGGGTTAGGGTGTACTGGAATGGACTGGGACAAACTGGGAGGGACTGGGATATACTGGGAGTGAGTTAGAGCAACTTGGAACGAGTTAGAGGGGACTGGGATGGACTGGGAGGGCACTGGGATGGGGTTAGGGTGTGCTGGGATGGACTGGGAGTGACTGGAATGGGATTAAAGGTTACTGGGACAAACTGGGATGGACTGGGACAAACTGGGATATACTGGGAGCAAGTAGGAGCGACTTGGAACGAGCTAGAGGGGACTGGGATGGGGTTAGAGGGGACTGGGATCACTTTAGGGGGAACTGGGATGGACTGGGAGGTCACTGGGAGGGACTGGGAGGGACTGGGATGGGGTCAGGGGGTACTGGGATGGACTGGGATGGACTGGGAGGGCACTGGGATGGACTGGGAGGGCACTGGGAGGAATAGGAGGGACTGGGATGGGATTAGAGGTTACTGGGACAAACTGGGAGGGACTGGGACAAACTGGGAGGGACTGGGAGTGAGTTAGAGGGGACTGGGAGGGCACTGGGATGGGGTTAGGGGGTACTGGGATGGACTGGGAGGGCACTGGGAGGGACTGGGATGGACTGGGATGGGATTAGAGGTTACTGGGACAAACTGGGAGGGACTGGGACAAACTGGGATATACTGGGAGCAAGTTAAAATGATTTGGAATGAGCTAGAGGGGACTGGGAGGGAGTTAGAGGGGACTGGGAGGCACTGGGAGGGACTGGGATGGGGTCAGGGTGTACTGGGATGGACTGGGATATACTGGGACAAACTGGGAGGGACTGGGATGGGGTTAGGGGGTACTGGGATGTACTGGGAGGGACTGGGAGGGACTGGGAGCAAGTTAGAGGGACTGGGAGGGAACTGGGCTATACTGGTTTATACTGGGAGGGCACTGGGATGGGGTTAGAGGGTGGACTGGGAGGGAACTGGTTTATACTGGTCTATACTGGTTTATACTGGTTTGATGGATTTTTATGGGTTTTTTTGGGCCCATACTGGTTTATACTGGTCCATACTGGTTTATACTGGTTTCTGTGGATTTCTATGGGGTTTTTTGGGTTTATACTGGTCCATACTGGTTTGTACTGGTTTATACTGGTTTCTATGGATTTCTATGGGGTTTTTTGGGTCCATACTGGTTTATACTGGTTTATACTGGTTTCTATGGATTTCTATGGGGATTTTTGGGTCCATACTGGTCCATACTGGTCCATACTGGTTTATACTGGTTTCCATGGATTTCTATGGGGATTTTTGGGTCTATACTGGTCCAAACTGGTCCATACTGGTTTATACTGGTTTCCATGGATTTCTATGGGGTTTTTTGGGTTTATACTGGTCTATACTGGTCCATACTGGTCCATAGTGGTTTATACTGGTCTATACTGGTTTATACTGGTTTGATGGATTTCTATCGGGATTTTTGGGTTTATACTGGTCCATACTGGTCCATACTGGTTTGTACTGGTTTCTATGGATTTCTATGGGGTTTTTTGGATCCATACTGGTCCATACTGGTTTATACTGGTTTCTATGGATTTCTATGGATTTCTATGGGGTTTTTTGGGTCTATACTGGTCCAAACTGGTCCATACTGGTTTATACTGGTTTGATGGATTTCTATGGGGATTTTTGGGTCTATACTGGTCCGAACTGGTCCAAACTGGTCCATACTGGTTTTGCAGACCTACGCCGAGATGGACCCGACCACGGCGGCGCTGGAGAAGGAGCACGAGGCCGTGAGTGGGCGGGGCCTGGATTTTGGGGGGGCGGGGCCAACCCAAATCCCCAAATCCCCAAATTTTGGGTGGATTTTGGCCATTTTTGGGTCATTTTTGGTCATTTTTTGCAATTTTTGGTCATTTTTTGCACTTTTTGGTCATTTTTTGCACTTTTTGGCCATTTTTGGGTCATTTTATTGGGATTTTTGTGGGATTTGGGCACTCCAGGTGTGCTCAGGTGTGCCCAGGTGTGCCCAAACCCTGGGAATCCCCAAATTTTGGGCGTTTTTTGGCCATTTTTGGGTCATTTTTAGTCATTTTTTGCAATTTTTGGCCGTTTTTGGTCATTTTTTGTCCGATTTTGGTCGTTTTTCGTCCTTTTTTCGCGGGGTTTTGGTGCCCACCTGTGCCCAGGTGTGCCCAGCTGTGCCACCTGTCAGTGCCAGGTCACCAAGGTGAATTCCTGGATAAAATCTGGGAATATTCCCAAATTCTTGGGCCATTTCTTGGTGGTTTTGGGTCGTTTTTGGTCATATTTCGGTCATTTTTCGTCCGTTTTTCGCGGGGTTTTCGCGGTGTTTCGGTGCCCACCTGTGCCCAGGTGTGCCCAGCTGTGCCACCTGTCAGTGCCAGGTCACCAAGGTGAATTCCTGGATAAAATCTGGAATTCTGGCTTGATTTCTGTCATTTTTGGGTCATTTTTTGTCCGATTTTGGTCGTTTTTCATCCTTTTTTCGTGGGGTTTCGGTGCCCACCTGTGCCCAGGTGTGCCCAGCTGTGCCACCTGTCAGTGCCAGGTCACCAAGCTGAATTCCTGGATAAGATCTGGGAACATTCCCGAATTCTTGGGCCGTTTTTGAGTCGTTTTTGGGTCACTTTTTTGTCATATTTTGGTCGTTTTTCGTCCTTTTTTCGCGGGGTTTTCGCGGGGTCTCGGTGCCCACCTGTGCCCAGGTGTGCCCAGGTGTGCCCAGGTGTGCCACCTGTCAGTGCCACGTCACCAAGCTGAATTCCTGAATCAAACCTTGATTTCTGACTTGATTTCGGTCATTTTTGGTCAGGTTTTGGCCGTTTTTCGTCCTTTTTTCGCGGGGTTTTCGCGGGTTTTCGATGCCCACCTGTGCCCAGGTGTGCCCAGGTGTGCCACCCCTGTCTCCCGCAGATCACCAAGGTGAAGTACGTGGACAAGATCCACATCGGGCACTACGAGATCGACGCCTGGGGGAGACCCTGGGCTGCTTGTGGCCATTTTTGGGTCATTTTTGGGTCATTTTTGGGTCATTTTTCATGGGGTTTTCGCGGGGTTTGGGTGCCCACCTGTGCCCAGGTGTGCCCAGGTGTGCCACCTGTCAGTGCCAGGTCACCAAGGCGAATTCCTGGTTAAAATCTGGGAATATTCCGATTTTTGGGCCACTTATGACCACTTTTGGTCATTTTTTGGTCATTTTTCGTCCTTTTTTCGCGGGGTTTTCGCGGGATTTCGATGCCCACCTGTGCCCAGGTGTGCCCAGGTGTGCCACCCCTGTCTCCCGCAGATCACCAAGGTGAAGTACGTGGACAAGATCCACATCGGGCACTACGAGATCGACGCCTGGTACTTCTCGCCCTTCCCGGAGGACTACGGGAAGCAGCCGAAGCTCTGGATCTGCGAGTTCTGCCTCAAGTACATGAAGTTCGAGAGGAGCTACCGCCTGCACCTGGTGGGCACACCTGGCACACCTGGGCACACCTGGGCACACACCTGGGCACACCTGGGCACACCTGGGCACACACCTGGGCACACCTGGGCACACACCTGGGCACACCTGGGATAGACCTGGGCACACCTGGGGGTATTTTGGGCACACCTGGGCACACCTGGCACTCACCTGGGCACACCTGGGCACATTTTGGGCACACCTGGGCACACCTGGGGCACACCTGTGGGTACCTGGGCACACCTGGGGGGTACCTGGGGCACACCTGGACCCACTTTGGGGACACCTGGCACTCACCTGGGTACACCTGGGGCACACCTGGGACACACTTGGGTACATTTTGGGCACACTTGGGGGATATTTCGGGCACACCTGGGGGTACCTGGGCACACCTGGGCACCCCTGGGCACATTTTGGGCATACCTGGGCACACCTGACACTCACCTGGGCACACCTGGGGCACACCTGGGGTTACCTGGGGCACCCCTGGGCACCCCTGGGCACCCCTGGCACACACCTGGGCACCCCTGGGGGATATTTTGGGCACCCCTGGGCACCCCTGGCACTCATCTGGGCACACCTGGGCACACCTGGGGGTACCTGGGCACCCCTGTCCCTCACCTGGGCACCCCTGGGCACCCCTGGTGCTCACCTGGGCACCCCTGGGCACACCTGTCCCTCACCTGGGCACACCTGGGGCACATTTGGGGCACATTTTTGGGTACCTGGGCACACTTGGGGCACACCTGGGGTTACCTGTCCCTCACCTGGGCACACCTGGGCACCCCTGGGCCCCCCTGGGCCCCCCTGGGCACACCTGGGCACCCCTGGGCCCCCCTGGGCACACCTGGGCACACCTGGGCACCCCTGGGCACACCTGGGGGGTACCTGGGCACACCTGGGGCACACCCAGCACTCACCTGGGCACACCTGGGGCACACCTGGGGGCACCTGGGCACGCCTGGGCACCCCTGGCACTCACCTGAGCACACCTGGGGCACAACTGGTCACATCTGGGGGCACCTGGGCACATTTTGGGCATACCTGGGCTCACCTGGGCACCGGTATCTCCCGGCAGGGGCAGTGCCAGTGGCGGCAGCCGCCGGGGCGGGAGATTTACCGCAAGGGCAACATCTCCGTCTACGAGGTGGACGGCAAGGACCACAAGGTGAGTGCCAGCCGTGCCAGGTGTGCCCAGGTGTGCCCAGGTGTGCCAGCCTCACCTGGGCACCACAAATTTGGGGCACTTTATGGTGGTTTTGGGGCATTTTTTGCAAATTTTTCTGATTTTTTGCCATTTTTTTGCCATTTTTTCGTGTTTTTTGGCCACCTGGGCATGCCAAGTGTGCCCAGGTGTGCCAGCCGTGCCCAGGTGTGCCAGCCTCACCTGGGCACCCCGAATTTTGGGGAGTTTCAGGTGGTTTGGGGCATTTTTTGGGGATTTTTTGCAATTTTTTTTTCATTTTTTTGCTATTTTTTGCTATTTTTTGCCATTTTTCAGGATTTTTGGCCACCTGGGCACCCCAGGTGTGCCAGGCGTGCCCAGGTGTGCCAGCCTCACCTGGGCACCCCAAATTTGGGGCACTTTGGGTGGTTTTGGGCATTTTTTGGGCATTTTTTGTGATTTTTTGGCATTTTTTTGCCACTTTTGCCATTTTTTTCAGGATTTTTGGCCACCTGGGCACCCCAGGTGTCCCAGGTGTGCCCAGGTGTGCCAACCTCATCTGGGCACCCTGAATTTGGGGCACTTTGGGGTGGTTTTGGGCATTTTTGGGGCATTTTTTGCTATTTTTTGTCCTTTTTTTGCCATTTTTGCCATTTTTTAAGGACTTTCGGCCACCTGGGCACCCCAGGTGTGCCAGGTGTGCCCAGCTGTGCCAACCTCACCTGGGCACCCCAAATTTGGGGGAGTTTCGGGAGGTTTTGGGCGTTTTTGGGGCATTTTTTGTGATTTATTTTTTTCATTTTTTTACCTTTTTTTGGCATTTTCGGCTGCCTGGGCACCCCACCTGTGCCCACCACCTGTGCCCAGGTGTGCCAGGCCGTGCCCAAGAGCACTCAGGTGTGCCAACCTCACCTGGGTACCCCAAATTTTGGGGAGTTTTGGGTGGTTTCAGTCATTTTTGGTGGATTTTTTGGGGATTTTGGTGGATTTTTTCAGGATTTTCGGCTGCCTGTGCCCGCGGGCGGTGCCCAGGTGTGCCCAGGTGTGCCAACCTCACCTGGGCACCTCAAACCTGGGGAATCTTCAAATTTCAGGGAGTTTTTGGGGTGATTTTGGTCAGTTTTGATGTATTTTAATGGGATTTTGGTGCATTTTTATGGGTTTTTTTGGGAATTTTTGGCCACCTGTGCCCACCACCTGTGCCCAGGTGTGCCCAGGTGTGCCAACCTCACCTGGGCACCCCAAACCTGGGGAATCTTCACATTCTGGGGAATTTCTCGGCGTTTTTGACCGTTTTTAAGGCGTTTTAATGGGATTTTTTGCGATTTTTTTTGCCGTTTTTTGGGGATTTTGGGCCGCCTGTGCCCGCGGGCGGTGCCCAGGTGTGCCCAGGTGTGCCCAGGTGTGCCAACCTCACCTGGGCACCCCAAACCTGGGGAACCTTCAAATTTCAGGGAGTTTTTGGGGTGGTTTCGGTCATTTTTGATGCATTTTTTTGGGATTTTGGTGGATTTTTTCGGAATTTTCGGCCACCTGTGCCCACCACCTTTGCCCACCTGTGCCCAGGTGTGCCAACCTCACCTGGGCACCCCAAATTTGGGGCACTTTGGGGTGGTTTTGGGCGTTTTTTGGGCCTTTTTTTGCCATTTCTTTACATTTTTTGTCATTTTTTGCTGGTTTTTTGTGATTTTTGGTGAGTTTTTCGGGATTTTTGGCCACCTGTGCCCACCACCTGTGCCCACCTGTGCCCAGGTGTGCCAACCTCATCTGGGCACCCCAAACCTGGGGAATCCTCAAATTCTGGGGAATTTCTCAGCATTTTTGGCCATTTTTAAGGCATTTTAATGGGATTTTTTGTGATTTTTTCGCTGTTTTTTCGGGATTTTGGGCCGCCTGTGCCCACAGGCGGTGCCCAGGTGTGCCCAGGTGTGCCAACCTCACCTGGGCACCTGAAATTTGGGGCACTTTGAGGTGATTTTGGGGTATTTTTAGTCATTTTTTGTGATTTTTTTGCCATTTTTTCGCCGTTTTTCGCCGTTTTTTCGGGATTTTGGGCCGCCTGTGACCGCGGGCGGTGCCCAGGTGTGCCCAGGTGTGCCCAGGTGTGCCAACCTCACCTGGGCACCCCAAACCTGGAGAATCTTCAAATTTCAGGGAGTTTTTGGGGTGATTTTGGTTGTTTTTGATGTATTTTTATGGGATTTTGGTGGATTTTTTGGGAATTTTGGTGGATTTTTTGGGGATTTTGGTGGATTTTTTCAGGATTTTCGGCCACCTGTGCCCACCACCTGTGCCCACCTGTGCCCAGGTGTGCCAACCTCACCTGGGCACCCCAAACCTGGAGAATCGTCAAATTCTGGGGAATTTCTCAGCATTTTTGGCCATTTTTAAGGCATTTTAATGGCTTTTTTTTTTATTTTAATGTGATTTTTTTTGGGATTTTCGGCCACCTGGGAACCCCAGGTGTGCCAGGTGTGCCCAGGTGTGCCAGCCTCACCTGGGCACCCCAAATTTGGGGCACTTTGGGCCGTTTTGTTCCATTTTTGTGCGATTTGGTTGATTTTTGTGCATTTTTAGCCATTTTTTTGCCGTTTTTCGCCGTTTTTTCGGGATTTTCGGCCGCCTGTGCCCGCGGGCGGTGCCCAGGTGTGCCCAGGTGTGCCAACCTCACCTGGGCACCTGAAATTTGGGGCACTTTGAGGTGATTTTGAGGTATTTTTAGTCATTTTTTGTTATTTTTTGCCATTTTTTTGCCGTTTTTCGCTGGTTTTTTTCGGGATTTTTGGCCGCCTGTGCCCGCGGGCAGTGCCCAGGTGTGCCCAGGTGTGCCAACCTCACCTGGGCACCCCAAACCTGGGGAATCTTCAAATTCTGTGGAATTTCTCTGCATTTTTGGCCATTTTTAAGGCATTTTAATGGGATTTTTTGCGATTTTTTTGCCGTTTTTTGGGGATTTTGGGCCGCCTGTGCCCGCGGGCGGTGCCCAGGTGTGCCCAGGTGTGCCCAGGTGTGCCCCCGCAGATCTATTGCCAGAACCTGTGCCTGCTGGCCAAGCTGTTCCTGGACCACAAGACGCTTTACTTCGACGTGGAGCCCTTCGTCTTCTACCTGCTGACCGAGGTGGATCGGCACGGCGCCCACATCGTCGGCTACTTCTCCAAGGTGGGCACACCTGGGCACCCAAAATACACCTGGGCACACCTAAAATACACCTGGGCACACCTGGGGGCACCCAAAACACACCTGGGCACTCACCTGCGGGGCTAAAAACACACCTGGGCACACCTGGGCACTCACCTGGATACTCACCTGGCACATCTGGGCACATCTGAGGGGGTAAAAACACACCTGGGCACACCTGGGGCACCTCCTGACCGAGGTGGATCGGCACGGCGCCCACATCGTCGGCTACTTCTCCAAGGTGGGCACACCTGGCACACCTGGGCACCCAAAATACACCTGGGCACATTTGGGGGTACCTGGGAACTCACCTGGGTGGGTAAAAATACACCTGGGGTACCTGGGAACTCACCTGGGCACACCTGGGGGCACCCGAAATACACCTGGGAACACCTGGGGGCACCCAAAATGCACCCAAAATACACCTGGGCACACCTGGGGGGGTAAAAACACACCTGGGCACTCACCTGGGCACACCTGGGCATACCTGGGGGCACCCAAAATACACCTGGGGTACCTGGGAACTCACCTGGGGGGTAAAAACACACCTGGGCACATCCGGGCACACCCAAAATACACCTGGATGGGTAAAAACACACCTGGGGGTACCTGGGAACTCACCTGGGCACACCTGGGCACACCTGGGGGCACCCAAAATACACCTGGGCACACCTGAGGGGGTAAAAACACACCTGGGAACTCACCTGGGCACACCTGGGCACACCCAAAATACACCTGGGAACACACCTGGGGGCACCTGGGTGGGTAAAAACACACCTGGGCACACCCAAAATACACCTGGGCACACCTGGGCGCATTTGGGGGTACCTAGGCACTCACCTTGGTACACCTGAGGGGGTAAAATCACACCTGGGCACACCTGGGGGTACCTGGGCACACCCAAAATACACCTGGGCACCTGGGAACTCACCTGGATACTCACCTGGCACACCTGGGGCACCTGGGCACTCACCTGGGGCACCTGGGGCACCCAAAATACACCTGGGCACACCTGGGCATACCTGGGGTACCTGGGAACTCACCTGGGCACACCTGGGGCACACCTGGGCACACCCAAAATACACGTGGGCACACTTGGGCACACCTGGGGGCAGCCCAAACACATCTGGGCACACCTGAGACACATCTGGTCACACCTGGGCACTCACCTGGGCACATTTGGGGTACCTGGGAACTCACCTGGGCACCCCTGGGGGGGTAAAAACACACCTGGGCACACCTGGGGCACTCACTGGGCACACCTGGGCACACCTGGGGGCACCTGGGCAGGTAAAAACACACCTGGGCACACCTGGGGCACTCACCTGGGCACATTTGGGGTAACCTGGACACTCACCTGGGCACACCTGGGCACACCTGGGGGCACCTGGGCAGGTAAAAACACACCTGGGCACACCTGGGGCACTCACCTGGGCACATTTGGGGTAACCTGGACACTCACCTGGGCACACCTGGGGGGGTAAAAACACACCTGGGCACACTCATAACACACCTGGAGGTACCTGGGCACACCTGAGGGCACCTGGGCACTCACCTGGGGTACCTGGAAACTCACCTGGGCAGGTAAAAACACACCTGGGCACACCTGGGCACTCACCTGGCACACCTGGGGGCACCAAATGTCCCCAAAAATGCCCAAAATTCAGAATTTCCCCCCCATTTTCAACCCCAAAACGCCCAAAAACGGCCCCAAAAATTCCGGAATTTTTTGGGATTTGCCCAAAATTCCCAATTTTTTTAGAAAAATGAATAAACACCATCACTTGTGGTCACTAAATACCCCAAAAATCCATCAAAAATTCCCAAGAAATGCCCAAAAATGGGAATTTTTCCCCATTTTCAACCCCAAAACGCCCAAAAACGGCCCCAAAATTCCGGAATTTTTTGGGATTTGCCCAGAATTCCCGTTTTTTTCAGGAAAAGGAGTCTCCGGACGGGAACAACGTGGCCTGCATCCTGACCCTGCCCCCGTACCAGCGCCGCGGATACGGGAAATTCCTCATCGCCTTCAGTCAGTGCCGGAATTCGGGAATTTGGGAATTTTGGGGATTTTGGGAATTTTGGAGAGTTCAGGAAAAAAAATTTGGGAATTTTTGGGGTTTTGGGGGGGTTATGGTAAAAGAAATTGGGAATTTTGGGGGGTTTTGGGGAAAAAAAATGGAATTTTTGGGTTTAGGAAAGAAAAAATAGGAAATTTTGGAGAGTTCAGGAAAAAAATTTGGGAATTTTGGGGAATTTTGGAGGGGTTTCGGTAAAAAAAATTGGGAATTTTGGAGGGTTTTGGGGGAAAAAAATGGAATTTTTGGGTTTAGGAAAGAAAAAAAAAGGGAATTTTGGGGGGATTTAAAAGAAAAAAAAGGGAATTTTTGGCTGATTTGGGGAATTTTTTGGGATTCTGATTAAAAAGGAATTTTTGGGAGGTTCTGATAAAAAAATTTGGGTATTTTTGGGCTTTTTAAAAAATAATTGGGAATTTCTGGGTGGGTTTGGGTGAATTTTTCTGATTTTGGGTGAATTTTGGCTGATTTTGGGTGAATTTTGCCGATTTTGGGTGAATTTTGGCTGATTTTGGGTGAATTGTGGCTGATTTTGGGTGGAATTTGATGACTTTTGGGTGTAATTTAATCAGGTTTTTTTGTAATTTGGTCTGATTTGGGGTGGAATTTGATTTTTTGATGCCTTGTTCGAATTTTGGGTGGATTTTAGCTGATTTTGGGTGGAATTTGATGGATTTTTTTCCAATTTTGGTAGAATTGTACAGATTTGGAAGAATTTTGAGTGGATTTTGGCTGATTTTGGGTGGAATTGGATGAATTGTGGCTGATTTTGGGTGGATTTTAGCTGATTTAGGGTGAAATTTAAAGGAGTTTTTTGTGATTTGGGCTGATTTTGTCTGATTTTGGGTGGAATTTGATTTTTTTTACGATTTGGCTGAATTTTGGGTGGATTTGGCTGAATTTTAGGTGCATTTTGGGTGAAATTTGATGGGGTTTTTTGGTGATTTTGGGCGGAATTGGATGGAATTGGCTGAATTTTGGCTGAATTTGGGCGTAATTTAACGGGGTTTTTTGCGATTTTGACCAGATTATGCCTGGAAATTCACATTTTTTATTCTTTGTCCGAATTTTGGGTGAATTTTGTCCGATTTTGGCTCCCCAGGCTACGAGCTCTCCAAGCTGGAGAGCACCGTCGGCTCCCCGGAGAAGCCGCTCTCGGACCTGGGCAAGCTCAGCTACCGCAGCTACTGGTCCTGGGTGCTGCTGGAGATCCTCAGGGACTTCCGGGGGACCCTCTCCATCAAGGACCTCAGGTAGGACCAGTTCAGACCAGTATAAACCAGTATGGACCAGTATAAACCAGTATAGAGCCAAAAATCCCCATTAAAATCCATCAAACCAGTACAAACCAGTACAAACCAGTACAAACCAGTACAGACCAGTATGGGCCCAAAAATCGCCATTAAAATCCATCAAACCAGTACAAACCAGTATGGACCAGTGACTCCTACTGGTCCTGGGTGCTGCTGGAGATCCTCAGGGACTTCCGGGGGACCCTCTCCATCAAGGACCTCAGGTAGGACCAGTTCAGACCAGTATAAACCAGTACAGACCAGTATAAACCAGTATAGAGCCAAAAATCCCCATAGAAATCCATCAAACCAGTACAAACCAGTGGCTCCTACTGGTCCTCCGGGACTTCCGGGGGACCCTCTCCATCAAGGACCTCAGGTAGGACCAGTTCAAACCAGTATGGACCAGTACAGACCAGTATGGACCAGTATAAACCAGTATGGGCCCAAAAATCCCCATTAAAATCCATCAAACCAGTATAAACCAGTATAAACCAGTGACTCCTACTGGTCCTCCGGGACTTCCGGGGGACCCTGTCCATCAAGGACCTCAGGTAGGACCAGTAAAAACCAGTATGGACCAGTACAGACCAGTATGGACCAGTATGGACCAGTATGGGCCCAAAAATCCCCATAGAAATCCATCAAACCAGTACAAACCAGTACAAACCAGTGATTGCTACTGGTCCTCCGGGACTTCCGGGGGACCCTCTCCATCAAGGACCTCAGGTAGGACCAGTACAGACCAGTACAAACCAGTACAGACCAGTACAGACCAGTATGGGCCCAAAAATCCCCATTAAAATCCATCAAACCAGTACAAACCAGTGACTCCTAAGGGTCAGTGGTCACTGTGGTCACTCCATTGGTCACTCAGTGGTCACTCCCATGGGTCAGTGGTCACTCACTGGTCACTCACTGGTCACTCAGGGTCACTCATTGGTCACTCAGGGTCATTCAGGGTCACTCAGGGTCACTCAGGGGTCACTCAGGGTCACTCAGTGATCACTCATTTGTTACTCATTGGTCACTCAGTGGTCACTGTGGTCACTCAGTGGTCACTCAGGGGTCACTCAGGGTCACTCAGTGGTCACTCAGTGGTCACTCGTTGGTCACTGTGGTCACTCAGTGGTCACTCAGTGGTCACTCAGGGTCACTCAGTGGTCACTGTGGTCACTCACTGGTCACTCAGCGGTCACTCAGGGTCACTCTGGTCACTCAGTGGTCACTCAGTGGTCACTCATTGGTCACTCAGGGTCACTCATTGGTCACTCAGGGTCACTCAGGTCACTCAGTGGTCACTCAGGGTCACTCAGTGGTCAGTGGTCACTCTGGTCACTCAGTGGTCACTCTCTCCAGCCAGATGACCAGCATCACGCAGACCGACATCATCAGCCCATTGGGATGGGCAGTGCCAGGGGTCGGTGCTGTGGGGTCGGTGGTCACTCCCATGGGTCAGTGGTCACTCAGTGGTCACTCAGTGGTCACTCAGTGGTCACTCAATGTCCAGCCAGATGACCAGCATCACGCAGACCGACATCATCAGCCCATTGGGATGGGCAGTGCCGGGGGTTGGTGCTGTGGGGTCAGTGGTCACTGTGGTCACTCAGTGGTCACTGTGGTCACTCAGTGGTCACTCCCATGGGTCAGTGGTCACTCAGTGGTCACTCAGTGGTCACTCAGTGGTCACTCTCTCCAGCCAGATGACCAGCATCACGCAGACGGACATCATCAGCCCATTGGGATGGGCAGTGCCGGGGGTCGGTGCTGTGGGGTCAGTGGTCACTGTGGTCACTCAGTGGTCACTCCCATGGGTCAGTGGTCACTCAGTGGTCAGTGGTCACTCAGTGGTCACTCAGTGGTCACTCAATGTCCAGCCAGATGACCAGCATCACGCAGACCGACATCATCAGCCCATTGGGATGGGCAGTGCCGGGGGTTGGTGCCATGGGGTCAGTGGTCACTCAGTGGTCACTGTGGTCACTCAGTGGTCACTCAGTGGTCACTCAGTGGTCACTCAGTGGTCACTCTCCAGCCAGATGACCAGCATCACGCAGACCGACATCATCAGCCCATTGGGATGGGCAGTGCCGGGGGTCGGTGCTGTGGGGTCAGTGGTCACTCCCATGGGTCAGTGGTCACTCCCATGGGTCAGTGGTCACTCAGTGGTCACTCAGTGGTCACTCAGTGGTCAGTGGTCACTCAGTGGTCACTCTCCAGCCAGATGACCAGCATCACGCAGACCGACATCATCAGCCCATTGGGATGGGCAGTGCCGGGGGTCGGTGCCGTGGGGTCAGTGGTCACTGTGGTCACTCAGTGGTCACTCAGTGGTCACTCAGTGGTCACTCAGTGGTCACTCTCCAGCCAGATGACCAGCATCACGCAGACCGACATCATCAGCCCCACTGACCACTGACAGTGACCATTGGGATGGGCAGTGCCGGGGGTCGGTGCCGTGGGGTCAGTGGTCACTCCCATGGGTCAGTGGTCACTCCCAGGGGTCAGTGGTCACTGTGGTCACTCAGTGGTCACTCAGTGGTCACTCAGTGGTCACTCTCCAGCCAGATGACCAGCATCACGCAGACCGACATCATCAGCCCATTGGGATGGGCAGTGCCGGGGGTCGGTGCCATGGGGTCAGTGGTCACTCCCATGGGTCAGTGGTCACTCAGTGGTCACTCAGTGGTCACTCCCATGGGTCAGTGGTCACTCCCATGGGTCAGTGGTCACTCCCATGGGTCAGTGGTCACTCAGTGGTCAGTGGTCACTCAGTGGTCACTCAGTGGTCACTCTCTCTCCAGCCAGATGACCAGCATCACGCAGACCGACATCATCAGCCCATTGGGATGGGCAGTGCCGGGGGTCGGTGCCATGGGGTCAGTGGTCACTCCCATGGGTCAGTGGTCACTCAGTGGTCACTCAGTGGTCACTCCCATGGGTCAGTGGTCACTCCCATGGGTCAGTGGTCACTCCCATGGGTCAGTGGTCACTCAGTGGTCAGTGGTCACTCAGTGGTCACTCAGTGGTCACTCAGTGGTCACTCAGTGGTCACTCTGGTCACTCTCCAGCCAGATGACCAGCATCACGCAGACAGACATCATCAGCCCATTGGGATGGGCAGTGCCGGGGGTCGGTGCTATGGGGTCAGTGGTCACTCAGTGGTCACTCAGTGGTCAGTGGTCACTCAGTGGTCACTCAGTGGTCACTCAGTGGTCACTCTCTCCAGCCAGATGACCAGCATCACGCAGACCGACATCATCAGCACGCTGCAGTCGCTGAACATGGTCAAGTACTGGAAGGGGCAGCACGTCATCTGCGTCACCCCCCGCCTCGTGGAGGAGCACCTCAAGAGCGCCCAGTACAAGAAACCCCCCATCACCGGTCAGTAATTAGCGCTAATTAGCAACAGCCTTAATGAGCCGGGCGTAATTAGTGCCCTCGTTAAGCTGCCAAAAGGGGATTGGGGTGTAATTTGTCTTCTTCCCTCGGTCTTGGTAGGAGTGGTTTGGTCCAGGGTTTTGTCCTTAATTAATGAGTTTAATTAATTAGTTCCATAATTAATGAGTGTAATTAATTAGTTCTCACTAATGAGTGGTAGTTTTGTGAGGTTGTTTTAAGGAAAGTGCTCATTAATGTATGGTAATTAATGAATATGCATAAATGGGCGCTCCCCCACATGATCTGCATTGAATGGTTTGGTCCAGGATTTCATCCCTAATTAAGGAATTTCATTAATTAGTTCGATAAATAATGAGTTTAATTAATTAGTTCTCGCTAATGAGTGGTAGCTTAGTGAGGTTGTGTTAAGGAAAGTGCTCATTAACGTATGGTGATTAATTAATATCTATTAATCCCCCCCTAATTAATACTGTTAATGACTCTCCCCATTAATTACCCCCTAATTAACTCCCCCCGTTAATCACCGCCTAATTAACACCGTCTATACCTCCCTCATTAATTACCCTCTAATTAACGCTGTTAATGATTCCCCCATTAATCCCCCCTAATTAACTTCCTCCATTAATCACCCCTAATTAACTCCCCCCATTAATTACTCCTAATTAACTCCCCTCATTAATCCCCCCCAATAACTCCCCCTATCAATCCCCCCTAATTAATTGCCCCCTAATTAAAACCCCTAATTAATCCCCCCCTAATGAAGCCGCAGTGGGTGGGTGTGGGCGCTAATTAGCGCTAATTAACGCTAATTAATTTGTTAATTGCAGTGGACTCCATCTGCCTTCGCTGGGCCCCCCCGAAGCACAAACAGGCCAAAGTGGCCAAGAAGTGAAACCCCAATTTTCCCCATTTTTGGCCTTTTTGACCCAAATTTTGGGGCTTTTTCCTCCACTTTTGGGATTTCCCAAAATTTTGGGATTTTTTGACCAAAATTTTGGGGTTTTTTCCCAAAATTTTGGGGTTTTCCCCAAAAAAAAAGGGTTTTTTCTTCAAATTTTTGGTGTTTTTCCTCTCATATTTGGGGTGTTTTCCTCAATTTTTGTTTGTTTTTCCTCCAGTTTTCGGATTATTCAAAATTTGGGGTTTTTCCCAAAATTTTGGGGTTTTTTCCCAAAATATTTGGAATTTTCCCCAAATTTTTGGTGTTTATCCTCTGAAATTTGGCGTTTTTTCCTCCAGTTTTGGTTTTCTCTCCATGTTTGAGATTTCCCCAATTTTGGTGTTTTTCACTAAAATTTTTGGGGCTTTTTCCTCCAATTTTGGGATTTTCCAAAATTTTCGGGATTTTTCCCAAAATCTTGTGGGTTTTTTTCCCCAAAATTTTTGAGGGTTTTCCCAAATTTTTGGGGGATTTTCCCACAGATTTTTATGGTTTTTCCTTTCAATTTTGGGTTTTTTTCCCCCAAATTTTTGGCATTATTCCTGAAATTTTTGGGATTTTTCCTCTCAATTTTGGGATTCTGCTCCAATTTTGGGATTTTCCGAAATTTTTGGGATTTGTCTCAAAAGTTTGAGGGTTTTTCCCAAATTTTTGGGTTTTTCCCTCTCAATTTTGGTTTTTTTTATTTCCAGCTTTGTGATTTTCCCCAAATTTTTGGGGTTTTTCCCCAAATTTTGGCTTTTCCCAATTTTTGGAGGTCCCCATTTCCCCCCCCCCCCAAATTTCGGGGTCCCCCCATCCCAAATAAAGCACGAAAAGGATGAACAGGCGACTCAGCAGTTTTTATTTTGGGAATTTTTGGGATTTTTGGGGCTCCCAGGACTCAATTTTGGGGTCCCATCCCCATTTTTAGGGATCCCACCCCCATTTTTGGGGTCCCAGGGTTTAAATTAAGGGTCCCACCCCAAATTTCAGCATTTCTACCCCAAAACCCAACCCAGAACCCCCAAATTTTCCCCTTTCCACCCCAAACCCAACCTGGAACCCCCAAATTCTGCCATTTTCACCCCAAAAGGAGGATCAGGACCCCAAATTTTGCCCTTTTCACCCCAGAACCCCCAAATTCTGCCCTTTTCACCCTAAAACCCAACCCAAACCCCCAATTTTTCCCCTTTAAACCCCAAACCCCAACCCGGGACCCCAAATTTTGCTGTTTTCACCCCAAAATCCCACCCAGAACACCCAAATTTTCCCCTTTCCACCCCAAAACCCAACCCAGGACCCCAAATTTTGCCCTTTCCACCCCAAAACCCAACCACAAACCCCCAAATTCTGCCCTTTTCACCCCAAAACGAGGATCAGGACCCCATTTTTTGCCCTTTTCACCCCAAAATGAGGATCAGGGACCCAAAATTTTCCCTTTCCACCCCAAAACTCAACCCGGAACCCCCAAATTTCACCATTTTCACCCCAAATTTGGGCCCGGAACCCCAAATTTTCCCCTTTCCACCCCAAAATGAGGAGCACAACCCCAAATTTCCCCCTTTTCACCCCAAAACTCAACCCAGAACCCCCAATTTTTGCCCCTTTCACCCCAAAAGGAGGATCAGGACCCCAAATTCTGCCATTTTCACCCCAGAACTCCCAATTTTTCCCCTTTTCACCCCAAAATGAGGATCAGGGACCCAAAATTTTCCCTTTCCACCCCAAAACCCAACCCAGAACCCCCAAATTTCAGCATTTTCACCCCAAACCCCAACCCAGAACCCCAATTTTTCCCCCTTTCACCCCAAAAGGAGGATCAGGAGCCCAAATTCTGCCATTTTCACCCCAAATTTTGCCCTTTCCACCCCAAAACCCAACCTGAACCCCCAATTTTTCCCCTTTTCACCCCAAAACGAGGATCAGGGACCCAAAATTTCCCCTTTTCACCCCAAAACCCAACCCGGGACCCCAAATTTTCCCCTTTCCACCCCAAACCCCAACCCAGAACCCCAATTTTTCCCCCTTTCACCCCAAAAGGAGGATCAGGAGCCCAAATTCTGCCATTTTCACCCCAAATTTTGCCCTTTCCACCCCAAAACCCAACCCAGGACCCCCAATTCTGCCATTTTCACTCCAGAACCCCCAAATTTCACCATTTTCACCCCAAATTTGGGCCCCGAACCCCAAATTTTCCCCTTTTCACCCCAAAAGGAGGATCAGGAGCCCAAATTCTGCCATTTTCACCCCAGAACCCCAAATTTTTCCCCTTTTCACCCCAAAATGAGGATCAGGGACCCAAAATTTTCCCTTTCCACCCCAAAACCCAACCCAGAACCCCCAAATTTCAGCATTTTCACCCCAGAACCCCCAAATTTTCCCCCTTTTCACCCCAAAAGGAGGAGCACAACCCCAAATTTCACCATTTTCACCCCATATTTGGGCCCGGACCCCCAAATTTTCCCCTTTTCACCCCAAAAGGAGGAGCAGCAGCGCCCCCAGTGCCACCCCCAGTGCCACCCCCGGTGTCCCCCCCGCTGCCACCCCCGATGTCCCCCCGGGGTCCCCATTGGGGTCCCCATTGGGGTCGGGGCCGAGTGGCCGCGGCCACCCCGGGGGGAGCGCCCCGAAATCACAGGGGTCCCCCCCGGGGGGCTCGGGGACATCGGGGACATTGGGGGGGTGGCCCGGGGACAGCTCGGGGACATTGGGGGGGTGGCCCGGGGACAGCTCGGGGACAAGGGACAGGATCCAGGAGAGGTGCGGGGACACCCCCGTGTACACCCCCGGGCGGCCGGGGACACCGCAGGCGTCACCCCAGCTGACCACGCCCGCCAGGTGCCAGGTGCCACCCAGCTGGCAGGTGAGGGGACCCCCGGAGTCACCCTGCGGACAGAGGGGACAGAGGGGACATCAGGGACATGGGGAGGATTGGGAACATTGGGGGGTTTTGGGACATTGAGGGGACATTGGGACATTGGGGGCACTTGGGACATTGGGACACTGGGGACATTGGGACATTGAGGGGACATTGGGGGATTGGGGACTTTGAGGACATTGGGACATTGAGGGGACATTGGGGGTTTGGGGACACCGGGGACACGGGGACACCGCAGGCGTCACCCCAGCTGACCACGCCCGCCAGGTGCCAGGTGCCACCCAGCTGGCAGGTGAGGGGACCCCCGGAGTCACCCTGCGGACAGAGGGGACATTAGGGACAGAGGGGACATTGGGGGTTTGGGGACATTGGGGACATTGAGAGGACATTGGGGACATTGAGGTGATTTGGAGACATTTGGGGGATTGGGGACATTGGGGGGTTTGGGGACATTGGGACATTGAGGGGACATTGGGACATTGAGGGGACATTGGGGACACTGAGGACATTGAGGGGACATTGGGACATTGAGGGGACATTGGGGACACTGAGGACATTGAGGGGACATTGGGGACATTGGGGGACATTGGGGATTTGGGGACATGGAGGTGATTTGGGGATATTTGGGGGATTTGGGACATTGGGGACATTGGGGATTTGGGGACATTGGGGGTTTGGGGACATTGGGGGTTTGGGGACATTGGGGACATTGTGGGGGTTTGGGGACATTGGAGGACATCAGGGACATTGGGGGGATTGGGGACATTGGGGACATTGGGGACATTGCGGACATTTGGGGGGACATTGGGGGATTTGGGGACATTGGGGACATTGAGGGGATGTTGGGGGGACATTGGGACATTGAGGGGACATTGGGGACATGGGAGGGATTGGGGACATTGGGGAGACATTGGGACATTGGGGACATTGAGGGGACATTGAGGGGACATTGGGGATTTGGGGGATTGGGAACATTGGAGGACATTGGGGACATTGGGGGGATTTGGGGACATTAGGGAGATTTGGGACACTGGGGACACTGAGGGGATTGGGGACATTGGGACATTGAGGGGATGTTGGGGGCTTTGGGGACATTGGGGACATTGGGGACACTGAGGGGACATTGGGGGGATTTGGGACATTGAGGACATTGGGGACATTGGGGGATTTGGGGACATGGGAGGGACTGGGGACATTGGGGGGACATTGGGGGGACATTGGGGACACTGGGAGGTGGCACCACCACGGGGGAGGTGACAGCGACACAGGGAAGGTGACAGCGGTGACAGAGGGGAGGTGACACTGGCACAGAGGAGGTGACACTGTCAGAGGGGAGGTGACACTGTCACAGGGGAGGTGACAGCGGTGACAGAGGGAGGTGACACTGTCAGAGGGGAGGTGACACTGTCAGAGGGGAGGTGACACTGTCACAGGGGAGGTGACAGCGGTGACAGAGGGAGGTGACACTGTCAGAGGGGAGGTGACACTGTCAGAGGGGAGGTGACACTGTCACAGGGGAGGTGACAAGGCAGGTGCCAGCAGTGCCACCCACCTGGCAGGCGTCGCGCTGTCCCTGCGGCAGGCCGGCGCAGATGGTGTCCCCGGCGGGTGTCCCCAGCCCCTCTGTGGCTGTCCCCTGTGTCCCCTGTGTCCCCTGTGTCACTGTCCCCAGGGCGTACAGGCAGCGGCAGTGGCGGTGGCTCAGCAGTGGCACCTCCAGGTGCTGCAGCGTCTTCGGGGGTGGCAGCGGCACTGCGGGGACAGCGCTGTCACCTCGGGTCACCTCGGGTCACCTCGGGTCACCACGGTGTCACCAGCCCTGTCATGGTCACTCTGGTGTCCCCAAATCTGTCCTGGTCACCTCGGTGTCACGTCGGTGTCACCAACCCTGCCCTGGTCACTGCGGGGACAGCGGGGTCACAGCAGGGTCACCTCGGGGTCACCAACCCTGTCATGGTCACCTCAGTGTCAGCTCGGTGTCACCTCAGTGTCATCTACCCTGTCCTGGGGTCACCTCGGTGTCCCCAACTCTGTCATGGTCACCTCGGTGTCACCTCAGTGTCACCAACCCTGTCCATGTCACTGCGTGGACAGTGGGGTCACCTCGGGTCACTTCGGGTCACCTCGGGTCACCTCAGTGTCACCTACCCTGTCCTGGTCACCTCGGTGTCACCTCGGTGTCACCAGATGTCCCCAGTTCCCCTCAATGATGTCCCCAGGGATGTCCCCAATGTCTCCAAGGATGTCCCCAACGTCTGAATGATGTCCCCAATGTCTTCAATGCCCCCACAAGGATGTCCCCAACGCCCCCAATGTCCAAAATGACCCCAAGGATGTCCCCAATGACCCAGTGATGTCCCCAAGGATGTCCCCAGGGTCTCCAATCCCCCACAACAATGTCCCCAACGTCCCAAGGATGTCCCCAATGACCCCAAGGATGTCCCCAATGACCCCAAGGATGTTCCCAATGTCCCCAAGGATGTCCCCAATGACCCAAATTATGTCCCCAATGTCCCCAACATCCCAAGGATGTCCCCAACGCCCCAAGGATGTCCCCAAGGATGTCCCCAATGTCCGAATGATGTCATCAAGGTCTCCAATCCCCCACAAGGATGTCCCCAGTGATGTCCCCAACATCCCCAGGGATGTCCCCAATGACCCCAAGGATGTCCCCAGTGACCCCAAGGATGTCCCCAATGACCCCAAGGATGTCCCCGATGTCCCAAGGATGTCCCCAAGGATGTCCCCAATGTCTCCAATCCCCCACAATGATGTCCCCAAGGCCCCAAGGCTGTCCCCAAGGGTGTCCCAGTGCCACCCACCGGCGGTGCGGACGTGTCCCCAGCCGGTGACGGTGCAGTTGGTGCCGGGGACGAAGGCCACGCCGGCGCGGGGGACGCGTCCCCAAATGTCCCCAAGGATGTCCCCAATGTCCCAAATGACCCAAATTATGTCCCAAATGATGTCCCCAGTGTCCCCAACATCCCCAATGATGTCCCCAATGACCCAATGATGACCCCAGGGATGTCCCCAATGACCCAAATTATGTCCCCAATGACCCCAAGGATGTCCCCAATGTCCCAAATGACCCAAATTATGTCCCCAATATCCCCAAGGATGTCCCCAATGACCCCAAGGATGTCCCCAACGTCCCCAATGATGTCCCCAACGTCCGAATGATGTCCCCAATGTCTTCAATGCCCCTACAAGGATGTCCCCAATGCCCCAACTATGTCCCCAAGGATGTCCCCAATGTCCCCAACGCCCCAAGGCTGTCCCCAAGGCTGTCCCGGTGCCACCCACCGGTGGTGCGGACGTGTCCCCAGTGCCCCCAGTGATGTCCCCAATGCCCCAAGGCTGTCCCCAAGGGTGTCCCAGTGCCACCCACCGGCGGTGCGGACGTGTCCCCAATGTCCCCAGTGTCCCCAGGGATGTCCCAGTGCCACCCACCGGCGGTGCGGACGTGTCCCCAGCCGGTGACGGTGCAGTTGGTGCCGGGGACGAAGGCCAGGCCGGCGCGGGGGATGTGTCCCCAAATGTCCCCAATGATGTCCCCAGTGTCCCAGATCCCTCCCAATGTCTCAATGATGTCCCCAAGGATGTCCCCAATGTCCCCAATGACCCAAATTATGTCCCCAATGACCCAAGGATGTCCCCAATGACCCCAAATGTCCCCAAGGATGTCCCCAATGTCCCAAATCCCTCCCAATGTCTCAATGATGTCACCAATGATGTCCCAAATGTCCCCAATGACCCAAATTATGTCCCCAATGTCCCAAGGATGTCCCCAACATCCCCAATGATGTCCCCAATGTCCCAAATGATGTCCCCAAGGATGTCCCCAAGGATGTCCCCAGTGTCCAAATTATGTCCCCAATGTCTTCAATACCCCACAATGATGTCCCCAGTGTCACCAAGGATGTCTCCAATGACCCCAACGATGTCCCCAACGCCCCCAGGGATGTCCCCAATGTCCCCAGTGATGACCCCAATGATGTCCCCAACGTCCCCAATGTGCCAAGGATGTCCCCAAGGACGTCCCCAATGTCCAAATTATGTCCCCAAGGTCTCCAATCCCCACCAAGGATGTCCCCAATGACTCCAAGGATGTCCCCAACGCCCCAACGATGTCCCCAAGGATGTCCCCAGTGACCCTGAAGATGTCCCCAACGTCCCAAGGATGACCCCAAGGATGTCCCCAACGTCCCCAACATGCCCAAGGACGTCCCGGTGCCACCCACCGGCGGTGCGGACGTGTCCCCAGTGCCCCCAGGGATGTCCCCAACGCCCCAAGGATGTCCCCAAGGGTGTCCCAGTGCCACCCACCGGCGGTGCGGACGTGTCCCCAGCCGGTGACGGTGCAGTTGGTGCCGGGGACGAAGGCCACGCCGGCGCGGGGGACGCGTCCCCAATGACCCAATGATGACCCCAAGGATGTCCCCAATGTCCCCAGGGATGTCCCGGTGCCACCCACCGGTGGTGCGGACGTGTCCCCAACGCCCCCGAGGATGTCCCCAATGACCAAATGATGTCCCCAAGGCTGTCCCAGTGCCACCCACCGGCGGTGCGGACGTCTCCCCAACCCCCCCAAGGATGTCCCAGTGCCACCCACCGGCGGTGCGGACGTGTCCCCAGTGTCCCCAATGATGTCCCCAATGTCCCCAGTGCCCCCCAGGGACGTCCCGGTGCCACCCACCGGCGGTGCGGACGTGTCCCCAGCCGGTGACGGTGCAGTTGGTGCCGGGCACGAAGGCCACGCCGGCGCGGGGGACGCAGACGGGCCGCACGAGGCGCGAGGGGCTGGCGGGGGGCTCCAGCCGGGCCAGCGCCAGGTCCCCGGCGATGTCATTGTCACCGTCACTGTCACCGTCGCGATAGTCGCGATAGGCCGGGTGCCGCGTCACCGAGGCCACGGCGCGGACCTGCGCGTCCGGGGGGGGGGACAGCAGCTGCAGCACCCCCAGCGTCACGCGGTAATCGCCGAGGGCGTTCTCCCTGAAAAGGGATTTGGGGTTTTTGGGGGGATTTTGGGGCGTTTTGGGGGTTTGGGGGGGTTTTGGGGGGAATATTCAGATTTTTTGGGGGGTTTGGGGTCAGGATTTGGGGGTTTTGGGGTCAGGATTTGGGGTTTTTGGGGGGGTGACGCGGTAGTCGCCGAGGGCGTTCTCCCTAAAAAGGGATTTGGGGTTTTTGGGGGGTTTTGGGGGGATTTTGGGGGAGGGTGGGGTCAGGATTTGGGGTTTTGGGGGTCAGGATTGGGGGTTTTGGGGGTCAGGATTGGGGGTTCTGGGGTCAGGATTGGGGGTTTTGGGGAAATTTGGGGGAATTTTGGGGGAGTGTGGGTCAGGATTTGGGGTTTTTGGGGGGTTTGGGGTCAGGATTTAGTGGTTTTGGGGGGAATATTCAGGTTTTCTGGGGGGTTTGGGGTCAGGATTTGAGGTTTTTGGGGGATTTGGGGTTTTTTGGGGTTTTTGTGGGGTTTTGGGGTCAGGATTTGGGGTTTTGGGGTCAGGATTTGGGGTTTTTTGGGGGGTTTGGGGTCAGGATTTGGGGTTTTGGGGGGTTTTGGGGGGTTTTGGTGGGTTTTGGGGTCAGGATTTGCGGTTTTGGGGGGTTTTGGGGGAATTTCAGGGGAATTTGGGGTTCCTGAAAGGGTGACGCGTTAGACGTGGACAGGGTTCTCCCTGTGGGGGGATTTGGGGTTTTGGGGGGGATTTTGGGGGGTTTGGGGGGTTTTGGGGTCAGGATTTGGTGTTTTTGGGGGGGTTTGGGGTCAGGATTTGGTGGTTTTGGGGGGGTTTGGTGGGTTTGGGGGGTTTGGGGTCAGGATTTGGGGTTTTTGGGGGGTTTTAGGGGGTTTGGGGTCATGATTTGGGGTTTTGAGGGGATTTTCAGGCTTTTTGGGGGGTTTGGGGTAAGGATTTGGGGTTTTTGGGGGGGTGACGTGGTAGTCGCGGAGGGCATTCTCCCTGCGGGGGGATTTGGGGGGATTTTGGGGGGGTTGGGGTCAGGATTTGGGGTTTTTGGGGGAGTTTGGGGTCAGGATTTGGGGTTTTGGGGTCAGGATTTCTGGTTTTGGGGGGTTTTGGGGGGTTTTGGGAGGTTTGGGGTCAGGGTTTGGGGTTTTGGGGGGTTTTGGGGGAATTTCAGGAGAATTTGGGGTTCCTGAAGGGGTGACACGGTAGTCGCGGAGGGCGTTCTCCCTGCAAAGGGATTGGGGGTTTTGGGGGGATTTGGGGGGTTTGGGGTCAGGATTTGGGGTTTTTGGGGGGCTGTGGGGTCAGGATTTGGGGTTTTTGGGGGGGTGACGCGGTAGTCAGGGAGGGCATTCTCCCTGCAAAGGGATTTGGGGGGTTTTGGGGATTTTCAGGCTTTTTGGAGGGTTTGGGGTCAGGATTTGGGGTTCCTGAAGGGGTCACCCGGTAGTCGGGAAGGGTGTTCTCCCTGTGGGGGAATTTGGGGGATTTTGGGGTTTTTTAGGGTTTCTGGGGGGTTTGAGGGGGTTTTGGGGTCAGGACTTGGGGTTTTTGGGGGGATCTCAGGGCACATTTGTGGTCTTTTTGGGGCTATTTCAGGGCACGTTTGTGGTATTTTTTGGGGTCCCTCGGGGTGATTTTTGGGGTGATTTCGGGTTGATTTCAGGGTATTTTTGGGTCTATTTCAGGGCACATTTTTGTTATTTTTTGGGGTCCCTCGGGGTGATTTTGGGGTTATTTCAGGGTATTTTTGGGGCTATCTCAGGGCATGTTTGTGGTATTTTTGGGGCTATTTCAGGGCACGTTTGTGGTATTTTTTGGGGTCCCTCGGGGTGATTTTTGGGGTGATTTTGGGGTGATTTCAGGGTATTTTTGGGGCTATCTCAGGGCACATTTTTGTTATTTTTTGGGGTCCCTCGGGGTGATTTTGGGGTTATTTCAGGGTATTTTTGGGGCTATCTCAGGGCATGTTTGTGGTATTTTTGGGGCTATTTCAGGGTATTTTTGGGTCTATATCAGGGCACGTTTGTGGTATTTTTGGGGCTATTTCAGGGCACATTGGTGGTATTTTTTGGGGTCTCTCAGGATGATTTTTGGGGTGATTTGGGGGTGCTTTCTCTGACTCACGGCGGGAAGCAGTGGGCGGCTGTCAGCACCCAGGCCGGGGCGATCAGGGCCCCGCCGCAGACGTGGCGGCCGCGGAAGGCGACGCTGACGGTCCAGGGCCACTGTCCCTCCTGGGCTCCTGCACCGCCCACCACGCGCCGCAGAACCGGGGTCCCGCACGGCACTGAAGGGGTTAAAGGGTTAAAGGGGTTAAAGGGGTGAGGGGACCCCAAAATCCTCCCCCAGACCCAATTCAGGGCATCCCCACTGTCCCTCCTGGGCTCCCGCACCGCCCACCACGCGCCGCAGAACCGGCGTCCCGCACGGCACTGAAGGGGTTAAAGGGTTACAGGGGTTACAGGGGTGAGGGGACCCCAAAATCAGCCCCCAGACCCAATTCAGGGCATCCCCCCCCGACCCTGACCCGCCCACCACGCGCCGCAGAACCGGGGTCCCGCACGGCACTGAAGGGGTTAAAGAAGAGTTTTGGGTTAAAAAAAACAAACCAGAAATGGGGTTAAAAGGAACCCCAAAAATGGGATTAAAGGTGTCCCCAAAAAATGGGATTTTGGGTTAAAGGAGTCCCCAAAAATGGGAATGAAGGAACCCCTAAAATGGGATAAAAGGAGTCACGAAAAATTTGGGATTTTGGGTTAAATGAGTCCCCAAAAATGGGGTTAAAAAAGTCCCCAAATGGGTTAAAAGGAATCCCTAAAATTTGGGATTTTGGGGTTAAAAGGAGTCCCCAAAAATGGGATTAAAGGAGTCCCTGGAAATGGGGTTAAAGGGGTCCCGCACAGCACTGAAGGGGTTAAAGGGGTTCAAATAGTCCCCAAAAATTTGGGATTTTGCGGATAAAGGAGTCCCCAAAAAAATGGGATTTTGGGGTTAAAAGGAGTCCTCAAAATTTGGGATTTAGGGGTTAAAGGAGTCCTTAAATATGGGATTAAAGGGGTCCCCAAAAATGGGGTTAAAAAAGTCCCCAAATGGGTTAAAAGAAGTTCCCAAAATTTGGGATTTTGGGGTTAAAAGGAGTCCCCAAAAATGGGATTAAAGGAGTCCCTAGAAATGGGGTTAAAGGGGTCCCACACGGCACTGAAGGGGTTAAAGGAGTCCCCAAAAATTTGGAATTCTGGGGAAAAAAGAACCCTGAAAATTTGGGATTTGGGGGTTAATGGAGTCTCAAAAAAAAAGGGATTTTGGGGTAAAAAGAGTCACCAAAAATGGGATTTTGGGCTTAAAGGAGTCCCCAAAAATTGGGATTAAAGGAGTCCCCAAAAAATGGGATTTTGGCTTAAAGGAGTCCCCAAAAATTGGGATTTTGGGGTAAAAAGATGACCTAAAAATGGGATTTTGGGGATCCCTCCCCTAAAGAACCCCAAAATTGGGACCCCTCCACTAAATAACCCCAAAACTGGGACCCCTCCCCTAAAAGACCCCAAAATTGGGACCCCTCCCCTAAATAACCCCAAAATTGGGACCCCTCCCCTAAAGAACCCCAAATTTGGGACCCCTCCCCTTAAGGAACCCCAAAATTGGGACCCCTCCCCTAAAGAACCCCAAAATTGGGACCCCTCCCCTTAAAGAACCCCAAAATTGGGACCCCTCCCCTTAAAGAACCCCAAAAATGGGACCCCTCCCCTAAATAACCCCAAAATTGGGACCCCTCCCCTTAAAAACCCCAAAATTGGGACCCCTCCCCTTAAGGAACCCCAAAATTGGGACCCCTCCCCTAAAGAACCCCAAAATTGGGACCCCTCCCCTTAAAAACCCCAAAATTGGGACCCCTCCCCTAAATAACCCCAAAATTAGGACCCCTCCCCTAAATAACCCCAAAATTGGGACCCCTCCCCTAAATAACCCCAAAATTGGGACCCCCTCCCCTAAAGAACCCCAAAAATGGAACCCCTCCCCTAAAGAACCCCAAAATTGGGACCCCTCCCCTAAAGAGCCCCAAAATTGGGACCCCTCCCCTAAATAACCCCAAAAATGGAACCCCTCCCCTTAAAGAACCCCAAATTTGGGACCCCTCCCCTTAAAAACCCCAAAAATGGGACCCCCTCCCCTAAAGAACCCCAAATTTGGGACCCCCTCCCCTAAAGAACCCCAAAATTGGGACCCCTCCCCTAAAGAACCCCAAAATTGGGACCCCTCCCCTTAGGGCACCCCAAAATTAGGGACCCCTCCCCTAAATAACCCCAAAAATTGGGACCCCTCCCCTAAAGGAACCCCAAAATTGGGACCCCTCCCCTAAATAACCCCAAAATTGGGACCCCTCCCCTAAATAACCCCAAAATTGGGACCCCTCCCCTTAAAGGACCCCAAAATTGGGACCCCTCCCCTAAATAACCCCAAAATTGGGACCCCTCCCCTAAATAACCCCAAAATTGGGACCCCTCCCCTAAAGTACCCCAAAATTGGGACCCCCTCCCCTAAAGGAACCCCAAAATTTGGGACCCCCCCTCACCTGTCTCATCCTCCGCTGTCACCCCCCAGTGACCTGTGAGGGACAAGGGGAGGGGGTGATGACGTCAGAGACCCGATTTGGGGACAATTAGGAGGTTGATGACGTCAGAGACCCAATTTGGGGGACAATTAGGAGGGTGATGACGTCACAACCCCCCCAAAAATGAGCTGGCCGGACATCCGGGGCGAGGCGGAAAAACCGGCCCCGGGAATGTCACCTGCCCGTGTCACCTGTGCCACCTCCGGGTCACCTCCGGGTCCCCCCAAAATCCCTTCAAGGGCCCCTCAAAATTTCCCAGAATTTCCCTCGTCCCGCTCAAGACCCCCACCCCAAAATTTTGTGCCCCTTCAGAGCCTCTCTATGCCCCCCAAAATTTTGGGTGCCAACAAAAACCGCCCTCAGAACCACTCAAAATCTGTCAAATCGCCCCAAAATCCTCTCAGAATTCCCAAATCGCCTCAGGACTCCCAAAAATCCCCTCAGAATTCCTCAAATCCCCTCAAATTGACCCCAAAACCCCCTCAGAACCCCCAAAAATCCCCTCAGAACTCCTCAAAAGCCCCTCAGAAACCCCCAAAATCTATCAAATTGACCCAAAACCCCCTCAGAACTCCTCAAATCGCCTCAGGAGTCCCCAAAATCCCCTCAGAACTCCTCAAATCCCCTCAAATTGACCCCAAAACTCCCTCAGAACCCCCCAAAAGCCCCTCAGAAACCCCCAAAATCTATCAAATTGACCCAAAACCCCCTCAGAACTCCTCAAATCCCCTCAGAACTCCTCGAAACCCCCTCAGAACCCCCCAAAAGCCCCTCAGAACCCCCCAAAATCTATCAAATTGACCCAAAACCCCATCAGAACTCCTCGAATCCCCTCAGAACTCCCCAAAACCACCTAAGGGCTTCTCAAATCCCCTCAAATTGACCCCAAAAGCCCCTCAGAACCCCCCAAAAGCCCCTCAGAACCCCCAAAAATCCCCTCAGAACTCTCCAAAACCTCTCAAATCACCCCAAACCCCCCTCAAAACTCCTCAAATCCCCTCAGAACTCTCCAAAACCTCTCAAATCGACCCAAAATCCCCTCAGAAATCCCTAAATCCCCTCTGAGCCCCCCAAAATCCCCTCAAAACTTCCTCAAATCTCCTCAGAAATGCCCAAATCTCCTCAGAAACTCCCTGAACCCCTCAGATTTCCCCAAAACCCCCCAGACTCTCCTTAAAATCCCCTCACGGTTCCCGCCGAAATCCCCTCACGAATCTCCGCCAAAATCCCCTCAAAAACCCTCAGATTCCCCCGAAACCCCTCAAAGACCCCAAATCTCCTCAGGTGCCCCCCAAACCTTTAACAAGTCTCTCCCAAATCCCCTCAAACCCCCCCAAAATCCCCTCAAAACCCCTCAGACTCCCATCAAAACACCTCAAAAAAAAAAAACCCAAACTCCCAAATTCCCTCAGACTGCCATTAAATCCCCTCAAACCCCCCCACACCAGATCCCCTCAAAACCCCCCAAATCCCCTCAAACAACCCCAAATCTCCCCTCAGTCTCACCCAAATCCCCTCAGGCTCTCCTTAAAATCCCCTCACGATTTTCTGCCAAAAAAAAACCCTCAAAAAACCCCAAATTCCCTCAGGACCCCCATCAAACCCCTCAGACTCTCCTTAACACCCTCACGATTCCCTCCCCAAACCCCTCAAAAACCCCCAAATCCCCCCAAACTCCCCCAAATCCCCTCAGTCTCCCTCAGACTCCCATCAAAACACCTCAAATCCCCCCAAATTCCCTCAAAACCCCTCAAAAAAACCCCAAAAAAAACAAATCCCCTCACACTCTCCTAAATCCCCTCACGATTCCCTCCCAAATCCCATCAAAGCACCTCAACCCCCCCCCAAATCCCTTCAAATCCCCCAAATCCCCTCGAAAAAAACCCCAAATCCTCTCAAACCCCCCAAATTCCCTCAAACCCCCCCAAAATCCCCTCAAACCCCCCCAAATCCCCTCAGAATCTCTTTAATCCCCTCACGATTCTCTGTCAAAAATCCCCTCACGATTCCCTCCCAAATCACCTCAAACTACCCCAAATCCCCTCAAAACCCCTCAAATCCCCTCAGACTCCGCTCAAAACACTCCAAACCCCCCCAAATCCCCTCAGAACACCCAAATCCCCTCAACCCCCCCCCCCAAAAATCCTTTCAGACACCCCCAAATCCCCTCAGACTCTCCGTAACCGCCTCAGGATTCCCGCCAAAATCCCCTCACGAATCTCTGCCAAAAACCCCTCAAAACCCCCCCAAATCCCCTCAACCCCCCCAAATCTCCTCAGGACCCCCCAAATCCCCTCAAAACCCCTCCAAATTCCCTCAAATCCCCCCCAAAATCCTTTCAGACACCCCCAAATCCCCTCAGACTCCCCCAAATCCCCTCAGACTGTCCTTAACCCCCTCAGGATTCCCGCCGAAATCCCCTCACGAATCTCTGCCAAAAACCCCCTCAGGACTCCCCAAACCCACTCAAACTCCCCCAAATCCCCTCAACCCCCCCCCAAATCCCCTCAAACCCCACAAATACCCTCAACCCCCCCCAAATCCCCTCAGACTCCCCCAAAATCCCTTCAGACACCCCCAAATCCCCTCAGACTCCTCTTAACTCCCTCAGGATTCCCGCCAAAATCCCCTCACGAATCTCTGCCAAAAAACCCCTCAGGACCCCCCAAATCCCCTCAAAACCCCCCCAAATCCCCTCAAAACCCCCAAATCCCCTCAAAACCCCCCCAAATCCCCTAAAAACCCCTTCAAATCCCCTCAAAACCCCCCGAAATCCCCTCAAAACCCCCCAAATCCCCTCAAACCCCCCCAAATCCCCTCAAAACCCCCTAAATCCCCTCAAACCCCCCAAAACCCCTCAAACCCCCCAAAATCCTTTCAGACACCCCCAAATCCCCTCAGACTCTCCTTAAACCCCTCACGGTTCCCGCCGAAATCCCCTCACGAATCTCTGACAAAAACCCCCTCAGGACCCCCCACATCCCCTCAAACTCCCATCAAAACCCCTCAAAAAATCCGCAAACACCACCCCAAATCCCCTCAGGACCCCCCAAATCCCCTCAAACTCCCATAAATCCCCCCAAAATCCTTTCAGACACCCCCAAACCCCCTCAGACTCTCCTCAAAATCCCCTCACGATTCCCGCCAAAATCCCCTCACGAATCTCTGCCAAAAACCCCCTCAGGACCCCCCAAATCCACTCAACCCCCCCCCGAAATCACCTCAAAACCCCCCAAATCCCCTCAAAACTCCCCCGAAATCCCCTCAAACCCCCCCAAATCCCCTCAAAACGCCCCCAAAATCCCCTCAAAACCCCCCGAATCCCCTCAAACCCCCCCAAATCCCCTCAGGCTCTCCTTAACCCCCTCATGATTCCCGCCAAAATCCCCTCACGAATCTCTGCCAAAAACCCCCTCAGGACCCCCCAAATCCCCTCAAAAGCCCCAAAAATCCCCTCAACCCCCCCAAAATCCTTTCAAACACCCCCAAATCCCTTCAAAATCCCCCAAATCCCCTCAAACCTCCCCAAAATCCTTTCAGACACCCCCAAATCCCCTCAGACTCTCCTTAACCCCCTCAGGATTCCCGCCGAAATCCCCTCACGAATCTCTGCCAAAAACCCCCTCAGGACCCCCCAAATCCCCTTAGAGTCCCATCAAAACCCCTCAAAAAAACCGCAACGCCCCCAAAATCCCCTCAAGACCCCCCAGATCCCCTCAAACTCCCATAAATCCCCCCAAAATCCTTTCAGACACCCCCAAATCCCCTCAGACTCTCCTTAACCCCCTCACGATTCCCGCCAAAATCCCCTCACGAAACTCTGCCAAAATCCCCATCAGGACCCCCCAAATCCCCTCAAAACTCCCCCGAAATCCCCTCAACCCCCCTAAAATCCCCTCAAAACCCCCCGAATCCCCTCAAAACCCCCAAATCCCCTCAAACCCCCCCCAAAATCCTTTCAGACACCCCCAAATCCCCTTAGACTCTCCTTAACTGCCTCACGATTCCCGCCGAAATCCCCTCACGAATCTCTGCCAAAAACCCCCTCAGGACCCCCCAAATCCCCTAAAAACCCCCCCGAAATCCCCTCAAAACGCCCCCAAAATCCCCTCAAAAACCCCCGAATCCCCTCAAACCCCCCAAATCCCCTCAAACCCCCCCAAAATCCTTTCAGACACCCCCAAATCCCCTCAGGCTCTCCTTAACCCCCTCAGGATTCCCGCCAAAATCCCCTCACCAATCTCTGCCAAAAACCCCCTCAGGACCCCCCAAATCCCCTCAAAACCCCCCGAAATCCCCTCAAAACCTCCCAAATCCCCTCAAAACCCCCCGAATCCCCTCAAACCCCCCCAAAATCCCTTCAGACACCCCCAAATCCCCTCAGACTCTCCTTAATCCCCTCAGGATTCCCACCGAAATTCCCTCACGAATCTCTGCAAAAAACCCCCTCAGGACCCCCCAAATCCCCTCAAAACCCCCCCGAAATCCCCTTAAAACCCCCAAATTCCCTCAAAACCCCCCAAATTCCCTCAAACCCCCCAAATCCTCCCCAAAGTCCCTTCAGACACCCCCAAATCCCCTCAGACTCTCCTTAACCCCCTCAGGATTCCCGCTAAAATCCCCTCACGAATCTCTGCCAAAAACCCCCTCAAACCCCCCCAAATCCCCTCAAACTCCCATCAAAACCCCTCAAAACAACCGCAACGCCCCCAAAATCCCCTCAAGACCCCCCAAATCCCCTCAAACTCCCATAAATCTCCCCCAAATCCCCTCAGACACCCCCAAATCCCCTCAGACTCTCCTTAACCCCCTCAGGATTCCCGCCGAAATCCCCTCACGAATCTCTGCCAAAAACCCCCTCAGGACCCCCTAAATCCCCTCAAAACCCCCAAAATCCCCTTAAAACCCCCTAAATCCCCTCAAAACCCCCCAAAATCCTTTCAGACACCCCCAAATCCCCTCAGGCTCTCCTCAAAATCCCCTCACGATTCCCGCCAAAATCCCCTCACGAATCTCTGCCAAAAACCCCCTCAGGACCCCCCAAATCCCCTCAAAGTCCCATCAAAACCCCTCAAAAAAACCGCAACGCCCCCAAAATCCCCTCAAGACCCCCCAAATCCCCTCAAACTCCCATAAATCTCCCCAAAATCCTTTCAGACACCCCCAAATCCCCTCAGGCTCTCCTCAAAATCCCCTCACGGTTCCCGCCGAAATCCCCTCACGAATCTCTGCCAAAAACCCCCTCAGGACACCCCAAATCCCCTCAAACCCCCCCGAAATCCCATCAAAACCCCCCCAAATCCCCTCAAAATCCCCCAAGTCCCCTCAAACCCCCAAATCCCCTCAAACCCCCCGAAATCCCCTCAAAGCCCCCCAATTCCCCTCAGACTCTCCTTAACCCCCTCAGGATTCCCGCCGAAATCCCCTCACGAATCTCTGCCAAAAACCCCCTCAGGACCCCCCAAAATCCCCTCAAAACCCCCCCAAAATCCCCCAAAACCCCCCAAATCCCCTAAAAACCCCCACGAAATCCCCTCAAAACTCCCCAAATCCCCTCAGACTCTCCTTAACCCCCTCACGATTCCCGCCAAAATCCCCTCACGATTCCCTCCCAACCCCCCCCAAATTCCCATCAAAACACCTCAAAAAAACTCCCAAATTCCCTCAGGCTGCCACTAAACCCCCCAAAAACCCCCTAAAATCCCCCAAATTCCCCCAAACCGCCTCTCACCGCCCGCCACCAGCACCAGAATCAGCAGAATCGGCTCCGGCCCCGCTCGCGTCTGCCGCCGCCGCCTCCTCATCGCTCCTGTGTCACCTTCCTCACCTGTGCCTTCACCTGAGCGCGGCCACGCCCCTTTACCTGCCCGGAATGTGCCACCCCCACCCCCACCCTCACCTGTGCCGCGGACACGCCCCGGGTGTCACCTGTGCAGGTATTTCCTGTGTTGGGCGGTGCTTCCGTGTCACCTGTGCCTGTACCTGGCTGGGTTCTGTCCCACCTGTCTCACCTGTGCCTGTACCTGGCTGGGTTCTGTCTCACCTGTGCCTTTACCTGGCTGGGTTCTGTCTCACCTGTGCCATTACCTGGCTGGGTTCTGTCTCACCTGTGCCTTTACCTGGCTGGATTCTGTCTCACCTGTGCCTTTACCTGGCTGGGTTCTGTCTCACCTGTGCCTTTACCTGGCTAGGTTCTGTCTCACCTGTGCCTTTACCTGGCTGGGTTCTGCCTTTACCTGGCTGGGTTCTGTCTCACCTGTGCCTTTACCTGGCTGGGTTCTGCCTCTCCTGTCTCACCTGTGCCTTTACCTGGCTGGGTTCTGCCCCTCCTGTCTCACCTGTGCCTTTACCTGGCTGGGTTCTGTCTCACCTGTGCCTTTACCTGGCTGGGTTCTGCCCCTCCTGTCTCACCTGTGCCTTTACCTGGCTGGGTTCTGTCTCACCTGTGCCTTTACCTGGCTGGGTTCTGTCTCACCTGTGCCTTTACCTGGCTGGGTTCTGTCCCTCCTGTCTCACCTGTGCCTGTACCTGGCTGGGTTCTGTCTCACCTGTGCCTTTACCTGGCTGGGGCATGGCCACGCCCCCAATGTCCATTTATGGGCAAACCACGCCCAATATTCAAATAGGGCCAAGACACGCCCCTAAACTCCATTTATATGCAAACCACGCCCCCAATGTCCATTTATGGGCAAACCACGCCTCCAATATGCAAATATGAAGACACGCCCATAAACCACGCCCTTAATGCATAATTATATGCAAGCCACGCCCCTTACTCAGCTAAAACCACACCCTCAATGTCCCTTTATAGGCAAACCACGCCCCTTATGCTAATTAACCAATAATCCAACCCCAAACGGCTAAAGGTGTGCAAACCACGCCCCCAAAAAATATTTATGCTAATTAACCATGACTATTATGCTAATTAAACCATTACACTAACCCCCCAAGTGTGAAAACCACGCCCCCATAAGCTATTTATGCTAATTACCCATGCCCATTATGCAAATTAGCATTACAATAACACCCCAAGTGTGCAAACAACACTCTCATAAGCTATATATGCTAATCACGCCCATTATGCTAATTAACATTACAGTAACAGCCCAAGTGTGAAAACCACGCCCCCATAAGCTATATATGCTAATTAACCATGCCCATTATGCTAATTAACCAGCTCAATCCACGCCCCCAGAGCGACTCCTTGTGACAAGCCAAACCCCTTCAATTTATGCTAATAAATGCATATTATGCAAATTAACCCTCCCAGCCGCGCACCACCCTGCCCCTTTTACCGACCTCATTACGTCAGTGTTTAACGAGCTTGTTAATGAGCTCATTAGGCATTAATTAGGCACGTTAATAATTTCCAGGTGAAGCCACGCCCCTTCCCAGCCCAGCCAATCAGATCGTTCCCCAAAATCCCTTTATTGGGGGGGGAGGGGTTAAAAACGGGGGGCGGGGCCCGCGGGGAGGGGGCGGGGCCAAAGGGGGTGGGGGAGGGGCAACAATACAAAAATTTGGGGAGGGGGAGGGGTAAAAAAGGGGGTGGGGGAGGGGCTCAATATGGCCGCTCGCGTCGGTCCTGCCGGTGGTCACCCCTGCGGATGATTGGACAGCGTCAGCACGCTCATTTGCATAAATTAATTCATCGTCAGCATTAATTAACACCCAAACATCGGCTTTAAAACCCACAAATTCCCCGATTTTCCCCCAAAATCCAACGTTTTTTCCTCCCAAAATCCCCATTTTCCTCCCCCAAATTCCCATTTTTTCCTCCAACCCCCCAAAATTTTTCCCAAAATCCCCATTTTCCCCAAACCCACCCACAATTTTCCCAAAACCCCCTCAGTTTTCCCCAAATCCCCATTTTTCCCCCAAAACCCCCCGAATTTTCCCAAAATCCCTATTTTCCCCCCAAACCCCCCAGATTTTCCCAAAATCCCCGTTTTTCACCCCCAAACCCCTATGAAATTTCCCAAAATCCCCATTTTTCACCCCAAAATCCCTTTTTTTCCCCCCAAACCCACCGAATTTTCCAAAATCCCCATTTTCCCCCTCAACCTCTATGAATTTTCCCAAAATCCCTGTTTTTCACCCCCAAACCCCTATGAATTTTCCCAAAATCCCCGTGTTTCATCCCAAAACCCTCCCGAAATTTCCCAAAATCCCCATTTCCCCCCCAAACCTCTATGAATTTTCCCAAAAACCCTGTTTTTCCCCCAAACTCCCCGAATTTTCCTAAAATCCCCGTTTTTCACCCCAAACTCCCCGTTTCTCCCCCCCAAACCTCTATGAATTTTCCCAAAATCCCCATTTTTTACCCCAAAATCCCCATTTTCCACCCCAAACCCCTATGAAATTTCCCAAAATCCCTGTTTTTCACCCCAAAATCTCCATTCCCCCCCCAAACCCCCCTGAATTTCCCCTAAAGTCCCATTTTTCCCCCCAAACCCCCTGAATTTTCCCAAAAATCCCCCTTTTTCACCCCAAAATCCCCATTTTCCACCCCAAACCCCTATGAATTTTCCCAAAATCCCAATTTTTCACACCAAAAACCCCGTTTTCCCCCCCAAACCTCCTGAATTTTCCAAAGATCCCCATTTTCCCCCCCAAATTTTCCCAAAAGTCCCTTTTCCCCCTAAACCCCCTGAATTTTCCCAAAAATCCCCTTTTCACCCCAAAATCCCCCATTTCCCCCCCCAACCCTGATGAATTTCCCCAAAATCCCCATTTTTCCCCCCAAACCCCTGTTTTCCCCCCAAACCCCGATGAATTTCCCCAAATCCCCATTTTTCCCCCCAAACCCCCCCAAATTTTCCCAAAATCCCCATTTTTCCCCCCAAACCCCTGTGAATTTTCCCAAAATCCCCGTTTTTCCCCCCAAACCCCCAGATTTTCCCAAAATCCCCATTTCCCCCCCCCCAAACTCCCAGACTTTTCCCAAAATCCCCGTTTTTCACCCCAAAACCCCTCTCCGCACCTGCTGTCCATCTTGCCGGGCCCGAAGCCGCCGCGGTCGCCCCCTCGGCCGCCCCGGAACCCGCCGCGGTCGCCGCGGCCCCGGAACCCGCCCCGCTCGAAGCCGCCGCGGCCGCCCCGGCGCTCCTCGAAACCCCCACCTGGGACAGGTGTGACACAGGTGAGACCCACAGGTGTGTACAGGTGTGTACAGGTGTGTAAAACATGTGTACAGGTGTGCCCAGGTGTGCCCAACCCGCCCCGGTCGAAGCCGCCGCGGCCGCCCCGGCGCTCCTCGAAACCCCCACCTGGGACAGGTGTGACACAGGTGAGACCCACAGGTGTGTACAGGTGTGTACAGGTGTGTAAAACATGTGTACAGGTGTGCCCAGGTGTGCCCAACCCGCCCCGCTCGAAGCCGCCGCGGCCGCCCCGGCGCTCCTCGAAACCCCCACCTGGGCAGGTGAGAACAGGTGTGAACAGGTGTGTAAAGATGGGAAAAAGTGTGGAAAAAGTGTAAAAAAAGTGTAAAAACAGGTGTGAAAAACCGGTAATAAAAGGTGGGAACAGGTGTTAAAACCACATGAGAAAAAGTGTGAGCAGGTGTGAAAACCAAGTGTGAAAATGTGAGAGAAGTGTGAACAACAGGTGTGAACAGGTGTGAAAACCAGGTGAGAACAGGTGTGAAAAAACGAGAAAAACAGGTGTGAAAAACAGGTAATAAAAGGTGTGAAAACCAGGTGAGAACAGGTGAGATCCACAGGTGTGACCCACAGGTGTGACCCACAGGTGTGACCAGGTGTGAAAAAGTGGGAAAAAGTGTGAAAAAAGGTGAAAACAGATAATAAAAGGTGTGAACAGGTGTGAAAACCAGGTGAGAAGAGGTGAGTGCCCAGGTTCCCCCAGGTGTGTCCAGGTGTGACTCACCAAGGTGTATTTTGGGTACCCCCAGGTGTATTTTGGGTGCCCCCAGGTGTGTTTTTACCCCCCCAGGTGTACTTTGGGTGCCCCAGGGTGTATTTTGGGCGCCCCAGGTGTATTTTGGGTGCCCCCAGGTGTGCCCAGGTGCCCCCAGGTGAGTGCCCGGGTGTATCTCAGGTGTGCCCAGGTGTACCCAGGTGTGCCCAGGTGCCCCCAGGTGACTCACCCAGGTGTGTTTTTACCCCCGAGGTGAGTGCCCAGGTGTATTTTAGGTGCTCCCAGGTGTACTTTGGGTGCCCCCAGGTGTATTTTGGGTGCCCCCAGGTGTACTTTGGGTACCCCCAGGTGTATCTCAGGTGTGCCCAGGTGTACTTTGGGTGCCCCCAGGTGCCCCCAGGTGTATTTTGGGTGCCCCCAGGTGTATCTCAGGTGTGCCCAGGTGTACTTTGGGTGCCCCCAGGTGCCCCCAGGTGTATTTTGGGTGCCCCCAGGTGTATTTTGGGTGCCCCCGGGTGTGCCCAGGTGTACTTTGGGTGCCCCCAGGTGTGCCCAGATGTATTTTAGATGCCCCCAGGTGTATCTCAGGTGCCCCCAGGTATATTTTGGGTGCCCCCAGGTGTATTTTGGGTGCCCCCAGGTGTGTTTTTACCCCCCCAGGTGAGTGCCCAGGTGCCCCCAGGTGCCCCCAGGTGTGCCCAGGTGAGTGCCCAGGTGCCCCCAGGTGAATGCCCAGGTGTATTTTGGGTGCCCCCAGGTGAGTGCCCAGGTACCCCAGGTGTGTTTTTACCCCCCCAGGTAAGTGCCCAGGTGTGCCCAGGTGTACTTTGGGTGCCCCCAGGTGTATTTTAGGTGCCCACAGCTGTGCCCAGGTGTATTTTGGGTGCCCCCAGGTGAGTGCCCAGGTACCCCAGTTGTGTTTTTACCTCCCCCAGGTGCCCCCAGGTATATTTTAGGTGCCCCAGGTGTGCCCAGGTGTATTTAGGGTGCCCCCAGGTGAGTTCCCAGGTGCCCCCAGGTGTGCCCAGGTGCCCCCAGGTGTATCTCAGGTGTGCCCAGGTGTGTTTTTACCCCCCCAGGTGTGTTTTTACCCCCCCATGTGTATTTTTACCCCCCCCCAGGTGCCCCCAGGTGTGCCCAGGTGAGTGCCCAGGTGTGTTTTTACCCCCCCAGGTGTATTTTGGGTGCCCAGGTGCACTCACCCATGTGGCTGCCGCCGCTGCCGCCGCGGTTGCCGCCGCCTCCTCCTCCTCCTCCTCCGGCCCCTCCCCCCGGGTACTTGCCGGCCCCGCCCCCGCCCAGGTGAGGCCCCCCGGGGCCCCCCTCGGGCTTGGGCGCCTTGCACTGGTTGCACTCGTTCCGCCACGAGAAGTTCATGTTCTCGCACGCCCTGCGATGACGTCATAGGTGATGTCAGCGGTGACGTCATCAGGTCACCAGTGACATCACAGAAAGAGAGAAACGTTGTCCCCTCCCAGTCCCTCCCAGTTTGTCCCAGTTCCCCGTCCTAGTTCCTTCCCCAAATGCTTCCCCCATGTTCTTGCACGCCCTGTGATGTCATCAATGACGTCATCGTGTTGTCAATGACGTCACAGGCACACACAAACGTTGTCCCATCTCAGTTCCCCCCAGTCCCTCCCAGTTCGTCCCAGTTTCCCATCCCAGTTCATCCCAAATGCTTCCCTTGTGTTCTTGTATGCCCTGTGATGTCATCAATGATGTCATCGGTGATGTCATCACGTCATTGATGATGTCACAGACAGACAGAAACGTTGTCCCGTCCCAGTCCCTCCCAGTTCATCCCAGTTTGTCCCAGTCCATACTAAAAGCTTCCCTGTTCTCGCATGCCCTGTGACGTCATCAATGACGTCATCGCGTTGTCAATGACGTCACAGACACACACGAACATTGCCCCTTCCCAGTCCCTCCCAGTTTGTCCCAGTTCCCCATCCCAGTTCCTTCCCCAAACGCTTCCCCCGTGTTTTCGCACTCCCTGTGACATCATCAATGATGTCATCATGACGTCATCAGATCACCAGTGACGTCACAGGCAGAGACAAATGTTGTCCCCTCCCAGTTTTTTCCCAGTCCAAACCAGTATAACCCAGTATAACCAGTCTCTCCCAGTCCAAACCAATATAACCCAGTATAAACCAGTCCAAACAACTATAACCTAGTCCAAGCCAGTATAAACCAGTATAAGCCAGTATATCCCAGTATAACCAGTTCCTCCCAGTATAAACCAGTCAAAGCAAGTCCAAACCAGTCCAAACCAGTCCCTCCAAGTCCAAACCAGTATAAACGAGTCTAAACCAGTATAAACCAGTATAACCCAGTATAAACGAGTCCAAACCAGTCCCTCCTAGTCCAATCCAGTACAAACCAGTAAAAACCAGTCCCTCCCAGTATAAACCAGTATATCCCAGTAACACCAGTCCCTCCCAATCCAAACCAGTATAAACCAGTATAACCCAGTACAACTGAGTCCAAACCAGTATAACCCAATATAACCAGTCTCTCCCAGTATAAACCAGTATAAACCAGCCCAAACCAGTCCCTCCCAGTACAAACCAGTATAACCCAGTATATCCCAGTATAACACTCACGGGTTGGGGCATTTCCAGTCTCCCGCTCGCTGCTGGGCCCCTCCCCCGCCCGTGAAGCACAAACCAGTATAAACCAGTATAACCCAGTATAAACCAGTATAACCCAGTATAACCACCCCAAACCAGTCCCTCCCAGTATAACCCAGTATAAACCAGTATAAACCAGTACAACACTCACGGGTTGGGGCATTTCCAGTCCCCCGCTCGCTGCTGGGCCCCTCCCCCGCCCGTGAAGGCGCCGCGGCCGCCGGAGCCGGAACCGAACCCGCCCCGGCCCAGCGGGCCTGAAATGGGGCAAAAAACCGGGATTTTGGTTAAAATGGGGGAAAAAACGGGATTGTGGAAAAAATGGGGGAAAAATGGGATTTTGGGAAAAATGGGGGAAAAAAACGGGATTTTGGGAAAAATGGGGGAAAAAACGGGATTTTGGTAAAAATGGGGGAAAAAAATGGGATTGTGGGAAAAATGGGGGAAAAACACGGGATTTTGGGAAAAATGGGGGAAAAAATGGGATTTTGGTAAAAATAGGGGGGTAAAAATGGGATTTTGGTAAAAATGGGAGAAAAAAAACGGGATTTTGGTAAAAATGGGGGAAAAATGGGATTTTGGTTAAAATGGGGGAAAAAACGGGATTTTGGTTAAAATGGGGGGAAAAACGGGATTTTGGGAAAAATGGGGGAAAAAATGGGATTTTGGTAAAAATGGGGGGAAAAACGTGATTTTGGGAAAAATGGGGGAAAAAACGGGATTTTGGTAAAAATACTGAAAAATGGGGGGAAAAATGGGATTCTGGTAAAAATAGGGAAAATTAAGGGGGAAAAAATGGGGATTTTGGTAAAAATGGGGTGAAAAATGGGGGGAAAATGGGGATTTTGGGAAAAATACCAAAAATGGGGGGAAAAACGGGATTTTGGTAAAAATACAGAAAAATGGGGATTTTGGTAAAAATAGGGGGAAAATGGGGATTTTGGTAAAAATAGGGAAAAATGGGGGGAAAACAGGGATTTTGGTAAAAATACCAAAAAATGGGGGAGAAAACGGGATTTTGGTAAAAATACAGAAAAATGGGGGGAAAAAAACGAGATTTGGGTAAAAATACAGAAAAATGGGGAGAAAAATTGGGTTTTGGTAAAAATAGGGAAAAAATGGGGGGGAAAACGGGAAAAATTGGGGGGGGGGGAAGGGAAAATCTGGGGGGAAAATGGGGTAAATAATAGGGTGGAAAATGGGGATTTTGGGGTGAAAAATGGGGATTTTGGGGGAGAAAATGAGGATTTTGAGATGGAAAATGGGGATTTTGGGGTGAAAAATGGGGACTTGGGAAAAAATGGGATGAGAAAAAGCACTTGGGGATGGTAAATGGGATGTTGGGATAAAAAATGGGGATTTTGGGAAAAAAAGGGATGGAAATAAGGAATTTTGGGATGGAAAATGGTGATTTTGAGATGGGAAATGGGATTTTGGGATGGAAAATGTTAATTTTGGGGTGAAAAAAGGGGATTTTTGGAAAAGATGGGTATTTTGGGGGAGAAAAAAGAGGATTATGGGATGGAAAATGGGGATTTTTGGGATGGAAAATGGGATTTTGGGATGGAGAAAGGGTATTTTGGAACAAGAAGGGATTTTGGGGTAAAGAAGGAGGATTTTGGGGTGAAAAATGGGAATTTTGGGGTGAAAAATAGCCATTTGGGGAAAAATGGGATGCTAAAAAGGGATTTTGGGATGGTAAATGAGATTTTGGGATAAAAAATGCAGATTTTGGAAAAAAAGGGATGGAAAAAAGGAATTTTGGGATGGAAAATGGGGATTTTGAGACGGGAAATGGGATTTTGGGATGGAAAATGGTAATTTTGGGGTGAAAAAAGGGGATTTTGGGAAAAGATGGGGATTTTGGGGGAGAAAAAAGAGGATTATGGGATGGAAAATAGGGATTTTTGGGATAGAAAATGGGAATTTTGGGACGGAAAAAGGGGATTTTGAGATGGAAAATGGGGTTTTGGGATGGAAAATGTGATTTTGAGACAGGAAATGTTAATTTTGGGGTGAGAAAAGGGGATTTTGGGGCGCTCACCTCCCCGGCCGCGGCCCCGGCCGCCCCCTCGGCTGAAGTCGGCGCGACGAGTGGCGAAGGAGACCTTGATGGGGTTCCCCGAAAATTCCTTCCCTGGAACAGACGGAAAAGGGGAAAAGTGAGAATTTGGGGGGAAAAACGGGAATTTTGGGAAAAATCTGGGGGGAAACGAAAAAAATTTGGGGGAAAAAGGAGGAATTTGGGGAAAAAATGGGGAATTTTTAGGGAAAAAAGGAGGAATTTTGAGAGAATAAAGAAGAAATTTTGGGAAAAAACTTGGAGGAAAAAGGAAAAAATTTTTGGGGAAAAAAAAGAATTTTTAGGGAAAAAGAAGGAATTTTTGGGAATAGGTGAGGAATTTTTAGGGAAAAAACAGAAATTCTGGGAGAACAAAAGGAAATTTTGGGGAAAATACAGGAATTTCTGGGGAAAATGAGAAAATTTGAGTGGATAAATCAGGAATTTTGGGGGAGGAAATGGGAATTTGGGGGGAAAAAGGAGAAAATTTGGGGGAAAAAGGAGGAATTTTTAGAGAAAAAGCAGGAATTTTGGAAAGAAATTTGGAGGGAAAAGAAAAAATTTGGGAAAAAGGAAAATATTTGGGGGCAAAAAAAGAATTTTTAGGGAAAAAGGAGGAATTTTTGGGAACTTTGGAAATTTGGGATTTTTGGGATGGGGAATTTTGTGAATTTTGGGAAATTTGGGAATTCTGACCGTCGTAACAGTCGATGGCGGCCTTGGCCGAGGGCAGCATCCAACGATATGGGAATTTGGGTATTTTTGGGAATTTTGGGAGCAGGAAATTGGGGATTTTTGGGGATTTGGGATTTTTGGGATGAGGAATTTTGGGAATTTCGGGAAATTTGGGAATTCTGACCGTCAAACCAGTCGATGGTGGCTTTAAACAAGAGGGAGTTGTTGAAGGACACGGGAATTTGGGAAATTGGGGATTTTTGGGAATTTGGGGTTTTTGGGATGGGGAATTTTGGGAATTTAAGGAAATTTGGGAATTCTGATTGGGAATTTCAGGAAATTTGGGAATTCTGACCGTTGAACCAGTTGATGGCGGCCTTGGCTGATGGTGGAATCAAAGGAAACGGGAATTTGGGGAATTTGGGGATTTTCGGGAATTTTGGGAGCAGGAAATTGGGGATTTTTGGGAATTTGGGATTTTGGGATGGGGAATTTTGGGAATTTCAGGAAATCTGGGAATTCTGACTGGGAATTTGAGGAATTTTGGGAATTCTGACCGTCAAACCAGTCAATGGCGGCCTTGGCCGAGGGCGGGTCGTCGAAGGACACGGGAATTTGGGGATTTTTGGGAATTTGGGGTTTTTGGGATAGGGATTTTTGTGAATTTGGGATTTTTGGGATGGGGAATTTTGGGAATTTGGGGAAATTCGGGAATTCTGACCGTCGAACCAGTCGATGGCGGCCTTGGCCGAGGGCGGGTCATCGAAGGACACGGGAATTTGGGGATTTGGGGATTTTTGGGAATTTTGGCACCAGGGAATTGGGAATTTTTGGGAATTTGGTATTTTTGGGATGGGGAATTTTGGGAATTTCAGGAAATTTGGGAATTCTGACTGGGAATTTCAGGAAATTTGGGAATTCTGACCGTCGAACCAGTCGATGGCGGCCTTGGCTGAGGGCAGCATATAAAAACACGGGAATTTGGGGATTTTTGGGAATTTTAGGAGCAGGAAATTGGGGATTTTTGGGAATTTTGGATTTTTGGGATGGGGAAGTTTGGGAATTTCGGGAAATTTGGGAATTCTGACCGTCAAACCAGTCGATGGTGGCTTTAAACAAGAGGGAGTTGTTGAAGGACACGGGAATTTGGGAAATTGGGGATTTTTGGGAATTTTGGCACCAGGGAATTGAGGATTTTTGGGAATTTGGGGTTCTTTGGATGGGAAATTTTGGGAATTTAAGGAAATTTGGGAATTCTGATTGGGAATTTCAGGAAATTTGGGAATTCTGACCATCGAACCAGTCGATGGCGGCCTTGGCCGAGGGCGGTGATTGGAGGACATGGAAATTTGGGGAGTTTCGGGAATTTTGGGAGCAGGAAATTGGGGATTTTTGGGAATTTGGGATTTTTGGGGTGGGGAATTTTGGGAATTTTGGGAAATTTGGGAATTCTGACCGTCAAACCAGTCGATGGCGGCCTTGGCCAAGGGAATTTGGGGATTTTTGGGATTTTTGGGAGCAGGAAATTGGGGATTTTTGGGAATTTGGGATTTTTGGGATGGGGAATTTTGGGAATTTCAGGAAATCTGGGAATTCTGACTGGGAATTTCAGGAATTTTGGGAATTCTGACCGTCGAACCAGTCGATGGCGGCCTTGGCTGAAGCCTGGTCATCGACGGACACGGTAATTGGGGATTTTCAGGAATTTTGGGACCAGGAAATCGGGGATTTTTGGGGATTTGGGGTTTTTGGGATGGGGAATTTTGGGAATTCCGGGAAATTCGGGAATTCTGACCGTCGAACCAGTCGATGGCGGCCTTGGCCGAGGGCGGGTCATCGAAGGACACGGGAATTTGGCGATTTTGGGGAATTTTGGGATTTTGGGATGGGGAATTTCGGGAATTTTGGGAATTCTGACCGTCGAACCAGTCGATGGCGGCCTTGGCTGAGGGCAGCATCCAAAAACACGGGAATTGGGGATTTTTGGGAATTTTGGGAGCAGGAAATTGGGGATTTTTGGGAATTTGGGATTTTTGGGATGGGGAATTTCGGGAATTTCGGGAATTTTGGGAATTCTGACCGTCGAACCAGTCGATGGCGGCCTTGGCCAAGGGCAGGCATTGAAGGAAATGGGAATTTGGGGATTTTTGGTAATTTTGGGATTTTTGGGATGGGGATTTTTGGGGATTTGGGGTTTTTGGGATGGGGAATTTTGGGAATTCAGGAAATTTGGGAATTCTGACCGTCGAACCAGTCGATGGCGGCCTTGGCCGAGGGCGGGTGAAAGGACATGGGGATTTTTGGGAATTTCGGAATTTTGGGACCAGGAAATTGGGGATTTTTGGGAATTTGGGATTTTTGGGATGGGGAATTTCGGGAATTTGGGGAAATTTGGGAATTCTGACCGTCGAACCAGTCGATGGCGGCCTTGGCCGAGGGCGGGTCGTCGAAGGACACGGTGGCCTCTCCCTTCAGCTTCCCCGTCTCGCGGTCAGTGTAGAGATTGATCATGGGCTGGCCGGTCTTCTTGTTGGTCTGGGGGAGCAGAGTGACCATGAGTGACCACTGAGTGACCACTGACCACTGAGTGACCACTGAGTGACCCCTGAGTGACCACTGAGTGACCACTGACCCCTGAGTGACCACAGTGACCCCTGAGTGACCACTGACCCCTGAGTGACCACAGTGACCCCTGAGTGACCACTGACCAAAAAACCCCCCTTAGAGTCAGCCCTGAGTGACCACTGACCCCTGAGTGACCACACACTGACCATGGGCTGGCCGGTCTTCTTGTTGGTCTGAGTGACCAGTGAGTGACCGTGAGTGACCGCTGAGTGACCACTGAGTGACCACTGACCCCAGAGTGACCACTGAGTGACCACTGAGTGACCACTGACCAACAAACCCCCCTTAGAGTCAGCCCTGAGTGACCACTGACCCCTGAGTGACCACACACTGACCATGGGCTGGCCGGTCTTCTTGTTGGTCTGGGGGAGCAGAGTGACCATGAGTGACCACTGAGTGACCATTGAGTGACCAATGAGTGACCCCTGAGTGACCACTGAGTGACCACTGAGTGACCAATGAGTGACCACTGAGTGACCACTGACCCCCGAGTGACCACTGAGTGACCCTGAGTGACCCCTGAGTGACCCTGAGTGACCAATGAGTGACCCTGAGTGACCCCGAGTGACCCTGAGTGACCAATGAGTGACCCTGAGTGACCACTGAGTGACCACTGACCAATGAGTGACCACTGACCAAGTGACCGCTCCAACCATCTCAGGTGTGCCCAGGTGCCCTAAAACCCCCAAAATCCCCATTTTTCACCCCAATTCCACTGTTTTTTTTGTCCTGCCCCTCTCAGCTGCCCCCAGCTGTGCCCAGGTGAATTTTGGGTATATTTTGGGTATATTTTAGCTGTATTCTGGGTATATTTTGGGTGTATTTTGGGTGTATTCTGGGTGTATTTTGGGTATATTCTGGGTAAATTTTGTGTATATTTTGGCTATATTCTGGGTGTATTTTGGGTATATCTTGTGTGTATTTTGTGTCTATTTTGGATGTATTCTGGGTGTATTTTGTGTATATTTTGGGTGTATTTTGGCTATACTTTGTATGTATTTTGCCTGTATTTAGTGTATATTTTGTGTATATTTTGGGTGTATTCTGCGTGTATTTCGGACATATTTTGTGTATATTTTGTGTATATTTGGGTGTATCCTGGGTATATTTTGGGTGTATTCTGGGTGTATTTCGTGTATATTTTGGGTATATTTTGTGTATATTTTGGATGTATTCTGGGTATATTCTGGATGTATTTTGGGTATCTTTTGAATATATTTTGGATAAATTTTGTGTGTATTCTGGGTGTATTTTGGGTATATTCTCGGCATATTTTGGGTGTATTTTGGGTGTATTTCGTGTATATTTTGGGTGAATTCTGGGTGGTTTTTGGGCATATTTTGGGTGTATTTTCGGTATATTTGGGGTGTTTTCTGGATGTATTTTGGGCATATTTTGGGCGTATTTTCGGAATATTTTGGCCATAATTTGGGTGCATTTTGGGTGTACTTTGGGCATATTTTGGGTGTATTCTGGGAATATTTTGGGCGTATTTTGGGTGTATTTTGGGCATATTTTGTGTATATTTTGGGCATATTTTGGCCGTATTTTGGGTGTATTCTGGGTATATTTTGTGTGCATTTTGGGTGTATTTTGGGTATATTCTGGGTATATTTTGGGTGCATTTTGGCCGTATTTTGGGTGCATTTTGGGTGTATTTTGGCCGTATTTCGGGCGCCCACCTTGATGATCCCGATCTGTTTGAAGTAGTCGGCCACCGACTCGATGGTGACGTTCTCGCCCAGCCCCTGCACGAAGATGGTGTTGTTGTCCGAGTTGTCCTGCTCCCCTGCGGGCAATTACCGCTAATTAACACTAATTAACGTTAATGAGCCTTCATAACTGACCCAAAATGCTAATTAACCCTCATTAGCCGAACCCTATGCCTCACAAATGTCCCCTCCCCCACGCTAAAATGGTGTTGTCTGAGTTGTCCTGTTCCCCTATATGCAATTAACGCTAATTACACTAATTAATGCTAATTAGTATTCATTAGTCACAAAAAATGCTAATTAACTCTTGTTAGCTCCGCCCCAGGGTTCAGAAATGGCCCCTCCCCCTCGCTCAGATCATTAATTGTCATGCTCACCTGCAGATAATTAACTAATCAGCACTAATTAATGCTGCTTACTATGCATTACTGATAATTAATGCTAATTAACGCCACCCCAGCACATGCAAATGGCCCCAAAGCCCCTCCCCCACACCAAGATTGTGCTGTTCTTACTTAGGGCTAATTAATCAATGTTTATCAACACAATTTCCGGGTAATTACTAATTAAAGATAATTAAAATCTGCCCCCAAAATCCCTCCCTCATGCAAGGATCTGCTCACCGGGAATTAATTAATTATTCAGTGTTAATTAGTGCTAATGAACCTCATTATCCTCTTGGTAGTTTATTCCTGATAAATGCTAATTAATGCTAATTAACACCACTTTATTCTTGATAAGTATTTATTACTAATTAACCTGATTATGTTCTATCACTTGATTCCCAATAATAAACAATTATTACTAATTAAGGCTAATCGACCTCATTATGCTCTACCACTTTATTCCTGATAATTACTAATTAATACTAATTAATGCTCATTAACCTTATTATTCCTTATCAGTTTATCCCTGATAATTATTAATTACCCTTTACCCCACTCTATGATTAACCCTGCAATTAACCCATTAATTACCCCGCTAATTAACCACACCCCCACTAGTAACCTTGACCCCCAATTACCCATTAATTAATGACCTAATTAACAAAAGAATTAATTACCTGGGTCATGTCTCGGCCCCTGGTCCCGGGGTCCTTTTGGGGCCACACATGAAAGGAAAAAATTTACATATGCAAATCAGGAGGGCAGGGTTTGGGCGTGGTTTATCCAAGCCCCGCCCCCTCCTTGGCCCCGCCCCGTTCCCGGCCGCCATTTTAGGGGCAAAAATCCCAATTTTGGCACCAAAATTCTCCTTTTTTCCTGTTTTTTATTATATTTTTTTTAATTTTTCCTCTTTTTCTTCATCTTTTTTCATTTTTCCACTTTTTCCCTTATTTTTCCCAGATTTTTTTCCCATTTTCACTGGATTTTTCCTTATTTTTCTCAATTTTTCTCTTACATTTTTATCCATTTTTCCTTTATTTTTTCCCCACATTTTTTTTCTTTATTTTTCCTTATTTTCCCTCATTTTTTCCATATTTTCCCCTTATTTTCCACTCCGTTTTTTTCCATTTATCCACCAATTTTCCCATCATTTTTCTCCAAATTTTTTATTCATTTTTTTGCACCATTTTTCATAATTTTCCCTGATTTTTCTACGTTTTCTTCCTCATTTTAAACTCATTTTTCTCAATTTCCCCCTCATTTTCCCACGAATTTTTCTGTATTTTTTTCTAATAAATTTTTTCTCATTTTCCCCTCATTTTTCTTATTTTCAGCTCCATTTCCATTTTTTCTCCATTATTTTTTAAAATTTTTTCATCATTTTTCACTCAGTTTTTCCATTTTTTTTCCTCCATTTTTCCACATTTTCCACCTCATTTTCCACTCAATTTTTTCCATTTTTCCCTCATTTTTTTTCTCATTTTCCACTCAATTTTTTATTTTTTCTCTCATTTTTTCCAACATTTTCCCTTTTTTCTCAATTTTTCTGTATTTTCCCCTCATGTTTTTAATATTTTCCACTCCATTTTTTCCATTTATTTTTCCATATTTTCCCTTTATTTTTCTTCTATTTTCCTTTTATTTTTCTCCATTTTTCCCTCCTTTTTCTCCCTTTATTTCCACTTTTTTTTTCAATTTTTCCATTGTTTTTTCCCCTCATTTTTTCCATATTTTCCCCTTATTTTTTCCCTTTTTTTTCACATTTTCCCCCTCATTTTCCACTCAATTTTTTCCATTTTTCCCTCATTTTTCTCCATTTTCCCCCATTTTTTCCCATATTTTCCCCTGATTTTTTTCCATTTTTTCCACATTTCCCCCTGATTTTTTTTTCCATTTTTTCCCCTTTAATTTTTTCCATTTTTTCCCCTTTAATTTTTTCCATTTTTCCACCCAAACCTCCCCAAAATTTTATATTTTTTTTTGCATTTCCCCTCTCAGAACCTTCGGTTTTGGGTCCACTGCAGCTCCGACCTCACCCCAATTTTTGGGGCAAATTTTCCATTTTTCCACCAAAAAAACCAAAACCTTCAAAGGTCACCGGCGCTTCCACCAAAATCCTCATTTTTGGGGTTTTTCCCCCAAAACACCAAACTTTGAATTTTTCACCACACATGCAACAATTCCACCAAAAATCACCTTTTTTTTCCCTTAATCCCCTCTTTAAAAATCACCATTTTCACCTGAATTTTCAACCAAAAAACACCTTTTTTATTCCATTTTTTGTGGTTTTTTCCACCTAAAATTCCGGTTTTTTTTTGAGGGGATTTTCCCCCGAATTTCTCCCGCCCGGGAAAAATGGGGGGGAAAAAAAATCAAAATTAAACATTTTTTTGTGTTTTTTTTTGGGGTGAAAACCTCGAATTTTGGGACTTACCACCGAATTTATTGAAGCCACCACGCTCACCACCGCTGAGGAGATAAATTAGAAGAAAATCAGGAATTTGGCAGCCCTGCCGCAAAGCCGGGGACGCGGAAAACCAACAATGTGGGGGGAAATTCCACTTTTTTGGCTTTTTTTGGGATAATTTTTGGGGGTTTTTTTTACTATTTTTTTGGGATTTTTTTGTCAATTTTTGGGGTTGTTTTGGTCAACTTTTGGGATTTTTTTTGTCGTTTCTTGATAGTTTTTTTGAGCTTTTTGAGGATTTTTTGGCTATTTTTTGGACAATTTTTTGTGACATTTTTACCAATTTTTAGGATTTCTTGGTCAATTTTGGGGATTTTTGTGATGAATTTTTAGGATTTTTTTGGGCATTTTTTGGGTATTTTTAAAAAAACTTTCGTGACTTGAAGCAATTTTTGGGATTTTTTTCGTCAAATTTTTGCATTTTTTGGGTCGATTTTTGTGATGAATTTTTGAGATTGTTTAAGATTTTTTTTGCATTTTTTGGCAATTATTTTGACAATTTTTTGTGACTTTTTTACCAATTTTCAGGATTTTTTTATGATTTTTTTGGGTATTTTTTGGTGATTTTTTGAGATTTTTTAGGATTTCTTTAGGCATTTTTAAAAAAATTTTTGTGACTTTTTACCAATTTTTTGGGATTTTTTTGTCATTTTTTGCGATTTTTTCATGATTTTTAGGAATTTTTGGGCATTTTTTGGCAATTTTTTTGACAATTTTTTGTGACTTTTTTGGAAACTTTTGGGATTTTTTGGGTCAATTTTTGTGATTTTTTTGGTCAAATTTTTGGGATTTTTTCACAATTTTTAAAGAACTTTGTGACGATATTTTAGGGGTTTTTGTCCATTTTTTTGGACATTTTTTTGGTTTTTGGATGATTTTTGGGATATTTTGTCGATTTTTTTTTAACATTTTTGGGGTTTTTTTGGCAGGTTTTTTTGGGGCTTTTTGGACGATTTATTTCGGATTTTTTTACGGTTTTTGTGACAATTTTAAAATGATTTCTTTGCGATTTTTTTCCCTGATTTTTTGGGATTTACTTTATTTTTTTGGGGCTTTTTTTGTTGATTTGTAGGAATTTTTTGACGAATTTTTGCGATTTTTTGGAAACTTTTCTGGACCTTATATTTTTTTACGATTTTTTTGGAGTTTTTTGAGAATTTTTTTTCAGGTTTTTGGACCATTTTTTTGGACAATAATTTGGGCGTTTTTAGACAATTTTTTGGGATTTTTTGAGAAATTTTTTTGGCTTTTTTTGACAATTTTTTTCTATTTTTTTACAACGTTTTGCGATTTTTTTTATAATTTTCTGATGATATTTTGGGAATTTTGGACAACTTTTTGAATTTTTTGGGCTTTTTTTGCTGATTTTTGGTCATTTTTTGGGCTTTTTTGGGCGTTTTTCCCTCGCCGCCGTCGCTTTTTCCTCCCGGCTGCCGCAGCGTTGGGATCGAGCCCAAAATTGAATAAAAATCCCATTTTTTCCCTTTTTTCCCCTTTCCTGGATCTCCCCCTCCTCTCCCCGAGCGCCTCAAAAATCCAATTTTTTATTTTATTTTTTTTTTTCCTTTTTTTTGCCCTTTTCTGCCTTTTTTCAACCCAAAACAACGGCGGATTTTGAATTTTCGCTGCTTTTTTTTCACACCTGCAGCACACAAAAGGCAGAGGTTGGTCAGACAGGAACAACAAAAATCCCCAAAATTCCCCCCAAAATACTCACCTGCAATGGCCCAAAATTCCCATTTTTCCACCCAAAATCCGGCGGCAGAAACGCCCCCAGGACACTTTTTTAACCTCTTTTTTTTACCTTTTTTATTTTTATTTTTAAACCATTATTTGCCTTTTTTGGTATTTTTTAACCTTTTTTTTTTACCTTTTTCTTGTATTTTTAAAAATTTTTTTGCCTTTTTTTTGAATTTTTACCCGTTTTCCTAAACAGTTTTTTAGCCAGATTTAACCTCTTTTTTGTATCCTTTTTTCAAAATTATTTTATATTTTTTATCTTTTTTTTGTATTTTAAACAATTTTTTCCATTTTTTATATTATTTAACCTTTTTAAAAAGGTATTTTTTACCATTTGTTGCCCTTTTTTTTATTTTTTGTATTTTCAGCCCATTATTTACCCTTTTTTTGTGTTTTTTTACAATTTATTGCCATTTCTTTTATATTTCTATGCACTTTTCTTCTACTTTTAATTAGTTTTTTTACCTTTTTTTTAAATTCTTAACTTTTTTTGCCTTTTTTGGTCCTTTTTTACCATTTTTACCATTTTTTCGCATTTCTTACTCAATTTTCTACCCTTTTCTTGCATTTTTAACCTTTTTTTAACCCTTTTTTCTGTATTTTTGAAATTTTTTACCTTTTGTATTTTTAGGGTTTTTTTAAATTTACCCTTTTTGATGTTTTTGAATATTTTTAAAACTTTTCTGTACTTCAAAATTTTTTGTAATTTTTTATATTTTTTTAGATTCTTTATGTTTTTTACTTTTTTTTGCATTTTTAAACTTTTTTACCTTTTAAAAATTTTTTTCTGGATTTTTTTTTAAGATTTGGGTATTTTTACCCCCTTTTTTTTTTAACCTAATTTTGGCATTTTTTACCTTTTTTTTTTTGCATTTTATTCCCTTTTTTTAACCACTTTTTACGCTTTTCTCTTATTTTAAAATCTTTTACCCTTTGTTGTACTTTTTACTTTTTTTTAACCTTATTTTTGCTCTTTTACCCTTTTTTGGGAATTTTTAACCACTTTCACCCTGTCTTTCCTTTTTTTTTTATTTTTCCATGTTTCAATTTTTTCCATATTTTTTCTCTTTTTTTTTACATTTTTTTAACCTTTTTTTAAACCTATTTTTGGCAACTCTATAAAACAATTTTAATGGGTTTTTTTTTGTATTTTTCTCCTTTTTTTGTATTTTTAACTCTTTTTTGTATTTTTCACCCTTTTTGGAATTATTTACCTTTTTTTTATAATTTATTTTTATTTTTAAACCTTTTTTCTGCATTTTTAATAAATTTCTTTTTTTTAACCATTTCCCCCCTTTTATTTGAAATATTTTCCAACTTTCCTCATTTTCTTTTTACATTTTTCCCCAATTTTTCCTTTTTAACCCTTTTTTCACCATTTTAGGTGGTTTTTTTGCATTTTTTCACCTTTTTTTTCACCATTTCCCCCTTTCTTTTTCCATTTTTTTACCATTTTTTCCCTTTTTTCACCATTTTCTTTTTTCTACCATTTTTTTTCCACCATTTTCCACATTTTTTTCCCATTTCTTCACCATTTTCCTTCTGCATTTTCACCTTTTCCACTTTCTCTCTTTATAAACCAATTTTTCACCAATTTCTGAATTTTCCAATTATTTTTCCCTTCCCTTTTTTTATCATTTTCCTTCATTTTTTCCCAAATTTTTCCTTTTTAACACCATTTTTCCCATTTTTCTTTTCCTTTTGTACCACTCAAACCTCGATTATTTTGTATTTTTTGCATTTTTTAACCACTTAAAACCAATTTTTTACCATTTTCTCCTTTTTTCCCCAATATTTTCAATTTTTTGCCTTTTTTAACCACTCCACATTTTTTACCATTTCTTTTTTCCACATTTTTAATATTTTTTTGCTGTTTTTAACCACTTCAAACCAATTTTTTTACCATTTTCCACCATTTTCCTCCAATTTTTTCCATTTTTTGACCATTTTTTACCATTTCTCCAAAATTTTTACCATTCTCCCTTTTCTTTCAATTTTTTATCATTTTTAAACCATTTTTCCATTTTAAAAAATATTTTTTCCCATTTTTTGTAAATTTCCAACCATTTTTTCCTTTTTTTTTAACCATTTTTGTGGTTTTTTTCTCCCTTTTTCTTTCACTTCTTTATAATTTTTAAACCATTTTTCCCTTTTTCTATTTTTCCCATTTTTTCTCGATTTCAAACCATTTTTTGCTCCTTTTTGATAATTTTTTCTGTTTTTTCCCCTTTTTCTTTAACTTTTTTCTCATTTTTAAACCATTTTCCCTTTTTTTTTTCAATTTTTTCCCATTTTTTTCAATTTCCAACCATTTTTTTTCTGCCTTTTAACCATTTTTCTGCTTTTTAACCTTTTTTTAAAATTATTTTTCCACCTTTGTTCACCATTTCCGAGCACCGGGACATCAAAATTTCCTCTCCAGTGGATTTACCCTCAAAATCCGCTTTTTTTTTTACACCATTTTTTACCATTTTTGACCCATTTTTCTCTGCAGTGACCTCAAAACGCACCTTTTTTATTTTTCCATTTTTCACCTTTTTTTTACCCCAATATTTTTTCTTTAAATTCCACCATTTTCCTTTTTATTTTTCCATATTTTCCCGTAAATTCAACATTTTTTCCCTCAAAATTCCACTTTTTTTTCCATTGGAATTTTCCCCACCTTTTCCCTTGAAAATTTTTCATTTTTCTTTCATTATTTTTCCACCATTTTTATCCAAAAATTCACCTTTTTTTAATCATTTTTTCCCTTTTTATACCACCTTTTTTTTCCCCACAAAATTCCTCCCAAAATTCACTTTTTAAAAAAAACTTATTTCCCACCATTTTTAAGTTATTTTTCCTTGAAAATTCCATTTTTTTCCCTCATTATTTTGCCCAAAATCCACTTTTTTTCTCTGTATTTTCCCCCTGCCGGGACCAGAGGCTGCAGGTGACCTTGGCAACATTTTCAACCTTTTTTTTTAAATAAATCAATTTTTTCCAAATTTTCCACCTTTATCTTCCTCCAAAATCCATTTTTCTTCTTTTTTTACCTCTTTTTAACCCAAAATTTCATTTTTTTCCAACCAAACTCCCATTTTCCCATTTTTCTTACCCAAAATCCCATTTCTTGACTGTTTTTCCCCATTTTCCCCCCTTTTCCTTCCCCAAACCTCCACTTTTCCCAATTTTCCTATAATTTTTCCCCCTTTTCCCATTTTTTCTGTTTTTCTATACCTTTTTCCTATTTTCCTAAAATTTTTCCTAATTTATCCCAATTTTTTTCCCATTTTCCCCCTGTTTTCACCCGGACTCACCCCATGGAGCCGCAGCGGTTCCCATTTTCCCCAGTTTTCTTCCATTTTTTCCCAATTATTCCTAATTTTTTCCCATTTTCCCCATTTTCTTTTATTTTTTCCCCAATTTCTCCTCATTTTTTTCCCAAATTTCACCTTTTTTCCCCATTTTCCCCCCATTTTCCCCCTGCACTCACCCCATGGCGCTGCCATGGTTGCTGCAGTTGCCATTTTCCCATTTTCTTCTATTTTTTTCCAATTTCTCCTAATTTTTTCCCATTTTCTCCCCATTTTCTCCCATTTTCTTCCCTTTTTTCCAATTTCTCCTCATTTTCCCCATTTTCCCCCCAATTTTTTCTCAAATTTCACCTTTTTTCCCCATTTTCCCCCATTTTCTTTCATTTTCTTCCAATTTCTCCTCATCTTTTCCCATTTTCTCCCTATTTTTTCTCAAATTTCACCTTTTCTCCCTATTTTCCCCCCATTTTTTCACAATTTTCTCTCATTGTTTCCCTATTTCTCCTCATTTTTTCCCCATTTCCCCCCATTTTTCCCCGCACTCACCCCATGGCGCCGCCGCCGCTGCCGCGGTTGCCGCGGGTGCCATTTCCCCATTTTACCCCCATTTTTTTCCAATTTCTCCTAATTTTTTTCCATATTCCCCATTTTCTTTCATTTTTTTCCCAATTTCTCCTCATTTTTCCCCCAAATTTCACCTTTTTCCCATTTTCCCCCCATTTTTCCCTCATTTTTCCCTCCTGGGCTCACCCCATGGCACCGCTGCGGTTGCCGACGGCACCACAGTTCCATTTCCCCATTTTACCCCCATTTTCTCTCATTTTTTTCCCCATTTTCTCTCATTTTTCCCATTTTCCCCCCGTTTTCCCCCGGCACTCACCCCATGCCGGCTCCGCCGCCGCGGTTGCCGCGGTTGCCGCGGGTGCCATTTCCCCATTTTTCCCCCATTTTCTCTCAGTTTTACCCCCATTTTTTCCCATTTTCTCTCATTTTTCCCCCATTTTTTCCCATTTTCCCCCCGTTTTTTCCCCATTTTCTCTCATTATTTCCCCATTTTTTCCCATTTTCTCTCATTTCTCCCCATTTTACCCCAGACTCACCCCATGGCGCCGCCGCCGCGGTTGCCGCGGGTGCCATTTCCCCATTTTCCCCCCCTTTTCTCTCATTTTTTCCCCTCATTTTTCCCCATTTTCCCCCCATTTTTTCCCATTTTCTCTCATTTTTTTCCCGTTTTTTCCCCGTTTTCCCCCAAAACTCACCCAATGCCGGCTCCGCCGCAGCGGTTGCCGCGGGTGCCATTTCCCCATTTTATTCTCAAATTTCACCTTTTTTCCCATTTTCTCTCATTTTATCCCATTTTATCTCAGTTTTACCCCATTTTTTCTCAAATTTCTCTCATTTTTTTCCCATTTTTTCCCCATTTTCCCCCCATTTTTCCCCCGGCACTCACCCCATGCTGCCGCCGCCGCGGTTGCCGCGGGTGCCGCGGGTGCCGCGCTCGAAGCCGCCGCGGTTGCCGAAGGCGCCACGGCCGCGGCTGCGCTCGCTCGGGGCCGCGGCTCCGTACGCGCCGCCGGGCTCCGGGTACCCCCCCGAGCTCAGCGAGCCGCCCTCCTGCCCGTAGCTGTTGGCTGGAATCGGGAAAAAAACGGGATTAGGGAATGATGGAAATTCCGGAAAAATCGGGGGAAAATCGCAGGAAAAAATAAAGAAAAATCAGGCGAAATTTGGGAGAAATCGGCGCGAAATTGAGGGAAAATCGGAGCAAAATCGGAGCAAAATCAGAGAGTTTCAGACCCAAATCTGAGGGATCTTCTCCCAAATTCCATGAATTCTGTTCCAAACTCCATGAATTCTGTCCCAAATTCCACAAATTCTGCCCCGAATTCCCAAAGATTTTGTCCCAAATTCTACAAATTCTGCCCTGAATTTCCGAAGATTTTGTCCCAAATTCCGAAGATTCTTCCTTTAATTCCAGCAATTTTTGTCCCAAATTCCAGGGATTCTGACCTAAATTCCGCAAATTCTGCCCCAAATTCCCAAAGATTTGGTCCCAAATCCACTGGATTTTGTCCCCAATTCCAAGGATTCTTCCCCTAATTCCAGACATTTTTGTCCCAAATTCTGTCCCGAATTCCAGGGATTCTATCCTGAATTCCAGGGATTCCGTCCCAAATCCACAAGATTTTGTCCTAAACTGCACAAATTCTGCCAAAAATTCCAATGATTCTGTCCAAAATTCCACGGATTTCGTCCCAAATCCACTGGATTTTATCCCAAATGTCACCAATTCTGTCCCAAATTCCAGGGAATTCTGCCCCAAATCTGAGGGATTTTGCCTTAAACCAAACCCAACCCCGCCCTCCTGCCCGTAGCTGTTGGCTGGAAAATGGGAAAAACAACGGGATTAGGGAATAAAGGAATTCCGGAAAAATCGCGGTGAAAATACGGGAAAATCGGGCAAAATTTGGGAGAAATCCGCGTGAAATTGAGGGAAAATTGGAGCAAAATTGGGGGGAAAATCAGAGAAGTTCAGACCCAAATCTGAGGGATCTTCTCCCAAATTCCATGAATTCTGTTCCAAACACCATGAATTCTGTCCCAAATTCCACAAATTCTGCCCCGAATTCCCAAAGATTTTGTCCCAAATTCTACAAATTCTGCCCTGAATTCCCAAAGATTTTGTCCCAAATTCTAAGGATTCTTCCCCTAATTCCAGCAATTTTTGTCCCAAATTCCAGGGATTCTGTCCCAAATTCCACAAATTCTCCCCCAAATTCTCAAAGATTGTCCATAATAAACGGAATTTTTTCCCAAATTCCATGGATTCTGCCCCTAATTTCAGCGATTTTTGTCCCAAATTCCAGGGATTCTGACTGAAATCCACAAGATTTTGTCCAAATTCCACCTCAAATCCCAAAACTCCACCCCAAATCTCAGCCGATTTCGGTCGCGATTTCAGCCGATTTCGCTCTTGATTTTGCTTTAATTCCTCGTATTTCACCCCAAAATTCCTGGGTTTTTTTGGGAATTTCACTCGAATTCCTGGATATAATTTAGTGTAGAATGTAGGGACACTGTTCCCATCCCAAATCCCCAAAATTCCACTCAAAATCCTCCAATTTCAGCCGATTTTGCTCCCGATTTCGCCGATTTCGCTCCCGATTTTGCCCAAAACCCTCGTATTTCCCCCCAAAATTCCTGGATTTTTTCAGGAACTGCACTCACAGGAGGCGTTTCCGTAGTGTCCCTGCTGCCCGTAGCCCGGGGGCGGGTTGTAGGAGCCCTGCTGGCCGTAGCCCTGCTGCCCGTAGCCGCCGCTCGGGGGCTTGGGGGACAACTGATCCCACCCCAAATCCCCCAAATCCCCCAAATTTCACCCCAAAATTCCCAGGTTTTTTGGGAATTTCACTCAAATCCCTGGATATAATTTGGTGTGGAATGTAGGACAACTGTTCCCATCCCAAATCCCTAAATCCCACCCCAAATCCTCCTATTGTTGCAGATTTCAGCCGATTTCACTCCTGAGTTGAGCTCCCAATTTTGTGGATTTTTCTCCTGATTTTGCCCAAAATCCTTGGATTTCACCCCAGAATTCCCAATTTTTTGGGGGAATTCCACTTAAATCCCAGGACATAATTTAGTGTGGAATGCAGAAAAACTGATCCCATGTGAAATCCCAGAACTCCTCCCTAAATCCTTAGCATTCAGCCGAAAATGATCTGATTTCGCTCCCGATTTCGCCGATTTCGCTCCCGATTTCGCCGATTTCACTCCCGATTTTGCCCAAAATCCCCAAATTTACCCCCAAAATTCCTGGATTTTTTCAGGAACTGTCACTCACAGGAGGCGTTTCCGTAGTGTCCCTGCTGTCCGTAGCCCGGGGGCGGGTTGTAGGAGCCCTGCTGGCCGTAGCCCTGCTGCCCGTAGCCGCCGCTCGGGGGCTGTGCCGGCGGCTGCGCCGGCGGCTGCTGCGGCTGCTGCCCGTAGGCGCCGCCCGCCGCGCCCGGCCCGTACCCCGAGCCGCCCGAGCCCCCGCCGTAGCTGCGGAGAAAAGAGAGGGTTTGGGGTGAAAAATGGGGATTTTGGGAAAAATGGGGGTAATGAGGGGGGGAATGTGGGGGTTTGGGGGGAAAATGGGGGAATTAGGGGGCGAAATGTGGGAGTCTGGGGGGAAAAACGGGATGATTTGGGAACGAAATGTGGGGGTTTGGCGGTAAAACGGGGGAATTTGGGGTGAAAAACGGGGATTTTGGGGTGAAAAACGGGGATTTGGGGAGAAAAATGGGGATTTTTGGGGTGAAAACGGGGATTTTGGGGTGAGAAACGGGGATTTTGGGGTGAGAAACGGGGGTTATAGGGGGGGATATGTAGAAGTTTGGGGGGAAAATAGGGGTATTGGGGGGGGAAATGTGGGAGTTGGTAGGGGGAAATGGGGATTTTCTGAGAGATAAAAAGGAGATTTTTGGGATGAATGGGAGTTTTTGGGGTGAAAAACGGGGATTTTGGGGTGAAAAACGGGGATTTTGGGTGAGAAACGGGGGAATTAGGGGGTGAAATGTGGAGGTTTGGGGGGAAAAACGGGATGATTTGGGAACGAAATGTGGGGGTTTGGGGGTAAAACGGGGGAATTTGGGGTGAGAAACGGGGATTTTGGGGGGGAAAAACGGGGATTTTGGGGTGAAAAACGGGGATTTTGGGATGAAAAATGGGGGTTTTGGGGGGAAAAAACGGGGATTTTGGGGAAAATGGGGAGCCGGCGGCTGCTGCGGCTGCTGCCCGTAGGCGCCGCCCGCCGCGCCCGGCCCGTACCCCGAGCCGCCCGAGCCCCCGCCGTAGCTGCGAAAAAAGAGAGGTTTTGGGGTGAAAAATAGAGATTTTGGGAAAAATGGGGGTTTTGGGGTGAAAAATGGGGATTTTTTGGGGGGGATATGTAAGGGTTTGGGGGGGAAAAATAGGGGTATTGGGGGGGAAATGTGGGAGTTTGTAGGGGGAAATGGGAATTTTCTGAGAGATAAAAAGGAGATTTTTGGGATGAATGGGAGTTTTTGGGGTGAAAAACGGGGAGTTTGGGGTGAGAAACGGGGGAATTAGGGGGTGAAATGTGGGGGTTTGGGGGTAAAACGGGGGAATTTGGGGTGAAAAACGGGGATTTTGGGGGGAAAAACAGGGATTTTGGGTGAGAAACGGGGATTTTGGGGAGAAAAATGGGGATTTTGTGGTGAGAAACGGGGATTTTGGGGGGAAAAATGGGGATTTTGAGGTGAGAAACGGGGGTTTTGGGGCTAAAAAAATATGAATTATAGGGCGAAATGCATGCGTTTAGGGGGAAAAATGTGAGAATTTGGAGGGGAAAATGGGGATTTTGTGGGGATAAAATGGGAATTTTTGGGGTGAAAAATGGGGATTTTGGGAAAAATGGGGATTTTGGGGTGAAAAACGGGGATTTTGGGGAAAATGGGGAGCCGGCGGCTGCTGCGGCTGCTGCCCGTAGGCGCCGCCCGCCGCGCCCGGCCCGTACCCCGAGCCGCCCGAGCCCCCGCCGTAGCTGCGGAGAAAAGAGGGATTTTGGGGTGAAAAATGGGGATTTTGGGTAAAATGGGGATTTTTGGGGGGGATATGTGGGGGTTTGGGGTGAGAAACGGGGAGTTTGGGGTGAGAAACGGGGATTTTGGGGTGAGAAACGGGGATTTTGGGGTGAGAAACGGGGATTTTGGGAAAAATGGAGCTCTGGGGTTACTGGGAGTGACTGGGTTGGGGTGGGCGTTACTGGTTTGGGGTTTTAATTAACAATAACAATTAATTAGTGCTAATTAAGGATTAATTAGTTAATTAATCACCTGCCAGAGGCCGAGGCAGCCGCGGGGGGCTGGGAGTAGCTGGGGTAGGAGGAGCTCTGGGGTTACTGGGAGTGACTGGGTTGGGGTTTTAATCGACAATAACAATTAATTAGTGCTAATTAAGGATTAATTAGTTAATTAATCACCCGCCAGAGGCCGAGGCAGCCGTTGGGGGGTGGGAATAGTCGGGGTAGGAGGAGCTCTGGGGTTACTGGGAGTGACTGGGTTGGGGTGGGCGTTACTGGTTTGGGGTTTTAATTAACAATAACAATTAATTAGTGCTAATTAGGGATTAATTAGTTAATTAATCACCCGCCAGAGGCCGAGGCAGCCGTTGGGGGGCTGGGAATAACTGGGGTAGGAGGAGCTGTGGAGTTACTGGGAGTGACTGGGTTGGGGTGGGTGTTACTGGTTTGGGTTTTTAATTAACAATAACAATTAATTAAGGGTTAATTAGTTAATTACTCACCTGCCAGAGGCCGAGGCAGCCGCGGGGGGCTGGGAGTAGCTGGGGTAGGAGGAGCTTTGGCCGTAGCTGCCCTGGGAGCTCTGCCCGGAGCCGAAACCGCCGGAGCCGTACGAGGGAGGAGCCGCCGGCGCCGAGTAACCTAAATTAATTAAAATTAATTAATTAGTGATTAAAAATGGGGGGGGAAGGGGAAGAAATGGGAGGAAATTTGTGAAAAAATGGGGTAATTTGGGGGAAAAACAAGGAAAAAATGGAGGAAAACAGGGAAAAAACACTGAAGAAATGGGGGAAACGGGAAAAATAATTAAGGCTAATTGAAGTAATTAATGATTAAAAGATGAATAGATTAAATATTTTAGGAATTTTTTGGGAATTTTTGGCTTACTCACGTCTCTGGCTCTGCCCAGGTAGTTTTGGGTCACTTTTGTCTCCATTTTGGGTCAATTTTGCTCCAATTTTGGCTCCGAAAGTGATTTAAGTTAAAATGTAACACAAAGATGGGGATTTTTGGGAATTTCAGGAATTTTTTTTGGGATTTTTGGGAATTTTTTGGCAATTTTGGGAGTTTTTGGCTCACTCACCTCTCTGGCTCTGCCCAGGCAGTTTTGGGTCACTTTTGGCTCCATTTTGGGTCAATTTTGCTCCAATTTTGGCTCCGAAAATGCTGATTTCAGTTAAAATGCAACACAACGATGGGGATTTTTGGGAATTTAAGGGATTTTTTTGGAAATTTCGGGAAATTTTTGGCAATTTTGGGAATGTTGAGCTCACTCACTATTCTGGCTCTGCCCAGACAGTTCTGGGTTGGTTTTGAGCCATATTTGGGTGAGTTTTGGCTCAGAAAGTGCCGATTTTGATTAAAATGAGATACGAGAATGGGGATTTTTGGGAATTTCGTGAGTTTTTCAGGAATTTTGGGAACTTTTTGGAAGTTTTTGGGAATGTTGAGCTCACTCAGTGCGCTGGATCTGCCCAGGTAGTTTTGGGTCAGTTTTGGCTCCATTTTGGCTCCAAAAGTGACGAATTTGATTAAAATGAGATACGAGAATGGAGATTTTGGGGAATTTCTTGGAAATTTTTTGGGAATTTTGCAAATTTTCTGGGAATTTTGGGAATGCTGACCTCACTCACCATCCTGGCTCCGCCCAGGCCACGTTTCCGTCACTTTTGGGTCAATTCTGAGCCGATTTTGGCTCCGAAGGTGCCGATTTTGATTAAAATGAGATACGAGAATGGTGATTTTGGGGAATTTCGGGAATTTTTTGGGAATTTTGCAAATTTTCTGGGAATTTTGGGAATGCTGACCTCACTCACCATCCTGGCTCTGCCCAGGCCACGTTTTTTGTCACTTTTGGGTCAATTCTGAGCCAATTTTGGCTCCGAAGGTGCCGATTTTGATTAAAATGAGATACGAGAATGGGGATTTTGGATAATTTCTTGAAAATTTTTTGGGAATTTTGCAAACTTTCTGGGAATTTTGGGAATGCTGACCTCACTCACCACCCTGGCTCTGCCCAGGCCAAGTTTCCGTCACTTTTGGGTCAATTCTGAGCCAATTTTGGCTCCCAAGGTGCCGATTTTGATTAAAATGAGATACGAGAATGGGGATTTTTGGGGAATTTTGGGATTTTTTGGGAATTTGGGGAATGTTTTCCATGCTCACTGCTCTGGCTCTGTCCGTAGGAGGATCCGTAGCCCCCCTGGCCGTAGCCCGTGTCCGAGCCCTGCCCTTGGGGTCAGTTTTGGGTCAGATTTGCGTCAGTTTTGGTTCCAAAAGTGCCAATTTTGGTTCCAACATGATAGAACCATGCGGATTTTTGGGAATTTTGGGAATTTTTCGGGAATTTTGGGAACTTTTTGGGAATGTTGAGCTCACTCAGTGCGCTAGATCTGCCCAGGTAGTTTTGGTTCAGTTTTGGCTCCACTTTGGCTCCAAAGGTCCTGATTTTGATTAAAATGAGATACAAGAATGGTGATTTTTGGGAAATTTCGGTAATTTCTTGAAAATTTTCTGGGAATTTTGAAACTTTCTGGGAATTTTGGGAATGTTGAGCTCACTCAGCGCGCTAGATCTGCCCAGGTAGTTTTGGGTCAGTTTTGGCTCCATTTTGGCTCCAAAGGCGCCAATTTTGATTAAAATGAGATACGAGAATGGTGATTTTGGGGAATTTCGGGAATTTTTTGGGAATTTTGCAAACTTTCTGGGAATTTTGGGAATGCTGACCTCACTCCCCATCCTGGCTCTGCCCAGGCCAAGTTTCCGTCACTTTTGGGTCAATTCTGAGCCAGTTTTGGCTCCCAAGGTGCCGATTTTGAGCACAGTACCACAGAACCGTGGGGATTTTTGTGGCATTTCGGGATTTTTGTGGCATTTCGGGATTTTTTGGGAATTTTGGGAATGTTTTCCATGCTCACCGCTCTGGCTCTGCCCAGGCCGAGTTTTGGTCACTTTTGGGTCAATTCTGAGCCGATTTTGGCTCCGAAGGTGCCGATTTTGAGCACAGTACCACAGAACCACGGGGATTTTTGGGGAATTTTGGGATTTTTTGGGAATTTGGGGAATGTTTTCCATGCTCACCGCTCTGGCTCTGTCCGTAGGAGGATCCGTAGCCCCCCTGGCCGTAGCCCGTGTCGGAGCCCGGCCCTTGGGGTCAGATTTGGGTCAGATTTGGGTCAGTTTTGGTTCCAAAAGTGCCAATTTTGGTTCCAACGTGATAGAACCATGCGGATTTTTGGGAATTTTGGGAATTTTTCGGGAATTTTGGGAACTTTTTGGAAGTTTTTGGGAATGTTGAGCTCACTCAGCGCGCTAAATCTGCCCAGGTCGTTTTGGGTCAGTTTTGGCTCCATTTTGGCTCTAAAGGTGCCGAATTTGATTAAAACAAGGTATGAGAATGGTGATTTTTGGGAAATTTCGGGAATTTCTTTAAAATTTTTGGGAATTTTGCAAACTTTCTGGGAATTTCGGGAATGCTGACCTCACTCACCATCCTGGCTCTGCCAAGGCCACGTTTCCGTCACTTCTGGGTCAATTCTGAGCCAGTTTTGGCTCCGAAGGTGCCGATTTTGAGCACAGCACCACAGAACCGTGGGGTTTTTGGGGAATTTTGGGATTTTTTGGGAATTTTGGGAATGTTTTCCAGGCTCACCGCTCTGGCTCTGTCCGTAGGAGGATCCGTAGCCCCCCTGGCCGTAGCCCGTGTCCGAGCCCTGCCCGTAGCCGCCGTAGCTCTGCTGGGAGTAGCTCTGCCCCCCGCCCTGCGAGTAGCTCTGGCTGGGGGGCGCAGGGTAAGCGCCGTAGCTGGGGAGAAAAATCACAAATTTGGGCAAAAAATTCCCAAAAAACGGGGATTTTTGGGGATGGGGGAAATTGGGGAAATGGGGTTTTACCTTTGGGTGGCTGTCTGGCTGTAATCTGGGGAAGAAAGGGTTAAAAAATAAGGTTAGTCCAGCAAAAATCACATAAAATCAATTTATTTTCGCTCATTAGCTCTGGGGAGGAAGGGGTTAAAAATTGGCTTCATCCAGTAGAAATTGGTTAAAATAAATTTATTTTTCCTCATTTATTAAATCTGGGGAGGAATGGGTTAAAGATTTGGGGTTAATCCAACACTAAAAAAATAAAATCAATATATTTTCCCTATATTATTTATATTTGGGAAGGGTTAAAAATTTGGGCTTAATTAATAAGAAATAAGATATAATAAATTTATTTTCCCTTATTTATTAAATCTGAGGAGAAAAAGTTTAAAATTTTGGGTTAATGAAACAGAAATCAAATCAAATAAATTTATTTTCTCTGAATTATCAAACGTGGGGAGGAAATATTTTAAAAATTAAGTTAGCCTATCAGAAATTGCTTAAAATCGATTAAAATTAAAATCGGGGTGAAAAATTGGGGTTAATCCAGGAGAAATCAAATAAAATAAATTTATTTTACCTCATTTTTTAAGTCTGGAAAGCAAGGGGTTAAAAATTTTGGCTTCATTAATTAGAAATAAGAGAAATTTATTTTCCCTGATTTATTAAATCTGGGGAGGAAAGGATTAAAATTTTTTCATTAATAAGAAATCAAATACATTTATTTTTCCTAAATTAATAAACCTGAGGAAGAATGGGTTAAAAATTTGGGGTTAATCCATCAGAAACTGGTTAAAATAAACTTATTATATTTAATTTATTAAATTTTGGTAGGAAAAGGTTTAAAAATTTCAATCTATAAGAAATAAAAATAAAAGCATTTCCCCTAATTTAATAAATGTCAAAAGGAAAGGCTTAAAAATTAAGGTTAATTGAGCACAAATTTGTTAAAATGCATTTATTAAATCTGGGGAGAAAATCATTAAAAAATGGGGTTGTTTCAGCAGAAATCAAATAAAATCAATTTATTTTCCCTAAATTATTAAACTTGGGGAGGAAATATTTTAAAAATTCGGGGTTCATCCTTGAGAAATTGCTTAAAATAAATTTATTTTTCTCATTTTATGAAGAAATTAGTTCATTAGGTGTTAACAGCTCTAATTAAGCCAGTTCTTGTTACACAAGAATTAGCAACAGCGTGGTTTTAAATAGGAACATCACCTTTCAATTAATTAATTTTTATTATTTACCAATAAAGAAATGGATTTTAATTATTAGCTCATTTTTATTATTGCTCTTAATTGTTAACAAGCCCTCTTTAATTACAGTCAATTTAGAAAACTTGAAAATAATATTCTAAAAGAATAATTAGCTAACTAATAAATAATACACTTATTAATTACATAACAACCAAATATTATTTTGAAAACATAAAAATATAATTAATAGCTTTTAATTAGGAAAATTATTAGTCACATAATACTCAAAAATAATTTAATAATACATCAGTAACTTATTAATTATCAATTTCTCCCTTTATTGTTACTAAGAGATAGTTTTAAATAAGCAATAAACACAAAACCCTGAATTTATTCAATTTATTAATTAATATTCCTAGTTCATTAATATTCATGAAGCACCACATCCTAATTTATACTATTGCTCCTTAATGCAATGCTTTTAATAAATAGCAGAAATTTCATATTAAATCAGTGTTTTAAAGATGCTTTACACTGGTTTTTATAATTAAAGTACTCCCTTAAAATCTAATAAAAAGATTAATTAATTTAGGGATACTTCCATAATTAAAATCCAATCAATACCCAATTATTTATCAATAAATCTACGTTATTTCTGTAATTATTATCATCTAAAACTTTTTATATGACCCATTAATTTTTGGTAATTAATAAACCACAAAAATTTAATTAAAGAACTTCGAATAAATAAAAATTTTAACACTTAATAAGTCCAAAAATACCTTTAAATAAAAAAAAAAATCTATTTATTAACGCTATTACTCACTAACAGGAACCTTGTAGCGACAGAAATAAAAGCAAAGCAAATGTTTTAATAATTTAATTAGAAAATTAAGAATAATTTCTTATTTTAGGGCAGAAATAGCAAAATTTCCACATAAAATAAAAGGAAAAATCGGATTTTTTATCCATCCAAAAGCACCAAATCCCTGCTGGAGAGCGAAATTTCCCGCCAAAAAAACCCAAATTAATTAATTTAGCCCCAAAATCATCGCAAACTTTGATTTTTAATTGAAATAAATGAAGATAAAGAGAATTTTTATTCATTATTTAAATGTGACAATGAACGCGAAGCTTTAAATCGCCCTCAGGCTCAGCAGAATAAAAAGGGTTTAAAAATTCTGTTTTAACAGCAAATATGCCCCTGCAAAAAGACTCAAGAGGTGGAAATGAATTATTTAGGTGTTTTTAAAAAGCCACTTAATTATTTAGATATAAAGATTAATTATTTCGAGGGAAATTTAATGATTTTGACAGAAAATTTAAATAAGAAAATGAAAATTCCCCTCAGGCACCACAGGACAAAAAAAAGCCACTAAAACCTCACAAAATCAACTAATTAAAAAAAAATAATTTTAAACGGATTTTGAAATTAAAATTAAAAGGGATAAATTAAAATTTAAATAATTCGATGTTGAAATGAAGGGGAAATTTAAAATTCCCCTCAGGCTCCGCCTAACAAAAGGCGTGCCCTGAGGGGGGGTAAATGTTAAAAAACCTGGATTTAAAATTGAATTTCCGCAAAAAAAAGAGATTTAACAGCACAATTAAGCATAAATTTAAAAATAAATCTTTATATTTAATGAAAATAATTTGAATTTTCCCTCATAAATTCGCTTTAAAGCGAGGGAAGCTGGACCGACCCCCCACCCCCCCACCTCAGGACGCGGCGGGAATTTCCGGCCTCGCATGGGACAAACCGCGGGCGGGGAGGGATTTTTAACATCGAAAGCGAATTTTTAGGGTGGAAATTTGGGATTTGTTTAATTTGATTGATTTATTTTTGATTTAATTTTGATTTAATTTGATTTAAAGGACCCGGATGCGTCGCTGCGGCAGCGGCGCCGCGCATGCGCCGCGCGCACAAAATGGAGGCGGTGGCGCAGAGGCCAAACCACAAAATGGCGGGCGAGGAAATAAAATATAAAACGGGTTTTAAATCCCCCTAAAACACCCCGAAATTACCCCAAAATCCAAACAGTTCCACGGGAATTTCAGCTATAATTTAAGTTTTTGTGGTAAAATTGGCGGGTTTGGGGTTAATTCGCTTCCGCAGCATCCGGGCGCGGCGCGCTTTGTTTGGCACCCGCCCCATCATCCGCGATGTTATTAGGAAATACCACCCAGAAAATCCCCGAAATTTGCGGTTTGGGATTAAAACGTGTCAGAGTGGGGATGTATTAAAAGCAAAAGGGAAGATAAATTGAAAATAAAATATAGAAAAGCGTGGCGGAAACGGGGCGGCATCAAACCCCACACAGAGCAGCGCTGAGGGTGAAAAACCCACAGTGAAACAACACCTCGACTACACCAAATAAACGAGGAAACAGATTTGAACAGCACAAATTAAACACAAATTACAAACAACACAATTATTATGTGTAACAGATATAGTTCGCGCGATTTTTAGTATGATATAGGGGGTATTAAGCGCTGCGACCGCCGGAATCCCCTCAGAATTCCCCCCCTCGGTGCTCCCACACCGCGCTGGGCTCGGCAATCCCCGCCCGCCCTGAGGGTTCCCGGGGCAGGGAGGGGAGTTCCAGGGGTCCCTCCCTGAGGTTCGGGGCAGTCCCGTGAGGGCTCAAAGGGAGGCGCGGGAGGATTCCCCGCGCTTTGCCGGTACCGTTGGAGGCCATGGCGGTGCCGCGCGTCCCGCGTCCCGCTCCACGTGGCGCCCGCACTGCGCGCCCCGCGCGGTCCGCCCGCTCTTTTATAGCCTCGGTCGGCGCGTTCCACTCGGGCGGGGGGGATAGGGGGGGAACGGGGGAGATGGTACGGTCCTGGGAAGGGGGCGTGGCGATGGGCGTGGCGGTGGGCGTGGCCATGAATAGCGGGGTTCTATAGGGGACGGGGCCCTATAGAGGGGACAGCAGGTATGGGGGGATCTGTGGGGCGCAGGGGGTTCTATAGGGGGCAGGGGGGTTCTGTGGGGGGCAGGAACCTATAGATGGGCGGGGGAGGGGTTCTATAGGGGGCAGGAGCCTGTGGAGGGGTTCTATAGGGGGCAAGGGGGGTTCTGTGGGGGGCAGGAACCTATATATGGCTGGGGGAGGGGTTCTATAGGGGGCAGGACCCTATAGATGGGGTGGGGGCGGGGTTCTATAGGGGACGGGGGGGATCTATGGGGCGCAGGGGGGTTCTATAGGGGGCAGGAGCCAGTGGAGGGATTCTATAGGGGGCAAGGGGGGTTCTGTGGGGGGCAGGAGCCTATAGATGGATGGGGGAGGGGTTCTATAGGGGGCAGGACCTATAGAGGAGGTGGGGGAGGGGTTCTATAGGGGGCAGGAACCTGTGGAGGGGCTCTATAGGGGGCAAGGGGGGTTCTATGGGGGGCAGGAACCTATAGATGGGTGGGGGAGGGGTTCTATAGGAGACAGGACCCTATAGATGGGGTGGGGGAGGGGTTCTATAGGGGACGGGGGGATCTATGGGGTGTTCTATAGGGGGCAGGGGGGTTCTATAGGGGGCAGGACCCTATATATGGGTGGGGGAGGGGTTCTATAGGGGGCAGGACCCTATAGAATGGGTGGGGGAGGGGATCTATAGGGGACGGGGGGATCTATGGGGTGTTCTATAGGGGGCAGGGGGGTTCTATAGGGGGCAGGAGCCTATAGATGGGGTGGGGGAGGGGTTCTATAGGGGGCAGGACCCTATAGATGGGTGGGGGAGGGGATCTATAGGGGACAGGAGGATCTATGGGGCGCAGGGGGGGGTTCTATAGGGGGCAAGGGGGTTCTATAGGGGGCAGGAACCTATAGATGGGTGGGGGAGGGGTTCTATAGGGGACAGGGGGATCTATGGGGCACAGGGGGGGTTCTATGGGGGGCAGGGGGGTTCTGTGGGGGGCAGAACCCCATAGAGGGGGTGGGGGAGGGGTTCTATAGGGGGCAGGAGCCTACAGATGGGTGGGGGAGGGGTTCTATAGGGGGCAGGAACCTATAGAGGGGGTGGGGGAGGGGATCTATAGGGGATGGGGGGACCTATGGGGTGTTCTATAGGGGGCAAGGGGGGTTTTTTAGGGGGCAGGAGCCTATAGATGGCTGGGGGAGGGGTTCTATAGGGGGCAGGAGCCTATAGATGGGGTGGGGGAGGGGTTCTATAGGGAACGGGGGGGATCTATGGGGCGCAGGGGGGGTTCTATAGGGGGCAGGGGGGTTCTGTGGGGGGCAGGAACCTATAGATGGGTGGGGGAGGGGTTCTATAGGGGGCAGGAGCCTGTGGAGGGGTTCTATAGGGGGCAAGGGGGGTTCTATAGGGGGCAGGAACCTATAGATGAGGTGGGGGAGGGGTTCTATAGGGGACGGGGGGATCTATGGGGTGTTCTATAGGGGGCAAGGGGGGTTCTATAGGGGGCAGGGACCTATAGATGGGTGGGGGAGGGGATCTATAGGGGGAGTGACCGCTGGGGGGGGCAGGGTCCGGTGTCCACCCCCCCACTGTCCACCCCCAGTGTCCACTCCCAGTGTCCACTCCCAGTGTCCAGTGTCCACCCCTGTCCACTCCCCACTCCCAGTGTCCACTCCCCAATCCCACTGTCCATCCCCAGTGTCCACTCTCACTGTCCACTCCCAGTGTCCACTCTCACTGTCCACTCCCAGTGTCCACTCTCACTGTCCACTCCCCACTCCCAGTGTCCACTCCCAGTGTCCACTCCCAATGTCCACTCCCCACTCCCAGTGTCCACTCCCACTGACCACTCCCAGTGTCCGGTGTCCACCCCCCTGTGTCCACCCCCAGTGTCCACTCACCACTCCCAGTGTCCACTCCCAGTGTCCAGTGTCCACCCCCACTGTCCACCCCCAGTGTCCACTCCCACTGACCACTCCCCACTCCCAGTGTCCAGTGTCCACCCCCACTGTCCACCCCCAGTGTCCACTCCCACTGACCACTCCCCACTCCCAGTGTCCACTCCCAGTGTCATCCCCAGTGTCCACCCCTGTCCACTCCCAGTGTCCACTCCCACTGACCACTCCCCAATCCCAGTGTCCACTCCCAGTGTCCACTCCCAGTGTCCAGTGTCCACTCTCACTGACCACTCCCCAATCCCAGTGTCCACTCCCAGTGTCCACTCCCAGTGTCCACTCCCAGTGTCCACTCGCCACTCCCAGTTTCCAATGTCCACTCCCAGTGTCCAGTGTCCACTCCCAGTGTCCACTCCCAGTGTCCACTCCCAGTGTCCAGTGTCCACCCTCACTGTCCACTCCCAGTGTCCAGTGTCCACTCTCACTGACCACTCCCCACTCCCAGTGTCCACTCCCAGTGTCCACTCCCAGTGTCCACTCCCAGTGTCCAGTGTCCACCCCACTGTCCACTCCCCACACCCAGTGTCCACTCTGCACTCCCAGTGTCCAGTGTCCACTCTCACTGTCCACTCCCAGTGTCCAGTGTCCACTCCCAGTGTCCAGTGTCCACTCCCTGTGTCCACTCCCACTGACCACTCCCCAATCCCAGTGTCCACTCACCACTCCCAGTGTCCACTCCCAGTGTCCAGTGTCCACTCCCACTGACCACTCCCCAATCCCAGTGTCCACTCACCACTCCCAGTGTCCACTCCCAGTGTCCAGTGTCCACTCCCACTGACCACTCCCCAATCCCAGTGTCCAGTGTCCACTCCCAGTGTCCACTCTGCCCTCCCAGTGTCCAGTGTCCACTCCCACTGACCACTCCCCCCTCCCAGTGTCCACTCCCACTGACCACTCCACTGTCCACCCCTCGGCCCCATGTCCGCGCTGGACCGTGTCCGAGGGGGTGGCCGGAGCCTGGATCGCCGCCTGGACGCCGTGTCCGGCCAGGCCCTGCTGGCCGGGCTGCGGGCGGCCGGAGCCGTGTCCGAGCCCGAGGTGGCCGCGCTCGGACCGCCGGACAGTTCGGGCTGGGCGCGGCGACTCCGCGCTCTGGCCGCGGCCAAAGGCGACCGGACGTGCCGCGTGCTGCTGACCGTCCTGGAGGGGCTGGAGGGGCCGCCCCGGCCGGGGCCCTTCGGTGAGTGACCGCTCCGACGGCGGCCGGGGGCACTGGGCACTCAGGGGTCACTCAGTGGTCACTCAGTGAGTGGTCACTCCAGTGGTCACTCCATTGGCTCGTCATTGGCCTCTCCAATAGTCATTCCATTGGTCACTCATTGGTCATTCCATTGGTCACTCCATTGGTCACTCCATTGGTCACTCAGTGGTCACTCAGTGGTCACTCCAGTGGTCACTCCATTGGTCATTTTTGGTGTTTTTTCCCTTATTTCCCCAGATTTTTACGACCCCAAACTTGAGTGACCACTCCCATGTCCAGCCATGAGGTCAGTGCCCAGTGGTCACTCCAGTGGTCACTCCAGTGGTCACCCCATTGGTCACTCAGTGGTCACTCAGTGGTCACTCAGTGGTCACTCCATTGGCCTCTCCATTGACCTCTCCATTGGTCACTCAGCGGTCACTCCAGTGGTCATTCCAATGGTCACTCCATTGGCCTCTCCATTGGCCAGTCCATTGGTCACTCAGTGGTCACTTAGTGGTCATTCCATTGACTACTCCATTGGTCACTCCATTGGTCACTCAGTGGTCACTCCATTGGTCACTCAGTGGTCACTTAGTGGTCACTCAGTGGTCACTTAGTGGTCACTCAGTGGTCACTCCGGTGGTCACTCCATTGGTCACTCCAGTGGTCATTCCATTGGTCACTTCAGTGGTCACTCCAGTGGTCACTGAAGTGGTCATTCCATTGGCCTCTCCATTGACATCTCCATTGGTCACTCAGCGGTCACTCCAGTGGTCATTCCAATGGTCACTCCATTGGTCACTCAGTGGTGGTCACTCCATTGGCCATTCCATTGGTCACTCAGTGGTCACTCCCATGGGTCAGTGGTCACTCAGCGGTCACTCAGCGGTCACTAAGCGGTCACTAAGCGGTCACTCATTGGTCACTCAGCAGTCACTCATTGATCACTCCAGTGGTCACTCATTGGTCACTCAGGGTCACTCCATTGGTCACTCAGTGGTCACTCATTGGTCACTCAGTGGTCACTCCATTGGTCACTCCATTGGTCACTCCATTGGCCTCTCCATTGACCTCTCCATTGGTCACTCTGTGGTCACTCAGTGGTCACTCCAGTGGTCATTTTTGGCGTTTTTCCCCCATTTCCACGGATTTTTACGACCCCAAACTTGAGTGACCACTCCCATGTCCGGCCATGAGGTGAGTGATCAGTGGTCACTCAGTGGTCACTCATTGGTCACTCCATTGACCACTTCATTGATCACTCAGTGGTCACTGCAGTGGTCACTCAGTGGTCACTCCATTGGTCACTCCAGCGGTCACTCCCATGGGTCCGAGGTCACTCAGTGGTCGCTCATTGGTCACTCCAGTGGTCATTCAGTGGTCATTCCATTGGTCACTCCATTGGTCACTCAGTGGTCACTCCATTGGTCACTCATTGGTCACTCAGTGGTCACTCATTGGTCACTCACTGGTCACTCATTGGTCACTCAGCGGTCACTCAGTGGTCACTCAGTGGTCACTCAGCGGTCACTCAGTGGTCACTCATTGGTCACTCAGCGGTCACTCAGGGGTCACTTTGGGGCGTTCCCCGCAGACTTTTACGACCCCGAGCGCGACGCCGCGGCCGGACACCGCTCGGACTGTCCGTGCTGCCGGCCGGAGCCCCAGTGGACACGCCAGGAGGAGGAGGAGGAACCCAAAATTGGGGATGAAGGCCCCAAAAATGATGATGAAGGTCACGAGGATGAGGATGGAGAACCCAAAAACGATGATGAAGGCCACGAGGATGATGAAGAACCCAACAATGAAGATGAAGGCCACGAGGATGATGAAGGAGAACCCAAAAATGACGATGAAGGCCACGAGGATGATGAAGAACCCCAAAACGACGATGAAGGCCACGAGGATGATGAAGGAGAACCCGAAAATGAAGATGAAGGCCATGAGGATGATGATGGAGGGGATGAAGATTAAGGGGTGGGGGAGAGGCTGAGGAGGAGGATGAGGAGGAGGAGGGTGGGGAGGAAGGTGATGGAGATGAAGGTGATGAAGATGAAGAATTTTGGGTCAAAAAAGGCCCAAAATGGACAATTGGATCTCCATGATGATGATGAAGATGAGGATGATGAAGACGAGAGATTTTGGGTCCAAAAAGGCCCAAAATGGACAATTGGATCTCCATGATGATGATGAGATGAGGATGATGAAGATGAAGAATTTTGGGTCAAAAAAAAGCCCAAAATAGACATTTGGGTCTCCATGATGATGATGAAGATGAGGATGATGAAGATGAAGAATTTTGGGTCAAAAAAAGCCCAAAATGGAGCTTTGGGCTTCCATGATGATGATGAAGATGAAGATGATGAAGAATTTTGGGTCAAAAAAGGCCCAAAATGGACACTTGGATCTCCATGATGAAGATGAAGATGAAGATGATGAAGATGAGGGATTTTGGGTCAAAAAAGGCCCAAAATGGACAATTGGATCTCCATGATGAAGATGAAGATGAAGATGATGAAGATGAAGAATTTTAGGTCAAAAAAAGCCCAAAATGGACAATTGGATTTCCATGATGAAGATGAAGATGATGAAGACGAGAGATTTTGGGTCCAAAAAGGCCCAAAATGGACAATTGGACCTCCATGATGAAGATGAAGACGAAGGTGATGAAGATGAGAGATTTTGGGTCAAAGAAGACCCAAAATGGACAATTGGTTCTCCATGATGAAGATGAAGATGATGAAGATGAAGAATTTTGGGTCGAAAAAAGCCCAAATTGGGCCCAAGTCCCACCCCACCCCCACCCAGATCCTTCCTCCCTCCCCTCCTCCTCCTCACCCCTCCCCCAATAAAGCCCACGATGACCAACACCCGACTTTGGAAGGTTCTCCACGATTTTAATGACCAAAACCCAACTTTGGAAGGTTCTCCATGACTTTAATGACCAAAACCCAACTTTGGAAGGTTCTCCATGACTTTAATGACCAAAACCCAACTTTGGAAGGTTCTCCATGACTTTAATGACCAAAACCCAACTTTGGGTTGGTTCCCCTTGACTTCCATGACCTGAAAGTCCAACTTTGGAGAGTTTTGATGACCAAAACCCAACTTTGGAAGGTTCTCCATGGTTTCCATGACCAAAACCCAACTTTTAAGGGTTCCGTGACCCAAAAGTCCAACTTTAGAAGGTTCTCCATGACTTTAATGACCAAAACCCGACTTTGGAAGGTTCTCCACGATTTTAATGACCAAACCCCAACTTTAGAAGGTTCTCCATGACTTTAATGACCAAAACCCCCAATTTTAAGGGTTCCATGATTTTTTTAAAGACAAAACCTCAACTTTTAAGGGTTCCAGGACCCAAAAGTCCAACTTTGGAAGGTTCCCCATGACTTTAATGACCAAAACCCAACTTTGGAAGGTTCTCCATGACTTTAAAGACCAAAACCCAACTTTTAAGAGTCCTCCATGATTTTAATGACCAAAACCCAACTTTGGGTTGGTTCCCCTTGACTTTCATGACCTGAAAGTCCAACTTTGGAGAGTTTTGATGATCAAAACCCAACCTTGAAAGGTTCCCCACGATTTTAATGACCAAAACCCCCAACTTTAGAAGGTTCTCCATGGTTTCCATGACCAAAACCCAACTTTGGAAGGTTCTCCATTGTTTCGATGACCAAAACCCAACTTTGGAAGGTTCTCCATGGTTCTCATGACCAAACTCCAACTTTTAAGGGTTCCACCACCCAAAAGTCCAACTTTGGAAGGTTCTCCATGGTTTTAATGACCAAAACCCCAACTTTTAAGGGTTCTACGACCCAAAAGTCCAACTTTGGAAGGTTCTCCATGGTTCTCATGACCAAACCCCAACTTTGGAAGGTTCTCCATGACTTTAATGACCAAAACCCAACTTTGGAAGGTTCTCCATTGTTTCAATGACCAAAACCCAACTTTGGAAGGTTCTCCATGGTTCTCATGACCAAACCCCAACTTTTAAGTGTTCCACGACCCCAAAAGTCCAACTTTGGAAGGTTCTCCACCATTTTAATGACCAAAACCCCAACTTTGGAAGGTTCTCCATGATTTTAATTACCAAAAACCCCAACTTTGGAAGGTTCTTCATGGTTTCCATGACCAAACCCCAACTTTTAAGGGTTCCACGACCCAAAAACCCCAACTTTAAAAGGTTCTCCATTGTTTCAATGACCAAACCCAACCTTGGAAGGTTCTCCATGGTTTCCATGACCAAACCCCAACTTTTAAGGGTTCCACGACCCAAAAGTCCAACTTTGGAAGGTTCTCCACGATTTTAATGACCAAAACCCAACTTTTAAGGGTTTCATGACCCAAAAGTCCAACTTTGGAGAGTTTTGATGACCAAAACCCAACTTTGGAAGGTTCTCCACGATTTTAATGACCAAAAACCCAACTTTTAAGGGTTCCACGACCCAAAAGTCCAACTTTGGAAGGTTCTCCACCATTTTAATGACCAAAAACCCCAACTTTTAAGGGTTCCACGACCCAAAAGTCCAACTATGGAAGGTTCTCCACCATTTTAATGACCGAAACCCAACTTTTAAGGGTTCCATGACCCATAAGTCCAACTTTGGAAGGTTCTCCATGGTTCTCACCCAACTTTGGGGTCCGGCCGCGGCCCCGATGACCAGTGTCCACCTGGAAGCCCCCCTAGATGCGGAAGCTCTCGGCTTTGCCGTCGATGTGCCGCAGCCTCAGGTAGACGTCGGTGCCGACGCCCTGCAGGGACTGCAGCACCAGGGACCCCCCCAGGTACTCGGCGTAGGCGCGCGACGTCGGCAGCCCGAAGCCGAACCTGGGAGACACCAAAAAGTCCCAAAAGTGGCCCAAAATTATCCCAAAAATCCAAAAAAATCTCAATGAATATTCCAAAAAAAATCCGGTTAAATATCCAAAAAAATCCCATTAAATATCCCAAAAAATCCCATGAAATACCCAAAAAATCCCATTAAATATCCAAAAATCCCATTAAAAATCCCAAATCCCACCCCAAAATCGCCTCCAAAATCCACCCCAAAACCGAACCTGGGGGGACACTGAGAAGTCCCAAAAGTGGCCCAAAATAATCCCAAAAATCCAAAAAAAACCTCGTTAAATATCCCAAAATCCCATTAAAAATCCCAAATCCCACCCCAAAATCGCCTCCAAAATCCACCCCAAAACCGAACCTGGGGAGACACCAAAAAGTCCCAAAAGTGGCCCCAAAATTCCCAAAAATAAAAAAAAAAAAATCTCGTTAAATATCCAAAAAATCCTATGAAATACCTAAAAAATCCCATTAAATATACCAAAATCCCATTAAATGTCCCAAATCCCATCCCAAAACCCCCAGAACTGCCTCCAAAATCCACCCCAAAACTGAACCTGGGGGGACAACGAGAATTCCCAAAAGTGGCACCAAAATTCCCAAAAATCAAAAAAAAATCTCGTTAAATATCCAAAAAATCCTATGAAATACCCAAAAAAATCCCATTAAATATCCCAAAATTCCACCCCAAAATCGCCTCCAAAATCCACCCCAAAACCGAACCTGGGGGGACACTGAGAAGTCCTAAAAGTGGCCCAAAATAATCCCAAAAAATCCCATTAAATATCAAAAAAATCCCATGAAATACCTAAAAAATCCCATTAAATATACCAAAATCCCATTAAATGCCCCAAATCCCACCCAAAAACCCCCAGAACTGCCTTCAAAATCCACCCCAAAACCGAACCTGGAGAGACACCAAAAAGTCCCAAAAGTGGCCCAAAATAGTCCCAAAAATCAAAAAAAATAAATATTCCAAAAAAATCCCATTAAATATCCCAAAAATCCCATTAAATACCCCAAAAAATCCCATTAAATATCCCAAAATCCCACCCAAAACCGCCTCCAAAATCCACCCCAAAACCGAACCTGAGGAGACACCAAAAAGTCCCAAAAGTGGCCCAAAATAATCCCAAAAATCCAAAAAAATCTCAATAAATATTAAAAAAAATCACGTTAAATATCCCAAAAAATCCCATTAAATATCCCAAAATCCCATTAAATATCCCAAAATCCTACAAAATATCCCAAATCCCACCCCAAAACCCCAAAACTGCCTCCAAAATCCACCCCAAAACCGAACCTGGGGGGACACCGAGAAGTCCAAAAAGTGGCACCAAATTATCAAAAAAATCGAAAATTCTCATTAAATGTCCAAAAAATCCCATGTAATACCCAAAAAATCCCATTAAATATACCAAAATCCCATTAAATGCCCCAAATCCCACCCCAAAACCCCAAAACTGCCTCCAAAATCCACCCCAAAACCGAACCTGGGGAGACACCAAAAAGTCCCAAAAGTGGCCCAAATTAATCCCAAAAATCCAAAAAAATCTCGTTAAATATCCAAAAAATCCCATGAAATACCTAAAAAATCCCATTAAATACCCCAAAATCCCATTAAATGCCCCAAATCCCAAATCCCACCCCAAAACCGCCTCCAAAATCCACCCCAAAATCAAACCTGGGGGGACACCAAGAAGTCCAAAACGTGGCCCAAAATAATCCCAAAAATCCAAAAAAAAATCTCAATAAATATGCCAAAAAAATCCTGTTAAATATCCCAAAAAATCCCATGAAATACCCAAAAAATCCCATTAAATATCCCCAAAATCCCATTAAAAATCCCAAATCCCACCCCAAAACTGCCTCCAAAATCCACCCCAAAATCGATCCTGGGGGGACACTGAGAAGTCCCAAAAGTGGCCCAAAATAATCCCAAAAAATCCCATTAAATATCAAAAAAATCCCATGAAATACCAAAAAAATCCCATTAAATATCCCAAAATCCCATTAAAAATCCCAAATCCCACCCCAAAACCGCCTCCAAAATCCACTCCAAAACCGAACCTGGGCGAACACTGAGAATTCCAAAAAGTGGTCCCAAAAATCCCAAAAAATCTCATTAAATATCCAAAAAATCCCATGAAATACCTAAAAAATCCCATTAAATATACCAAAATCCCATTAAATGCCCCAATTCCTAACCCAAAATCCCCAGAACTGCCTCCAAAATCCAGCCCGAAGCCAAACCTGGGGAGACACCAAAAAGTCCCAAAAGTGGCCCAAATTAATCCCAAAAATCCAAAAAAATGTCAATAAATATTCCAAAAAATTCCATTAAATATCCCAAAAAATCCCATGAAATATCCCAAAAAATCCCATTAAATATCCCAAATCCCACCCCAAAACCGCCTCCAAAATCCACCCCAAAACCGAACCTGGGGGGACACTGAGAAGTCCCAAAAGTGGCCCCAAAATAATCCCAAAAAATCCCATTAAATATCAAAAAAATCCCATGAAATACCCAAAAAAATCCCATTAAATATCCCAAAAATCCCAATAAATGCCCCAAATCCCATCCCAAAACCCCAAAACTGCCTCCAAAATCCACCCCAAAACTGAACCTGGGGGGACACCAAGAAGTCCAAAACGTGGCCCAAAATGATCCCAAAAATCAAAAAAAAATCTCATTAAATATCAAAGAAATCCTATGAAATACCAAAAAAATCCCATTAAATACCCCAAAAATCCCATTAAATATCCCAAAATCCCACCCCAAAATCGCCTTCAAAATCCACCCCAAAACCAAACCTGGGGGGACACTGAGAAGTCCCAATAGTGGCCCAAAATAATCCCAAAAACCAAAAAAAATCTCGTTAAATATCCAAAAAATCCCATGAAATACCTGAAAAATCCCATTAAATATACCCAAAAAATCCCATTAAATGTCCCAAATCCCATCCCAAAACCCCCAGAACTGCCTCCAAAATCCACCCCAAAACCGACCCTGGGGGGACACTGAGAAGTCCAAAAAGTGGCCCAAAATAATCCCAAAAATCCAAAAAAATCTCGTTAAATATCCAAAAAATCCTATGAAATACCCAAAAAATCCCATTAAATATCCCAAAATCCCATTTAATGCCCCAAATCCCATCCCAAAACCCCCAGAACTGCCTCCAAAATCCAGCCCGAAGCCAAACCTGGGGAGACACCAAGAAGTCCCAAAAGTGGCCCAAAATAATCCCAAAATTCCAAAGAAAATCTCAATAAATATGCCAAAAAAATCCCGTTAAATATCCCAAAAAATCCCATTAAATATCCCAAAATCCCATTAAATACCCCAAATCCCATCCCAAAACCCCAAAACTGCCTCCAAAATCCACCCCAAAACTGAACCTGGGCGGACACTGAGAAGTCCCAAAAGTGGCCCAAAATGATCCCAAAAATCCAAAAAAATCTCATTAAATATCCAAAAAATCTCATTAAATATGCTAAAAATCCTATTAAATACCCCAAAAATCCCATTAAATACCCCAAAAATCCCATTAATAACCCAAAAATCCCATTAATTACCCCAAAAATCCCACTCCAGGGCTTGACCCAAATTTTTGGGGGCTGTCCCCAATTTGGGGAGGGGTCCCCAATTTGAAACCCCCCCAAAATCCCCAAATTCCCCCCAAATTCCCCCCCAAACCCAACCCTGGTCATTGTCCGCCATTTTGAAAGGATGTCCCCAATTTCTGGGAAATGTCCCAAATTTCCCCAAATTTGTCGGGGGTGCCTCCAAATTTTTGGGGGCTGTCCCAAATTTTTGGGGTCTGTCCCCAATTTGGGGAGGGGTCCCCAATTTAAAACCCCCCAAATTCCCCCCAAATTCCCCCCCAAACCCAACCCTGGTCATTGTCCGCCATTTTGAAAGGATGTCCCCAATTTCTGGGAATTCCCAAATTTCCAATAAACGTCCCAAATTTTTCAGGGATGCCCCCAAATTTTTGGGGGCTGTCCCAAATTTTGGGGTCGCCCCCAAATTTTTGGGGTGGGGTCCCCAATTGAAAACCCCCCAAATTCCCCCCAAATTCCCCCCCAAACCACACCCTGGTCATTGTCCGCCATTTTGAAGGGATCTCCCAAATTTCTGGGAAATGTCCCAAATTTCCCCAAATTTTTCGGGGATGTCCCCAAATTTTTGGGGACTGTCCCAAATTTGGGGAGGGGTCCCCAATTTAAAACCCCCCAAAACTTTCCCAAACCCCCCCAAATTCCCCCCAAATTCCCCCCAAACCCAACCCTGCTCATTGTCCGCCATTTTGAAGGGATGTCCCCAATTTCTGGGAAATGTCCCAAATTTCCCCAAATTTTTCAGGGATGCCCCCAAATTTTTGGGGGTTGCCCCAATTTGGGGAGGGGTCCCCAATTTAAAACCCCCCAAAATCCCCCCAAATTCCTCCCCAAACCCAACCCTGGTCATTGTCCGCCATTTTGAAGGGATGTCCCCAATTTCTGGGAATTGTCCCAAATTTCTGATAAACGTCCCCAAATTTTTCGGGGCTGCCCCAAATTTTGGGGGTTTGTCCCCAATTTGGGGAGGGGTCCTCAATTTAAAACCCCCCAAAATCCCCCAAAAACCCCCCAAATTCCCCCCCCAAACCCAACCCCGGTCATTGTCCGCCATTTTGAAAGGATGTCCCAGATTTCTGGGAAATGTCCCAAATTTCCCCAAATTTTTCGGGGATGTCCCCAAATTTTTGGGGGTCACCCCGAATTTGGGGAGGGGTCCCTGACCCGTGCATGGGTCCCGGCTGGCCGCTGGCGTCCATCAGGCCGCGGAAGGGCCCCCCCAGGCGCGGGTCCTGCGCGCTGGCCTCGGCCGTGCTGAAGTGGTACTCGGTCACCTTGTCCAGCAGCTCGTGAGGGATGCCACCGCCACGGTCCGAGATCCTGCGGACATTGGGGACATTTGGGGACATTTGGGGACATCAAGGACGTTGGGGACATTTGGGACATTTGGGAGATTTGGGACATTGGGGACATTGAGAACATTTGGGGACATTGGGGATGTTTGGGGACATTTGGGAGATTTGGGACATTGGGACATTTGGGACATCAAAGACATTGGAGATGTTTTGGACATTGGGGACATTTGGGGACATTTGGGACATTTGGGACATTTTAGGACATTTGGGGACATTTGGGACATTTTGGACATTTGGGAGATTTGAGACATTTGGGGACATCAGGGACACTTGGGAGATTTTGGGACATTTGAGAGATTTTAGATGTTTTGGACATTGAGGACATTTGGGACATTTAGGGACATTTTGAGGACATTTTGGGGACATTTGGAGAAATTTTGGGGACACTTTGGGACATTTTGAAGACATTTGAGGACATTTGGGGACATTTCAGGACACTCGAGGAATTTTGGGGACATTTGGGGACATTTTGGGACATTTGGGGACATTTGAGAACATTTGAGGACATTTTGGGGACATTTGCGGACACTTTGGGACATTTGAGGACACCTGAGGACATTTTGGGGACATTTGGGGAACATTTGGGGATATCTGGGGACATTTTGGGGACATCTGGGGACATTTTGGGGACACCTGAGGACATTTTGGGGACATTTGGGGACACTTTGGGACATTTGAAGACACCTGAGGACATTTTGGGGACATTTTGGGGACATTTGGGGACATTTTGGGGACATTTGGGGACGTTTCGGGGCCGTACCGGATGACGAGGTCGATGTCGTTGTTGGCGATGGTCACCACGATGTCGGGGACGTTGTAGGGCGTGTCCAGGTGGGACTCCATGGTGGCCCTGGGGACCCCAAAATGGCACCGGGGTCACCCCAAAATGGCACCGGGGTCACCCCAAAATGGCACCGGGGTCACCCCAAAAATGGCACCGAGGTCACCCCAAAAATCAGCTGAGGTCACCCCAAAATGTCACCGGGGTCACCCTAAAAATGGCACCAAAGTCACCCCAAAAATGAGACCAAAGTCACCCCAAAAATGGCACCGAGGTCACCCCAAAATGGCACCGAGGTCACCCCAAAAATGGCACCAAAGTCACCCCAAAAATGGCACCAAAGTCACCCCAAAAATGGGACCAAAGTCGCCCAAAAATGGCACCGAGGTCACCCCAAAATGTCACCCGGGTCACCCCAAAAATGGGACCGAGGTCACCCAAAATGTCACCGAGGTCACCCCAAAAATGGCACTGGGGTCACCCCAAAAATGGCACCGAAGTCACCCCAAAAATGGGACCAAAGTCACCCCAAAATGGCACCGGGGTCACCCCAAAATGGCACCGAAATTACCCCAAAATGGCACCAAAATCACCCAAAAATGGCACCGGGGTCACCCCAAAATGGCACCGGGGTCACCCCAAAATGTCACCGGGGTCACCCCAAAATGTCCCCACGGTCACCCCAAAATGGCACCGGGGTCACCCCAAAATGGCACCGGGGTCACCCCAAAATGGCACCAAAGTCACCCCAAAAATGGGACCAAAGTCGCCCAAAAATGGCACCGAGGTCACCCCAAAATGACCCCAAAACCCCCCAATATCCCTTTAAAATCATCCCAAAATTACCCCAAAACCGCAAGAAATCCCCAAAATTGCCCAAAATCCCCAAAATTTGCCCAAAAATTTCATCCCTGGGTACCTCATGGTGTTTTAGAACATCCAAAATCTCCCCAAACCATCCAAAATGACCCCAAAAATCCCCCTAAAATCACCCCAAAATCACCCCAAAATCCCTCTAAAATCCCCTCAAAATTTCCCTAAAATCCCCCCAAAATCCCCCTAAAATCCCCCCAAAATCCCCCTAAAATCCCCCCAAAATTTCCAAAAAACGCCCAAAATTGCCCAAAATCCCTGGAATTGGCCCCAAAATCCCCTCCTGGGCACCTCATGGAGTTTTAGAACATCCAAAATCTCCCCAAACCCCCCAAAATGACCCCAAAATCCCCCTAAAATCACCCCAAAATCCCTCTAAAATCATTCCAAAATAATCCCAAAACCGCAAAAAATGCCCAAAATTGCCCAAAATCCCCAGATTTCACCCCAATATTTCATCCCTGGGCACCTCATGGTATTCTAGGACACCAAAACGTCCCCAAACCCCCCAAAATGACCCTAAAATGGCCCAAAACCCCCCTAAAATCACCCCAAGATCCCCCTAAAATCCCCCCAAAATTTCCAAAAAATGCCCAAAATTGCCCAAAATCCCCGGAATTGGCCCCAATATTTCATCCCTGGGCACCTCATGGCATTTTAGAACATCCAAGATCTCCCAAACCCCCCAAATGACCCCAAAACCCAACAAAATCTCCCTAAAATCACCCCAAAATTCCTCTAAAATGATCCCAAAATGATCTCAAAACCACAAAAAATCCCCAAAATTGCCCAAAATCCCCAAAATTCACCCCAAAATTTCATCCCCGGGCATCTCATGGTATTCTAGTACACCAAAATGTCCCCAAACCCCCCAAAATACCCCCAAAATCCCCCTAAAATCACCCCAAAATCCCTCTACAATCAGCCCAAAATTATCCCAAAACTACAAAAAATCCCCAAAATTGCCCAAAATCCCTGAAATTCGCCCCAAAATTTCATCCCCGGGTGCCTCATGGTATTTTAGGACACCAAAACGTCCCCAAACCCCCCAAAATGACCCCAAAACCCCCCTAAAATCCCCCCAAAATCCCTCTAAAATCATCCCAAAATTACCCCTAAACTGCAAAAAATCCCCAAAATTGCCCAAAATCCCCAAAATTTGCCCCAAAATCCCTGTCCTGGGCACCTCACGGTGTTCTGGAGCAGCAAATCCCCACAAACTGGCCCAAAACCCCACAAAATCCCCCTAAAATCACCCCAAAATCCCTCTAAAATCCCTCAAATTCATTCCGAAACCCGAAAAAAATCCCCAAAATTGCCCAAAATCCCAGAAATTCGCCCCAAAACTTCATTCCTGGGCACCTCATCGTTGTCTAGTACACGAAAATGTCCCAAACCCCCTCAAAATGACCTGAAAATGTCCCAAAACCCCCCTAAAATCACCCCAAAATCCCCCTAAAATCCCCCCAAAATCCCTCTAAAATCCCCCCAAAATCTCCAAAAAACCCCCAAAATTGCCCAAAATCCCCGGAATTGGCCCCAATATTTCATCCCTGGGCACCTCATGGCATTTTAGAACATCCAAAATCTCCCCAAACCCCCGAAAATACCCCCAAAATCCCCCTAAAATCACCCCAAAATCCCTCTAAAATCCCCCCAAAATCTCCAAAAAACGCCCAAAATTGCCCAAAATCCCCGGAATTGGCCCCAAAATCCATCCCGGGCATCTCATGGCGTTCTTGAGCAGCAAATCCCCACAAACCCCCAAAAATACCCCAAAAATGGCTCCAAATCCCCTTAAAATCACCCCAAAATTCCACTAAAATCACCCCAAATTTACCCCAAAACCGCAAGAAATCCCCAAAATTGCCCAAAATCCCCAAAATTCGCCCCAAAATTCTGTCCCCAGGCACCTCATGGTATTCTAGTCCACCAAAACTTCCCCAAGCCCCCCAAAATACCCCCAGAATGTCCCAAAACACCCCTTAAATTGCCCCAAAATCCCTCTAAAATCCCCCCAAAATTTCCAAAAAATACCCAAAATTGCCCAAAATCCCTGAAATTCGCCCCAAAATTTCATCCCCAGGCACCTCATGGAGTTCTGGAGCAGCAAATCCCCACAAACCCCCCAAAATACCACCAAAAAAGCCCAAAATCCCTCTAAAATTGCCGAAAAATCCCTCTAAAATCATCCCCTAATTACCCCAAAATTTCCAAAAAATGCCCAAAATTGCCCAAAATCCCCGGAATTGGCCCCAAAATCCATCCTGGGTACCTCATGGTATTCGAGGACACCAAAACATCCCCAAGCCCCCCAAAATACCCCCAAACCCCCCCTAAAATCACCCCAAAATCCCTCTAAAATCACCCCAAAATCCCTCTAAAATCCCCCCAAAATCTCCAAAAAACGCCCAAAATTGCCCAAAATCCCCGGAATTGGCCCCAAAACCCGTCCCCGGGCACCTCATGCTGTTTTAGAACATCCAAAATCTCCCCGAAACCCCCAAAATACCCCCAAATCCCCCTAAAATCACCCTAAAATCCCCCTAAAATCACCCCAAAATTCCTCTAAAATCCCCCCAGAATTTCCAAAAAATACCCAAAATTGCCCAAAATCCCCAAAATTCACCCCAATATTTCATCCCTGGGCACCTCATGGCATTTTAGAACATCCAAAATCTCCCCAAACCCCCCAAAATACCCCCAAAATGGCCTAAAATCCCCCTAAAAACACCCCAAAATCCCTCTACAATCAGCCCAAAATTATCCCAAAACTACAAAAAATCCCCAAAATTGCCCAAAATCCCCGGAATTGGCCGCAAAATCCATCCCGGGCACCTCATGGTATTCGAGGAAACCAAAACGTCCCCAAACCCCCCAAAATACCCCCAAAATCCCCCTAAAATCCCCCTAAAATCCCTCTAAAATCCCCCCAAAATTTCCAAAAAACGCCCAAAATTGCCCAAAATCCCCGGAATTGGCCCCAAATCCCCTCTCGGGTACCTCATGGCGTTCTTGAGCAGCAAATCCCCACAAACCCCCCAAAATACCCCCAAAAAAGCCCAAAATCCCTCTAAAATTGCCGAAAAATCACCCCAAAATCGCCCTAAAATCCCTCTAAAATCCCCCCAAAATCTCCAAAAAACGCCCAAAATTGCCCAAAATCCCCGGAATTGGCCCCAAAACCCGTCCCCAAACACCTCATGGCGTTCTTGAGCAGCTCGGGCAGGACGTAGTCCAGGGGCAGGGGGATGAAGGGGAAGCGCGCGGCCACGTGGCCGTTGATGCGCACGCGCGGCGCCGTCCCGTACTGGTGCTCGCAGAGACGCCTGCGCAGGTGAGACAGGTGTGACACACCTGAGTGACGTCACCTGTGTCACCTGTGTGACCTCTGACACCTGTGCCACCTGTCACTGTCACCCCCCGTCCCCCATTCACACCTGGGCGCCGTCCCGTACTGGTGCTCGCAGAGACGCCTGCGCAGGTGAGACACACCTGAGTGACGTCACCTGTGTCACCTGTGTGACCTGTGTGACCTGTGTCACCTGTGTGACCTCTGACACCTCTGACACCTGTGTCACCTGTGTGACCTCTGACACCTGTGTAATCTCACCTATGTCACCTGAGTGAACTCACCTGTGTAACCTCACCTCTGTCACCTGTGTGACCCTACCTGTGTGACCTCACCAATGTGACTTCACCTGTTTGACCTGTGTGAGCTCACCTGTGTGATCTCACCTGTGTCACCGGTGTGACCTCACCTGTGTCACCTGTGTGACCTCACCTGTGTCACAAGTTACCTTATCTGTGTGACCTCACCTGTGTGACCTCACCTGTGTCACCTGTGTGACCCGTGTCACCTGTGTGACCTCACCTGTGTCACCTGTGTCACCTATGTAACCTCTGACACCTGTCACCTGTGTGACCTGTGTGATCTCACCTGTGTGATCTCACCTGTGTGATCTCACCTGTGTCACCTGAGTGACCTCACCTGTGTGACCTGTGTGATCTCACCTGTGTGACCTCACCTGTGTCACCTGTGTCACCTCTGACACCTGTGTCACCTCTGACACCTGTGTCACCTGTGTCACCTGTGTCACCTGTGTCACCTCTGACACCTGTGTCACCTCACCTGTGTCCCCTGTGTGATGGCACCTGCCAGCCACAGTCACCTGCTGTCACCTGCTGTGTCCCAGGTGTATCTCAGGTGTGCCCAGGTGAGTGTCCAGGTGAGTGCCCAGATGCCCCCAGGTGTGCTCAGGTGTGCCCAGGTGTATTTTGGGTGCCCTCAGGTGTATTTTGGGTGTGCCCAGGTGTGTTTTGGGTGCCCCCAGGTGTATCTCAGGTGTGCCCAGGTGTTCCCAGGTGTGTTTTGGGTGCCCCAGGTGTGCCCAGGTATGCCCAGGTGTATCTCAGCTGTGCCCAGGTGTATCTCAGGTGTGCCCAAGTGTGCCCAGGTATGTTTTGGGTGTGCCCAGGTGTGTTTTGGGTGCCCAAGGTGTGCCCAGGTGCCCCCAGGTGAGTGCCCAGGTGTGTTTTTGGGTGTGCCCAGGTGTGCCCAGGTGTGCCCAGGTGTGCCCAGGTGTGCCCCAGGTGTGCCCAGGTGTGCCCAGGTGTGCCCAGGTGCCCCCAGGTGTGTTTTGGGTGCCCCCAGGCGCGCTCACCTGGCGAAGTCCGCCCACTTCTCGACGAGTCTCTTGGGGGACAGGCGGGTGCAGATGATGCCGACGAAATCCGGCTGCAGATTGGGGCCAAAAACCGGGAAAACGGGAAAAGTGAGAAAAACGGGAATTGGGAAAAGTGAGAAAAACAGGGAATTGGGGGAAAATTTGGGAAAAGTTGGGATTTTGGGGGAAAATTGGGAAGAAAATGGGGAAATTAAGAGAAAAATTAGAAATATTGGGAAGAAAATGGGGGAAAATTGGGAAGAAAATGGGGAAATTTTGGTAAAAATTGGAAATTATGGTAAAAAAAATGGGGCAAATTGGGAAAAATTGTGAAGAAAATGGAGAAAATTGGGGGGAAATTGGAAAAATTGGGAAAATTTTGGGGAAAATTGGGGAATAAATTGGGGGAAAATTGGGGGAAAATTGGGAAGAAAATGGGGAAATTAAGGGAAAAATCAGAAATTTTGGGAAAAATTGGAGGAAATTGGGAAAATTGGGAAGAAAATGGGGAAATTTTGAGAAAAAATGGGGAAAATTGGTAAAAATTGGGGGAAAAATACGGAGAAATGGGGAAAAATTGAGGAAAATTGGGGAAAATTGGGAATTTAGGGAAAAATGAGCAGAAAAATGGGGCAAAATGGAGAGAAAAATTGGGAAAAAATTGAGAATTTTGGGGGAAAATGTGGAAAAATTGGTAAAAAATAGAGAAAAATAGGCGAAAAATGGGGAAAATCGGGAATTTTGGGAAAAATTAGGAAAAATTAGGGAAAATTGGGAATTTTGCGGAAAATTGAAGAAAAATTTGGGAAAATTTGGGAAAATTGGGGAAAAATTGGGAATTTTGGGAAAAAATGGGAGAAAGTTGAGAAAAATTGGGGAAATTTTGAAAAATTCAAGGGAAAATTGGAGAAAATCTCAAAAATTGGGATAAAATTGTAGAGAAATTGGGAGAAAATCAGGATTTTTGGAGAAAATTGGGAAAAAATTGGGGAAAAATGGGAAAATTTTGGAAAAATTGGGGCAAATTTACCCGGGGCAGCTGCACAGGTGATGTATGGGGTCTATAGGATCTATAGGACACACCTGGCCAGGTGAGCTCACCTTGTCCTCGTGCAGCGCCAGGTGATGCACAGGTGAGCTATGGGATCTATAGGACACACCTGGCAGACAGGTGAGCTCACCTTGTCCTCGTGCAGCGCCAGGTGATGCACAGGTGAGCTATGGGATCTATAGGACACACCTGGCCAGGTGAGCTCACCTTGTCCTCGTGCAGCGCCAGGTGATGCACAGGTGAGCTATGGGATCTATAGGACACACCTGCACAGGTGAGCTCACCTTGTCCTCGTGCAGCGCCAGGTGATGCACAGGTGAGCTATGGGATCTATAGGATGTGTAGGTACCTGGCAGACAGGTGAGCTCACCTTGTCCTCGTGCAGCGCCAGGTGATGCACAGGTGAGCTATGGGATCTATAGGATGTGTAGGTACCTGGCAGACAGGTGAGCTCACCTTGTCCTCGTGCAGCGCCAGGTGATGCGCCGCCAGCATTCGCATCCCCAGGCGCGACGTCAGCGTCTTGTCCAGGAACGGCCGCAGCAAACGCTCGTCCTGACAGGTAACGACAGGTGAGACAGGTGAGTTACAGGTGAGACAGGTGGGACAGGTGAGCGACAGGTGAGACATGGACAGGTGAGACAGGTGAGACACAGGTGAGGGACAGGTGAGACAGGGGAGACAGGTGAGAGAGGTGGGGGACAGGTGAGAGAGGTGAGAGGTGGGACAGGTGAGGGACAGGTGGGACAGGTGGGACAGGTGAGATTAAGACAGGTGGGACAAGTGAGACATGAACAGGTAAGACAGGTGAGGGACAGGTGAGATACAGGTGAGACAGGTGAGATACAGACAGATGAGATAGGTGAGAATGACAGGTGAGACAGGTGAGACTGACAGGTGAGCCAGGCAGTGGGTGTGGCTCCAATGGAACTTCCCCAGGTGTACCCCAGGTGTACCCCAGGTGTAACCCAGGTGTGTTACCTATCTCAGGTGTGTCTCAGGTGTGTCTCAGGTGAGTTACCTGTTCCCAGGTGAGGTTACCTGTGCCAGGTGAGTTACCTGTATGTGCCGCCGGCACTCCCGCAGCCCCTCGGCCAAGAGCGTGTGTAACCCAGGTGTACCCCAGGTGTACCCCAGGTGTGTTACCTATCTCAGGTGTATCCCAGGTGAGGTTACATATTACAGGTGAGTTACCTGTGCCAGGTGAGTTACCTGTATGTGCCGCCGGCACTCCCGCAGCCCCTCGGCCAACAGTGTGTGTAACCCAGGTGTACCCCAGGTGTACTCCAGGTGAGTTACCTATCTCAGGTGTATCTCAGGTGTGTCCCAGGTGAGGTTACCTGTGCCAGGTGAGTTACCTGTATGTGCCGCCGGCACTCCCGCAGCCCCTCGGCCAACAGTGTGTGTAACCCAGGTGTACCCCAGGTGTGTTACCTGTCCCAGGTGTGTTACCTATCTCAGGTGTGTCCTAGGTGAGTTACCTGTGCCAGGTGAGTTACCTGTGCCAGGTGAGTTACCTGTATGTGCCGCCGGCACTCCCTGAGCCCCTCGGCCAACAGTGTGTGTAACCCAGGTGTATCCCAGGTGTAACCCAGGTGTGTTACCTATCTCAGGTGTGTCCCAGGTGAGGTTACCTGTGCCAGGTGAGTTACCTGTATGTGCCGCCGGCACTCCCTGAGCCCCTCGGCCAGCAGCATGTGTATCCAGGTGTACCCCAGGTGTGTTACCTGTCTCAGGTGTATCTCAGGTGTGTCCCAGGTGAGGTTACCTGTGCCAGGTGAGGTTACCTGTCTCAGGTGAGTTACCTGTATGTGCCGCCGGCACTCCCTGAGCCCCTCGGCCAGCAGCGTCACCACGTCCTTGTGATCCTCCAGCAGCTGCCGCAGCAGCGCACAGTACTGCGCCTCATCGCTGCGCACCTGGATCTGCACAGGTGAGACACAGACAGGTGAGTCACACACAGGTGTGACAATGGCAGCACTGCGCCTCATCGCTGCGCACCTGGATCTGCACAGGTGAGTCACAGACAGGTGAGTCACACACAGGTGTGACAATGGCAGCACTGCGCCTCATCGCTGCGCACCTGGATCTGCACAGGTGAGACAGGTGAGTCACACACAGGTGTGACAATGGCAGCACTGCGCCTCATCGCTGCGCACCTGGATCTGCACAGGTGAGACAGGTGAGTCACACACAGGTGTGACAGTGGCAGCACTGCGCCTCATCGCTGCGCACCTGGATCTGCACAGGTGAGTTACACACAGGTGAGTCACACACAGGTGTGACAATGGCAGCACTGCGCCTCATCGCTGCGCACCTGGATCTGCACAGGTGAGACACACACAGGTGAGTCACACACAGGTGTGACAATGGCAGCACTGCGCCTCATCGCTGCGCACCTGGATCTGCACAGGTGAGACACACACAGGTGAGTCACACACAGGTGTGACAATGGCAGCACTGCGCCTCATCGCTGCGCACCTGGATCTGCACAGGTGAGACACAGACAGGTGAGTCACACACAGGTGTGACAATGGCAGCACTGCGCCTCATCGCTGCGCACCTGGATCTGCACAGGTGAGACAGGTGAGTTACACACAGGTGTGACAATGGCAGTACTGCGCCTCATCGCTGCGCACCTGGATCTGCACAGGTGAGACAGGTGAGTCACACACAGGTGTGACAATGGCAGCACTGCGCCTCATCGCTGCGCACCTGGATCTGCACAGGTGAGACACACACAGGTGAGTTACACACAGGTGTGACAATGGCAGCACTGCGCCTCATCGCTGCGCACCTGGATCTGCACAGGTGAGACAGGTGAGTCACACACAGGTGTGACAATGGCAGCACTGCGCCTCATCGCTGCGCACCTGGATCTGCACAGGTGAGACAGGTGAGTCACACACAGGTGTGACAATGGCAGCACTGCGCCTCATCGCTGCGCACCTGGATCTGCACAGGTGAGACAGGTGTGACAGGTGAGTCACACACAGGTGTGACAATGGCAGCACTGCGCCTCATCGCTGCGCACCTGGATCTGCACAGGTGAGACAGGTGTGACAGGTGAGTCACACACAGGTGTGACAATGGCAGCACTGCGCCTCATCGCTGCGCACCTGGATCTGCACAGGTGAGACAGGTGAGTCACACACAGGTGTGACACAGGTGTGACAGGTGAGATACAGGTGAGACATGGAGAAGTGTGCCAGGTGACATACAAGGTGTGAGACGCGTGTGACAGGTGCGACAGGTGAGACACAGAACGTGTGACACTGATGGTCCTCTGCATCGGCACAGGTGTGCCCAGGTGTGCCCAGGTGTGCCCAGATACCTCCAGGTGTGCCCAAAATGTGCCCAGGTACCTCCAGGTGTGCCCAGGTGTGCCCAGATGTGCCCAGGTACCCTCAGGTGTGCCCAAAATGTGCCCCAGGTGTGCCCAGGTACCTCCAGGTGTGCCCAGGTGAGTTTCCACACCCCCAGGTAACCCCAAAACCCCCCAAAATCCCCATTTTTCACCCAAATTCCACCGTTTTTTTTTGTCCTGCCCCTCCCAGGTGTGCCCAGGTGTGCCCAGGTGTGCCCAGGTGTGCCCAGGTGTGGCAGGTCACTCACCGGGGGGAAGTCGCTGAGTTTCTGGAAGGCGCGGATGTAGAGCTCGTGCTGGGGGGAGGGGAGAGATCAGAGCCCTGCCCCGAAATTCCCGGAATTTTGGGGATTTTTTGGGAATTTTTGGGGTTTTGGGGGAAAGTTTGGGATTTTTTGGGAGATTTTTTGGGGATTTTCTGGGGATTTTCGGGGGAATTTTGGGAATTTTTGGGGAATTTTTGGGGGAATTTTTGGGGATTTTTGGGGGATTTCGGGTGATTTTTGGGAGTTTTCGGGGATTTTTTGGGATTTTAAATAAGTTTGGGGTTTTTTTTAGGGGGTTTTTGGAGAATTTTTAGGAAGTTTTGTAAATTTTTGGGGATTTTTGGGAAATTTCCGAGATTTTTTTGTTTTGGGAATTTCAAAGAATTTTCGGGCATTTTTTGGGAATTTTTGGGAAATTTCTGGATATTTTTGGGGGATTATTAGGGAATTTTTAGGTATTTTTCGGAAAGTTTTGGAAATTTTTAGGAAGTTTATGGAAATTTTGGGACATTTTTGGGGATTTTTTTTATTTTTAGGAAGTTGTGGGAATTTTTGGAGACATTTTCAGAATTTTCAGGAATTTGGGGGAATTTTGGGAATTTTTTGAAAGCTTTGGGAATCGTTGGGCATTTCTGGGAAGTTTTTGGGGAATTTCAGGGAACTTCTGGGATCCTGTGGGGATTTTTGGGAAGTTCTGGGAATTTTTGTGAGATTTTGGGAATTACGGGAATTTGAGAAGTTTTTTAAAAATTAATTTTTATTTTTCAGATTTTTTTTTCATTTTTTGGACGATTTTTTGGCCTTTTTTTTGCATTTTTTTCGCGTTTTTTCCCATTTTTTTTGCAAATTTCAGGGAATTTCGTGCTGCTGTTTAAATTTTGGGTGTATTTTGTGAGTTTTTGGGAGTTTTGGCGCTCACCACGTGCAGGATGGTCGGGTTGCAGCCGATGATGAAGGGAAGGTTCCGGAAGCCGCGGATCCGGTGGGCGATGCGCACGGGCAGCTCCTGCTGCAGGTACCGGGCGCTATTCTGACCAAAAAAACAACAATTTTGGGAAAAATCCTCATTTTTTATCGCCCTCAGGCCTTTCTGGCAATTTGGGAATTTTCACACCCAAATTTCCGGGGGTTCTCCCCAACCAAAAGCAAAAAATTCCCTCAAAAAATGTCAATTTTTACACTAAAAAAAATTCAATTTTTAGTCCAAAATTTTCAATTGTTACCCAAGAATATTCATTTTTTACTCTAAAATTTTAGATTTTCCCAAAAAATTAAAATTTACCCCCAAAATTTCTATTTTTACCTTCAAAATTTTTAATTTTCCCCAAAATTTTCCATTTTTAGTCCAAAATTTTCCATTTTTACCCCAAAGTTTTTAATTTTCACCCCAAAAATTTTTTAGCCCAAAACTTTCAGTTTTACCCCAGAATTTTCAATTTTTACACTAAAACTTTAGATTTTTTAAAAAAAATTTAAGTTTTACCCCGAAATTTTAAACTTTCTCTCAAAAATTTTTAATTTTCCGCAAAATTTTTGATTTTCCCCAAAGTTTTCCATTTTTACAGCAAAAACTTTCAATTTTTACCCCAGAAGTTTTAATTTTTACCCAAAAATTTCAATTTTCCCCAATAATTTTCATTTTACCCCAAAATTTTCAATTTTCACCCCAAATTTTTCCATTTTCACCCCAAAATTTTCAAATTTTACCTCAAAATTTTCAATTCTCACCCCAACATTTTCTATTTTCACCCCAAACTTTTTATTTTTTACCCTAATGTTTTCCTTTAAAATTTTAAATTTTACCCCAAAATTTTCAATTTTCACCACAAAATTTTTATTTTTTATACAAAAATTTTAAAGACTTTCCCAATAAATTCAATTTTACCCCATTATTTTAAATTTTCACCAAGAAGTTTTAATTTTTACCCCAAAATTTTTAATTTTACTCCAGAATTTTCAATTTTCACCCCCGAATTTTCAATTTTACTCCAGAATTTTCCAATTTCAGCCCAAAATTTTCAATTTTCATCCCAAATTTTTCCATTTTTACCCCAGAATTTTCAAATTTCACCCCAAAATTTTCATTTTTAGCAAACCTTCCCTCCCCCCAAAATTCAGGAAAAAACCCCAAATTTTAGGAACCCTCCCAAATTTTGGGGACCCCCCCCCCAAATTTGGGGTCCCCCTCACCAGGATGTGGCTGCCGTCCTGCGAGCGCCCCGAGTAGAGCATCGTGGTGGGGGTCAGGCGCACCGAAGGCTGAATTTGGGGGAAAAAAAGGAGATTTTGGGATTTCTCCCAAATTTGGGCTAAAATCCGTCCCAAAATGGAGCCAAAATCAAGGAAAAATGACCAAAAATGGTTCAAAAATCTGTCCCAAAATGGACCCCAAATCCTCCTAAAATCCCCTAAAAATGGTCCCAAAATGAACCAAAAATGGTTCAAAAACGGCTCTAAAATCCTCTAAAAATGGCTCCAAAATCAGCCAAAAATGGCCCAAAAATCTTTTCCAAAATCAGCCAAAAAAGCCCCAAAATCCACCTAAAATGGCCCAAAAATCCCTTCCAAAATGGATCCAAAAATTGCCCCAAAACCCTTTAAAAATGGCCCAAAAATAGACCCAAAATCCACATGAAATGGCACAAAAATCCCTCCAAAAATGGCCCCAAAATCCCCTAAAAGTGGCTCTAAAATCAGCCAAAAAGTGCCCAAAAATCCCTCCCAAAATGGACCCCAAATCCCCACAAAAATGACCCAGAATGGCCCCGAATCTCCCCAAAATGACCCCAAATCCCCCCCAGACAGCCCCAAATCCCGGGTAAATTTGGGGAGGGGTCTCCCCCAATTTGAGGAGGGGTCCACCCGGATTTGGGGAGAGGTCTCACCCTCTCTATGACCCAAAATCCTCCCCAATCTCCCCAAAATCCCCCCCAAATGACCCCAAATCCCAGGTAAATTTGGGGAGGGGTCTCCCCCAATTTGAGGAGGGGTCCCCCCGAATTTGGGGAGGGGTCTCACCCTCTCTATGACCCCAAATCCCACCAAATGGCCCCGAATCTCCCCAAAATCACCCCAACCCCCCCCCAAATGGCCCCAAATCTTGGGTAAATTTGGGGAGGGGTCTCCCCCAATTTGAGGAGGGGTCCCCCCGAATTTGGGGAGGGGTCTCACCCTCTCTGTGGCCACATCAAAGACCCCAAATCCCCCCAAAATCCCTCCCAAAACCCCACAAAACCCCACAAAATCACCCCAAATGCCCCCCAAACGACCCCAAATCCCGGGTAAATTTGGGGAGGGGTCTCCCCAATTTGAGGGGGGGTCCCCCCGGATTTGGGGAGGGGTCTCACCCTTTCGGCGGCAGCGTCGATGGCCCCAAACCCCCCCAAAATCCCACCAAAATCCCCCTCAATCTCCCCAAAATCCCCCAAAATCACCCCAAATCTCCCCCAAACGGCCCCAAATCCCGGGTAAATTTGGGGAGGGGTCTCCCGAATTTGAGGAGGGGTCCCCCTGAATTTGGGGAGGGGTCTCACCCTCTCTATGACCCCAAATCCCCCCAAAAATGACCCAGAATGGCCCCGAATCTCCCCAAAATCACCCCAAATCCCCCCCAAACTCCGGGTAAATTTGAGGAGGGGTCTCCCCAATTTGAGGAGGGGTCCCCCCGAATTTGGGGAGGGGTCTCACCCTCTCTATGACCCAAAATTCCCCCAAAATCCCCCTCAATCTCCCCAAAATCCCCCAAAATCCCCCCAAATCCCCCCCAAACGACCCCAAATCCCGGGTAAATTTGGGGAGGGGTCTCCCCGAATTCGAGGAGGGGTTCCCCCGAATTTGGGGAGGGGTCTCACCCCCTCGATGACCCCAAATCCCCCGAAAAATGACCCAAAATGGCCCTGAATCTCCCCAAAATCACCCCAAATCTCCCCAAACGACCCCAAATCCCAGGTAAATTTGGGGAGGGGTCTCCCCAATTTGAGGAGGGGTCCCCCCGGATTTGGGGAGGGGTCTCACCCTCTCTATGACCCCAAATCCCCCAAAAATCCCCCTCAATCTCCCCAAAATCCCCCAAAATGACCCCAAATCCCCCCCAAACAGCCCCAAATCCGGGGTAAATTTGGGGAGGGGTCTCCCCAATTTGAGGAAGGGTCCCCCCGGATTTGGGGAGGGGTCTCACCCTCTAGGCAGAGGCATCGATTACCCCAAATCCGCCCAAAATCCCTCCCAAAACCCCACAAAACCCCACAAAATGACCCCAAATCCCCCCGAAACGACCCCAAATCCCGTGTAAATTTGGGGAGGGGTCTCCCCAATTCGAGGAGGGGTCCCCCCGGATTTGGGGAGGGGTCTCACCCTCTCGGTGGCAGCATCGATGGTGCTAAATTCCCCCAAAAATGACCCAAAATGGCCCCGAATCTCCCCAAAATCACCCCAAATCCCTCCCAAACGACCCCAAATCCCGGGTAAATTTGGGGAGGGGTCCCCCCGAATTTGGGGAGGGGTCTCACCCTCTCAGCCATGGTGTCGATGGCACCAAATTCCCCTGAAAATGACCCAAAATGGCCCCGAATCTCCCCAAACCCCCCCCAAATCCCGGGTAAATTTGGGGAGGGGTCTCCCCCAATTCGAGGAGGGGTCCCCCCGGATTTGGGGAGGGGTCTCACCTCTCGGTGACGGCGACGATGGCCCCAAACCTCCCCAAAATCCCTCCAAAATCCCCCTCAATCTCCCCAAAATCCCCCAAAATGACCCCAAATCCCCCCCAAACGGCCCCAAATCCCCATTAAATTTGAGGAGGGGTCCCCCCGAATTTGGTGAGGGGTCTCACCCTCTAGGGAGAGGCATCGATTACCCCAAATCCCCCCAAAAATTCCCCAAAATGACCCCAAATCTCCCCCAAACGGCCCCAAATCCCGGGTAAATTTGAGGAGGGGTCTCCCCAATTTGGGGAGGGGTCCCCCCGGATTCGAGGGGGGGTCCTCCCGGATTTGGGGAGGGGTCTCACCCTCTCGGCGGCGGCGTCAATGGCGGGCTGGTGGTAGAAGGAGGTGACGGCCTTGCAGCGCTCCCGCGCCAGGTCCGGGGGGGTTTGGTCGGCGGCGCCGCGGGCGGGGGGATTTTGGGGGACCCCTCCCCCCCTGAGGGGATTTTGGGGGACCCCTCCCCAACCTGGAGGAGTTTTGGGGGTCCCACCCCCCCCCCAGGGGGGATTTTGGGGGGTCCCGCCCCCGCCTCGAAGACCCCCCCCCAAAAGGCGCCGCAGCATCTCCTGTGTGGGGAGGAAAGGGTTAATGAGGGGAGGGAACCCCCAAAAAATTAAAGTTTGGGGGAACCCAAAATACAGCAAAAGGACCCCAAAAATCTCCTAAAATTACCCCAAAATGTACCCCAAAAAAACCCAAAATCTCATAAAGAAAAGATCCCAAAATCCCCCAAAATTTGCCCGAAGTACCCCAAAATCCACCCAAAAACCCCCAAAAATCCCCTCAAAGACCCCAAAATCCACCCAAAGGACCCCAAAAATCTCCTAAAATCACCCCAAAATTCACCCAAAAAACCCCAAAATCTCATCAAGAAAAGACCCCAAAATCCACCCAAAGGACCCCAAAAATTCTCTAAAATGACCCCAAAATCCACCCAAAAGACCCCAAAATTCTCTAAAATCACCCCAAAATTCACCCAAAAAACCCCAATAATCCTCTCAAGAAAAGATCCCAAAATCCCCCAAAATTGCCCCAAAATCTGCCCAAAGTCCTCCAAAATCCACCCAAAAAACCCCTCAAGAAAAGACCCCAAAATCCACCCCAAAAAAACCCCCAAAATCCTCTAAAATCACCCCAAAATTCACCCAAAGGACCCCAAAAATCCCCTCAGGAAAAGCTCCTGAGAGTTTCCCCAAAAATCAAAATTTTAAAGGTCCTGGACTCCTTTTTTCCCTCAGAATTCCTCCAAAACCTCCTTAAAATTCCTCAAAAATAAAGAATTTAAATATCCAGGACCCTTTTCCCCTCAGAATTCCCCAAAAATCAACATTTAAAAGGTCCAGAACCCCTTTTTCCCCTCAGAATTCCACAAAAATCATCATTTAAAAGGTCCAGGACCCCTTTTTTTCCTCATAATTCCCCAAAATTCAAATTTAAAAGGTCCAGGACCCCTTTTTTTCCCTCAGAATTCCCCAAAAACTCTTCAAGAACCCATTTTTCCCCTCAGAATTCCTAAAAAAAATGGGATTTAAATATCCAGGAACCTTTTTCCCCTCAGAATTCTTCCAAAAAATCACTCAAGGACCCATTTTCCCCTCAGAATTGCTCAAAAAAAATCAGATTTAAATATCCAGGACTCTTTTTCCCCTCAGAATTCCATCAAAAATCAACATTTAAAAGGTCCAGAACCCCAAAAATTCGGATTTAAGTATCCGGAACTCCTTTTTCCCCTCAGAATTCCCCAAAAACCAAAATTTAAAAGGTCCAGGACCCCTTTTTTCCCCTCAGAATTCCCCAAAACCCAAAATTTAAAAGGTCCAGAACCCCTTTTCCCCCTCAAAATCCCCCCAAAACCCTTCAGGAATCCTTTTTTCCCCCTCAGAATTTCTAAAAAAAATCGGATTTAAATATCCAGGAACCTTTTTCCCTCAGAATTCTTCCCAAAAAAACACTCCGGGACCCCTTTTTCCCCTCAGAATTCCTAAAAAAAATCAGATTTAAACATCCAAGAGCCCCTTTTCCCCTCAGAATTCCATCAAAAATCAACATTTAAAAGGTCCAGAACCCCAAAAATTCGGATTTAAGTATCCGGAACTCCTTTTTCCCCTCAAAATCCCCCCAAAAAAACCACCCCGGGACCCTTTTTCCCCTCAGAGTTCCATCAAAAATTAAAAGGTCCAGGACCCCTTTTTTCCCCTCAGAGTTTCCTCAAAAATCAACATTTAAAAGGTCCAGAACCCCAAAATTTCGGATTTAAGCATCCGGAACTCCTTTTTCCCCTCATAATCCCCCAAAAAAACCACCCCGGGACCCTTTTCCCCCTCAGAATTCCTCAAAAAAAATCAGATTTAAATATCCAGGACTCTTTTTCCCCTCAGAATTCCATCAAAAATCAACATTTAAAAGGTCCAGGACTCCTTTTTTCCCTCAGAATTCCTCAAAAATCAACATTTAAAAGGTCCAGGACCCCTTTTTTCCCTCAGAATTCCCCAAAAATCAACATTTAAAAGGTCCAGAACCCCAAAAATTCGGATTTAAGTATCCGGAACTCCTTTTTCCCCTCATAATCCCCTCAAAACCCCATTTTTCCCCTTTAAAAACCCCTTTTTTCCCTTTAATCCTCCTCCATTCCCTCCCCTCCGCCCTCCCCTTCTCCCCCACCGCACGTCCCAAACACAACCCCGCTATCCGGACACTCCATTTCCCTTTTAATTCCCCACAAAAACCTTTTAATTTTACCCCAAAATCCTTAAAATTTACCCAAAAAAAACTCCCCAAATTTCCCCCCTCACCAACCAGCGGCCCCGGGGCCTCCCCGACACCTCCCCCGGGTTCGGCTCGCAATGGATTCGTCCGTTCCCGCCTCCTCTCCTTTGGTTCTCCCGTCCTACCCCCCCCCCCCCTCAGCGGGTTGAGGGTGGTACGGTCCGGCCGCACTGCGCGCGCGCGGGAACGTGAGGGGGGAGTGAGTGGCGGGAAAATGGCGCCAGCTAGCGGACGAGGTATGAGGGGGAGGCCGCGATTTTGGGGTGAAAAAATGAAATTTTGGGGTTTTTATGAGGGGAAAAAAAAAAAAGATCCTCGAGCTCTAAATTAAATTTTTTTTGAGGGAATTTTAGTGGGAAAATGGATCCCGGTGCGGGAATTTGGCGGGGGGGGGGGGAGGTGAGGGGGAAAATGAGGGAGAAAAGGGAATCTCAAATTCGGAATTTATATTTTTTTTTAGGGGGGGAAATTGAGGAAAAAAGGGGAATTTTGGAGACTTTTGGGGGAAAATTGAGGGGGAAAGGGGAATTTTGGAGGTTTTTTTGGGGAAAATTGAGGATAAAAGGGAATTTTGGAGCATTTTTGAGGGAAAATTGAGGAAAAAAGGGAAACCCCCAAATCCTGAATTTCCTTTTTGAGGGAAAATTGAGGAAAAAAGGGGAATTTTGGAGCTTTTTGGGGGAAATTGAGGGGAAAAGGGGAATTTTGGGGGGAAATTGAGGATAAAAGGGAATTTTGGAGCTTTTTGGGGGAAAATTGAGGAAAAAAGTGGAATTTGGAGCTTTTTGGGGGAAATTGAGGGGAAAAGGTGAATTTTGGGGGGAAATTGAGGCTAAAAGGGAATTTTGGATCATTTTTGAGGGAAAAGTGAGGGAAAATGGAATTTTGGAGCTTTTTGAGGGAAATTTGAGGAAAAAAGTGGAATTTGGAGCTTTTTTGGGGAAAATTGGGGAAAAGGGGAATTTTGGAGCTTTTTGGGGGAAATTCAGGGGGAAAGGGGAATTTTGGGGGAAAATTGAGGATAAATGGGAATTTTGGAGCATTTTTGAGGGAAAAGTGAGGGAAAATGGAATTTTGGAGCTTTTTGAGGGAAATTTGAGGAAAAAAGGGAAATTTTGGAGCTTTTTGGGGGAAAATTGAGGAAAAGGGGGAATTTTGAAGCTTTTTGAGGGAAATTTGAGGAAAAAATGGGAATTTTGGAGCTTTTTGGGGGAAATTGAGGGGAAAAGGGGAATTTTGGGGGAAAATTGAGGATAAAAGGGAATTTTGGAGCTTTTGGGGGAAAATTGAGGATAAAAGGGAATTTTGGAGCATTTTTGAGGGAAAAGTGAGGGAAAAGGGGGAATTTTGGAGCTTTTTGAGGGAAATTTGAGGAAAAAAGGGGAATTTTGGAGCTTTTTGGGGGAAAATTGAGGAAAAGGGGGAATTTTGGAGCTTTTTGAGGGAAAATTTGAGGGGAAAAGGAGAATTTTGGAGCTTTTTGGGAGAAAATGAGGAAAAAAAGGGAGTTTCGGAGCTTTTTTGGGGAAAAGTGAGGATTAAAGGAAATTTTGGAGCATTTTTGAGGGAAATTTGAGGGAAAAATGGAAATTTCCTTTTTGGGGGAAAATTCGGGGGTAAAGGGGATCCCACCAAGGGGTTTTGGGGGATTTCGGGCAATTTTTGATCACTTTAATTCCATTTAAGTCACTTTAATGTCACTTTTGATCACTTTAGTGTAAATTTTATTCATTTTAAACTCATTTTTACCCCTTTAAGGCACTTAAATGTCACTTTTGGTCACTTCAATGCCATTTTTGGTCACTTTAATACCATTTTGGATCACTTTAATGCATTTTTTTCTCCATTTAGGACATTTTAATGTAACTTTTCCTCCATTTCCTGGAACTTTGCCTCCCCCTACCCAAATTTTGGGTGGGTTTCAGTCAGTTTTGGGTCATTTTCAGTCGGTTTTGGGTCATTTTCAGTTGGTTTTGGGTTATTTTCAGTCGGTTTTGGGTGGATTTCAGTCATTTTTTAGGTTTTGAGGGGTTTCACTCCTTTTCAGCTCGGTTTCGCTCATTTTTGGGTCATTTTCTCTTGGTTTTGGGTTGTTTTCGCTTCATTTTGGGTCAGTTTCACTCAGTTTTGGGTCATTTTCACTCCATTTTGGGTCATTTTCACTCCATTTTGGGTGATTTCGCTCAGTTTTGGGTGGATTTCACTCAGTTGTGGGCAAGTTTCACTCAGATTTGGGTCATTTTCACTCCATTTTGGGCCAGTTTCACTCCATTTTGGTCCATTTTGGGTCATTTTCACTCCGTTATGGGCCATTTTCACTCCATTTTGGGCAAGTTTTCCTCCATTTTGGGCCAGTTTTACTCCATTTTGGGTCATTTTATGTCATTTTTACTCCATTTTGGGTAATTTTCACTCAATTTTGGGTAATTTTCACTCCATTTTGTGTTGGTTTCACTCAATTTTGGGTCATTTTCACTCCATTTTGGGCCATTTTCACTCAATTTTGGGCCATTTTCACTCCATTTTGGGTCATTTTCACTCCATTTTGAGCCATTTTCACTCAATTTTGGGTCATTTTCACTGGGTTTTGGGCCATTTTCACTGGGTTTTGGGCCATTTTCACTGGGTTTTGGGTCATTATCACTCTGTTTTGGGTCATTTCCACTCCATTTTGGGCCATTTTTACTCTGTTTTGGGCCATTTTCACTGGGTTTTGGGCCATTTTGGGTCATTTTCACTAGGTTTTGGGCCATTTTCACTCCATTTTGGGCCATTTTCACTCAATTTTGGGTCATTTTCTCTCCATTTTGGGTCATTTTCACTCCATTTTGTGCCATTTTTACTCAGTTTTGGGCCATTTTCACTGGTTTTTGGGCCATTTTCACTGGTTTTTGGGCCATTTTCACTCCATTTTGGGCCATTTTGCGTCATTTTCACTGGGTTTTGGGCCATTTTCACTCCATTTTGGGCCAGTTTTACGCCATTTTGGGCCACTTTGGGTCATTTTCACTCCATTTTGGGTCATTTTCACTCCACCTTGGGCGATTTTTACTCCGTTTTGGGCCATTTGGGTCATTTTCACTCCATTTTGGGCCATTTCCACTCCATTTTGGGCCATTTTCACTCCGTTTTGGGCCATTTCCACTCCATTTTGGGCCATTTTCACTCCGTTTTGGGCCATTTCCACTCCATTTTGGGCCATTTTCACTCCGTTTTGGGCCATTTTCACTGGGTTTTGTTCCATTTTCACTGGGTTTTGGGCCATTTTCACTCCGTTTTGGGCCATTTTCACTCTGTTTTGGGCCATTTTGGTTCATTTTCACTCCATTTTCACTGGGTTTTGTGCCATTTTCACTCCGTTTTGTGCCATTTTGGGCCATTTTCCCCGTTTTCACTCCCTTTTCCCCTTCTCCCCCCTCCACCTGCGCAGGTTGAGCCCCAGCAGCGCCAGGTTAACCCCGTAGGTGCCGAGGCAGACCAGGCACAGGTCCCTGAGGCCGAAGAGCAGGACCCCCGCCAGCCACAGCGAGGCCAGCGCCGAGGCCACCGACGAGGCCACCAGGGCCACCGAGGCCACCCGGCCGCGCCGGACACCTGCCACAGAGGTCACACCAGTTTGGCCCAGTTTGGCCCAGTTTGGTCCCAGTCTGTCCCCAGTTTGGCCTCAGTTTCCCCAGTTTGTTCCCAGTTTGTCCCAGTGTCCTCCTCAGTGTTCCCAGTTTGGTCCCAGTTCCTCCCCAGTTTGTCCCAGTTTCTCCCAGTGTCCTCCTCACCTTCCTCCACAGTTTGTCCCAGTTTCTCCCCAGTTTCTCCCAGTTTCTCTCCCAGTTTCCCCAGTTTGTCCCCAGTTTCCCCAGTTTGTCCCCAGTTTCCCCAGTTTGTCCCCAGTTTGTCCCCAGTTTGGCCCAGTTTGCCCCAGTTTGGCCCAGCCACAGCGAGGCCAGCGCCGAGGCCACCGACGAGGCCACCAGGGCCACCGAGGCCACCCGGCCGCGCCGGACACCTGCCAGAGAGGTCACACCGGTTTGGCCCAGTTTGGGCCCAGTCTGGCCCAGTTTGTCCCCGGTTTGGCCTTAATGTTCCCAGTCTGTCCCCAGTTTCTGCCCAGTTTGGCCTCAGTGTCCCCAGTTTGTCCCAGTGTCCTCCTCACCTTCCTCCCCAGTTTGTCCCAGTGTCCCCCAGTTTTTCTCAGTTTGTCCCAGTTTGTCCCCAGTCCCCTCCAATCCCCTCCCAGTCCCTCCCAGTCCCTCCCAGTTCCCTCCCAGTCCATCCCAGTATAACCCAGTCCCCCCAATCCCCCCAAAACCCCACCCAGTCCCTTCCAGTATAACTCAGTGCCCCCAAACCTCCTCCCAGTCTCTCCCAGTCCATCCCAGTAACCCCGAATTCCATCCCAGTTCCCTGTAACCCCCTCCCAGTCCCTCCCAGTATAACCCAGTCCCCCCCAAACCCCCAAAAACCCCTCCCAGTCCCTCCCAGTCCCCTTTAACCCCCTCCCAGTCCATCCCAGTGCCCTTTAACCCTTTCCCAGTCCCTCCCAATCCCCCCAATCCACTCCCAGTCCTTCCCAGTCCCCTCCAATCCCATCCCAGTCTGTCCCAGTATAACCCAGTCCCCCCCAATCCCCTCCCAGTCCCCTTTAACCCCCTCCCAGTTCCCTCCCAGTCCCTCCCAATCCCTTTCCAGTCCATCCCAGTCCCTCCCAGTTCCCTCCCAGTCCCTCCCAACCCCCTCCCAGTCCCTCCCAGTCCATCCCAGTGCCTTTTAACCCTTTCCCAGTCCCCCCCAATCCCATCCCAGTCTGTCCCAGTATAACCCAGTCCCCCCCAATCCCCTCCCAGTGCCCTTTAACCCCCTCCCAGTTCATCCCAGTCCCTCCCAGTGCCCTTTAACCCCCTCCCAGTTCCCTCCCAATCCCTTCCCAGTCCATCCCAGACCCCCCAATCCCTCCCAGTCCCCTCCCAGTCTATCCCAGTCCCCCCAAACTACCTCCCAGTCCCTCCCAGTGCCTTTTAACCCTTTCCCAGTTCCCTCCCAGTCCCTCCCAGTCCCCCCCAAACCCCCTCCCAGTCCCTCCCAGTGCCCTTTAACCCCCTCCCAGTCTCTCCCAGTGGCTCCCAGTCCCCCCCCAACACCCACCCAGTCCCTCCCAGTCCATCCCAGTGCCTTTTAACCCTTTCCCAGTTCCCTCCCAGTCCCCCCAATCCCCTCCCAGTCCCTCCCAATCCCTCCCAGTCCCCTCCCAGTCTATCCCAGTCCCTCCCAGTGCCCTTTAACCCCCTCCCAGCCCCTCCCAGTGGCTCCCAGTCCCCCCCAAACCCCCTCCCAGTGGCTCCCAGTGGCTCCCAGTATAACCCAGTCCCCCCCAACCCCCTCCCAGTCCCTCCCAGTCCCTCCCAGTGCCCCCCAAACCCCCTCCAAGTCCCTCCCAGTGGCTCCCAGTGACTCCCAGTCCCCCCCAAACCCCATCCCAGTCCCTCCCAGCCCCTCCCAGTCTATCCCAGTCCCCCCCAAACCCCATCCCAGTCCCTCCCAGCCCCTCCCAGTCCCTCCCAGTCCCCCCCAAACCCCCTCCCAGTGGCTCCCAGTACACCCCAGTGCCCGGGGTTGTTACCCAGCAGCCCCTGCAGCAGGTAGAAGATCAGCCCGATGGCGCCATTGGGCACGTTCAGGGCGCTGGCCCCGCCCAGCACCGGCTCCACCAGCCCCAGGCCACGCCCCCACCTGCAAAAGGGGCGTGGCACCGCCGGGACACGCCCACAAATGGTTAGACACGCCCCCACGCCCATATATGGTGTGTAACTGCGGATAAACCACGCTCCTTGTTTGTTGCTAAGCCACGCCCACCACATTTACATATCCATAGATGGTCATGGCTGGGTTAAACCACACCCCCTCAGCGAGATGCCACGCCTTCATATATGCAAATAGCCCATGCAAACATGGCCGCATGTGGAAATGAATGGAATAAACCACGCCTTCGTTTGCATATATGCAAATGACCCATGCAAATCATGCCTTCATGCCCATATATGGAATAAACCATGCCTCATGCCTATGTATGCAAATAAACCACACCTTCGCCCACCTATGCAAATAACCCATGCAAACATGCCCATATATGGAAATAATAGACACAGACCACTCCTTCATGTGCATATATGCAAATAACCCATGCAAATCGCCTTCATGCCCATATATGCAAATAAACCACGCCTTTATGTCTATATATGCAAATAAACCATGCCTTCATGCCAATATATGCAAATAAACCATGCCCTCATGCCCATATATGCAAAAAATCCATGCAAATAACTCTTTTATGCCCATATCTGGAAATAAATTATGCAAACGATGTCCTCATGCCTATATATGCAAATAGCCCATTCAAAACATGCATTCATATATGCAAATAAGTGACACAAACCACGCCTCCATGCCCATATATGCAAATAACCCATGCAAACAACTACTTCATGCCCATATATGCAAATAAACCATGCCCTCATGCCCATATATGCAAATAACCTACACAAACCACCCCTGCATGCCCATATATGCAAATAACCCATGCAAACCATGCCTTCATGCACATATATGTAAATAAACCATGCCCTCATGCCAATATATGCAAATAACCCATGCAAACCACCCCTGCATGCCATATATGCAAATAAACCATGCATTCATGCCCATACATGCAAATAACCCATGCAAACCACGCCTCCATGCTATATATGCAAATAAATCATGCAAACCACACCCCCATACCCATATATGGACACAGTATATTTATTCATGCAATATAAATCTTTAATTAACATAAACCCCGCCCCTTATTTAAGCCACGCCTCTTCCCGTACTCCATACAAAGCCCCGCCCCTTTCTCCTCACGGGCCCCGCCCACCACGCCCCCTAGCGAATCGCCCCGCCCCTCCACCACCATTGGCCGCCGCCTGACGCAAGCCCCGCCCACTCGCGTTTCCCTCACTACCATTGGCCGCCGCCTCAGCAGGCCCCGCCCACTCAATTTTCCCGCCAACACCGCTGCCTAGCGGCCCGTCCTTCCCCTCCCCGCTATTGGCCGCCGCCTCACGCAAGCTCCGCCCACTCCCGTTCCCGCCCGCCCCCTCCCGTTACTCCCGGGCCGTTCCCGGTGCTTTTACCGGGAGGAAAACACCCGCGTGCAGGACACCGAGGGCCCCAGGTCGCAGGCGGCTCGGTAGGACGGGTCCTTGGCCACCTCATGCTCCACATGCAGCGCGTACACCGACAGCGCCGCGCCCGCCACACACAGCGCCGCCCGCAGCGCCGCCGCCATCGTCCAACCCCGATTGGGCGTCGCCGCTGCCACTCCCACCTCCCCTGTCCTGTGATTGGCCGGCGCGATGAAATCCCGCCTTGTTTCCGGTTGGGGCGCGGGGGTTGTTGGGAGTTGTAGTCCCGCGGGAAGTAACAGCGCGGATGAAAAATGGCGGGAGCGCGGCCAAGATGGCGGCGGGGAGCTGAGTGAGGGCTCGGGCTCGGCCCCGCCGCTCCGGAGCCCTCCCGGAGGCCTTTGGGGAAGGTCGGGGCTCGGTGAGTGAGGCCCGGAGGGGTCCCGGGGGTCGCGGGGGTCCCGGGGGTGGCGGGGACGGGAGGGAATGGGTGGGATGGGGGGGCGGTGACGTCACGGGGCAAGATGGCGGCGGCGGCGTGAGGGGAAGGGGGGGGGGGGAGGGAAATGGTGGGAGAGGCCCTGAGGGAGAGAAATAAAGCGCCGGGATTGAACTGGGATGGAACTGGGAATAAACTGGGAAAGAGCTGGGATTAAACTGGGATGGAACTGGGATTAAACTGGGATGGAACTGGGATTAAACTGGGATGGAACTGGGAGCCCAAACTGGGAGCACTGGGAACCCCTCATGGATCAAAATGGGAGCACTGGGATCAAACTGGGATTCTCCCATCCCAATGTGGTTTTTCCCCCTTTTATTGTGTTTTTCTTCTCCTTTTTCGCCCCTAAATCCCCAATTTTTTCCCAAATTCCCCAAACGTTTCCCAAATCCCCCCATTTTTCCTCATTTCCACCCATTTCTTCCCAATTTGTTCCCATTTTTCCCAATTTCCCCCCAATTTCCCCCTTTTTCACCAATTTTCTCCCATTTCCCAATTTCCTCTAATTTACCCCCATTTTTTCTTCCATGTTCCCTTATTTTCCCCTATTTTTTCTAATTTCCCCCCTATTTTTCCCTTTTCCCCCCATATTGTTCCCATTTCCTCCCATTTTGCTCAATTTACCCCATTTTTCTCCCATTTTCCCAAATTTTTCCCAATTTTTTCCCATTTTCCTTCATTTTCCCCCCTTTTCCCCATTTTCTCCCATATTTTCCTCAATTTACCCCAATTTTCCCCATTTTCTCCCATTTCCCTCCATTTTTCTCAATTTTTTCCCATTTATCACCATTTTTTCCCAATTCCCCCTATTTTCTCCAATTTCCCCCCATTTTTCTCAATTTTTTCCCATTTCCCCCAATTTTCCCCATTTATTCCCCATTTTTTCCCATTTCCCCCCATTTTTCCCCCCATTTTCCCAATTTCCCCCAATTTTCCCCATATATTCCCATTTTCCACATTTTTTCTCAATTTTTCTCATTCTTCCCTGTATTCTCCCCAATTCCCTCCATTTTTCCCCTTGTTTTCCCATTTTTCCCCATTTTTTCCATTTTTTCCAATTTACTCCCAATTTTCCCCATTTCCTCCCATTTCCCCCGAATTTTCCCTACTTTTCCCCCATATTATCCCAAATTTCCCCCATTTTTCCCCATTTTCTCCAATTTTTCCCCATTTATCCCAATTTTCCCCAATTACCCCAATTTGCCCCATTTTCCCCCGTTTTCTCCAATTTTTTTCCATTTTTTCCCCTTTTTCCAATTTTTTTCCTGATAAATTCCCATTTCCCCACATTTTTTTATCAATTTTTTCCTTTTTCTCTCATTTTTCCCATTTTTCCCATTTTACCCCATTTCCCCCCCATATTTTTCCCATTTCCCCCCATTTTTCCCAATTTCCTCCCATTTCCTCCCATTTTCCCCATTTTTTCCCATTTTTTTTCCATTTTTCTCAATTTTTCCCATTTTTTCCCCATATATTCCCAATTTTCTCAATTTTTCCCATTTTTTTCCCATTTTACCCCATATCTCCCCCATATTTTTCCCAATTCCCCCCCATTTTTCCCAATTTCCCCCCATTTTCCCCCATTTTTCCCAATTTCCCCCCATTTTCCCCCATTTTTCCCAATTTCCCCCCATTTTCCCCCATTTTTCCCAATTTCCCCCATTTTCCCCCATTCCCCCCCATATTTCCCCCCATCTCCCCTCCATTTTCCCCTTGTTTTCCCCCCACTTTTCCCGATTTCCCCCCATTTTTCCCTATTTTCCCCCATTTTCCCCATATTTTCCCCATTTTCCCCCATTTTCCCCCATTTTTCCGCATTTCCCCACATATTTTTCCCTATTCCCCCCATATTTTTACCAATTTCCCCCCTTTTTCCCTATTTCCCCCCAATTTCCCAATTACCCCCATTTTCCCCATTTTTCGCAATTTCCCCCATTTTTCTCCCCAAATATTCCCATTTTTACCCCAAATTTTCCCGTTGTTTCCCATTTTTACCCCATTTCCCCCCATTTTCCCCATTTCCCCACATAATTTTCCCAATTTCCCCCCATTTTTCTCCCCAAATATTCCCATTTTTTCCCATTTTTACCCCAAATTTTCCCATTTTTACCTCATTTCCCCCCATTTTTCCCAATTTTCCCCCATTTTCCCCCCATTTTTCTCCCCAAATATTCCCATTTTTTCCCATTTTTACCCCAAATTTTCCCGTTTTTTCCCATTTTTACCCCATTTCCCCCCCATATTTCCAATTTCCCCCCATTTTTCCCAATTTCCCCCCATTTCCCTCCAATTTCCCCCCATTTTTCCCGATTTCCCCCATTTTTCTCCCATTTTCCCCCATTTTCCCCCATTTTCCTCCATTTCCCCCCATATTTTTCTCAATTTTTCCCATTTCCCCCCATTTTTCCCAATTCCCCCCATTTTCCCAATTTCCCCCCATTTCCCCCCATTTTCCTCCCAAATATTCCCATTTTTTCCCATTTTTACCCCAAATATTCCCATTTTTCCCCATTTTTACCCCAAATTTTCCCATTTTCCCCGCATTTTCCCCCAATTTCCCCCCCAGCCCCCCATGTCCGCCCCCCCCTCCCCCCTCCCCCCCCCCCTGCACACCCTCACCCTCACCCCTCCCCCCCCCCCCCCAAATCCCCCCAGGAACCCCCGGAACACCCCGACAAACCCCCGGAAAAAGCCCCAAAATCGCCGGAATTCGCCCCAAACCCGCCGGAGGAGGAGGAGTGGGGGGTGCCCTGGAGCGAGGAGGAGGAGGAGGAGCCCCCCGGGGGATGGACCCCCGAGCCCCCCGAGATCCGGCGCCTCTTCGAGGCCATCGCGCGCGCCGGGACCCTCCCGCTGCGGAGCGGCCCCCTGCCCCGCCGCCAGCCCACCCCGGAGCCCCCCAGCGACCCCGAGGACGGGGGGGACCCCGCCCAGAGCCCCCCCCAGCGGCCCCCCGAGATCAAGTACACTTTGGGGCAAAAAATGGGCGTTTTGGGCAAAAAAAAAGGGGATTTTTAGGTGGTTTTAGGGGGGGTTTAGAGCGATTTTAGGGGGATTTTGGGGCCATTTTAGAGGCAAAGTTGAGGATTTTTTGAAGGTTTAGGGTGGATTTTGGGAAATTTAGGATGGATTTTGGGTGATTTAGGGTGGATTTTGGGGGATTTTGGGTGGATTTAGGGGGGATTTAGGATGGATTTTGGGGGATTTTGGCAGGTTTAGGATGGATTTAGGAAGGATTTTGGGGGATTTAGGATGGATTTAGGATGGATTTTGGGGGATTTTGGATGGATTTTGGGCCATTTCAGACAGATTTTGGGAGATTTAGGATGGATTTGGGATGGATTTTAGGGGATTTAGGATGGATTTAGGACAGTTTAGGATGGATTTTGGGGGATTTTGGGTGGATTTTGGGTGGATTTAGGATGGATTTTGGATGGATTCTGGGGGATTTAGGATGGATTTAGGAAGGTTTAGGATGGATTTTGGGTGGATTTGGGAAGGTTTAGGATGGATTTGGGAAGGTTTAGGATGGATTTTGGGAGATTTCGGAAGGATTTCAGAAGGTTTAGATTGGATTTAGGATGGATTTCGGAAGGTTTGTGATGGATTTTGGAAGATTTAGGATGGATTTTGGGAGATTTCGGATGGATTTAGGATGGATTTCGGACGGATTTTGGGCCATTTCAGGTGGATTTTTGGCCATTTCAGGTGGATTTTGGGCCATTTCAGACAGATTTTGGCCCGTTTCGGGTGGATTTTAGGCCATTTTGGGTGGATTTTGGGCGGTTTCGGGTGGCGCCGGGACCCTCCCGCTGCGGAGCGGCCCCCTGCCCCGCCGCCAGCCCACCCCGGAGCCCCCCAGCGACCCCGAGGACGGGGGGGACCCCGCCCAGAGCCCCCCCCAGCGGCCCCCCGAGATCAAGTACACTTTGGGGGGAAAAATGGGGGTTTTGGGCAAAAAAACCGGGCGTTTTTAGGGGGTTTGGGGGCCATTTTAGGGGGATTTTGGGGCCATTTCAGAGGGAAAGTTGAGGGTTTTGGAAGGTTTAGGATGGATTTTGGGGCATTTAGGATGGATTTTGGGGGATTTAGGATGGATTTTGGGTGGATTTAGGGTGGATTTCCGATGGACTTTGGGGGATTTAGGATGGATTTTGGAACATTTAGGATGGAATTAGGCAGGTTTAGGATGGATTTTGGGGCATTTCGGATGGATTTAGGAAGGTTTAGGATGGATTTTGGGTGGATTTTGGGGAATTTAGGATGGATTTAGGATGGATTTAAGCAGGTTTTGGATGGATTTTGGGGCATTTTGGATGGATTTAGGAAGGTTTAGGATGGATTTTGGGTGGATTTAGGAAGATTTAGGATGGCTTTGGGAAGGTTTAGGATGGATTTTGGGGCATTTCGGGTGAATTTTAGAAGGTTTAGGATGGATTTAGGAAGATTTAGGATGGATTTAGGATGGATTTAGGAAGATTTAGGATGGATTTTGGGAGATTTAGAATGGATTTAGTGTGGATTTAGGATGGATTTTGGGCCATTTCGGGCAGATTTTGGGCCGTTTCGGGCGGCGCCGGGACCCTCCCGCTGCGCAGCGGCCCCCTGCCCCGCCGCCAGCCCACCCCGGAGCCCCCCAGCGACCCCGAGGACGGGGGGGACCCCGCCCAGAGCCCCCCGCAGCGGCCCCCCGAGATCAAGTACACTTTGGGGGGAAAAACGGGCGTTTTGGGCAAAAAAACCCGGCATTTCTACGTGGTTTGGGGGCCATTTTAGGGGGATTTTTGTGCCATTTCAAAGGGAAAGTTGAGGATTTTGGAAGGTTTAGGATGGATTTAGGATGGATTTAGGATGGATTTTGGGCCATTTCGGGTGAATTTTAGAAGGTTTAGGATGGATTTAGGAAGATTTAGGATGGATTTTGGGAGATTTAGGGTGGATTTAGGATGGATTTAGGATGGATTTTGGGCCATTTCGGGCGTATTTTGGCCCATTTCGGGCGGCGCCGGGACCCTCCCGCTGCGCAGCGGCCCCCTGCCCCGCCGCCAGCCCACCCCGGAGCCCCCCAGCGACCCCGAGGACGGGGGGGACCCCGCCCAGAGCCCCCCCCAGCGGCCCCCCGAGATCAAGTACACTTTGGGGCGAAAAACGGGCGTTTTGGGCAAAAAAACCGGGGATTTCTACGTGGTTTGGGGGCCATTTTAGGGGCATTTTGGGGGGATTTTGCGGCCATTTCAGAGGGAAAGTTGAGGGTTTTTGGAAGGTTTAGGATGGATTTTGGGGCATTTAGGATGGATTTAGGATGGATTTTGGGGGATTTAGACAGGTTTAGGATGGATTTTGGGAGATTTCAGGTGGATTTAGGATGGATTTTGGGAGATTTAGGGTGGATTTAGGATGGATTTAGGATGGATTTTGGGGTATTTAGGATGAATTTTGGAACATTTAGGATGGATTTTGGGGAATTTAGGAAGGATTTAGGCAGCTTTAGGATGGATTTTGGGGGATTTAGGATGGATTTAGTATGGATTTTTGGGGATTTTGGATGGATTTCGGAAGGTTTAGATTGGATTTAGGATGGATTTAGGAAGGTTTGGGATGGATTTAGGAAGATTTAGGATGGATTTTGGGGCATCTAGGATGAATGTGGGATGGATTTTGGGGGATTTAGGGTGGATTTGGGATGGATTTTGGGGGATTTAGGATGGATTAAGGATGGATTTGGAGCATTTAGGAAGGTTTCGGATGGATTTTGGGGCATTTAGGGTGGATTTAGGATGGATTTTTGGGGCATTTAGGATGGATTTGGGATGGATTTTGGGGGCTTTAGGATGGATTTTGGGGGATTTAGGGTGGATTTAGGATGGATTTTGGGGCATTTAGGAAGGTTTCGGATGGATTTTGGGGGATTTAGGATGGATTTACAAAGTTTTAGGATGGATTTCGGATGGATTTTTGGGCATTTCGGATGGATTTAGGAACATTTAGGATTGATTTTGGGGGATTTAAGAAGGATTTTGGGGGATTTAGGATGAATTTGGGAAAATTCAGAACAGATTTTTGGGGTTTGGACGAATTTTGGGATGAAATTTAAGCGATTTCGGGGCCATTTCCCAGTGAAAATTGAGGATTTTGGGAAGCTTCGGGTCAGATTTTGGATGAATTTTTGGGATTTCCAAAGAATTTGGGAGAAATTTTGGGGGAATTTTTCAGCATTTTGGCACAATCGAGGAAAATTTCGGTTTTCATTCTAAATTTGAGTTTAATTCCTGCAAATCCAGGAAAAATCTCAGAATTTTCCAGCCAAAATCCCCCAAAATTTAACCCAAAATTCCCAAATTTTTGCTTTTTGGATCCCAAAATTTCCCCCAAAATCCCCCAAAGGAATTTTTTCCCAATTTTGTGGGATTTGACCCCAAACTTTGGGATTTTCCAGGCCCCCTCCCCCCACGGAATTCGATTTTGACGACGAGCCCCTCCCCCCCAGCCCCGCCCTGATCGACCGGCGCCGCGCCCCAGGTACCAAAAACACAAATTTGGGGCGATTTGGGGGATTTGGGGAGTTTTGGGGAATTTGGGGAGCATTCTGGGATTTTGGGGAGATTTTTGGGGGATTTTTGGGGGGGTTTTGGGGGGTTTTTAGGGATAATTTTGGGTAATTTTGGGGAAATTCTGGGATTTTGGGGGAATTTTGGGAGGGGTTTTGGGGAATTTTGGGGGAATTTTTGGGGTTTTTTGGGGATATTTTTGGGGGTGATTTTGGGATTTTGGGGGGATTTTTTTGGGGTTTTTTGAGGGGATTTTTTTGGGGTTTTTGGGGTGATATTTTAGGGTTTTTTTGGGGTGATTTTGGGGCATTTTAGGATGGTTTTGGGGATATTTTGGGGGGATTTTTTGATTTTTGGGGGATTTTTGTGGGTTTTTTTGGTGGGGAGTTTTGGGGTTTTTGGGGGATTCTTTGGGGCGAATTTTGGGAAATTTTTTGGGGATTTTCGGGGGTTTGGGGATAATTTCAGGGTTTTTAGGGGGATTTTTGGGCCAATTTTGTGGCATTTTCACAGCGGTTTTTGGGCTGAATTTGCAGCAATTTCTCCGCAATTTTTGGGTTAATTTTGGGCATTTTCACAGCGATTTTTGGGCCAATTTTGGGTTCATTTTGTCGACGCTCACAGAGATTTTTGGGCTGATTTTGGGTTGATTTGGGTGATTTTCAGTGATTTTTGGGTCAATTTTGGATTGATTTTCGTGATTTTCACAGTGATTTTTGGTCTATTTTGGGCTGATTTTGGGGCATTTTCAGAGCGATTTTTGGGTTGATTTTTGTGATTTTCACAGTGATTTTTGGGTTAATTTTGCGCATTTTCACTGCGATTTTCTGGGTAATTTTGTACATTTTCACAGAGATCTTCGGGTTAATTTTGGGTTAATTTTGTGCATTTTCACAGTGATTTTTGGATTGATTTTGTGCATTTTCACAGCGATTTTCAGGTTAATTTTGTGGATTTTCCCCATTTCAGGCCCGCCCAGCCGGGGGCAGAAGCGCGAGGCGCGGCTGGACAAGGTCCTGTCGGACATGAAGCGCCACAAGCGGCTGGAGGAGCAGATCCTGCGCACCGGCCGGGACCTGTTCCCGCCCCAGGGCCAGCGCCCCTTCCCCCGCCACAAAAACTGACGGAAAAGGGAAAAAATGCAAAAAAAAATAACAGTTCGGGCACCTCGTGGTGTTTTGGGTCGATTTGGAGCTGTTTTAGGGAGTTATACATTGATTTTTGGGGCATTTCCGGCCAGGACCTGTTCCCGCCCCAGGGCCAGCGCCCCTTCCCCAGGCACAAAAACTGACGGAAAATGGGAAAAAATGCAAAAAAAATAATGGTTTGGGCACTCCGTGCTGTTTTGGGACGATTTGGAGCTGTTTTAGGGAGTTATACATTGATTTTTGGGTGATTTTTGGGGCATTTCCGGCCGGGACCTGTTCCCGCCCCAGGGCCAGCGCCCCTTCCCCAGGCAGAAAAACTGAGGGAAAAAGGGAAAAAATTGAAAAAAATTAACATTTCAGGCACTCGGCCTCGTTTTGGGTGAATTTCGGTGGTTTTTGGGTGATTTTTGGGCAATTTTTGGGTGATTTTTGGGGCATTTCCGGCCGGGACCTGTTCCCGCCCCAGGGCCAGCGCCCCTTCCCCCGCCACAAAAACTAAGGGAAAAAGGGAAAAAATCCAAAAAAAATAACATTTACGGCACCCCACGGTGTTTTGGGACGATTTGGAGCTGTTTTAGGGAGTTATACATTGATTTTTGGGTGATTTTTGGGTGATTTTTGGGGCATTTCCGGCCGGGACCTGTTCCCGCCCCAGGGCCAGCGCCCCTTCCCCCGCCACAAAAACTGAGGGAAAAGGGAAAAAATTGAAAAAAAATAATAGTTTGGGCACCCCACGTTGTTTTGGGGCGTTTTAGGGAGTTGTACATTGATTTTTCGGTGATTTTTCGGTGATTTTTGGGAGTTGTACATTGATTTTTGGGTGATTTTTGGGGTATTTTTGGCCAGGACCTGTTCCCGCCCCAGGGCCAGCGCCCCTTCCCCCGCCACAAAAACTGAGGGAAAAGGGAAAAATGCAAAAAAAATAACGTTTCGGGCACCCTGTGGTGTTTTTGGGTGAATTTTGGTGGTTTTTGGGTGATTTTTGGGCGATTTTATGGAGTTATACGTTGATTTTTCTGTGATTTTTGGGAGTTGTACATTGATTTTTGGGTCATTTTAGGGAGTTTTATGTGGATTTTTGGGTGATTTTTGGGACTTTTACATTGAATTTTGGGACTTGTACATTGATTTTTGGGTGATTTTTGGGAGTTATACATTGATTTTTGGGTGATTTTTAAGAGTTGCACATTGATTTTTCGTGATTTTTTTGGGAGTTATACATTGATTTTTTGGGTGATTTTTGGGAGTTGTACGTTGATTTTTCAGTGATTTTTGGGAGTTGTACATTTATTTTTGGTGATTTTTGGGGTGATTTTTGGGGTGATTTGGGGCATTTCCGGCCGGGACCTGTTCCCGCCCCAGGGCCAGCGCCCCTTCCCCCGCCACAAAAACTGACGGAAAATGGGAAAAATGCAAAAAAAATAACGTTTCGGGCACCCTGTGGTGTTTTTGGGTGAATTTTGGTGGTTTTTGGGTGATTTTTGGGCGATTTTATGGAGTTATACGTTGATTTTTCTGTGATTTTTGGGAGTTGTACATTGATTTTTGGGTCATTTTAGGGAGTTTTATGTGGATTTTTGGGTGATTTTTGGGACTTTTACATTGAATTTTGGGACTTGTACATTGATTTTTGGGTGATTTTTGGGAGTTATACATTGATTTTTGGGTGATTTTTAAGAGTTGCACATTGATTTTTCGTGATTTTTTTGGGAGTTATACATTGATTTTTTGGGTGATTTTTGGGAGTTGTACGTTGATTTTTCAGTGATTTTTGGGAGTTGTACATTTATTTTTGGTGATTTTTGGGGTGATTTTTGGGGTGATTTGGGGCATTTCCGGCCGGGACCTGTTCCCGCCCCAGGGCCAGCGCCCCTTCCCCAGGCACAAAAACTGAGGGAAAATGGGAAAAAATCCAAAAAAAAAAACATTTCAGGCACCTCACGGTGTTTTGGGTCATTTTACGGAGTTGTACATTGATTTTTGGGTGATTTTTGGGGCATGTTTTACCAGGACCTGTTCCCGCCCCAGGGGCAGCGCCCCTTCCCCCGCCACAAAAACTGAGGGAAATGGGAAAAATGCAAAAAAAAATAACGTTTTGGGCATCTGGCGTTGTTTTGGGCGAATTTGGTGGTTTTTGGGTGATTTTTGGGCGATTTTATGGAGTTATACGTTGATTTTTGGGTGATTTTTGGGAGTTGTACATTGATTTTTCAGTGATTTTTGGAACTTGTACATTGATTTTTGGTGATTTTTGGGTTACTTTTGGGAGTTGTACATTGATTTTTGGGTGATTTTTGGGACTTGTACATTGATTTTTGGGAGTTGTACGTTGGTTTTTGGGTGATTTTTGGGTGATTTTTGGGGCATTTCCGGCCGGGACCTGTTCCCGCCCCAGGGCCAGCGCCCCTTCCCCAGGCACAAAAACTGAGGGAAAAAGGGAAAAAATGCAAAAAAAATAACGTTTCGGGCACTCGGCCTCGTTTTGGGTGAATTTCGGTGGTTTTTGGGTGATTTTATGGAGTTATACATTGATTTTTCGGTGATTTTTGGGAGTTATACATTGATTTTTCAGTGATTTTTGGGAGTTGTACATTGATTTTTCAGTGATTTTTGGAACTTGTACATTGATTTTTGGTGATTTTTGGGTTACTTTTGGGAGTTGTACATTGATTTTTGGGTGATTTTTGGGACTTGTACGTTGATTTTTGGGTGATTTTTCAGTGATTTTTGGGAGTCGTACGTTGATTTTTGGGTGATTTTCGGCTGGGACCTGTTCCCGCCCCAGGGCCAGCGCTCCTTCCCACGGCACAAAAACTGACGGAAAAGGGGAAAAATGCAAAAAAAAATAACATTTACGGCACCCCACGGTGTTTTTGGGTCGTTTTAGGGAGTTGTACATTGATTTTTGGGTGATTTTTGGGAGTTGTACATTGATTTTTGGGTGATTTTTGGGGCATTTCCGGCCGGGACCTGTTCCCGCCCCAGGGCCAGCGCCCCTTCCCCAGGCACAAAAACTGAGGGAAAATGGCAAAAAATGCAAAAAAATAACATTTCAGGCACCCTGCCTCGTTTTGGGTGAATTTCGGAGGTTTTTGGGTGATTTTTGGGAGTTAAACACTGATTTTTCAGTGATTTTTCAGAGTTGTACATTGATTTTTCAGGGAATTTTGGGAGTTGTACATTGATTTTTGGGTGATTTTTGGGTGATTTTTAGGAGTTTTATGTTGATTTTTGGGAGTTGTACGTTGATTTTCAGGTGATTTTAGGGACTTCTACGTTGATTTTTGGGTGATTTTTGGGGCATTTCCGGCCGGGACCTGTTCCCGCCCCAGGGCCAGCGCCCCTTCCCCCGCCACAAAAACTGAGGGAAAAGGGAAAAAATTCTCAAAAAAATAACGTTTCAGGCACCCCGTGGTGTTTTGGGTCGTTTTTTGGGTGAATTTATGGAGTTATACATTGATTTTGGCTGATTTTTGGGTGATTTTTGGGAATTGTACATTGATTTTTCGGTGATTTTTGGCAGTTGTACATTGATTTTTTGGTAATTTTTGGGACTTCTACGTTGATTTTTGGGTGATTTTACGGAGTTTTATGTTGATTTTAGGGAGTTGTACATTGATTTTTGGATGATTTTTGGGACTTTTACATTAAATTTTGGGTGATTTTGGGAGTTGTACATTGATTTTTTGGTAATTTTTTTAGGAGTTGTACGTTGATTTTTTGGCGATTTTTGGGGATTTTATGTTGATTTTTGGATGATTTCTGGGAGTTATACATTGATTTTTAGCGATTTTTGGGAGTCGTACATTGATTTTTGGGTGATTTTTGGGATTTTTACATTGAATTTTGGGACTTGTACATTGATTTTTGGGTGATTTTTGGGTGATTTTTTGGGTGATTTTGGGCTGATTTTTTGGGTAATTTTGTGCATTTCCACGGCGATTTTCTCATTTCCACGACGATTTTTTTAACAGTTTTTTCCCATTTTTATGCTGAATTTCAATTCCCCCCCGAGTCCCAAAAAAACCCCAAAAGTCCAAGAATTCCCCCCAAAAAACCCCAAATTTGGGGTTTCTTCATTCGCTGTCGGAGTCGACGACGCCGCGGAGCCGCGACCAGTCCGGGGGGGGGAGGGGCGACCTCGGCGGCGATTTTGGGGCCGTTTCGGCGTTTCTGCGGCGGGATCGCGCTGGGGGAAAAAAGAAATTAATTTGGGGAAATTTGGGAAAAATTTGGGAAAATTTGGGGTTTTTACAGCGATTTTTTGGTGGTTTTATGGCGATTTTTCGTGTTTTTACGGTGATTTTTTGGTGTTTTTTGGGGATTTTTACGTTGATTTTTTGGCGAATTTTTGGGTCATTTTTTGGGGATTTTTTAGGTCGTTTTTGGGTGATTTTGTGGTGAATTTGGGGGTTTTACAGCGATTTTTGGGTGTTTTATCGGTGATTTTGGGAGTTTTTATGGTGTTTTTTGGGTAATTTTGTGGCAATTTTATGGTGATTTTTTTGGGTCATTTTTAGGTGAATTTGGGATTTTTGTAGCGATTTTTGGGTGTTTTTTCGGTAATTTTGGGGGATTTTTATGTTCATTTTTAGGCAATTTTTGGATAATTCTTTGGCAATTTTAAGGTGATTTTTTTGGGTCATTTTTGGGTGATTTTGGGAATTTTCACAGCGATTTTGGGGCAGTTTTGGGATTTCTGCGGCGGGATCGGGATAAAAAAAGAAATTCAAGGGGAAAATTTGGGGAAATTTGGGGAAAATTTGGGGTTTTTACAGCGATTTTTGGGTGATTTTTTCTGATCTTTTTTTTTGGGTGATTTTGGGGTGATTTGAGCATTTTCCCAACGATCTTCGGGGCAATTTTTTGGGTGATTTTGGAGATTTTTTTGATGATTTTAAAGGAATTTTGGCCATTTTCTCAACGATCTTTGGGGCGATTTTGGTTCTTTTTTTTTTAAATAAAATGTTGGCGATTTTCACAGAAAATTGAAGTTTTTAAGGGCAGAATTTTGGGGTTTTTTTGGGTTTTTTTACCGGGTAAAATGTTGGAGGCGTCGAGGGCGGCGAGTTCGGCTCTTTCCTCGCGGCGGCGGCCGAGGCGGCGGCACCGGGCCAGGGACGGGGTGCCTGAAAAAGCCAAAAAACGACCCAAAATTCACCCCAAAATCCACTGAAAACTCCACCCAAATCTGCAAAATTCCGCCAAAATTCCCCCAAATCCCAAAATTTCAGCCAGAATCCCCCAATTCCCACCAAATCCCCCAAAATAACCGAATTTTACCCAAAATTACAGCAAAATTCCGCCCAAAATCCCGAAATTCTGCCCAAAATTCTGTGAAAATCCCAAAATTCCCCCAAATTCCTGTGAAAATCCCAAAATTCCCCCAAAATCCTTCAATTCTCCCAAAAATTCACCCGAAATTACAGAATTCCAGCAAAATCCATAAATTCCCAAAAAATTCTCTGGAAAATCCAAAAATGTCACCAAAAGTCCCAAAGTTCCACCCAAAATTCCTTGAAAATTCCAGGATTTCACTCAAAGTTATCCCCAAAATTTAATTTCACCCATAATTCCGTGAAAATCTCAAAATCCCACCCAAATTCCCAAAATTTCACCCAAAATCCTCCTGAAAGTCCCCAAAAAATCCGCAAAAACCCCAAAATCCCAGGAATTAATCCCAAAATCCCAAAATCCTGGGAATGAACCCCAAAAACCCTAAAATCACGGGAATTATCCCCAAAATCCCATGAATGAATCCCAAAATCCTGGGAATTAACCCCCAAAATCCCGGGAATTAACACAAAAAACCAAAATCCCGGGAATTAACTCCCAAAATCCCAGAAATTCATCCCAAAAAACCCCAAAATCCTGGGAATTAACCCCCAAAATCTCGGGAATTCACCCCAAAACCCCCAAAATCCTGGGAATTTTCCCCGAAAGCCCCAAAAATCCCGGGAATTATCCTCAAAATTCTGGGAATTCACCCCAAAATCCTGGGAATTAACCCCCAAAAAAACACCCAAAATCCCAGGAATTAAACCCAAAATCCCAAAATCCCGTGAATTCACCCCAAAATCCCGGGAATTGGCCCCAAAATCCGAAAACGCCGGGAATTCCCCCCGAAACCCCCCAAAATCCCGTGAATTCACCCCAAAACCCCCAAAATCCCGTGAATTCCCCCCAAAACCCCCAAAATCCCGTGAATTCCCCCCAAAACCCCCAAAATCCCGTGAATTCCCCCCGAAAACCCCAAAATCCCGTGAATTCCCCCCAAAACCCCCAAAACCTCGTGAATTCCCCCCAAAATCCCGTGAATTCCCCCGAAAATCCCCTGAACTCCCCCCAAATCCCCAAAATCCCGGGAATTCCCCCCGAAATCCCCAAAATCCCGGGAATGAACCCCAAAATCCCGGGAATTCACCCCTAAAAAACCCAAAATCCCGGGAATTCACCTCAAAACGCCGGGAATTCACCCCAAAAGCCCCGAAATCCCGGGAATCGATCCCCAAATCCCGGGAATTCACCCCAAAAGCCCCAAAATTCCAAGAATTCCCCCCAAAACCCCCAAAATCCCGGGAATGAACCCCAAAATCCCAGGAATTCACCCCAAAATCTCAGGAATTAACCCCAAAATCTCAGGAATTCACCCCAAAATCCTGGGCATTAACTCCTAAAATCTGAGGAATTCCCCCCAAAAAACCCGAAAATCCCGTGAATTCCCCCCAAAATCCCGAGAATTCCCCCCAAAGCCCCAAAATCCCGGGAATTACCACAAAAAGACCCAAAATCCCGAGAATTCCCCCCAAAATCCCGGGAATTCCCCCAAACCCCACATCCGGGCACCTCTGAGGCCGAGCTCGCGCAGGGCGCCCCTCAGCGCCTCCAGCGCCTCGCGGCGGCTGCGGCACTTCCGGAACAGCCGCTTGTAGTTAGGGCGCCACCCAGCGGCGCGGAGGTATCGCTTCAGCCGCGCCACTTCCGGCGGGTCCTGGGGGCGGGGCTCAGTCAGGGGCGGGGCTTGCGCAAACCACGCCCCCTCTGGGGATTTGGCGGGAAATTGGGGGTTTTGGCGGGAATGGGAAATTAAGGGGATTTTGGGGGATTTTGGCATAAATTTGTTCAAGTTTTGGGGTTTTGGGGTTTTGGAAAATGTGGGGAAGGTTTTGTGGGGAAAGTTGGTGAGGTGGTGATAAAGGAATGTGAATAAGGTAATTAAATAGAGAATAAAAATAAATAAATAAAAATAAAAATAAATATAAATATAAAAAGAAATATAAATATATGTAAATATAAAAATCAATATAAATATAAAAATAAAAATAAAAATAAAAATCAATATAAATATAACCATAACTATAACTATAGCTATAACTAAAATATAAATATAAATATAAATATAAATATAAATATAAATGTAAATGTAAATGTAAATATATGTAAATATAAAAATCAACATAAATATAAAAATCAAAATAAATATAAAAATCAATATAAGTATAACCGTAACTATAACTATAACTATAACTAAACTAAAATATAAATATAAATATAAATATAAATATAAATATAAATATAAATATAAATATAAATATAAACAGAGTATAAATATAAATATAAATATAAATATAATAGTTATAAAATTAACCATTAAATAATATAAGTATAAATAGTGCATAAATATAAGTATAAATATGAATAAAATAATTATAAAATTAACAATAAAATAAGATACATATAAGTACAAATAAAAGAAAATAATAAAATTAAAAATAAAATAATAAAAATAAAAATAAGAAATAAAATATAATATAATAAAATATAAAATTTAAAAACTAAATAAAGTAAGTATAAATAAAAGAAATAAAATAATATAAATTAAACATATAAATAAAATAATATAAATAAAATAATAAAAGTTTTGTGGAAATTTAACAAAAACGGCAAATCGCAAACAAAATCTCGCCAAAAATCGAGAAAAACGGCACAGAAATAACCAATTGTTACCTTCATAATATTCCGATATTCTGCCCCAAAATTCCCCCCAATATTACCCCCAAAATCCCAAAAATCCCCCCCAAAAATTATCCCCAAAGTCCTTCAAAATCTCCCCAAAATTTCCCCAAAATCCCAAAAATCTCCCCCAGATTCTCCCCCAAATTCCCTCCAAAATCCCCCCAAAATCACCCCAAAATCCCCCCAAATTCCCTCCAAATTCCTCCCAAAATTCCCCCCAAAATTCTCCCCAAATCTCCCAAAACCCCCCAAATTTCCACAAAAAGCCCCTAATATTTTTCCCTGAAAATCCCACATTTCCCCCCTAAAAATCCCAAAATTCCCCACAAATCCCCAAAAATCCCAAATTTTACCCCAAAATCCCAATTTCCCCAATTTTTTTTCCAGAAAACCCAAATTTTACCTAAAAATCCAAAATTTCCCCCAAAAATTTCCCAAAATTCATAAATTTTCTTAAAACTCCCCTCAAAAATCCCAAATTTCCCCAAAATTCCCCCCAAAATCCAAATTTTCCCAATCTTTACACAAAAACACCCAAAAATTCCAATTCTCTTATTTTTTTCCCCAAAAATCCCAAATTTCCACCTAAAACCCCCAAAATTCCCCCAAAATTTTCCCAAAAAAACCATTTTTTCCCCCAAATTTTCCCACAAAACCCCACATTTTCCCCATAAATAACCGATTTTTCCCCAAAAATCCCAAATTTCCCCCCAAAATCCCCATTTTCCCCAAAATTTTCCCAAAATTCCTCCCAAAAATCCCAATTTTTTCCCAAAACCCCCAAATTTCCCCAAAATTCCCCTCAAACACCCCAAATTTCCCCAAATATCCCCCCAAAAATCAAAATTTTCTGCAAAATTCCCTCCAAAATCCCAATTTTTTTACCAAAACGCCCAAATTTCCTCAAAATTCCCCTCAAAAACCAAAATTTTCCCAAAATTCCTCCCAAAAATCCCAATTTTTTCCCCAAAACCCCCAAAATTCCCCAAAAATCCCCTCAAAAATCAAAATTCCCCAAAATTCCCCTCAAAATTCCCAAATTTCCCCAAAATTCCCCCCAAAATCCCATATTTTTTCCCAGGACCCCCAAATTTCCCCAAAATTCCCCTAAAAAACCCCAAATTTCCCCAAAATTCCCCAAAACCTTCAAATTTCCCCAAATATCCCCCGAAAAATCAAAATTTCTCCAAAATTCCCCCCAAAAATCCCAAATTTCCTCAAAATTACCTCAAAAAAAATCCCAATTTTCTCCAAATTCCTTCCAAAAATACCAATTTTTTTACCAAAAAAACCAAATTATCCCCAAAATTCCCCCCCCAAAATAATAATTTTTGTCCTGAAAAAAACAATTTTTCCCCAAAATTTCCCCCAAAATCCCAATTTTTTTACCAAAATCCCCAATTTTTCCCTAAAATTTTCCCAAAACCCCCCAAAATTTTCCCAAAAACCCCCAAATTTTCCCAAAAAAACCCCAAATTCCCCCAAAATTTTCACCTTCCTGGGATTCCACCACGTCTCTTCCTCCTCCTCTTCCTCCTCCTTCCTCCTCCTCTTCCTCGTCCCCCGCTCTTCCTCCCGCTCCCGTTTTCGCCGTTTTTCCGCCCATTTCGCCAGCGGCAAATCCTCGGAATCCTCCGAATCCGACCCCGCCGATTTTTGGGGCAATTTCGGGGATTTTCGGGCAATTTTTGGGGCTTTTTCGTCCTCTTCATCTTCATCCTCTTCTTCCTCGCTCTCAAATTTTGATTTTTTGGTCAATTTTTTTGTCATTTTTTGCCTTTTTTCCTCAATTTTTCCTGTTTTTTTCCTGTTTTTCCCACCTGGATCTTCCTCTTCTTCCTCTTCTTCCTCCTCATCTTCATCCTCATCTTCATCTTCTTTGCTCTCAATTTTTGATTTTTTGGTCAATTTTTTTGTCATTTTTTGCCTTTTTTCCTCAACTTTTCCCGTTTTTCTCCCATTTTTCTTGCCTGAATCTTCCTTTTCCTCCTCCTCATCTTCATCCTCTTCATCCTCTTCTTCCTCGCTCTCAAATTTTGATTTTTTGGTCAATTTTTTGGTCGTTTTTTGCCTTTTTTCCTCGGTTTTTCCTGTTTTTTTCCCATTTTTCTTGCCTGGATCTTCCTCTTCTTCCTCCTCATCTTCATCCTCCTCTTCCTCACTCTCAAATTTGGATTTTTTTGCCCCTTTTTGCCTTTTTTCCTCGATTTTTCCCGTTTTTTTCCTGTTTTTCTTGCCTGGATCTTCCTCTTCTTCCTCCTCATCTTCATCCTCCTCTTCCTCGCTCTCAAATTTCGATTTTTTGGTCATTTTTTTTGTTATTTTTTGCCTTTTTTCCTGATTTTTTCCCGTTTTTTTCCTGTTTTTCCCGCCTGGATCTTCCTCATCTTCCTCCTCATCTTCATCCTCCTCTTCCTCACTCTCAAATTTTGATTTTTTTGCCGCTTTTTGGGTCACTTTTTGCCTTTTTTCCTCGATTTTTCCTGTTTTTTTCCTGTTTTTCCCACCTGGATCTTCCTCTTCTTCCTCTTCTTCCTCTTCATCTTCCTCGTCCTCGCTCTCAAATTTCGATTTTTTGTTCAATTTTTTGGTCGTTTTTTGCCTTTTTTCCTCGATTTTTCCCGTTTTTCTCCCATTTTTCTTGCCTGAATCTTCCTCTTCTTCCTCCTCATCTTCATCTTCTTCATCCTCCTCTTCCTCACTCTCAATTTTTGATTTTTTTGGCCTTTTTTGCCTTTTTTCCTCCACTTTTCCTGTTTTTTTCCTGTTTTTCCCACCTGGATCTTCCTCTTCCTCCTCCTCATCTTCATCCTCCTCTTCCTCACTCTCAAATTTCGATTTTTTGGCCAATTTTTTGGTCATTTTTTGCGTTTTTTCCCCAATTTTTCCCGTTTTTTTCCTGTTTTTCCCACCTGGATCTTCCTCTTCTTCCTCCTCATCTTCATCCTCGTCTTCCTCACTCTCAAATTTTGATTTTTTTGCCCCTTTTTGCCTTTTTTCCTCGATTTTTCCCGATTTTTTCCTGGTTTTCCCGCCTGGATCTTCCTTTTCCTCCTCCTCATCTTCATCCTCTTCATCCTCCTCTTCCTCACTCTCAAACTTCGATTTTTTGGCCAATTTTTTGGTCATTTTTTGGGTTTTTTCCCCAATTTTCCCCGTTTTTTTCCTATTTTTTCGGTCTGGCTCTTCCTCTTCCTCCTCCTCATCTTCCTCCTCCTCACTCTCCATTTTCCTCCTTTTTCCCCCCATTTTTTCCCATTTTCCCCCTTTTTTCTCCTCATTTTTCCCAGATTTTGCTGATTTTTCCCCAATTTTTCCCCTTTTCACCCCGATTTTCTCCCTCTCTTCTTCCTCCTCCTCTTCCTCCTCCTCACTCTCCATTTTCCCCTTTTTCGCCCCGTTTCTCCCAGAATTTTCGGATTTTTCTCCAATTTTTCCTTTTTTCACCCCAATTTTTATCCTCTCCTCTTCCTCTTCCTCCTCATCTTCCTCACTCTCAATTTTCCTCCTTTTTGCCCAATTTTTCCCCATTTTTTCCTCATTTTTCCCCCCAAATTTCTTCATCTCCTCCTCTTCCTCCTCCTCCTCTTCCTCACTTTCAATTTTCCTCTTTTTTGCCCCATTTTCCCCCATTTTTTCCTCATTTTCCCCATCATTTTTCCCGGAATTTTTGGATTTTTCTTCATTTTTTCCATTTTTCACCCCATTTTTCTTCCTCTCCTCTTCCTCCTCCTCCTCCTCTTCCTCATTTTCAATTTTCCCAATTTTTTGCCCATTTTTGCCCATTTTCCCCTCATTTTTTTCCTTTTTTGCCCCATTTTTCCTTTCTTCTTCCTCGTCCTCTCCATCACTTTCAATTTTCCCCATTTTTGCCCCATTTTTTCCAATTTTTTGACCATTTTTCCACTTATTTGCCTCATTTTTCTTTTCTTCTTCCTCCTCCTCTTCCTCACTTTCAATTTTCCCCATTTTTGCCACATTTTTTCCCACTTTTTCCTCATTTTTTCCCATTTTTGCCTCATTTTTCCTTTCTTCTTCCCCCTCCTCTTCCTCACTCTCATTTCCCCCCTTTTTCTCCCCATTTTTCCCAGAACTTCTGGATTTTTCCTCATTTCTTCCTTTTTTCACCCCATTTTTCTCCCTTTCCTCTTCCTCCTCTTCCTCACTTTCCATTTCCCTCATTTTTTTCCCATTTCCCCCCAATTTTTCCTCATTTTCCCCCTTTTTTGCCCCATTTTCCCTTTCTTCTTCCTCCTCCTTTTCCTCACTTCCAATTTTCCCCATTTTTGCCCCATTTTCCCCCATTTTTTCCTCATTTTCCCCCGTCTCTTCCTCATCTTCATCCTCCTCTTCCTCGCTCTCAAATTTCGATATTTTCACCCTTTTTTTGGTCATTTTTTCCCTTTTTTCCACAATTTTTCCCAATTTTTTCCCGCCTGGATCTTCCTCCTCATCCTCATCTTCCCCTCCCTCAAATTTCGCTTTTTCTCCCCATTTTTTCCCCATTTTTTCCCCGATTTCCCCCGTTTTTCCCCCATTTTTCCTCTCTGCCTCCTCCCCTCCCTCCTCTTCCCCCTCCCCCACCATTTTCCTCATTTTTGTCCCATTTTCCCCCATTTTTTCCCCATTTTCCTCCTCATTTCTCTTCCTCCTCTCCTCCTCTTCCTCAGCCCCATTTTTCCCGCCATTTTCACTTTTCCCGCCATTTCCGCCATTTTCCCGCCATTCTCCCCATCCGCCAGGGGGCGCCCCTCTGGCCACGCCCCCTTCCAGCTCCGCGCATGCGCAATCGGCCTCGCCGCCACCCGGCGCCCTGCGGAGAAGAAAAGGGCGTGGTCAAACAGGGCGTGGTCAAACAGGGCGTGGCAGCATCGGGGGCGTGGCCAACGCAAGGCGTGGCCCCCCCGGGGGGGTCTCCGGTGTTTCCCCTCCCCCCTCCCGGTACCGTTCGCAGCCGCTCGCCGCCGCCGCCGCCGCCATTTCTGCGCCCTCAGAGCAGCGACCAATGAGGATGGGGATGAACGACAGTGAGGCGGGGCTTGAGGCGTGATAACCAATGAGGTGCAGCGCTATGAACCAGGAAGCGGCGACAACCAATAGAAGCGAGGAAAAGGCGGGGTGAAGTTGAGCGGCAGCAGTTTTGGCCAATCAGAAGCGCGGCAGAACAGCGCAGGCCAATAGAGCGCGGAGCAACTTGTGGGAGTGAATGGCAGCCACTTTAACCAATCAGAAGCCGGCTAGGAGCTGCAACAACCAATTAGAAGCGTCAGTAGGCGGGGCTAAGCTGCTGAGCCATGCCTAACACGGAAACGCTTGGCGCGTGATTGACAGCAGCGCCACCCAATCAAATCGCCGCTTTCTGACGGTTTAACTAATCACACACAGCAGAAGGCGGGGTTTAATCCCGCTCCCGGAGAAGAACCCGGAAGAGGAACGCGGGGTTGGACCAAAAGGGACCAATCAGGAGGCGGCGCGGGAAGGGGAGAGCCAATGAGGAGCGAGGGGAAGGGCGGGGCTTGTCCGCCATGAACGGGGCGAGCGAGGGCGATGGCGGCGGCTACAAACGGCGCTGCCGGGCCCTGAAACGGCGCCTGAAGCTGCTGCTCTACGTGAGGGGCGGGGCCAAGGGGAAAGGGGAGGGGCTTAAAGGGCGGGAAGGGAAAAGGGGCGGGGCTTCAGCGTGAGGGGAGTGGGGGGCAATGGGGGGAATGTGAAATATTGGGGAAAAAATGGGAATTTTGGGGGGAAAAATGGGAAAATTTGGGGGGAATAGGGGAGTTTTGAGGGTTTGGGGGGGTTTTGGGGAAAATTTGGGGGTTTTGGGAAAGAATTTGGGGGTTTTGGGGGGGAAAATGCTAATTTTGAAAGGAAAAATACCGAAATATTGGGGGAAAAAAGTGAATTTTTAAGGGGAAAAATGGTAATGTTTGATGGGAATTAGGGAGTTTTGGGTGTTTGGGGGAGTTTTGGGGGGTTTGGGGGAAAATTTGGGGGTTTTGGGGGGAAAAATGATAATTTTGAAAGGAAAAATACCGAAATATTAGGGGAAAAAAGTGAATTTTCAAAGGGGAAAAAGGGTAAAGTTTGGGGGAATTAGGGAGTTTTGGGTGTTTGGGGGAGTTTTGGGGGTTTTTGGGGAAAATTTGGAGTTTTTGGGAGGAAAATGGGAATTTTGAAAGGAAAAATACCGAAATATTAGGGGAAAAAAGTGAATTTTTAAAGGCTAAAAAGGGTAAAGTTTGGTGGGGGAAAATACAATTTTTAGGGGGAAAATTGGAATTTTTGGAGAGAAAAAAAGTCAACTTTTGGGGTAAAAATTTGAATTTTTGGGGACAAAAAGGACCATTTGGGGGTAAAAAAGGTTGAATTTTCAAGGGTAAAAGCTGACTTTTGGGAGGAAAAAAATAGAATTTTTAGGGGGAAAAGGTGGATTTTTGAGAGGAAAAAAAGCCAAATTTTTGGGTAAAAAAGGTGAAATTTTTGAGGGGGAAAATGGTAAATTATGGGGGAGAAAAAGTCAAATTTTGTGGGGAAGAACATGAATTTTTAGGGGTAAATAGCCAAATATTGGGGGCAAAAAAAGCTGAATTTTTGAGAGCAAAAAAAGAGAAATTTTAGGGGGGAAAACCTAAATTTCGGAGGGGAAAAAAGCCAAATTTGGGGGGGAGGGGGGGGAACGTGAATTTTAGGGTAAAAAAGCCAAATTTTGGGCAAAAATTAAAATTCCCCCAGGAGCAGGAATGTTTCCAGGAGGAGCTGAGGAGGGCCCAGCGCAAACTCCTGAAAGTCTCCAGGGACAAAAGGTACCAAAATCATCAAAATTCACCCCAAAAATTCCTTTTTTTCTTCAAATTCTTCAAATTCCTTAAAATCGTCCTAGAAAGTTCACAATTTAAAAAAATTAATTTAATTTTATTTCCAAAATTCTAAATTTTTCAGATTTTTATTTTGAATTTCCAAATTTTTAAGATTTCTATGCTTAAAAATAACCTATTTTTAAAATTTTAGTTTATGTTCTTTCTAAATTCCCAGTTTAAAATTTTTTTCCAAGATTCTCAAATTTTAAAAAAATTTTTCCCAAATTGCCAACTTTTATTTCTATTTTTTGCCCCAAAAATTTCCTTTATTAGAATTTTTATTTTTACTTTTTTTTTTTCCAAGTTCTCCATGTTTTTTTTTTATTTCTTGATTTTTCCCAAACTTCTGTTAGGCTTTTTTTGCAAAAATCCTCAATTTTTAAAAACTTCCCATTTTGACTTCTGTTTTTTCCTAAAGTCGTTAATTTCTGGTTTTTATTTCCATTTAATTTTTATTTATAATTTTTTTTTTTATTTAGCTTTCTAATTTTTCAATTTTTAGTTTTTATTTATTTTTCTTTTAATTTTTTCACAACTTTTTTTAATTTTTAGGTTTTATTTATATTTTTTTGTTTCAATTTTTTATTTTTGTCTTTTAATTTTAATTTTTTATCTTTATTACTTTTTTATTTTTAATTTTTTTTCTTTATGTTTTTTACTTCTAATTTTTTATTTGTCTTTTTTATTTTTATGTCTTTTTTATTTTCATTTTTTCCTTATTTTTAATTTTTAGTTTTGTTTCTATTTTTTATTGATTTTTTTTTCTTGCTTTTATTTCATCCTAGAACCTCACTTTATTCAATTTTTTTCCTTTTTTTCCCTTATTTTTCCCCCAAAATTCCCAACTTTTTCCATTTTATTTAAAATTTTTTTTCCCCTTCTTTTCCCCCCCAAAACCTTCAAATTTTTGGTTTTTTTCCTCAGTTTCCTTTTGGACCGGCTCCTGCAGTACGAAAACGTCGACGATGATTCCTCAGGTACCTCTGGGGGGTCAAAGGTCAAACCCAGGGGGGGTCAGAGGTCAAACCCGGGGCTGGCCCCGCCCCTCCCGCACCCCCTGATTGGCTCCTCCCCCTCCCCAGACTCGGAGGCGACGGCGTCGTCCGACAACAGCGACGGCGACGGCGCCAAGGGGGCGGAGCCAACGCCCGCCAAGAGGTCAGCGAGGGGTTAAAAAATCCAAGATGGCCGCCAGGGTGGGCGTGGTTTCAAAATGGCCGCCCAAGAGTTGGGAGGGGTTTCAAAATGGCGGATCTTGAGGTGGGCGGGGTTTCAAAATGGCGGATCTTAGGTGGGCGGGGTTTCAAAATGGCGGAGCTTGAGGTGGGCGGGGTTTCAAAATGGCGGATTTTGAGTTGGGTGTGGCTTCAAGATGGCTGCCGTCATGGTGGTAAAAATCTAAGATGGCCACCATTGTGGGTCTCAAAATCCAAGGTGGCTGCCATTATGGGGGCCAAATTTCAAAATGGCTACCATCCTGTGGGTGAAAATCCAAAATGGCCACCAATATGGAGGTTAAGATTCAAGATGGCCTCCACCATGTGGTTTAAGATTCAAGATGGCTGCCACCATGAATGTAAAATTTCAAGATGGCCACCATCATGGCCGTCAAATTTTAATATGGTTGCCACCATTTGGGTGAAAACCCAATATGGCTGCCATCATGGCAGTCCAATTTCAAGATGGCGGCCACCACGTGGGTGAAAATCCAAGATGGATACCATCATGAATGTAAAATTTCAAGATGGCCACCATTATGGATGTCAAATTTGAATATGGTTGCCATAATTTGGGTGAAAATCCAATATGGCTGCCATCATGGCAGTCCAATTTCAAGATGGCGGCCACCACATGGGTTAAAATCCAATATGGCTGCCATCATGGCAGTCCAATTTCAAGATGGCGGCCACCACGTGGGTGAAAATCCAATATGGCTTCCATCATGGCAGTCCAATTTCAAGATGGCGGCCACCACGTGGGTGAAAATCCAATATGGCCGCCATTATGGATGTCAAAATCGAAGATGGCTTCCATCATGGCGGCCAAATTTCAAGATGGCTGCCACGATGAATGACAAAATCCAAGATGGCTGCCTAATAAGTGGGCGTGGCCAACGCTTCTTCCTTGCAGGCGCCGCTCTCCGACCCCGCCCCCCTCAAACTTTGGCCCCTCCTCCTATTTGGTGAGTGCCCCTCCCCTTCCTCTTTAAGCCCCGCCCATTTTTGCGGACAAAGTGGGCGGGGCCTGACGTGGCCCCTCCCCCTTCCCAAGATGGCGTCGCCGCCGTACGGGTCGTTCCCCCTCCCCCCGCAGGGCGGGGCCCGGCCACGCCCCGTCCCCGCCCGGCGCAGCAAAGGGACGCGCAGAGGCCAGGTGAGGGGCGGGGCTAACGGAAAGGGGTGGGGCTAAAGGAAAGGGGTGGGGCCAAAAAGAAAAGGGGCGGGCTAAAGAAAAAGGGGCGGGGATAAAGAAAATTTATTAACGGAAAAGGGGCGGGGCTAAACGGAAAGGGGCGGGGATAAAGAAAAAGGGGGTGGGGCTAATGGTAAAGGGGTGGGGCTAAACGGAAAGGGGCGGAGATAAAGGGAAAGGGGAGGGGCTAAAGAAAAAAAGGGTGGAGCTTAAAATAAAGGAGGTGGGGTTAAAGGGAAAGGGGTGGGGCTAAAAGAAAAGAGGTGGAGTCAAAGAGAAAGGGGTGGGGCTAAAGGAAAAGAGGAGGGGCTAAAGGGAAAGGGGTGGGGCTTAAGGGAAAGGAGGTGGGGCTAAAGGGAAAGGGGTTAAAAGGAAAAGAGGTGAGGCTAAAAAGAAAGGGGTGGGGCTAAAGAAAAAGTGTTAAAAGGGAAAGGGGCGGGGCTAAATAAAAAGGGGCGGAGCTAAAGAAAAAAGTGTTAGTGGGAAAGGGGTGGGGCTAAAATGAAAGGGGTGGGGTTAAAAGGGAAAGGGGTGGGGCTAAAGAAAAAAGGGGTGGAGCTTAAAAGAAAGGAGGTGGGGTTAAAGGGAAAGGGGTGGGCTAAAGGGAAAGGGGCGGGGCTAAAGGGAAGGGGCGGGGCTAAAGAAAAAAGTGTTTAAGGGAAAATGCCGGTACCAAAGGGAAAAGGGGTGGGGCTAAAGTGAAAGGGGTGGGGCTTAAGGGAAAGCAGGTGGGGTTAAAGGAAAAGGGGTGGAGCTAAAGGGAAAGGGGTGTGGCCAAGGGAAAGGGGCGGGGCTAAGGGAAAAGGGGCAGGGCTAAAGGGAAAGGGGTGGGTATAAAAAAAGAAAGGGTTAAAAGGGAAAGGGGCGGGGCTAAAAAGAAAGGGTGAAAAGTGTAAGGGGCGGGGCTAAATAAAAAGGGTTAATGGAAAGGGGTGGGGCTAAAAGAAAAGGGGTGGGGCTAAAGAAAAAGGGTTAAAAGGAAAAGGGGTGAGGCTAAAGGGAAAGGGGCGGGGCTAAAAAGAAAGGGGGTGGGGCTAAAAGGAAGTGGGATTACGGGAAAGGGGTGGGACTAAAGAAAAGGGGGTGGGGCTAAAGAAAAAAGGCGGGGTTAAAAGGGGAAAGGGGTGTGGCTAAATGGGGAGGGGTCATGGGGGTCAAGGTGGGGTCAGGGGTCACTCAGCGGTCACTCACTGACCCTCCCCCCCTCTCTCCCCCCCCCCAGCCCCCTCCCGCCCCTCCCCCTCTGCCCCTTTCGGGGGGTGGGGCGGGGGCGGGGCTGGGCGGGGGGCGTGGCCCTGGCTCGCCCCTCCCCCCGGCGCTGGCCCCGCCCCCGGCCCCGCCCCCCGTGCCCCCCACGCTGCCCCGGCGGCTCCTGAGCGGCCCCGGGGGCGGGGAGGGGGAGGGGGAGGGCAGCGACGACCCCCTGGACGGGGACGACGAGCTGGTCATCGACCTGCCCGAGTGACCCCGAGTGACCCCGAGTGACCACTGACCCCTGAGTGACCCCTGAGTGACCATCGGCCTCCCTGAGTGACCCCTGAGTGACCACCGACCTTCCCTGGACGGGGACGACGAGCTGGTCATCGACCTGCCCGAGTGACCCCGAGTGACCCCGAGTGACCCTGAGTGACCCCTGAGTGACCAGTGAGTGACCAGTGACCTCCCTGAGTGACCACCGACCTTCCCTGGACGGGGACGACGAGCTGGTCATCGACCTGCCTGAGTGACCCCTGAGTGACCATTGACCTCTCTGAGTGACCAGTGACCCCGAGTGACCCCGAGTGACCATCGGCCTCCCTGAGTGACCCCTGAGTGACCATCGGCCTCCCTGAGTGACCACCAACCTCCCTGAGTGACCATCGGCCTCCCTGAGTGACCATCAGCCTCCCTGAGTGACCATCGGCCTCCCCAAGTGACCACCGGCCTTCCCTGGACGGGGACAACGAGCTGGTCATCGACCTGCCCGAGTGACCCCGAGTGACCCCTGAGTGACCACTGAGTGACCCTGAGTGACCACTGAGTGATCCTGAGTGACCGCTGAGTGACCACTGACCTCCCTGAGTGACCATCGGCCTTCCCTGGACGGGGACAACGAGCTGGTCATCGACCTGCCCGTGTGACCCCTGACCGCTGAGTGACCACTGAGTGACCACCGACCTCCCTGAGTGACCATCAGCCTCCCTGAGTGACCATCAACCTTCCTGAGTGACCATCGACCTTCCCTGGACGGGGACGATGAGCTGGTCATCGACCTGCCCGAGTGACCCCGAGTGACCCTGAGTGACCCCTGAGTGACCATTGACCTGCCCGAGTGACCCCGAGTGACCCCTGAGTGACCACTGACCTCCCTGAGTGACCATCGGCCTTCCCTGGACGGGGACGACGAGCTGGTCATCGACCTGCCCGAGTGACCCCTGAGTGACCCCGAGTGACCCCGAGTGACCCTGAGTTACCCTGAGTGACCATCGGCCTCCCTGAGTGACCCCTGAGTGACCACCGGCCTTCCCTGGACGGGGACGACGAGCTGGTCATCGACCTGCCCGAGTGACCCCGAGTGACCCCGAGTGACCCCGAGTGACCAGTGAGTGACCATCGACCTCCCTGAGTGACCATCGGCCTCCCTGAGTGACCATCGGCCTTCCCTGGACGGGGACGACGAGCTGGTCATCGACCTGCCCGAGTGACCCCGAGTGACCCTGAGTGACCAGTGAGTGACCACTGACCGCTGAGTGACCCCTGAGTGACCAGTGACCTCCCTGAGTGACCACCGACCTTCCCTGGACGGGGACGACGAGCTGGTCATCGACCTGCCCGAGTGACCCCGAGTGACCCCTGAGTGACCCCGAGTGACCCTGAGTGACCACTGAGTTACCACTGACCCCTGAGTGACCGCTGAGTGACCATCGGCCTCCCTGAGTGACCCCTGAGTGACCACTGAGTGACCACGGGGTGTGGAGTGACCATCGGCCTTCCTGAGTGACCAATGGGAGTTTTTGGGTGTAAAAATGTCAATTTTGGTGTTAAAATTTTTTTTTTTTTTTTAATTGGGATTTTTGGACGTAAAAATGTCAATTTTGAGGTTAAAATTGGGGAAATTTGGGTCAAATGTGGATTTTTAATGTAAAAATGTCAATTTTGGGGTTAAAATTGGGGAAATTTGGGTCAAATGTGGATTTTTAATATAAAAATGTCAATTTTGGGGTTAAAATTGGGGATTTTGGGTTAAATGGAATTTTTGGATGTAAAAATGTCCATTTTGGATATGAAATGAGGAATTTTGGTGTTAAATGAATTTTTGGATGTAAAAATGTCAATTTTGGGGTTAAAAAAGGAAGTTTTCAGTCAAATGTGAATTTTTGGATGTAAAAATGTCAATTTTGGGGTTAAAATTGGAGAATTTTGGTGTGAAATGGGAATTTTTAAATGTAAAAATGTTAATTTTGGGATTAAAATTGGGGAATTTTTGGTTAAATGGGAATTTTTGGATGTAGAAATGTCAAATTTGGGGTTAAAATTGGGGAAATTTGGGTCAAATGTGGATTTTTAAAGTAAAAATGTCAATTTTGGGGTTAAAATTGGGGATTTTGGGTTAAATGGAATTTTTGGATGTAAAAATGTCAAATTGGAGGTTAAAAATGGGGAATTCTGGGTCAAATTGGAATTTTTAGATGTAAAAATATCAATTTTGGGATTAAAATTGGGGGTTTAGGGTTAAATGTGAATGTTTTAGATGTAAAAATGTCAATTTTGGGGTTAAAATTGGGGATTTTTCAGTTAAACTGGAATTTTTGGATGTAAAAATGTTAATTTTGGGATTAAAATTGGGGAATTTTGGGTTAAATGGGGATTTTGGACATAAAAGTATCAATTTTGGTGTTAAAATTGGGGTTCTGGGTTAAATGTGGATATTTGGATTAAAAATTTTTAATTTTGGGGTTAAAATTTGGGAATTTCGGGTCAAATGAGAATTTTTAGATGTAAAAATCTCATTTCTGGGGTTAAAACTGGAGAATTTTGGTGTGAAATGGGAATTTTTGGATGTAAAAATGTCAATTTTGGGGTTGAAATTGGAAGTTCTGCGTCAAATGGGAATTTTTGGAAGTAAAAATGCCAACTTTGGGGTAAAAAAAAATAGGAAATTTTGGGTTAAAATTAGGGATTTTGGATAAAAAACAGAGAATTTTGGTGTGAAATGGGAGTTTTTGGATGTAAAATTTTCAATTTTGGGGTTAAAATGGAGGGTTTGGGGTTGAATGTGAAGTTTTGGATGCAAAAATGTGAATTTTGGGGTGCTGAGGAGAAAACCCTTTGAATTTGATGTAAAAAAGTCGAATTTTTATTAAAATTCGTTAAATTCTCACCCAAAATTGGGGATTTTTGGGGTTAAAATCTTAAATTTTGGGTTTAAATCAGCCAATTTCAGGAAAAAAAAAACCCCAGCAGTAATTCTGAGGGGAAAATTTGCAAATTCTGAGGGGAAAACCTTTGAATCTGAGGCAAAAAAGTCGATTTTCATTAAAAACGTTCGAGTCTCACCCAAACCGTGAATTTTGGGGGTAAAATCCGAGATTTTTGGGTTAAAATGAGCCGATTTTAGGAAAAAAAACCCCCACAATAATTCTGAGGGGAAAAGTTGCAAATTCTGAGGGGAAAACCTTCGAATCTGAGGTAAAAAAGTCGATTTTTATTAAAAACGTTCAATTCTCACTCAAACCGTGAACTTTGGGGGTAAAATCTGAGATTTTTGGGGTAAAATCAGCCGATTTTAGGAAAAAAAAAACAACCCAATAATTCTGAGGGGAAGATGTATGAATTCTGAGGGGAAAAATATCACCAAATTTGAGGTTAAGAATTCGAATTTTATTAAAAACGTTCGATTCCCACCCAAAAATGAGAATTTTGGGGCTAAAAGCGCCGATTTTTGCTCTTGGCCACTTCCGGACTCGCTTTCCCAGCGTCCTTTGCGCGCCTAACCCGGAAACAGGAGGGGTGGAAGCGGAAGCGACGTGACGTCACTTCCGTCTTCCGGCGCTTCCCGATCGTCGCTCCGCGTGCGGCTCGTTCGGTGCGGGGGGGGTGGGGCGGAATTTGGGGTAAAATTTGGGGATTTTGGGGTTAAAAGCGCGGAAAAAATCGGTGGTGGGGAGAGGGGAGAGGTTTGGGGCGAAATTTGGGGGGTTTGGGGCTGAAATTGGGGGTTTGGGGGCTTAAATTTGGGTTAAATCCGTTCGGTTTTGGGTTTAATTTCTTTGGTTTTGGATGAAATTTCTGTGGTTTTTGGGTTAAATTCCTCCGGTTTTGGGTCAAATCCCTCCGGTTTTGGGTTAAATTCGTCCGGTTTTGGGTTAAATTCTTCCGGTTTTGGGTTAAATTTCTCCGGTTTTGGGTCTAATCTCTCCGGGTTTGGGTTAAATTCCTCCGGTTTTGGGTGGAAACGCGCGAATTTGGGGTGACAATGTCCAAATTTGGGGTAGAAACAGGAAAATTTGGGGTGAAACCGCGGGAATTTGGGGTGAAAAAGTCCAAATTTGGGGTGAAAACTCGAGAATTTGGGGATGAAATTCGGAAACTTGGGGTGAAAATGTCCAAATTTGGGGTAGAAACAGGAAAATTTGGGGAAGAACTGCGGAAATTTGGGGTGAAAACGCAGGAATTTGGGGTCGAAAAGCCCAAATTTGGGGTGAAACCGCGGGAAATTGGGGTGAAAACGTCCAAATTTCGGGTGGAAACGCTGGAAATTGGGGTAAAAAAGCCCAAATTTGGGGTGAAACCGCAGGAATTTGGGGTGAAAAGGTCCAAATTTGGGGTGGAAACGCAGAAATTTGGAGTGAAAACATCCAAATTTGGGGTGAAAATGTCCAAATTGGGGGTGAAAACGCGGGAATTTGGTGTAAAACCGCGGGAATTTGGGGTGAAAAAGCCCAAATTTGGGGTGAAACCGCGGGAATTTGGGGTGAAAAAGTCCAAATTCAGGGTGAAAACGCGAAAATTTGGGGTGAAACCGTGGGAATTTGGGGTGGAAATGTCCAAATTTGGGGTGAAACCGTGGGAATTCGGGGTGAAAAAGTCCAAATTTGGGGTGAAACTGCGGGAATTCGAGGTGAAAACATCCAAATTTGAGGTGAAAACGAGAAAATTTAGGGTGAAACCGTGGGAATTTGGGGTGAAAAAGTCCAAAACTGGGATGAAAAAGTGGGAATTTGGGGTGAGAACGTCCAAATTTGGGGTGAAATCGCAGGAATTTGGGATGAAATCGCAGGAATTTGGGGTAAAAATGCAGGAATTTGGGGTGGAAAAGCCCAAATTTGGGGTAAAACCGCGGGAATTTGGGGTGAGAACGTCCAAGTTTGGGGTTAAAATGTGGGAATTTGGGGTAAAAATGTCCAAATTTTAGGATGAAATGCGGAAATTTGGGGTGAAAAAGTCCAAATTTGGGGTGAAAAAGTCCAAATTTGTGGTTAAAACGCGGGAATTTGGGGTAAAACCGCGGGAATTCGGGGTAAAAAAGCCCAATTTGGGGTGAAACCGCGGGAATTGGGTTTGAAAAAGCCCCAATTTGGGTTAAAACCGCGGGAATTCGGGGGTGAGAACATCCAAATTTGGGTTAAAACCGCGGGAATTCGGTGTCGGGAGCTGTAATTTTTTTACCGCCCGTGTCCCGCAGGCTGCCGCTGTCCCTGTCCCTGTCCCTGTCGCTGTCCCTGTCCCTGTCCCTGTCGCTGTCCCCCTGTCGCTGTCGCGGTCATGTCGCGATTCTTCACCACCGGCTCCGACTCCGAGTCCGAATCCTCCGCGTCCGGAGACGAGACCGCGCCCAAAGCGGCCGGAGGGCCCTACAGCAAGTGGGCGGGGCTTAGGGGGAAAGGGGCGGGGTTTGGGGAAAAGGGGCGGGGTTTGGGGAGAAACGGGCGCGGATTGGGTAAATGGGGCGAGATTTAAATAAAAGGGGGCGGGGTTTGGGGGAAAGGGGCGGGGTTTGGGGAGAAACGGGCGGGGATTGGGTAAAGGGGGCGGAATTTGAATAAAACGGGGCGGGGTTTAAGGAAAGAGGACGAGATTTAAATAAATAGAGGCGGGGTTTGGGTAAAAGGGACAAAATTTAAATAAAAGGGGGCGGGGTTTGGGTAAAAGGTGAAGTTTGAATAAAAAGGGGTGGGGTTTGGGTAAAAGATGAAATTTGAATAAAAGGGGGAGGAGTTTGGGTAAAAGGGGTGAAATTTGAATAAAAGGAGGTGGGGTTTGGGTAAAAGGGGTGAAATTTAAATAAAAGGAGGCGGGGTTTGGGTAAAAGGGGCGATATTTGACTAAAAGGGGGTGGGGTTTAAGGAGAAAGGGCAAGATTTAAATAAAAGGGGGCGGGGTTTGGGCAAAAGGGGCGAAATTTGAATAAAAGAGGGAGGGGTTTGGGAAAAGGCGAAATTTGAATAAAAATGGGGGGAGTTTGAGTAAAAGGGGCGAAATTTGAATAAAGGCGGCGGGGTTTGGGAAAAAGGGCAATATTTAAATAAAAGGGGGCGGGGTTTGGGAAAATGGGAAAATTTAAATAAAAGGGGGCGGGTTTTAGGTAAAAGGCATGAATTTTAAATAAAAGGCGGTGAGGTTTGACTAAAAGGGGCAAAATTTAAATAAAAGGGGGCGGGGTTTGGGGGAAAAGGGGCGAAATTTGGATAGAAGGAGGCGGGTTTTGGGTGAAAGGGGCAAAATTTAAATAAAAGGGGGTGGGGTTTGGGGAAAGGGGCATGATTTGGGTAAAAGGGGGCGGGGTTTGGTGAAAAAGGCAAAATTTGGGTAAAAGGGGGCGGGGTTTGAGTAGAAAGGGGCGGGGTTTATCAGAAGGGGTGTGGTTTGAGGCCAAGGGGCGGGGTTTTGGGGAAATGGGCGTGGTTTGCATAAAAAGGGGCGTGTCTGATGCGGCCCCGCCCCCAGGCCGCTGCTGCTGAGCGAGGATGAGGAGGACACGAAACGCGTGGTGAGGAGCGCCCGCGACAAGAGGTATTGATCGGGTATTGATCCGGTATCGATCGGGGATTGGTGCGGTATTGATCCGCCAGCCATCGGGTATTGGTCCGGGATCGATCAGGGATTGGTCCCGTATTGGGCCGGGATTGATCGGGTGTTGATCCGCTATCGATGGGGTATTGGTGCGGTATTGATCGGGAATTGGTCCAGGATTGATCGGGGATCGGTCCCATATTGGGCCGGGATTGGTCGGGTATTGGGCCGCTAGCGATCAGGTATTGATCCGCCAGCGATCGGTTATTGGTCCGCTAGAGATCAGGTATTGGTCCGGTATCAATCGGGTATTGGGCCGGTATCGATTGGGTATTGTTCCGGTATTGATTGGTTATTGGTCCAGTATTGATCGAGTATTGATCTGTTATTGATCCAGTATTGATCGGTTATTGATCCACTAGCCTTGATATTGATATTGGTCAATATCAATACCCTTGATATTGACCAATATCAAGGGTATTGGTCCCTTATTGATCGGGTATTGATCCCTTATTGATTGGTCTTTGATCCCTTCTTGATTGGTTATTGATCCCTTATTGATTGGTTATTGGTCCGCTAGCTATCGGGTATTGATCCGCTAGCGATCGGGTATTGGTCCATTATTGATCATTTATTGATTCGGTAGTGAACGGTTATTGATCCGCTATCGATCGGGTATTGGTCCCTTACTGATTGGTTATTGATCCCTTTTTGACTGGTTTTTGATTCCTTATCAATGAGTTATTTATCCCTTATCAATGAGTTATTGATTTCTTGTTGATTGGTTATTGATGCTTTATTGATTGAAGATTGATCTGCTAGCAATCAGTTATTGGTGCCTTATTGATCGGTTATTGATCCAGGATTGACCGGTTATTGATCCCTTATTGATCAGTTATTGGTTTTATTGATCGGTTATCGGTTCCTTATTGAGCCGTTATCAGTTTCTGATTGAGCCGTTATCGGTTCCTTTTTGAGCCGTTATTGATCTGGTATAGATTGGTTATTGAACCCTTATTGATCAGGTATTGATCCCTTATTGATTGGTTATCAGTTCCTTATTGAGCCGTTATTGAGCCGTTTTTGAGCCATAATCGAGCAAGTATTGATCCCTTATTGAGTGGCTATTGAGCAGTTATGGATCTCTTATTGATTCATTATTGGTCTCTTATTGATTGGTTATTGATACATTTTTGAGCAGTTATTGATTTGTTATTGGTCAGCTATTGACCAGTTATTGATTGGTTATCGGTCCCTTATTGAGCGGTTATTGATCCCTTTTTATCCCTACTGGTCCCAATGGGTCCTTATTGATCCCTATTGGTTCCTATTGGTTTGGTTTCTATTGATCCCAATGGCCCCAGATGGATCCTTATTGATCCTGATCAATCCTTATTGATCCCTATTGATCGCAACGGGTCTGTATTGATCCCTGTTGGTCCCAATGGATCCCTATTGATCCCTATTGGTTCCTATTAGTTTGGTTTTAATTCATCCCTGTTGATCCCGATTGATCCCAATGGACCCAAATCGATCCCGATTGATCCCGATCGATGCCAATCGCCCCTGATTGATCCCGATCGATCCCAGGTACGAGGAGCTCACCAACCTGATCCGCTCCATCCGCAACGCCATGAAGATCCGCGACGTCAGCCGCTGCCTCGAGGTGCCCGAAACCCCGAAATTCCCAATTTTCACCCCAAAAATCCCAGATTTATGCTCTCAAAAATCTCCAATTTTCAGCCCAAAAATCCCCCAGAAAATTCCCCCAATTTCAGCTCAAAAATCCCCAATTTTCATCCCAAAAATCCCAGATTTCGGCTCCCAAAAATCTCTAATTTCACCCCAAAAATCCCCCTCAACAGTCCCCCCATTTCACCCCAAAAATCTCCAGTTTTCACCCCAAAACCCCCAATTTTCACCCCAAAAATCTCCAATTTCACCCCAAAATTCCCCCTCAACAGGCCCCTCATTTCACCCCAAAAATCTCCAGTTTTCACCCCAAAACCCCCAATTTTCACCCCAAAATACCCAGATTTTGTCCCCCAGAAATCTTCAATTTCACCCCAAAAATCCCCCTCAACAATCCCCCCCGTTTCACCCCAAAAATCCCCAATTTTCACCCCGAAAATCCTCAGTTTTCACCCCAAAAATCTCAAATTTCCAACCCAAAAATCCCCCAGAAAAATCCCCCAATTTCAGCCCAAAAATCCCAAAATTTTCATGTCAAAATTCTCCAAATATCACCCCAAAGTTCCTCAATTGTCACCCAAAAAATCCCCATTTTTCACCCCAAAAATCTCTAATTTCAACTCCCAAAAATCTCCAATTTCCAGTCCAAAAATCCCCAAATTCTACTCCCAAAAATCCCTAATTTTCACCCAAAAAAATCCCCGAATTTCCCCATTTTTCCCATTTCCCCCCAATTTTCCCCCCATTTTTCCCATTTTTCCCCCCAATTTTTTCCCCATTTTCCCCCTATTTTTCCCATTTCCCCTCATTTTTCCCCATTTTTCCCATTTTTCCCATTTTTCCCCCATTTTCTCCCAATTTTTTCCCATTTTTCCCCCATTTTCCCCCATTTTTTCCCATTTTCCCCCATTTTCTCCCATTTTCCCCCCATTTTTTCCCCATTTTCTTCCCCAAATATTCCCATTTTCCCCCCGAATTTCCCCATTTTTTCCCATTATCCCCCCATTTTTTCCCATTTTGCCCCCAAATTTCCCCATTTTTCCCCAATTTCTCCCATTTTCTCCCATTTTCCCCCATTTTTTCCCATTTTCCCCTTGAATTTTCCCATTTATTCCCATTTTCACTCCAAATTTCCCCATTTTTTCCCCCCATTTTTTCACTTTCCCCCCATTTTTTCACATTTTCCCCCCAATCTTCACATTTTTTCAATTTTCCCCCATTTTCCCCATTTCCCCCCATTTTCCCCCCAAATTTCCCCATTTTTCCCCATTTTCACACCAAATTTCCCCATTTTTTCCCATCTTCCCCCATTTTTCCCCATTTTTTCCCATTTTCCCCTTCGATTTTCCCTATTTTCCCCCCTAATATTCCCATTTTCCCCCCGAATTTCCCCATTTTTCCCTAATTTTCCCCCCATTTTTCCCCATTTTTCCAAATTTTCACCCCGAATTTCCCCATTTTTCCCCCATTTCCCCCTAATTTTTCCCCATTTTCCCCCATTTGCCCCATTTTCCCCCCATGTTTCCCCATTTATTCCCCATTTTTCTACCCAAATATTCCCATTTCCCCCCAAATTTCCCCATTTTCCCCATTTCCTTCATTTTTTCCCATTTTCACCCCAATTTTCCCGCCATTTTCCCCTCATGTTTCCCCTCCTGTTTCCCCATTTTTCTCCCCAAATATTCCTATTTTTCCCCATTTCCCCCCAATTTTCCCCCATCTCTCCCCAATTTTTCCCCATTCTCCCCCATTTTCCCCATTTTTTCCCATTTTCACCCCAAATATTCCCATTTTTTCCTATTTTTTCCCATTTTCACCCATTTTTTTTCCCATTTTTACCCTTTTTAAACCCAATTTCCCCCATTTTTAACCTCATTTTTAACATAAAATTTCCTTTTTCCCTCACATTTTTCCCATTTTTCCCCAATTTTTTCCCCGTTTTCCCGCGTTTTCACCCCAAATTTTCCCATTTTCCCCCTAAATTATCCCAAATTTCCCATTTCCCCCCTTTTTCACCCAAATTTCCCTTTTTCGCAGGAGTTTGAGCTGCTGGGCCGCGCCTGGGCCAAGGCCAAGGGGGTGGTGGACAGGGAGGGGGTCCCGCGCTTCTACCTGCGCATCCTGGCCGACCTCGAGGACTACCTCAACGAGGTGAGAAATGCCTTTTTGGGGATAAAAACGCACATTTTGGGGCATTCCAAACATTTAATCTATTGAGGGATTTTTGGAATTTTTTTCGGATTTTTTTTTGATTTTTTTTCCGCTTTTTTTCTGAGTTTTTCTAAATTTTTTTGAATATTTTTGCATTTTTTTCAGATTTTTTTTTAATTTTTTTTCCGCCTTTTTTTTCTGGGTTTTTCTGAATTTTTTGGAACTTTTTTTCAGGTTTTTTTTTTATTTTTTTTACGCTTTTTTTTCTAAGTTTTTCTTGATTTTTCTGAATTTTTAAAAATTTTTGTCAGATCTTTTTTGGATTTTTTTCCACTTCTTTTTTCTGGGTTTTTCTTAATTTTTCGGAATTATTTGGAATTTTTTTCAGATTTTTTTTTCTTCCACTTTTTCTTCTGAGTTTTTCTGAATTTTTTTCAATTTTTTTCGATTTTTTTTTTAATTTTTTCAGATTTTTTAAGGGTTTTTTGCATTTTTTCCACAATTTTTCTAAATTAAAAAAAACCCATATTTTTGCATTTTTTACCATTTTTTTTCCATTAATTTTTCCTATTTTTTTTAATTTTTTTGAGTTTTTTCACGATTTTCCCCGATTTTTTTTCTTAATGGCTTTTCTTTTTCACTTTTTGTGGTTTTTAAAAGGATTTTTTTTGAATTTTTTTCAGATTTTTTCTGATTTTTAAATATTTTTTTTTTGCATTTTTTTTGCCCTTTTTTTCCTGAATTGTTTCCTGAATTTTTCTGATTTTTTTTTTGAAATTTTTCATGGTTTTTCAGGTTTTTTTCAGATTTTTTTTTTAATTTTGGTGGACTTTTTTTTTTTTGTGGTTTACAAAAGTATTTTTTTTTTTTTAGAATTTTTTGGGGGTTTTTCAAAATATTTCAAAATTTTTTTTTTTTTTAAGATTTGTTGGGGTTTTTTTTTTAATTATTTTGGGATTTTTTTTTTAATCTTTATTTGTGGCTTTTCACCATTTTTGGGGTCATTTTTTTATCTTTTTTTGGGTCATTTTTTAATCTTTTTTTTTTGATATTTCACCATTTTGGGGTCATTTTTTTAATCTTTATTTGTGGCTTTTCAGCAGTTTTGGGGTCATTTTATATTTTTGGGGTCATTTTTTAATCTTTATTTTTGATTTTTCACTATTTTTGGGTCATTTTTTTATCTTTTTTTGCGTTTTTTCACCATTTTTTTGTGTTTTTTCACCATTTTTTTGTGTTTTTTCACAATTTTTTTTTTGTTTTTCACCGTTTTTTGTGCTTTTTCCCCGTTTTTGGGCAGCTGTGGGAGGACAAGGAGGGGAAGAAGAAAATGAACAAAAACAACGCCAAAGCCCTGAGCTCTTTGAGGCAAAAACTGCGGAAATACAACCGCGACTACGAGGGGCAGATCGCTGCCTACAGACAGGTCAGCAAGGGGTTAAAAACGGGGAAAATTTGGGGGAAAACGGGAAAAAAATTGGGAGAAATTTGGGGGGAAAAATGGGTGAAAAATGGGCAAAATATGGGGGAAAAATAAGCAAAAAACAGGGAAAATATTGACAAAAAATGGGGGAAATTTAAGCAAAAAATTGGGAAAATATTGACAAAAAGTGGGGGAAATTTGGGGGGAAAATGGGGAAAAAAATTGACAAAAATGGGGGGAAAAATGTGGGAAATGGGGAAAAAATGGATGAAATTGGGCAAGAAATGGGGGGGAAATGGGGAAAAAGGGGCAAAAAATGGGGGAAAATTAAGCAAAAAACCAGGGAAAATATTGACAAAAAATGGGGGAAATTTGGGGGGAAAATGGGGGAAAATATTGACAAAAATGGGGGGAAAAAAATGGGGGGAAAATGTCCAAAAATGGGAAAAATACAACCGGGACTACGAGGGGCAGATCGTCGCCTACAGACAGGTCAGCAAGGGGTTAAAAACGGGGAAAATTCGGGGGAAAACGGGAAAAAAAAGGGGAAAAAATGGGGGAAAAATGGGCAAAAAATGGGAGAAAATTATAGGAAAAATGGGGGAAAATTATGGAGAAAATGGGGGGAAAATTGAGAAAAATGGGGGGAAAAATGGGGAAAAAATGAAATTGGGCAAGAAATGGGGTGAAAATAGGAAAAAATGGGGGAAAATTAAGAAAAAACAGAGAAAATATTGGCAAAAAAGGGAAAAAAATGGGGGAAAATTAAGCAAAAAACTGGGAAAATTTTGACAAAAATGGGGGAAAAATGGGGGAAATTTGGGGGGAAATGGGGAAAAATTGACAAAAATGGGGGAAATTTGGGGGAAAAATGGGGAAAAAATGGACAAAAATGGGGAGAAATGGGGAAAAATGGGCAAAAAAGGGGGGAAAATTGGGAAAAAAGGTGGAGAAAATGGGCAAAAATTAAGAAAAAAATGGAGAAGAAAAAGAGGGAAAATTGGGGAGAAAATGGACAAAAAATGGGAGAAAAATGTCCAAAAATGGGCAAAAACTGCAGAAATACAACTGGGACTACGAGGGGCAGATCGCCGCCTACAGACAGGTCAGGAAAGGGTTAAAAACGGGGAAAATTTAGGGGAAAAAGGGAAAAAAAAAAGGGAGAAATTTGGGGGAAAAATGGGGGAAAATAAGCAAAAAACGGGGAAAATATTGACAAAAAATGGGGGAAAATTAAGCAAAAAACAGGGAAAATATTGACAAAAAATGGGCAAAAAATGGGGGAAATTTGGGGGGAAAATGGATTAAAAAATTGACAAAAATGGGGGGGAAATTGGGGGAAAAAATGGGGGGAAAATGTACAAAAATGGGAAAAATACAACCGCGACTACGAGGGGCAGATCGCCGCCTACCGACAGGTCAGGAAAGGGTTAAAAACGGGGGAAATTCGAGGGAAAATGGGAAAAAAAAGGGCAAAAAATGGGGGAAAATTAAGCAAAAAACAGGAAAAAATGGGCAAAAAATGGGGGAAAATTATGGGGAAAATGGGGGGAAAACTGACAAAAATGGGGGGGAAAATGGGGAAAAAATGAAATTGGGCAAGAAATGGGGTGAAACTAGGAAAAAATGGGCAAAAAATGGGGGAAAATTAAGAAAAAACAGGGAAAATATTGGCAAAAAAGGGCAAAATATGGGGGAAAATTAAGCAAAAAACTGGGAAAATTTTGACAAAAAAATGGGGGAAAAAATGGGGGAAATTTGGGGGCAAAATGGGGGAAAAATTGACAAAAATGGGGGAAATTTGGGGGAAAATGGGGAAAAATTGATTAAATTGGGCAAGAAATAGGAAGAAAATGGGCAAAAATGGGCAAAAAATGGGGGAAATTAAGCAGAAAACAGAGAAAATATTGACAAAAAAATGGGGGAAATTTGGGAGAAAAAATGGGTAAAAAATTGACGAAATTGGGAAAAAAATGGGCAAAAAATGGGCAAAAAAATGGGGGAAAATTAAGCAAAAATCAGGGAAAACATTGAGAAAAAATGGGGGAAACTTGTTGGGGAAATGGGGAAAAAAATTGGCAAAAATAGGGGAAAAATGGGAGAAATTTGAGTGAAAAATTGGGGAAATTTGGGGAAAAAAGGGGAAAAAATGGGTAGGGAAAATGGGGGAAAATTGACAAAAATGGGGAGAAAATGGGGGAAAATTGACAAAAATGGACAAAAAAGGGACAAAAATGGGGGAAATTTGGGAAAAATGGGTAAAAAAATGGGGAAATGAGAAAAGAATGGGTAAAAATTTGGGAAAAAAATTTAAAAATATTGGTTTAAAATGGGTAAAAAAAAGAATAAAAAATAGATTTAAAAAAACGGGAGAAAATGTATTTTAAAAACCTAAAAAATGGGTTGAAAAGGGTGAAAATAAATTTTAAAAATGAATTAAAAATGACCAAAAATTTGGATTTTTCCCCCCCAGAACCCCGAGCAGTCGGACGAGGACGAGGAAAAAAGCCGCAGGGACTCGGAAGGTCGGAAAATTCGGGATTTTGGGGGAAATTTGGGGATTTTTGGGACAAATTTGTGGATTTTTGGGATCATTTTGCCATTTTTTGGACAATTTTTGGAATTTTCGGGGACAAATTTGGGGATTTTTTTGGCAAATTTGGGATATTTTGGGCCACTTTTGGGTGGGAGAATTTTTGGGGCAATTTTTTTGATTTTTTTAGGGCAATTTTGGGCATTTTTGGGACAAATTTGGCGATTTTTAGGATAATTTTTGGGGCAAATTTTGGATTTTTGGAGCATTTTTGGGATAATTTTGGCATTTTTGGGGCATTTTTGGGATTTTTGGGCTTTTTTGGGGGGTAATTTCTGCAATTTAAAAAATATTTTGGGACATTTTGAATTTTGGGACAATAAATTAAATTTTGGGGTAAATTTGGGGGGTTTTGGTGAACTTTTGAGATAATTTTTGGGATTTTAGATTGTTTTGGGTGTAATTTCTGGAATTTTGAAATACTTTTGGGGTATTTTGGATTTTGGGGCAATAAATTGAATTTCAGGGGAATTTTTGGACGATTTTGGGTGAGGTTTTGGGGTAATTTTGGGGATTTTGGGCTTATTTGGGGGGTAATTTCTAGGATTATGAAATAACTCTGGGATATTTCTGATTTTGGGGCAATAAATTGAATTTTGGGAGAATTTTTGGTGGATTTTGGGGTCATTTTGGAGGATTTTTGGCCTTTTTTGGGGTGTTTTGCGGGTAATTTCTGGAATTTTTTAAAATTTTGGGCTATTTTGGGTTTTGGGCCAATAAATTGAATTTTGGGTGAATTTTGGGTGAATTTTTGGTTTTTTCCAGGCTCTGGTTCCTCCTCGGGGGCCGAGGACGACGCCGGGAATTTCCTGAAGCGCCGCGAGCGCGACGAGCCCCGGAGCCGCTACAAAGTGACCGAAATTGGGGGAAAAAATCGGAATTTTGGGCAAATCCGGGAGGGAAAACTGGGGGGAAAATTGGGGAAAAATTGGGGAAAATTTTGGGGAAAAAATGGGGAAAATTTTGGGGGAAAATTGGGGGGAAAATGCGGAAAAAATGGGATTAAAATATGGGGAAATTTTGATTGAAATGGTTGAAAATTGGGATTTAATTTGGATTAAAATAAGATTTAATTGTCATTAAAATGGGGATAAATTGGCATTAAAATGAGATTTATTTTAGATCAAAATGGGAAAATTTGGATTTAATTGGCGTTTAACTGGAATTAAATTGGATTTATTTGGGATTTTATTGAGATTAAAATGGGATTTAATTTGCATGGAATTGGGATTTAATTGGGATTGAAGTTGCACTAAAATGGGGAAAATTTGGATTAAAATTGGATTTATTTCGGATTTAAATGGGTTTTAGTTGAGATTTGAATGGGATTTAATTTGTATTAAGAGAGGATATAATTGGGATTTAATTTGCATGAAAATTGGATTAAATTTGCATGAAAATGGGAATAAATTGGGATTGAATTGTGTTTAAAATGGGATTTAATTGATATTAAAATGAGATTGAATTGGGATTTAATTGAAATTTAAATTGCAATAAATTGGGATTGAAATGGGATTTAATTGGGATTCAATTAGTATTAAAATGGGATTTCTATTGGGATTTAATTTGCGTTAAAAAGTGATTTAATTGGTGTTTAATTGGGTTTTAAATGAGGTTTACTTAAAAATTGGATTAAATTGGGATAATATTGGGGATTTAATTTTAATTAAAATGGGATTTATTTGGGATTTAAAGGGGATTTAATTGGGATTTAAATGGGATTTTATTGGGATTTAAATGGGATTTAATCGAGATTTAAATGGGATTTAATTTGCATTAAAATGGGATTTAATTGGGATTTTATTGAGATTTAAATGGCATTTAATTGCATGAAAATAGGATTTAATTGGTAATTAAATGGGATTTAATTGAGATTTAAATGGGGTTTAATTAAGATTTAAAATGGATTGAATTGGGATTTAATTTGCATAAAAACGAGGGAAAATTGGGATTTTTTGGGGCTTTAATTAAGATTTAATCACTGTTTAATGATCTGCCCCGGTGAACCGCAAACCCAGGAGTCGGAGTCGGAGCCGGAGTCGGAGTCGGACGAGGATTGGGGCGATTCCGCCTCGGAGTCGGACTCGGAGTCGGATGAGGACGACGGAAAATTCACCTCGTTGGCCTCCAAATTCCTCAAAAAGTCAGGAAATCGGGAAAATTGGGAATTTCGGGAAAATTTGGGTGAAAAAACGGGAAAAATCGGGTGAAAAATGGGAAAAATCCGGGGAAAATTGGGTGGAAAATTGGGAAATTGGGGGAAAGTTGGGTGGAAAACACGGAAAAATCCTGGGAAAATTTTGGGGCAAATTCACCTCTCTGGGCTCCAAATTCCTCAAAAAGTCAGGAATTCGGGAAAATTGGGGATTTTGGGAGAATTTGGGGGAAAAAACGGGAAAAATCGGGTTAAAATTGGGGGGAAAATGGGGAAATTGGGGGAAAGTTGGGGGGAAAATACGGAAAAATCCCGGGGAAAATTCACCTCATTGGCCTCCAAATTCCTCAAAAAGTCAGGAATTCGGGAAAATCGGGGATTTCCGGAAAATTTGGGGGAAAAAACGGGAAAAATCGGGTGAAAAATGGGAAAAATCCGGGGGAAATTGGGGGAAAGTTGGCTGGAAAATATGGAAAAATCCCGGGGAAAATTTGGGGGAAATTGGGAAAAATCGGGTGAAAATTTGGGAAATTTTGGAGAAAAATTGGGTGGAAAATTGGGAATTTTGGGAAAAATTTGGGAAATTTTGCGGGAAAATTGGGGGAAATCGGGTGAAAATTGGGGAAATTTTGTGTGAAAGTTGGGTGGAAAATAGGGAAAAATCCGGGAGAAAATTCACCTCATTGGCCTCCAAATTCCTCAAAAAGTCAGGAAATTGGGAAAATTGGGAATTTTGGGAGAATTTGGGGGGAAAAATGGGAAAAATCGGGTGAAAAATGGGAAAAATCCGGGGGAAAATTGGGTGGAAAATTGGGAAATTGGGGGAAAGTTGGGTGGAAAATACGGAAAAATCCCAGGGAGAATTGGGGAAAATTCACCTCGCTGACTCCAAATTCCGCAAAAAGTCAGGAAATCGGGAAAATCGGGAATTTCCGGAGAATTTGGGGGAAAAAATGGGAAAAATCGGGTTAAAATTGAGTGAAAAATGGGGAAAATTGGGTGAAAGTTGGGTGGAAAATACGGAAAAATCCTGGGGAAATTTGGGAAAATTAGTGGGAAAATTTGGGTGAAAATTGGGGAATAATTGGAAAATTTTGAGGAAAAATTGGGTGAAAATTGAGGAAAATTGGGTGGAAAATTTGCACGAAAATTGGGGGTAAATTGGGAAATTTTAGGGGAAAATTGAGGAAAATTGGGAACAATTCGAGAGAAAATTGGGGAAATTTGGGAAATTTTGTGTAAAGGTTGGGTGAAAAATTGGGGCAAATTCACCTCTCTGGCCTCCAAATTCCTCACAAAGTCAGGAAATCGGGAAAATTGGGGATTTTGGGAGAATTTGGGGGAAAAAACAGGAAAAATCGGGTGAAAAATGGGAAAAATCCGGGGGAAATTGGGTGGAAAATGGGGGAAATTGGGGAAATTGGGTGGAAAACTGGGTAATTTTGGAGGAAAATTGGGGGGAAATTGGGAAAAATCGGGTGAAAATTTGGGAAATTTTGGAGAAAAATTGGGTGAAAAATTGGGAAAATTGGGGAAAATTTGGGAAGAAATTGGGGAAAATCGGGTGAAAATTGGGGAAATTTTGTGTGAAAGTTGGGTGGAAAATTGGGAAAAATCCGGGGAAAATTTGCCTCGCTGGGCTCCAAATTCCTCAAAAAGTCAGGAAATCGGGAAAATTGGAAAATTCGGGAAAATTTTGGGGGATTGGGAAAAATTGGGTTAAAAAATGCAAAAAATCAGGTGAAAATTGGGTGAAAAATGGGTTAAAATGCCTCAAAATTGGATTTTTTGGGGAATTTTTGGGGATTTTTTTGAATATTTTGGGATTTTCTTGGGAATTTTGGGTAATTTTTGGGGAATTTTTTGGGAAATTTGGGGAATTTTTGAGGAATTATATGACATAAAATCGCTCCAAATTGAGTCAAAAATGGATTAAAATGCCCCAAAAATGGGAATTTTTTTGGGGGATTTTTGTGCAAATTTCGTGGAATTTTTGAGGAATTTTTGGGAATTTTGGGAATTTTTTGGAATTTTGGTGGGAAGAGTTACAGGGCAGGAAACTGCTGAAAAATACGTCAAAAATTAGTAAAAAATCACTTTAAAATGCCAAAAAAATGGGATTTTTGTGGGAATTTTTGGAAATTTTTGTGGGTTTTTTTATGGAAATTTTTTGGGAAGTTTTTCGGAATTTTGGAATTTTTTGGGGATTTTTTTGGGAAGTTTTTGGGAATTTTGGCGGGAATTTTGAGACGGATTTATGGGACGAAAATTCCTAAAACACGGTTCAAAAATGGCCTCAAAATGGGATTTTTGGGGGATTTTTCGGGATTTTTTTGGGAATTTTGGGGAATTTTTGAGGAATTGTTTGGGTATTTTGGGAATTTTTTTAGAGATTTTGGGAATTTTGGTCAGACTGTAGAGGAGCAGCTATGGAGCAGAAAAATACTGAAAAATGGGTCCAAAATAAGTAAAAACTCAGTTTAAAATGGCCAAAAAAAGGGATTTTTGTGGGAATGTCGTGGAATTTTTTGGGAATTCTGGGAATTTTTGGGAATTTTGGTAAGATGGTAAAGGAAGAATTTCAGGGCAGGAAACTGCTGAAAAATGGGTCAAAAATGAGTAAAAAATCACATTAAAATGCCAAAAAAAAGGGATTTTTGCGGGAATTTCGGGGGAAATTTTGGGAATTTTTTGAGGAATTTTTTGGGAATTTTGGGAGTTTTTTGGAATTTTGGTCAGAATGTGGAGGAGGACTTATAAAACAGAAAATCACTCAAAAATGGGTCAAAAATAAGTAGAAAATCAGTTTAAAATGTCCAAAAAATTGGATTTTTGTGGGAATTTTGGGGGGTTTTTTTTGGGATTTTTTGAGGAATTTTTTGGGAATTTTGGGGATTTTGGGGAATTTTGGTCAGAATGTAGGGAAGGGATTATGGAGCAGAAAATTACTCAAAAATGAGTAAAAAATCACTTTAAAATGGCCGAAAAATGGGATTTTTGTGGGAATTTGGTGGAATTTTTGTGGGATTTTTTGTGGAATTTTTTGGGAAATTTGGGAATTGGGTAAAATTTGGGAATTTTGGGATTTCCCCAGGGACGAGGAGCGTCGCGGGGCGGAGCGGCGGCGCGAGGAAAAGGCCAAGAAGAAACTGGAGCGGAAAAGCCGCCGGGAGGAGGAGGAGGAGGAGGAGGAAGGGGGAGAGTGGGAGAAGGTCAAGGGAGGAGTCCCCCTCATCAAGGTGGGAAATTGGGGCGAAAAATGGGGATTTTGGGAAAAAGGGAATTTTGGGGGAAAAAAAAATGGGATTTATGGGAAAAAAATTGGGGTTTTTAGGGGGAAAAATGGGATTTTTAGGGGGAAAATTGGGGTTTTAGGGAGAAAAAATTGAACTTTTGGGGTGAAAAATTTGGGTTTTGGGGGGAAAAATTGGATTTTTGGGACAAAAAATTGAATTTTTTGGGGAAAAATGGATTTTTGGGGTGAAAAATGGGATTTTAGGGGATTTTGGGGAAAAAATTAGAATGTTTGGAGATTTTAGGGCTTAAAAATGGAGGTTTTGGGGGGGAAAATTGGATTTTTGGGACAAAAAATTGGATTTTGGAGAGAATTTTTAATTTTTGGGGTAAAAAATGGGATTTTTGGGAAAAATTTTGATTTTTTGCACAAAAAGAGAATTTTTTTGGGATAAAAATGGATTTTTTGGGGTGAAAATTAGGATTTTCAAGAAAAAATTGGATTTTTGGGAGAAAAGATGGGATTTTTAGCAAAAAATTGGGGTTTTTAGGGGGAAAAATTGAATTTTTGGGAGAAAAAAATTGAATTTTTGGGGTAAAAATGGATTTTTGGGGTAAAAATGGGATTTTAAGGGATTTTTGGAAAAAAAAATTTAATTTTTGGTGATTTTAGGGGTGAAAAATGGGGGTTTTGGGGGAGAAATTGGATTTTTGGGAAATTTTTTTTAGATAATTCAGGGAGGCTTTGGGGGGAAAATGGTTTTTTCAGGACAAAAAAATGGAATTTTGAGGTAAAAAATGGGATTTTTGGGGTGGAAATTGGAATTTTGGAGGGGGGGAAATTGAATTTTTGTCAGGGAAATTGGGATTTTTTGGGGGGGGGAAATTTCAATTTTTTGGGCAAAAATCAGAATTTTGGGGGGATTTTTATGGGATTTTTTTTGATAATTCAGGGAGGTTTTGGGGAAGTTTTTTTTTATTTTTGGGGGGGATTTTTGTCACTTTTTGGATCATTTTTTGGGGCAGGAAAAGCCGAAAATGTTCGCCAAGGGCACGGAGATCACGGTGGGGCTGGTGATGAAAAAACTCAACGAGATCCTCCAGGCCCGGGGCAAGAAGGGCACCGACAGGTGGGCCAAAAAAGCCAAATTTCACCCCAAAATTACCCCAAAATTCACCCCAAAATTACCCCAAAATCACCCTGAAATTACAGCAAAATTCCAGCAAAATTCCATTTAAATTCACCCCAAAATTCCCCAAATTAACACAAAATTCACCCCAAAATTTCAGTAAAATTCACCCCAAAATTCCATCAAAATTCACCCCAAAAATTCCAGAAAAATTCACCCCAAATTCCCCCTGAAATTACCCCAAAATTCCCCCAAATTCATCCCAAAATCCTCCTGGAATTACCCCAAAATTCCCCAAAATTTACCCCAAAATCTCCCTTAAATTACCCTAAAATTCCAGCAAAATTCCATTAAAATTCGCCCCAAAACACCCCAAAATTCACCCCAAAATCACCCCAAAATTCCAGCAAAATTCACCCCTAAATCCTCTTGGAATTACCCCAAAATTGCCCCAAAATTAACCCCGAAATTCACCCCAAAATTCCATTTCAATTCACCCAAAATTGCCCTGAAATTGTCCTGAAAATCCCCAATTTTTTCCCAATTTCCCCCAATTTTTACCCCATTTTTCACCCCTTTTTTCACCCTTTTTTCACCCAATTTTCACTAAATTTCCCCCAATTTTTTTCCTCATTTTATCTCAATTTTCCCCAATTTTTAATTTCATTTTTAACCCTTGTTTTACCTCCAAAAAGACCCAAATAAATCCCATTTTTCAACCATTTTTCCCCCATTTTTCCCCATATTTTCCCCATTTTTGCCCCAATCTCCCCCGGGTTTTTTGCTTTATTTTTTGCTCTATTTTTTTTGCCCGATTTCCCCGTTTTTCACCCCATTTTCCCCTCAGGGCGGCGCAGATCGAGCTGCTGCAGCACCTGGTGGCCGTGGCCCACGAGCACCAGCTGGGGGTGCCCCTGGAGCTGAAAATCAAATTCAACATCGTGGCCTCGCTCTACGACTACAACCCCAACCTGGCCGCCTACATGAAGGTGAAATCGGGGCAAAAAACGGGGAAATCGGGCAAAAAACACAGAAAAAAAAAAGGGGAAATCGGGCAAAAAATAGAGAAAAAAAATGGGGAAAATTGGGGCAAAAATGGGGTTAAAAATGTGATTTATTTGGATTTTTTTTTGATTTTTTGAAGGTAAAAGAAGGGTTAAAAATGAAATTTAAAAGGGAAAAAAATTGGGGAAAATTGAGATAAAATAAGCAAAAAATTGGGGAAAATTTAATTAAAATTTGGTGAAAAAAGGGTTAAAAATGGGATTTATTTGGATTTTTGGGGAATTTTTTAAGGGAAAATAAGGGTTAAAAATGAAATTATAAAAGGGAAAACTGGGGGGAAATTAAGATAAAATGGGGAGAAAATTGGGGAAAATTTGGTGAAAATTGGGTGAAAAAAGGAATAAAAATGACGATAATAATGGGATTTATTTGGGTTTTTGGGACTACAACCCCAACCTGGCCGCCTACATGAAGGTGAAAACGGGGCAAAAAACAGCGAAATTGGGCAAAAAATAGAGAAAAAAACCCGGGGGAAATTGGGGCAAAAATGGAGAAAATATGGAGAAAATATGGGGAAAAAAAGGTGGAAAATTGGGGTTAAAAATGTGATTTATTTGGATTTTTTTGCGATTTTTTTAAGGGAAAATAAGGGTTAAAAATGAAATTAAAAAGGGAAAAAATTGGGGAAAATTAAAAGAAAATGAGGAAAAAATTGGGGGAAATTTGGTGAAAATTGGGTGAAAAAAGGAATAAAAATGGGGATAAAAATGGGATTTATTTGGATTTTGGGGATTTTTTAAAGGTAAAACAAGGGTTAAAAATGGAGGAAGAATGGGGAAAATTGAGATAAAATTAGGAAAAAATTGGGGAAAATTTGGTGAAAATTGGGTGAAAAAAGGGTGAAAAATGGGGATAAAATGGGATTTATTTGGATTTTTTTAAAGGTAAAACAAGGGTTAAAAATGAAATTAAAAAGGGAAAAAATGGGGGAAAATTGAGATAAAATGAGGGAAAAATTTGGTGAAATTTGGTGAGAAAAGGAATAAAAATGGGGTTAAAAATGGGATTTATTTGGGTTTTTGGGACTACAACCCCAACCTGGCCGCCTACATGAAGGTGAAAACGGGGCAAAAAACGGCAAAATCGGGCAAAAAATAGAGAAAAAAACCCGGGGGAAATTGGGGCCAAAATGGGGAAAATATGGGGGAAAAACGGTGGAAAATCGGGGTAAAAATGGGATTTATTTGGAATTTTTTTGGGATTTTTTGAAGGTAAAAGAAGGGTTAAAAGTGAAATTTAAAAGGGAAAAAAAATTGGGGAAAATTGAAATAAAATAAGCAAAAAATTGGGGAAAATTTAATTAAAATTTGGTGAAAAAAGGGTTAAAAATGGGATTTATTTGGATTTTTTAGGAATTTTTGGAGGTAAAACAAGGGTTAAAAATGAAATTAAAAAGGGAAAAAATGGGGGAAATTAAAATTAAATGAGGAAAAAATTGGGGGAAATTTGGTGAAAATTGGGTGAAAAAAGGAATAAAAATGGGGGGAAAAATGGGATTTTTTTGGATTTTTTTTGGGATTTTGTGAAGGGCGGATCTGTGGGTCAGACAGGATCTATGGGGCGGATCTATAGGGTGAGTTTCTATAGGCGGAGCTGTGGCAGCGCTGCCTGGGATGTATAGAGGAGCTCCTGGAGCTGCTATGGGGCAGATCTATAGGCTCGGGGCGGATCTATGGGCTCGGGGCGGATCTATGGGGCAGATCTATGGGTCAGACAGGATCTATGGGGCGGATCTATAGGGTGATATTCTATAGGCGGAGCTGTGGCAGCGCTGCCTGGGATGTATAGAGGAGCTCCTGGAGCTGCTATGGGGCAGATCTATAGGCTCGGGGCGGATCTATAGGGCAGATCTATGGGTCAGACAGGATCTATGGGTCAGACAGGATCTATGGGTCAGGGCGGATGTGTGGGTCAGGATCTATAGGGTGATATTCCATAGGCGGAGCTGTGGCAGCGCTGCCTGGGATGTATAGAGGAGCTCCTGGAGCTGCTATGGGGCAGATCTATGGGCTCGGGGCGGATCTATGGGGCAGGATGGATCTATAGGGCAGGATCTGTGGGTCAGGATCTATGGGGCAGATCTATAGGGTGAGTTTCTATAGGCGGAGCTGTGGCAGCGCTGCCTGGGATGTATAGAGGAGCTCCTGGAGCTGCTATGGGGCAGATCTATAGGCTCGGGGCGGATCTATGGGGCAGGGTGGATCTATAGGGCAGATCTATGGGTCAGACAGGATCTATGGGGCGGATCTATAGGGTGATATTCTATAGGCAGAGCTGTGGCAGCGCTGCCTGGGATGTATAGAGGAGCTCCTGGAGCTGCTATGGGGCAGATCTATGGGCTCGGGGCGGATCTATGGGGCAGGATGGATCTATAGGGCGGATCTGTGGGTCAGACAGGATCTATGGGGCGGATCTATAGGGTGATATTCTATAGGCAGAGCTGTGGCAGCGCTGCCTGGGATGTATAGAGGAGCTCCTGGAGCTGCTCTTTGCCCACCCCGAGATCTTCGTGGGCGAAAACGTCCTCGAGGAGTCCGAGAACCTCAGCAACCCCGAGCAGGTATGGGGCAATCTATGGGGCACCTATGGGGCACTTGTGGGGTACTTGTGGGGCACTTATGGGGCATTTATGGGGTGTGGGGGCACCTATGGGGTCATTTTTGGGGTCACTTATGGGGTAATCTATGGGGTCATTTATGGGGCTCCTATGGGGTCATTTATGGGGTGTGGGGGCACTTATGGGGTTATTTATGGGGCACTTATGGGGTAATCTATGGGGCACTTATGGGGCACCTGTGGGGTCACTTATGGGGCACCTGTGGGGTCACTTATGGGGAACTTATGGGGCACTTTGGGGCACTTATGGGGCACTTATTGGGTTATCTATGGGGTCACTTATGGGGCACCTATGGGGCACTTATGGGGCACCTATGGGGCACTTATGGGGCACCTATGGGGTCATTTATGAGGCACTTACGGGGCACTTATGGGGCACTTATGGGGTACCTATGGGGCATTTATGGGGCACTTGTGGGGTCATTTATAGGGTCACTTTTGGGGTCACTTATGGGACACTTATGGGGATTTTGGGGTCACTTTTGGGATTTTGGGGTCATTTTGGGGTCAGTTTTGGGGTAATTTTGGGTTTATTTATGGGATTTTATGGTCGGTTTTGGTTTTTGGGGTAAATTTTGGGGATTTTGGGTCCGTTTCAGCCGTTCCGGGTGCGCGGCTGCGTCCTGACCCTGGTGGAGCTGAGGGGTCATTTTGGGGTCATTTATGGGTTTTGGGGTCACTTTTGGGGTTTTTTGGGTGGGTTTTGGGTTTTTGAGGACAGTCACGGATTTTTGGGGTAAATTTTGGGGATTTTGGGTCCGTTTCAGCCGTTCCGGGTGCGCGGCTGCGTCCTGACCCTGGTGGAGCGGATGGACGAGGAGTTCACCAAGATCATGCAGAACACCGACCCCCACTCCCAGGGTGGGTCCGGCTGTGGGGCAGAGCTCGGCCCCATAGATCCAAAAACCCCAAAAAAACCCAAAAACCCCAAAAAATCTGAAAAAATGTGAATTTTTGGTCATTTTTTGGCTTAATTTCCTTTTTTTTTGGCCAATTTTGGTCATTTTCACTCCAAATTTGGAGGTTCTGTGGGGCAGGTGGGATGTGGGGCAGAGCTCGGCCCCATAGATCCCAAAAACCCCAAAACCACAAAAAAAAACCCAAAAAAAAATCTCAAAAAATGTGAATTTTTGGTCTTTTTTTGGGAAATTTTCACTTTTTTTGGCCAATTTTGGTCATTTTCACCCCAAATTTGGGGTTTTTGTGGGGCAGGGGGGAAGTGGGGGAGGGCTCGGCCCCATAGATCCCAAAAAACCCCAAAAAACCCCAAAAAACAAAAAAAAAAACCCAAAAAAACCTCAAGAAATGTGAATTTTTGGTCATTTTTTGGCTTAATTTCCTTTTTTCTTGGCCAATTTTGGTCATTTTCACCCCAAATTTGGGGTTTTTGTGGGGCAGGTGGGATGTGGGGAAGGGCTCGGCCCCATAGATCCCAAAAACCCCAAAAAACCCCAAAAAACAAAAAAAAAAATCTCAAAAAATGTGAAATTTTGGTCATTTGTTGGCCAATTTTAGCTTTTCATGGCCAATTTTGGTCATTTTTACCCCAAATTTGGGGTTTTTGTGGGGCAGGTGGGATGTGGGGCAGGGCTCGGCCCCATAGATCCCAAAAACCAAAAAAAACCCCAAAAAACCCCAAAAAAACTCCCCAAAAAAACCCTCAAAAATGTGAATTTTTGCTGATTTTTTTGGCCAACTTTGGCTTTTTTTTTGGCCAATTTTGCTCCTTTTCACCCCAAATTTGGGGCTTCTGTGGGACAGGTGAGCTCCGGGTGGGCGGAGACTCACCTGGGTGAGGTTTTGGGGTTTTTGGAGGGGATTTTTGGGGTATTTTGGGGTTTTTTTGGGTTTTTTGGTGGTTTTTTGGGTTTTTAAAGTCTCACCTGCCCACCAGGTGTGCCCAGGTGTGTCCAGGTGTGACCTCAGTGTACCTGGAGCACCTGAAGGATCCAAACCCTGAACGGGGGCTCACCTGGAGCTCACCTGGCTGTGATTTCGATGGGATTTTTGGGGTTTTTTTGGACTTTTTTGGGTTTTTTGGGGTTTCTTGGGGTTTTTTTGGCATTTTAATCCCTCACCTGCCCACAAGGTGTGCCCAAGTGTGCCCAGGTGTGCCCAGGTGAATCCTCAGAACTCCTGGAGCACCTGAAGGATCCAAATCCTGAGCTGGAGCTCACCTGGCTGGGATTTTGATGTGGTTTTTTGGGGGTTTTTTGGGTTTTTTGGTGTTTTTTGGGTTTTTAAAGTCTCACCTGCCCACCAGGTGTGCCCAGGTGTGACCTCAGTGTACCTGGAGCACCTGAAGGATCCAAACCCTGAACTGAGACTCACCTGGAGCTCACCTGGGGCTCACCTGGATGGATTTTGGAGGATTTTTGGGGTATTTTTGGGCTTTTTTGACATTTTAATCCCTCACCTGCCCACAAGGTGTGCCCACAAGGTGTGCCCAGGTGTGCCCAGGTGAATCCTCAGAACTCCTGGAGCACCTGAAGGAGCTGGAGCCTCACCTGGGGCTCACCTGGAGCTCACCTGGCTGGGGATTTTGGGGATTTTTTGGAGTATTTTGTGGGTTTTTTGGGTTTTTAGGTCTCACCTGCCCAACAGGTGTGCTCAGGTGAGTCCTCAGAACACCTGGAGCCTCACCTGGGGCTCACCTGGCTGGGTTTTTTGGGGATTTTTTGGGCTTTTTTTGGTTTTTTTGGTGTTTTTTTGGCATTTTAATCCCTCACCTGCCCACCAGGTGTGCCCAGCTGTGCCCAGGTGAGTCCTCAGAACACCTGGAGCACCTGAAGGAGGTGGAGCCTCACCTGGAGCTCACCTGGCTGGGATTTCGATGTGGTTTTTGGCTTTTTTTTTGTCCTTTTTTTGGTTTTTTTTTTGGTTTTTTTTCTTTTTTCGCTATTTGCCCCCTCACCTGCCCGCCAGGTAACCCAGGTGTGTCCTTTCAGAGTACGTGGAGCACCTGAAGGATCCAAACCCTGAACTGGGGCTCACCTGGCTGGGATTTCAATGGGATTTTTGGGGTTTTTTTGGGTTTTTTGGTATTTTCAGCCTCACCTGCCCGCCAGGTGACCCCGCCAGGTAACCCAGGTGTGTCTTTGCAGAGTACGTGGAGCACCTGAAGGAGCCGGAGCCTCACCTGGAGCTCACCTGGCTGTAATTTTGATGTGGTTTTTGGCGCTTTTTTGTCCTTTTTTTGGATTTTTTTTTTGCATTTTCCGCTATTTCCCCCTCACCTGCCCGCCAGGTAACCCAGGTGTGCCTTCACAGAGTACGTGGAGCACCTGAAGGAGCTGGAGCCTCACCTGGGGCTCATCTGAGGCTCATCTGGAGCTCACCTGGCTGGGATTTCAATGTGATTTTTTGGGGTATTTTTGGGGATTTTTGGTGTTTTTTGGGTTTTGAAGGTCTCACCCCTCAGCCAGGTGTGTCCAGGTGAGTCCTCAGAACAATTGGAGAACCTGAAGGAGCCGGAGCCTCACCTGGCTGGGATTTTGGGGATTTCTTGGTGTATTTTTGGCCTTTTTTTGTCCTTTTTTTGGGTTTTTTTGGGGTTTTTTTTGCCACTTCCCCCCTCACCTGCCTGCCAGGTGTGCTCAGGTGTGCCCAGGTGTGACCAGGTGTGACTTCAGTGTACCTGGAGCACCTGAAGGATCCAAACCCTGAACTGAGACTCACCTGGAGCTCACCTGGAGCTCACCTGGAGCTCACCTGGGGCTCACCTGGGGCTCACCTGGCTACGATTTTGGGGTTTTTTGGGCTTTTTTAATCATTTTTTTGGATTTTTTTCCTTTTTTCACTACTTCCACCCTCACCTGCCCGCCAGGTAACCCACCAGGTAACCCAGGTGTGTCTTTCAGAGTACGTGGAGCACCTGAAGGATCCAAACCCTGAACTGGGGCTCACCTGGAGCTCACCTGGCTGCGATTTTGGGGATTTCTTGGTGTATTTTTGGCTTTTTTTTGTCCTTTTTTTGGGTTTTTTTTCCTTTTTTCGCTATTTCCTCCCTCACCTGCCCGCCAGGTGAGCTCAGCTGTGCCCAGGTGTGTCCAGGTGAGTCCTGAGAACACCTGGAGCACCTGAAGGATCCAAACCCTGAACTGGAGCTCACCTCGCTATGATTTCTATGTGATTTTTCGGGGTTTTTTAGGTTTTTTGGGCGTTTTTTTGGCATTTTCACCTTTACCTGCCCGCCAGGTGACCCCGCCAGGTAACCCAGGTGTCTCTTCCCAGAGTACGTGGAGCACCTGAAGGACGAGGCGCGGGTGTGCGGCATCATCGGGCGGCTGCAGCGCTACCTGCAGGCCAAGGGCAGCCCCGAGGAGCTGTGCCGGGTGTACCTGCTGCGCGTCCTCCACACCTACTACAAGTTCGACTACGCCGCCGCCCGCCGCCGCCAGGTGCGGCCCCGCCCGCAGGTGAGCCCCGGCCCGCAGGTGAGCCCCGGCCCGCAGGTGAGCCCCGGCCCGCAGGTGAGCCCTGACCCGCAGGAGAAGGAGAAGGAGGATGAGGAGAAGGAGAAGCAGGAGGAGGAGGAGGAGGAGGAGGATTCGGAGGCGTTGATGGAGAGGTTGTGCAGGTGAGTGGGGCACACCTGGGCACACCTGGAGGGCATCAAGACACACCTGGATACACCTGGGTGGGGTCAGGGCACATCTGGGTGGGGTCAGGGCACACCTGGGTACACCTGGGTACACCTGGAGGTGTTAAAGACACACCTGGATTGGCTTAGAGAACACCTGGATACACCTGGAGGGGGTAAAGACACACCTGGGTGGGGTAAAGGCACTCCTGGACACACCTGGAGAGGGTCAGGGCACACCTGAGTACTCCTGGGTTGGGTCAGGGCACACCTGGGTGGGGTCAGGGCACACCTGGGTGGGGTCAGGGCACACCTGGGTGGGGTCAGGGCACACCTGGATACACCTGGAGGGCATAAAGACACACCTGGATTGGCTTAGGGCACACTTGGAGGGAGTCAGGGCACACCTGGAGGGGGTAAAGACACACCTGGGTACACCTGGGTGGGGTGGGGGCACACCTGGGTGGGGTTGGGGCACACCTGGATATACCTGGATACACCTGGGTGGGGTTTGGGCACACCTGGGTGGGGTAAAGACACACCTGGGCACACATGGATACACCTGGGAGGGCTCAGGGCACACCTGGGTGGAGTCAGGGCACACCTGGGTTGGGTTAGGGAACACCTGGATACACCTGGAGGGGGTAAAGACACACCTGGACACACCTGGATACACCTGGAGGGCATAAAGACACACCTGGATACACCTGGGTGGGGTTGGGGCACACCTGGAGGGGGGAAAGACACACCTGGATACACCTGGAGGGGGTCCAGGCACACCTGGGCACACCTGGATACACCTGGAGGGGGTAAAGACACACCTGGGTACACCTGGAGGGGGTCAGGGCACACTTGGATACACCTGGGTGGGGTCAGGGCACACCTGGGTACACCTGGGTGGAGTAAACGCACACCTGGGCACACCTGGGTACACCTGGGTAGAGCAAACGCACACCTGGACACACCTGGATACACCTGGAGGGGGTCCAGGCACACCTGGGCACACCTGGGTACACCTGGATACACCTGGGTGGGGTCAGGGCACACCTGGAGGAGGTGGGGATGCACCTGGGTACACCTGGATACACCTGGATGGGGTTGAGGCACACCTGGGTACACCTGGAGGGGGTCAGGGCACACCTGGATACACCTGGAGGGGGTCAGGGAACACCTGGAGGGGGTAAAGATACACCTGGGCACACCTGGGTACACCTGGAGGGGGTCAGGGCATACCTGGATACACCTGGAGGGGGTCGGGGCACACCTGGACACACCTGGATACACCTGGGTGGGGTCAGAGCACACCTGGGCACACCTGGAGGGGGTCGGGGCACACCTGGACACACCTGGATACACCTGGGTGGGGTCAGAGCACACCTGGGCACACCTGGAGGGGGTCAGGGCACACCTGGGCACACCTGCAGGGAGACGAGACACACCTGGAGGGGGTCAGGGCACACCTGGACACACCTGGATACACCTGGAGGGGGTCCGGGCACACCTGGGCACACCTGGATACACCTGGGTGGGGTCAGGGCACACCTGGAGGAGGTGGGGATGCACCTGGGTACACCTGGGTGGGGTTGGGGCACACCTGGGTACACCTGGAGGGCATAAAGACACACCTGGATTGGCTTAGGGCACACTTGGAGGGAGTCAGGGCACACCTGGGCACACCTGGAGGAGGTGGGGATGCACCTGGGCACACCTGGATGGGGTCAGAACACACCTGGGTGGAGTCAGGGTACACCTGGATTGGGTTAGGGAACACCTGGATACACCTGGGTGGGGTCAGGGCACACCTGGGCACACTTGGAGGGGGTAAAGACACACCTGGAGGGGGTTAGGGCACACCTGGGTGGGGTTGGGGCACACCCGGGTACACCAGGAGGGGGTCAGGGCACACCTGGGTGGGGTAAAGACACACCTGGGCACACCTGGGTGGGGTTGGGGCACACCTGGATACACCTGGAGGGGGTCAGGGCACACCTGTCCCTAAAATCTGTCCCTAAAATCTCAGGATTTTTGGGTTGAAATTCTGGATTTTTGGCATTTTTTTACCTGCCCAGGTGCGCCTCACCTGTTGCAGAAGTTCTCACCTGGTTTTGGGCCCTCACCTGTCCCTAAAATCTCAGTATTTTTGGGTTAAAATTCCGGATTTTGGGCATTTTCTCACCTGCCCAGGTGTGCCTCACCTGTCTCACCTGTCCAGGTGTGCCTCACCTGTCTCACCTGCGCAGGTTCGTGTACGCCAAGGACCGCACGGACCGGATCCGCACCTGCGCCATCCTGTGCCACATCTACCACCACGCCCTGCACAGCCGCTGGTACCGCGCCCGCGACCTGATGCTGATGTCGCACCTGCAGGACAACATCCAGCACGCCGACCCACCTGTGCAGGTGAGTCTGATACACCTGGGCAGGTAAATCACACACCTGGGCAGGTAAATCACACACCTGAGGGGGTTAAACACACCTGCAGGACAACATCCAGCACGCCGACCCACCTGTGCAGGTGAGTCTGATACACCTGAGGGGGTTAAACACACCTGGGCAGGTGAGTCTGATACACCTGGGCAGGTAAATCTGACACACCTGAGGGGGTTAAACACACCTGCAGGACAACATCCAGCACGCCGACCCACCTGTGCAGGTGAGGGACACACCTGAGGGGGTTAAACACACACCTGAGGGGGTTAAACACACCTGCAGGACAACATCCAGCACGCCGACCCACCTGTGCAGGTAAAGCACACCTGGGCAGGTGAGTCTGACACACCTGTGCAGGTAAATCACACACCTGAGGGGGTTAAACACACCTGGGCAGGTGAGTCTGACACACCTGTGCAGGTAAATCACACACCTGAGGGGGTTAAACACACCTGGGCAGGTGAGTCTGACACACCTGGGCAGGTGAGTCTGACACACCTGAGGGGGTTAAACACACACCTGGGGGGGTTAAACACACCTGGGCAGGTGAGTCTGACACACCTGAGGGGGTTAAACACACCTGCAGGACAACATCCAGCACGCCGACCCACCTGTGCAGGTGAGTCACACCTGGGCAGGTGAGTCTGACACACCTGAGGGGGTTAAACACACACCTGAGGGGGTTAAACACACCTGGGCAGGGAAATCACACACCTGGGGGGGTTAAACACACCTGCAGGACAACATCCAGCACGCCGACCCACCTGTGCAGGTAAAGCACACCTGGGCAGGTGAGTCTGACACACCTGAGGGGGTTAAACACACCTGGGCAGGGAAATCACACACCTGAGGGGGTTAAACACACCTGCAGGACAACATCCAGCACGCCGACCCACCTGAGCCCTAAAATTGCCAAAAAAATTTCCAAAAAATGCTAAAAAAAATCCCCCAAAAATGCTAAAAAAAATCCCCCAAAATTGCCAAAAAAATCCCGCAAATTTTCCAAAAAAATTGCTAAAAAAAAACCCCAAAATTACTAAAAAAATCGCCCAAAATTGCCAAAAAAACGCCCCAAAATTGCTTAAAAAAATGCCCCAAAATTCCTAAAAAAATCACCCAAGTTTTCCACAAATCACCAAAAATTGCTAAAAAATCACCCAAAAGTTTCCAAAAATCACCCAAAATTTACAAAAAATCACCCAAAATTTACAAAAATCACCCACTTGTCTCATCTGAGACTCATCTGGGCATCCTCATTTTTTACCCTAAATCCCTCCAAAAATCCCCCTCAAAACCCCCTAAAATCACCCAAAAATCACTGAAAATTGCCAAAAATCCCCAAAATCCCCAAAACCCCCAAAATCTCCTTTTTTCCCGCAGATCCTGTACAACCGCACCATGGTGCAGCTGGGCATCTGCGCCTTCCCTCACCTGTCCCACCTGTCCCAAGAAACCCCCTAAAACCCCCTAAAATCACCCAAAATTGCCAGAAAAGTCACCAAAAACCGCCTTAAATCACCCAAAATTGCTAAAAAATTCCCCAAAATTGCTAACAAATTTTTCCAAAATTTCTAAAAAAATCCCTCAAAAATGCTAAAAATATTCCTAAATTTGCCCCAAAATTCCCCAAAATTGCCAAAAAAAATTCCAAAAATTGCTAAAAAAAACCACCCAGAATTTTCCAAAAATCACCCTAAATTGCCAAAAAATCCCCCAAAATTGCCCAAAAAATCCCCCAAAATTTACAAAAAATCACCGAAAATTGTTAAAAAATCAACCAAAAATCACCAAAAAAATCCCCAAAATCCTCCCAAAATCACCAAAAATCCCCCTCAAAACCCCCAAAATCCCCCAAAAATCCCAAAAATTCCCAAAAACCCCCAAAAACCCCCCAAAAATCTCCTTTTTTTCCAGATCCTGTACAACCGCACGATGGTGCAGCTGGGCATCTGCGCCTTCCCTCACCTGTCCCACCTGTCCCAAGAAACCCCCTAAAATCACCCAAAATTGCCAGAAAAATCACCAAAAACCATCTAAAATCACCCAAAATGGCCAAAAAAATCACTAAAAACCACCTAAAATCACCCAAAATTGCTAAAAAAATCACCCAAAATTTCAAAAAAAAAAATCCCAAAATTGCCCAAAAAATCCCCCAAAATTGCTAAAAAATCACTCAAAATTGCTAAAAAAAAATCACACAAAATTTACAAAAAATCCCCCAAAATTGCTAAAAAATCCCCTAAAATTGCCCAAAAAATCACTCAAAATTGCTATAAAAAATCCCCCAAAATTGCCCAAAAAATCCCCCAAATTTGCTCAAAAAAATCCCCCAAAATTGCCAAAAAATCACTCAAAATTGCTAAAAAAATCACATAAAATTTACAAAAAATCTCCCAAAATTGCTAAAAAAATCCCCCCAAAGTGCCATAAAATCACCCAAAATTGCCAAAGAAATCCCTTAAAATAGCTAAAAAATCTCACAAAATTGCCAAAAAAATTCCCCAAATTTTCAAAAATAATCCCCCAAATTTTCCAAAAATCACCCAGAATCTCTAACAAAATTCCCCCAAAATGCTAAAAAATCCCCAAAAATTGCTAAAATAAATCACCCCAAAATTTTTTTTTAAATCCCCCAAAATTGCTTAAAAATCCCAGAAAATTGCTAAAAAAATTCCCCAAAATTGCTAAAAAAATTCCCCAAAATTGCTAAAAAAATTCCCCAAAATTGCTAAAAAAAATCACCCGAAATTGCAAAAAAAACCACCCAAAATTGTTTAAAAATCACCCAAAAATCACCAAAAAAATCCCCAAAATCCTCCCAAAATCACCAAAAATCACCAAAAAAAACCCCAAAATTCCCAAAATCCCCAAAACTCCCCAAAACCCCAAAAATCTCCTTTTTTTTCCCCAGATCCTGTACAACCGCACGATGGTGCAGCTGGGCATCTGCGCCTTCCCTCACCTGTCCCACCTGTCCCAAGAAACCCCCTAAAGTCACCCAAAATTGCCAAAAAAATCACCAAAAACCATCTAAAATCACCCAAAATGGCCAAAAAAATCACTAAAAACCACCTAAAATCACCCAAAATTGCTAAAAAAATCACCCAAAATTTAAAAAAAAAAATCCCAAAATTGCCCAAAAAATCCCCCAAAATTGCCAAAAAAATCACCCAAAATTGCTAAAAAAATCACCCAAAAATGCTAAAAAATCTTCCCAAAATTGCTAAAAAGAAATCCCTTCAAAATAGCTGAAAAATCCCCTAAATTTGCCCCAAAAATCCCCCAAAATTGCCAAAAAAATCACCCAAAATTGCTAACAAAATTCCCCAAAATTGCTAAAAGAATTCCCCAAAATTGCTGAAAAATCACCCAAATTTGCTCAAAAAAATCCCCCAGAATTTTGCAAAAATCACCAAAATTGCCAATAAAATCACCCAAAATTGCCAAAAATCACCTACATTTTCCAAAAATCACCCACCTGTCCCACTTGGGACTCACCTGGGCACCTCAAATCCTCATTTTTTACCCTAAATCCCCCTAAAAATCCATCAAAAATCTCCCTCAAAACCCTCTAAAATTCCCCCAAAGCCCCTTAAAATCACTGAAAATTGCCAAAAATCACCAAAAACCCCCAAAAATCTCCCTTTTATCCCCAGATCCTGTACAACCGCACGATGGTGCAGCTGGGCATCTGCGCCTTCCCTCACCTGTCCCAAGAAACCCCCTAAAACCCCCTAAAATCACCCAAAATTGCCAGAAAAATCACCCAAAATTGCTAATAAAATTCCCCAAAATTGCTAAAAAAATCACCCAAATTTGCCAAAAAAATTCTTCAAAAATGCAAAAAAAATTCCCAAAAAATGTTTAAAAAATTCCCCAAAATTGCTAAAAAAATCACCCAAGATGTACAAAAAATGACTCGAAATTGCCAAAAAATACCCCAAATATTGCCAAAAAAATTGCCCAAAAATTCCCCAAAATTGCTTAAAAATCCCTCAAAATTGCGAAAATAAATCCCCCAAAAATGCTAAAAAACCCCCCCAAAATGCTAAAAAAATCCCCTAAAATTGCAAAAAAAATCACCCAAAATTGCCAAAAAAAGCACCCAAAATTACTAAAAAATTTCCCAAAAATGCTAAAAATTCCCTTTAATTTGCCCCAAAAATCAGCCAAAATTGCCAAAGAAGTCCCTCAAAAATGCTAAAAAAATCCCCCAAAATTGCCATAAAATCCCCCAAAATTTTCCAAAAATCCCCCAAAATTGCCAAAAAAATCCCCCAAAAATCCCCAAAAACCCCCCAAAATCCCCAAAAATCCCAAAAAATCTCCTTTTTCCCAGCTCCTGTACAACCGCACGATGGTGCAGCTGGGCATCTGCGCCTTCCCTCACCTGTCCCAAGAAACCCCCTAAAATCACCCAAAATTCCCAAAAAAATCCCCCAAAATTGCTAAAAAAATCCCCCAAAATTGCCATAAAATCTCCCAAAATTGCTAAAAAATCCCGCAAAGCTGCTAAAAAAATCACCCAAAATTACCCAAAATATCCCCCAAAATTTACAAAAAACTACCCAAAAATGCTGAAAAATCCCCCAAAATTGCTAAAAAGAAATCCTCTCAAAATAGCTGAAAAATCCCCTAAATTTGCCCCAAAAATCCCCCAAAATTGCTCAAAAAATCCCCCAAAATTTCTTTAAAAATCCCTCAAAAATGCTAAAAAATGACCCAAAAATCCCCCCTAATTTACAAAAAATCACCCAAAATTGCTATAAATATTCCCTAAAATTGCTAAAAAAATCACTCAAAAGTCCCATAAAATCACCCAAAATTGCCAAAAATCACCCACATTTTCCAAAAATCACCCAAAATTGCTAAAAAAATCCCCCAAAATTGCCAAAAAAATTCCCAAAAATGCTAAAAATATCCCCCAAAATTTACAAAAAATTCCCAAAAATTGCCAAAAAATTACCAAAAAAATTCCCAAAATTCCCCAAAATCCCAAAAAAAACCCCCAAAATCTCCAAAACTTTTTTTTTTGCAGATCCTGTACAACCGCACGATGGTGCAGCTGGGCATCTGCGCCTTCCCTCACCTGTCCCAAGAAACCCCTGAAAACCCCCTAAAATCACCCAAAATTGCCAGAAAAGTCACCAAAAACCATCTAAAATCACCTAAAATTGCCAAAAAAATTACAAAAAACCGCCTTAAATCACCCAAAATTGCTAAAAAAATCACCCAAAATTTCAAAAAAAAAATCCCAAAATTGCCAAAAAAATCCCCCAAATTTGCCCCAAAAAATCCCCCAAAATGCTAAAAAATCTCACTAAATTGCCAAAAAACTTCCTAAAATTCCTAAAAAATCCCACAAAATTGCTAAAGAAATCCCCCAAAAATGATAAAAAAGTCACCCAGAATTTTCCAAAAATCACCCAAAATTGCCAAAAAAATCCCCCAAAATTGCTAAAAGAATCACCCAGAATGTTCCAAAAATCACCCAAAATTGCCAAAAAAAATCCCAAAAAATGCTAAAAAATATTCGAAGTTGCTAAAAAAACATCAAAATTGCCATAAAATCACCCAAAATTGCCCAAAAACTCACCCAAAATTGCCAAAAAAATTCAACTAAATTGCCAAAAAAATCCCCCAAAATTTACAAAAAATCCCCCAAAAATCACCCAAAATTGTTAAAAAATCACCCAAAAATCACAAAAAAACACCCCAAAATTCCCAAAACCCCCAAAAAACCCAAAAACCCCTTTTTTCTCCCCAGATCCTGTACAACCGCACGATGGTGCAGCTGGGCATCTGCGCCTTCCGGCAGGGGCTGATCAAGGACGCGCACAACGCGCTGCTGGACATCCAGAGCTCCGGCCGGGCCAAGGAGCTGCTGGGCCAAGGTCTTCTCCTGCGCAGCCTCCAGGAGCGCAACGCCGAGCAGGAGAAGGTGGAGAAGCGCCGCCAGGTGCCCTTCCACATGCACGTCAACCTGGAGCTCCTCGAGTGCGTCTACCTGGTGGCCGCCATGCTGCTGGAGATCCCCTACATGGCGGCGCACGAGTTCGACGCGCGCCGCCGCATGATCAGCAAGCAGTTCCACCACCAGCTGCGCGTGGGCGAGAGGCAGCCGCTGCTGGGTGAGGGGCAGATTTAGGAATTTTTATCCAAAATTGGGTTCTTGAGGTCCATAATTACCTCAGTTCGGTCTTGGTTTGGTTTTTCTATCACTTAAAATGGCAGTTGTAGATCTTCTTGAGGTTCCTCAGACCATTTGTGGCATTTTACCAGATTTGGAGGTTTTGGGATGAAATTTTGTGTTCTTGAGGTCCATAATTATCTTGATTTGGTCTTGGTTTGGTTTTTCTACCCCTTAAAATGGCGGTTCTAGATCTTCTTGAGGTTCCTCAGACCGTGCTTAGAGATTTTGACCAAAATTTTGGGATTTTGACCCAGAATTGGGTTCTTCAGGTCCATAATTACCTTAATTCAGCCTTGGTTTTGTTTTTCTATTTCTTAAAATGGCGGTTCTAGATCTTCATGAGGTTCCTCAGACTGTGCTTAGAGATTTTGACCAAAATTTCGGGATTTTGACTCAAAATTGGGTTCTTGAGGTCCATAATTACCTTAATTTGGCTTTACTTTGGTTTTTGTATCACTTAAAATGGCCGTTCTAGATCTTCATTAGGTTCCTCAAACCATGGTTGGTGGTTTTTGAACATAATTGGAAGTTTTAGGTTGAAATTTTGGGGTTTTGGGGTCAAAAGTTGGGTTTGGAGGTCCATAATTATCTTAATTCGGTCTTGGTTTGGTTTATCTATCTCTTAAAATGGCGATTCTAGATCTTCTTGAGGTTCCTCAGACTGTGCTTAGAGATTTTGACCAAAATTTCAGGATTTTGACTCAAAATTGGGCTCTTGAGGTCCATAATTACCTTAATTCAGTTTTAGTTTGGTTTTTTTATCACTTAAAATGGCGGTTCTAGATCTTCTTGAGGTTTCTCAGACAAAAATTGAGTTTTTTCACCGAAGTCTAGGAATTTTGACCCAAAATTGGGTTCTTGAGGCCCATAATTACCTTTATTTGGTCTTGGTTTGGTTTTTCTATCTCTTAAAATGGCGGGTCTAGATCTTCATAAAGTTCCTCAAATCATGTCTGGTGGCTTTGACCAGAGTTTGTTGATTTTGACCCAAAATTGGGTTCATCAGGTCCATAATTACTTAATTTGGTCTTGGTTTGGTTTTTGTATCACTTAAAATGAAGATTTTAGATCTTCTTGAGGTTCTTCACACCATGGTTGGTGGTTTTTACCAAAATTTTGGGATTTTGACCCAGAATTGGGTTCTTCAGGTCCATAATTACTTAATTTGGTCTTGGTTTCGTTTTTCTATCTCTTAAAATCGCGGTTCCAGACCTTCATGAGGTTCCTCAGACCATGGTGTGGGATTTTGACCAAAATTTTGGGATTTTGACCCAGAATTGGGTTCTTGAGGTCCATAATTACTTTGATTTGGTCTTGGTTTGGTTTTTTTATCTCTAAAAATGAAGATTCTAGATCTTCCTGAGGTTCCTCAGACAATGGTTGGGGATTTTGACCAAAATTTCAGGATTTTGATCCAGAATTGGGTTCTTGAGGTCCATAATTATCCTAATTCAGCTTTAGTTACCTTTTTTAGCCCTTAAAATGGCGGTTCTAGATCTTCATTATGTTCCTCAGACCATTTGTGGTATTTTACCAAATTTGGAGGTCTTAGCTTGAAATTTTGGGGTCTTGAGGTCCATAATTACCTTAATTCAGTTTTAGTTTGTTTTTTTTTATCACTTAAAATGGCGGTTCTAGATCTTCCTGAGGTTCCTCAGACCGTGATTTGAGATTTTGACAAAAATTTAGGAATTTTTATCTAAAATTGGGTTCTTGAGGTCCATAATTATCCTAATTCAGCTTTAGTTACCTTTTTTAGCCCTTAAAATGGCGGTTCTAGATCTTCCTTAGGTTCCTCAGACCATTTGTGGTATTTTACCAGATTTGGAGGTTTTGGGATGAAATTTTGGGTTCTTGAGGTCCATAATTACTTAATTTGGTCTTGGTTTGGTTTTTTTATCTCTTAAAATGAAGATTCTAGATCTTCCTTAGGTTCCTCAGACCATGGTTTGGGATTTTGACCAAAATTTCGGGATTTTGACCCAGAATTGGGTTCTTCAGCTCCATAATTACCTTAATTCGGCTTTACTTCTGTTTTTTACCCCAAAAATTCCCATTTTTTTGCCCAAAATCACCATTTTTCACCCCAAAACTGCCAATTTTTTACTCCAACCTGTCTCAGGTGCTTTTCTGACCTCCAAAATCCAAAAAAAATCCCATTTTTTTGCCCCAAAACCACTGATTTTTTGGGATTTTTTTTTATTTCCCGTCCCCTCACCTGCCCCAGTGTCCCTCACCTGTCCCAGGTGTGTCTCACCTGTCCCCCCCAGGTCCCCCCGAGTCGATGCGGGAGCACGTGGTGGCCGCCTCCAAGGCCATGAAAACGGGCGACTGGCGGCGCTGCCATCGCTTCGTGGTCAATGAGAAGATGAACGGAAAGGTCTGGGACCTGTTCCCCGAGGCCGACCAGGTGCGCGCCATGCTGGTCAGGTGAGCACACCAAAATTTGGGGGGTTTTGGGAAAATTTGGGCGAAATTTGGGCGATTTTTGGCCATTTTTTGGTGATTTTATAGTGATTTTTGGGGGGTTTTTAGGGGCATTAAAGGGTTAAAAATGAGGGTTTGAGGTGCTCAGGTGAGTCTCAGGTGAGCCTCAGGTGAGTCAGGTGAGTCCCACCTGGGCCAATTAAAAATTTTGGGGGATTTTGGGAAATTTTGGGCGAATTTTGGCAATTTTGAGCAATTTTACGGTGATTTTTTAGAGATTTTCGGGGGTTTTTGGGGAGGATTTTCGGCAGGAAATGAGGATTTAAAGTGATCAGGTGTGTCTCAGGTGAGTCTCACCTGGGCAGGTGTGGCCAGGTTAAAAAAAACTGTGAATTTTGGGGGATTTTGGGCAATTTTGGGTGAATATTGCCAATTTCGGATAATTTTTGGCATTTTTAAGTGATTTTTGGGGGTTTTGGGGTGATTTTGGCCGTTTTGGGGGGATTTGGGGAGGTTCAAAGTCTGGGACCTGTTCCCCGAGGCCGACCAGGTGCGCGCCATGCTGGTCAGGTGAGCGACCCCAAATTTTGGGGGGTTTTGGGAAAATTTGGGCGAAATTTCGGCGATTTTTGGCCATTTTTGGGCGATTTTATAGCGATTTTTAGGGGTTTTTTTGGGGCGTTAAGGGTTAAAAATGAGGATTTGAGGTGCTCAGGTGAGTCTCAGGTGAGCACACCTGGACACAGGTGAAAAAATTTAGGGGGAATTTTCAGGGATTTTGGGCAATTTTGGGCAAATTTTGGCCATTTTTGGGTGATTTTAGAGGGATTTTAGAGGGATTTTTGGGGGTTTTTGGGGAGATTTACGGTTAAAAATGAGGATTTGAGGTGCTCAGGTGAGTCTCAGGTGAGTCTCAGGTGAGCACACCTGGACACAGGTGAAAAATTTTTGGGGTAAATTTGGGCAAATTTTGGCAATTTTGGGTGAATTTTCGGCAATTTTGAGCGATTTTAGGGCGGTTTTATGGGGATTTTCGGGGTTTTTTGGGAGATTTAGGGTTAAAAATGAGGATTTGAGGTGCTCAGGTGAGTCTCAGCTGAGTCTCACCTGGGCAGGTGTGGCCAGGTAAAGAAAAACGTGAATTTCGGGGAATTTTGGGCGAATTTTGGCAATTTTGGGTGATTTTAGGGGGATTTTAAGAGAATTTGGGGTAAAAAATGTGGATTTGAGGTGCCCAGGTGCACCCAGGTGTGCCCAGGTAAGGAAATTTAGCCAATTTTGGAATATTTTGGGATATTTTGGGACATTTTGGGGCAGGAAATGAGAATTTGGGGGGTCAGGGGCGTGCCCAGGTGTGCCCAGGTGTGCCCAGCTGCCCCCAGGTGTGCCCAGCTGCCCCCAGGTGTGCCCAGGTGTGCCCCAGGTACCCTCAGGTGTGCCCAGGTGTATCCCAGGTGTGCCCAGGTGTATCTCAGGTGTATCTCAGGTGTGCCCAGGTGTGCCCAGGTGTGCCCAGGTGCCCCAGGTGTGCCCAGGTGTGCCCAGGTGTGCCAGGTGTGCCAAGGTGGCCCCAGGTGTATCTCAGGTGTGCCCAGGTGTGCCCAGGTGTGCCCAGGTGCCCCAGGTGTGCCCAGATGTGCCCAGGTGTGCCCAGGTGTGCCCAGGTGTATCTCAGGTGGTGCCCAGGTGTGCCCAGGTGTGCCCAGGTGTGCCCAGGTGTATCTCAGGTGTGCCCAGCTGTGCCCAGGTGTGCCCCAGGTGTGCCCAGGTGTGCCCAGGTGTGCCCAGGTGTATCCCAGGTACCCCCAGGTGTGCCCAGGTGTATCTCAGGTGCCCCCAGGTGCCCCCAGGTGCCCCCAGGTGCCCCCAGGTGCCCCCAGGTGTGCCCAGGTGTATCTCAGGTGTGCCCAGGTGTGCCCAGGTGTGCCCAGGTGCCCCCAGGTGTGCCCAGGTGTATCCCAGGTGTGCCCAGGTGTGCCAGCTGTGCCCTCTGTGCCCGCAGGAAGATCCAGGAGGAATCTCTCCGCACGTACCTGTTCACCTACAGCAGCGTCTACGACTCCATCAGGTCCGTTTTTTGGGGGGAAAAATGGGGATTTTGGGTCAAAAAAAAGAAAAAAAAATAATTTTTGGGGTGAAAAATGGGGATTTTGGAGTTTAAAAAAAAATATTAATTTTGGGGTAAAAAAAAAGCTTATTTGGGGGTAAAAAATGGGAATTTTGGGGTATAAAAAGCGGGTTTGGGGGTAAAAAAAAGTGAATTTTGGGGTAAAAAATTTGAATTCGGACGGGAAAAATTGGTGAGTTTTGGGGTTAAAAATGTAAATTTTCAGGTAAAAAATGGAGGAGTTAAAAGGGAAAAATTGGTGAATTTTAGGGTAAAAAAATAATTTTGGGGTATAAAAAGTGGGTTTGGGGGCAAATAAAACTGAATTTTCGGGTAAAAATGTGAATTCTGAACGGAAAAATTGGTGAATTTAGAAGGGAAAAATTGGTGATTTGGGGTAAAAAATGGATTTTGGGGTGAAAAATGGGAATTTTGGGGTAAAAAAACCTGGATTTTGGGGTAAAAAATGTGAATTTTGGGGTAAAAAAGGGTGATTTGGGGTAAAAAAAAAAGCGAATTTTGGGGTAAAAAATGTGAATTTTGGGGTAAAAAAGTGTATTTGGGTATAAAAAAAAGTTAATTTTGGGTAAAAAATAGCGGCTTTACAAGGCAAAAATTGGTGAATTTTGGGGTTAAAAAAATGTGAATTTTGGGCTAAAAAATGTGAATTTTGGGGTAAAAAGGGGTGAATTTAGAAGGGAAAAATTAGTGAATTTTGGGGTAAAAAAATGTGAATTTTGGGGTAAAAAGGGGTGAATTTAGAAGGGGAAAATTAGTGAATTTTGGGGTAAGAAACAGCTATTTTAGAAGAAAAAAACTAGTGAATTTTGGGGTAAAAAATATAAATTTTGGGGTAAATAAGAGTGGATTTAAAAGGGGAAAGTTGGTGAATTTTGGGGTAAGAAATGTGAACTTTGGGGTAAAAACTAGCGATTTTAGAAGGGAAAAATTGGTGAATTTTGGGGTAAAAAATCATAAATTTTGGGGTAAAAAAATAATTTTAGGGTACAAAAAAAGTTGATTTTGGGGTAAAAATGAATTTTTCGGGTAAAAAATAGCAGATTTAAAAGGCAAAAATTGGTGAATTTTGGGGTAAAAAAATGTGAATTTTGGCATAAAAAGGGGTGAATTTATAAGGGAAAAATTGGTGAATTTTGGGGTAAAAAGGGGTGAATTTAGAAGGGAAAAATTTGTGGATTTTGGGTAAAAAATATTAATTTTGGGGTAAAAAATGTGAATTTTTGGGTAAAAAATAGGAATTTTGGGGTAAAAAAATAATGAATTTTGGGGTAAAAAGGGGTGAATTTAGAAGGGAAAAATTAGTGAATTTTGGGGTAAAAAAACCACAAATTTTGGGGTAAGAAATACTTTGGGTGTAAGAGGGCCGGATTTTGGGTTGAAAAAGGGGGATTTTGGGCCGGCAGCATGGAGACGCTGGCGGCCATGTTCGAGCTGGACCTGCCGACGGTGCACGGCATCATCAGCAAGATGATCATCAACGAGGAGCTGATGGTGAGCGCCTTTTGGGGCAAATTCCGGCCGGTTTGGGTCAAAAGGGAAATTTGGGGGATTTGGGGTCATTTCCGGCTCGGTTTGGGTCACCCGCGGGCAAATTCGGGGCAGTTTTGGGGCAGTTTTGGTGTTTTGGGGTCAAATTTGGGAACAGGTTGGGTGATTTTGGGTCAGATTTGGGGCAGTTTTGGGGTCAATTTTGGGGTCAGATTGGGTGATTTTGGGGCAGTTTTGGGGTCAATTTTGGTGATTTTGGGTCAAATTTGGGTTCTAATTGTGTGATTTTGGGACAGTTTTGGGGCAGTTTTGGGGTCAATTTTGGTGATTTTGGGTCAAATTTGGGTTCTAATTGTGTGATTTTGGGACAGATTTGGGATCAGGTTGGGTGATTTTGGTTCAAATTTTGGGTCAGATTGTGTCAAATCTTGGGTTTAATTTGGGGGAGTTTTGGGTCATTTGGGCTCATTTTGGGTCATTTTGGGTCACTTGGGGTCAATTTGGGTGATTTGGGGTCAAATTTGGGGCCGTTTTGGGGTCAATTTTGGTGATTTTGGGTCAAATTTGGGGCAGTTTTGGGGTTAATTTTGATGATCTTGGGTCAAATTTGGGGTCAGGTTGGGTGATTTTGGGGCAGATTTGGGGCGGGTTTTGGGTCAAATTTGGGGTCAGATTGGGTGATTTTGGGTCAGTTTTGGGGAAGTTTTGGGGTAAATTTTGGTGATTTTGGGGCAGTTTTGGAATCAATTTTGGTGGTTTTGGGTCAAATTTGGGGCAGTTTTTGGTGTAAATTTTGGTGATTTTGGGTCAATTTTGGGAACAATTTGGGTGATTTTGGGTCAGATTTGGGGCAGTTTTTGCGTCAATTTTGGTGATTTTGGGTCAGATTTGGGATGAGGTTGGGTGATTTTGGGTCAAATTTTAGGGGTTTAGATTGGGTCAAATCTTGGGTTTAATTTTGGGGAGTTTTGGGTTATTTGGGCTCAATTTGGGGAGTTTAGGGTCACTTGGGGTGAATTTGGGTGATTTGGGGTCACATTTGGGGCAGTTTTGGGGTCAATTTTGGTGATTTTGGGTCAGATTTGGGGCAGTTTTGGGGTCAATTTTGGTGATTTTGGGACAGATTTGGGGCAGTTTTTGGGTCAATTTTGGTGATTTTGGGTCAGATTTGGGAACAGGTTGGGTTATTTTGGGGCAGATTTGGGGCAGTTTTTGGGTCAAATTTGGGGTCAGATTGGGTGATTTTGGGTCAGATTTGGGGCAGTTTTGAGGTCAATTTTGGTGATTTTGGGTCAAATTTGGGGTGGTGTTGGGAGATTTTGGGACAGATTTGGGGTCAATTTTGGGGTCAATTTTGGTGATTTTGGGTCAAATTTGGGGCAGTTTTGGGGTTAATTTTGATGATCTTGGGTCAAATTTGGGGTCTGGTTGGGTGATTTTGGGTCAGATTTAGGGCGGTTTTGGGTCAATTTTGGGGATTTTGGGTCAAATTTGGGGCAGTTTTGGGATCAATTTTGGTGATTTTGGGTCAAATTTGGGGTCTGGTTGGGTGATTTTGGGTCAAATTTGGGGTCAGGTTGGGTGATTTTGGGGCAGTTTTGGGGTCAATTTTAGGGTCAATTTTGGTGATTTTCGGTTAAATTTGGGGCAGTTTTTGGGTCAATTTTGGTGATTTTGGGTCAGATTTGGGGTCAGATTGGGTGATTTTGGGTCAGATTTGGGGTCAGATTGGGTCAAATCTTGGGTTTAATTTCGGGGAGTTTTGGGGCATTTGGGCTCATTTTGGGGAGTTTTGGGTTACTTGGGGTGAATTTGGGTGATTTGGGGTCAATTTAGGGCGGTTTTGGGGCAAATTTGGGGCAGTTTGGGTGATTTTGGGGCAGATTTGAGGCAGTTTTGGGGTCAGTTTATGTGATTTTGGGTCAAATTTGGGGTCTGGTTGGGTGATTTTGGGTCAGATTTGGGGCCATTTTGGGGTCAATTTTGGTGATTTTGGGTCAAATTTGGGGTCAGGTTGGGTGATTTTGGGTCAAATTTGGGAACAAGTTGGGTGATTTATGTCAAATTTGGGGTCAGATTGGGTGATTTTGAGTCAAATTTGGGGCAGTTTTTGGGTCAAATCTGGGGTCAGATTGGGTCAAATCTTGGGTTAAATTTTGGGGAGTTTTGGGTCACTTGGGGTCAATTTGGGTGATTTGGGGTCACATTTGGGGCAGTTTTGGGGTCAATTTCAGTGATTTTGGGTCAAATTTGGGTCACTTGAAATTTGGGCTCAATTTGGGTCATTTTGGGGTCGGTTTGGGTGATTTTGGGGCAGATTTGGGGCAGTTTTGGTGGGATTTCAGGTGGGGTTTTGGGGGTTACCTGCAGCACAGGTGAGTCACCTGTGACCCCGTTTGGGGCCATTTTGGGGTGATTTTGGTCGGGTTTGGGGCAATTTTGGGCAGTTTTGGGGCAATCTCAGGTGGGTTTTCAGGGGTTACCTGCAGGACAGGTGAGCCTCACCTGGGCCCACTTTAGACCTCACTGGATGAGCCCAAGGTCACCACGATGATGGGGTGACCCCATTTGGGGCCATTTTGGGGTGATTTTGGGCAGGTTTGGGGTGATTTTTGGTAGTTTTGGGGTGATTTCGGGTGGGTTTTTGGGGGTTACCTGCAGGACAGGTGAGTCTCACCTGGGCCCACTTTAGACCTCACTGGATGAGCCCAAGGTCACCATGATGGTGGGGTGACCCCATTTGGGGCCATTTTGGGGTGATTTTGGGCAGTTTTGGGGCGATTTTGGGTGGGTTTTTGGGGGGGTTACCTGCAGGACAGGTGAGTCTCACCTGGGCACACCTGCAGGCCTCGCTGGACCAGCCCACGGCCACGGTGATGATGGGGTGACCCCGTTTGTGGCCATTTTGGGGTGATTTTGGGCAGTTTTGGGGTGATTTTGGATGGGTTTTTGGGGCGGTTACCTGCAGGACAGGTGAGTCTCACCTGGGCACACCTGCAGGCCTCGCTGGACCAGCCCACAGCCACGGTGATTGTGGGTTGACCCCATTTGATGCCATTTTGGGGTGATTTTGAGCAGGTTTGGGGCAGTTTTGGGGTGATTTCGGGTGGGTTTTTGGGGGTTACCTGCAGGACAGGTGAGCCTCACCTGGGCCCACTTAAGACCTCACTGGATGAGCCCAAGGCCACCATGATGATGGGGTGACCCCGTTTGGGGCCATTTTGGGGTGATTTTGGGCAGTTTTGGGACGATTTTGGGTGGGTTTTTGGGGGGTTACCTGCAGGACAGGTGAGTCTCACCTGGGCACACCTGCAGGCCTCGCTGGACCAGCCCACAGCCACGGTGATGATGGGGTGACCCCGTTTGGGGCCATTTTGGGGTTATTTTGGGCAGTTTTGGAGCGATTTCGGGTGGGTTTTTGGGGGGGTTACCTGCAGGACAGGTGAGTCTCACCTGGGCACACCTGCAGGCCTCGCTGGACCAGCCCACGGCCACGGTGATGATGCACCGGACGGAGCCGACGGCCACGCAGAACCTGGCGCTGCAGCTGGCCGAGAAGTTGGGCAACCTGGTGGAGAACAACGAGCGGGTGCTGGACCAGCGGCAGGGCGCCTACGGGGGGTACTTCAGAGGTGAGCACACCTGGGCACACCTGGGCACACCTGGGGGCACCTGGGAGGGAGAGAACAAAAAAAACCCGGTGGAAATGGGGTGAAAAATGGGGATTTTGGGGGGTTTTTGGGTTACCTGGGCACACCTGAGCCCTGCCCCGTTCTCACCTGTCCCATCTTGTCCTGCAGACCAGAAAGATGGCGGATACCGCAAAGGTGACGGGTACCTGCGGCGGGGCGGCTTCCGGCAGGAGCGCGGCAACTACTGACCCACACCTGCCCCATGGATCCTTACCTGCCCCATAGATCCCTTACCTGCCCCATGGATCCTCACCTGTTCTACAAATTCACTCACCTGGGCAAAAAGTCATCACCTGCCCCATGGACCCCTCACCTGCCCCATGGACCCCTCACCTGCCCCATAGATCCCTTACCTGCCCCATGGATCCTCACCTGCCCCATAGATTCCTCACCTGCCCTATGGATTCCTCACCTGCCCCATAGATCCCTCACCTGCCCCATGGATCCCTTACCTGCCCCATAGATCCCTCACCTGCCCCATAGATCCCTTACCTGCCCCATAGATCCCTTACCTGCCCCATAGATCCTCACCTGTTCTACAAATTCACTCACCTGGGCAAAAAGTCATCACCTGCCCCACGGACCCCTCACCTGCCCCATAGATCCCTTACCTGCCCCATAGATCCTTCACCTGCCCCATGGATTCCCTCACCTGCCCCATAGATCCCTCACATGCCCCATAGATCCTCACCTGTTCCATCAAGGGTCCCACAGCTGGAAATGAATAAATTAATTATTAAAGAGCATGGTAATGAGGAGTTAATTAATTCATTAGGCAGGGGCTGCCCCATAGATCCTGGCCCTGCCCCATAAGTGGCCCCAAAGTTTCTCCCCTCACGTTTTCCCGCCTTTTTTCCTCACATTTTCCCGCCTTTTTTCCTCACGTTTTCCCGCCTTTTTTCCTCCCCTCACGTTTTCCCGCCTTTTTTCCTCACATTTTCCCGCCTTTTTTCCCCCCTCACGTTTTCCCGCCTTTTTTCCTCCCTCACATTTTCCCGCCTTTTTCCTTCCCTCACGTTTTCCCACCATTTTTTTTCCCCTCACGTTTTCCCGCCTTTTTTCTCCCCTCACGTTTTCCCTCCATTTTTCCTCCCCTCACATTTTCCCTCCTTTTTTCCCCCCTCACATTTTCCCGCCTTTTTCCCTTCCCTCACATTTTCCCGCCTTTTTTCCCCCCTCACATTTTCCCGCCATTTTTGTTCCCCTCACGTTTTCCCGCCTTTTTCCTCTGTCACATTTTCCCGCCTTTTTCCTCCCCTCACATTTTCCCGCCTTTTTCCCTCCCTCACATTTTCCCGCCTTTTTCCTCTGTCACATTTTCCCGCCTTTTTCCTCCCCTCACATTTTCCCGCCTTTTTCCCTCCCTCACATTTTCCCGCCTTTTTCCCTCCCTCACATTTTCCCGCCTTTTTTCCCCCCTCACATTTTCCCGCCTTTTTTCCCCCCTCACATTTTCCCGCCTTTTTTCCCCCCTCACATTTTCCCGCCTTTTTTCCTCCCTCACATTTTCCCGCCTTTTTTCCCCCCTCACATTTCCCGCCTTTTTTGTTCCACTCACATTTTCCCGCCATTTTCTTCCCTCACATTTTCCCGCCATTTTCCCCCCTCACATTTTCCCGCCTTTTTCCCCCCTCACATTTTCCCGCCATTTTTCCCCCTCACGTTTTCCCGCCTTTTTTCCCCCCTCACATTTTCCCGCCTTTTTTCCCCCTCACATTTTCCCGCCTTTCCCCCCCCCTTACATTTTCCCGCCTTTTTTCATCCCCTCACATTTTCCCGCCTTTTTTCCCCCTCACATTTTCCCTCCTTTTTCCCCCTCACATTTTCCCGCCTTTTTCCTCCCCTCACATTTTCCCTCCTTTTTCCCCCTCACATTTTCCCGCCTTTTTCCTCCCCTCACATTTTCCCTCCTTTTTTCCCCTCACGTTTTCCCGCCTTTTTCCCCCTCACATTTTCCTGCCTTTTTTCTCCCCTCACGTTTTCCCGCCTTTTTTTTCACATTTTCCCGCCTTTTTTCCCCCTCACGTTTTCCCGCCATTTTGTTTGATCCACAAATTCCACTCCCATAACTCAATTTTAATAAAACAACAATTTTAAAACCCTTAATTAATTATCCCTCATTAATTAACAGCGCCCCCTGCGATGTGACTTTCCCCGTCCATTCCGCCCCATTGCTCCCACCCATTTTAATAAAATTAATTCATTGATTAATACAAATATGAATTAATTAAACGATTACTTATTAATTAGCGATTTATTAACGAGCAGCAAACCCCTGCCCCATAATCAACTCCCCATTTCCATAAAATTAATTAAGTGAAAGATGAAAAACACGCATCAATTACCTTAAATTATTAATTAATTAATCAATCAGCCCTGGTTAATGAGCGACGAGGGGCTGCGCCCTGCCCCCAAAAACCTTCGGCCATTAATTACTCATTAAAAACCCTCGTTAATGAGTGACCGGGGGGGGGAGGGGCGGCTGTGCCCCTCATTAATCCCTCACTAATTAACCGCGTTAATGAGTGACTCGGGGGGGGGTGGGGGATAAAATTCCCTCCCCCACCTCCCTCAGGGCCTTCCCGGCGCCGCCATGGGGCAGGGGGGGTCCCTGCTGAGATCTGTGGGGCAGGGGAGATCTGTGGGGCAATCTATGGGGGGATTTATGGGGGGATCTATGGGGGGATCTATGGGGCAGGGGAGGTCCTTGGGGGGATCTATGGGGCGATCTATGGGGGGATTTATGGGGGGATCTATGGGGCAGGGCAGATCTATGGGGCAGGGGAGGTCCTTGGGATTTATGGGGGGATCTATGGGGGGATTTATGGGGGGATCTATGGGGCAGGGGAGGTCCTTGGGGGGATTTATGGGGGGGTCCCTGTGGAGATCTGTGGGGCAGGGCAGACCTATGGGGGGATTTATGGGGCAGGGGAGGTCCTTGGGATTTATAGGGAGATCTGTGGGGGGATTTATGGGGGGATCTATGGGGCAGGGGAGGTCCTTGGAGGGATTTATGGGGGGATTTATGGGGGGATCTATGGGGCAGGGCAGATCTATGGGGCAGGGGAGGTCCTTGGGATTTATGGGGGGATCTATGGGGGGATTTATGGGGAGATCTATGGGGCAGGGGAGATCTATGGGGCAGGGCAGATCTATGGGGCAGGGGAGATCTATCGGGGGATTTATGGGGGGATCTATGGGGCAGGAGAGATCTATGGGGGGATTTATGGGGGGATCTATGGGGCAGGGAGCATCCCTGAGGGGATTTATGGGGAGATCTGTGGGGGGATTTATGGGGGGATCTATGGGGCAGAAACCATCCTTGGGGGGATCTATGGGGCAGAGGAGATCTATGGGGGGATCTATGGGACAGGGAGGGGTTAAGGGTGGATCTATGGGTCAGGGAAGCTCTATGCCGAGATCTATGGGGCAGGGAGGCTCTATGGGCGGATCTATGGGTCAGGAGGGTTCTATGGGGGGATCTGTGGGTCAGGAGGGATCAGTGGGTCAGGAGGGCTCCATGGGGCGGCGTGTGGGGCAGGAGGGATCTATGCCGGGATCTATGGGTCAGGAGGGATCAGTGGGTCAGGAGGGCTCCATGGGGCGGCGTGTGGGTCAGGAGGGCTCCATGGGGCAATCAGTGGGTCAGGAGGGCTCCATGGGGGAATCTGTGGGTCAGGAGGGATCAGTGGGTCAGGAGGGCTCCATGGGGCGGCGTATGGGGCAGGAGGGATCTATGGGCGGATCTGTGGGTCAGGAGGGATCTGTGGGTCAGGAGGGCTCTATGGGGCGGCGTGTGGGGCAGGTGCAGGCGCAGCTGGGGCAGGGCCGGGCGCTGGCGGTGCTGACTTGGGGGGAGCTGCTCCGGGCCCTGCTGGTGCTCGGCCTGTGCGCCCACCCCCGGCTGCAGCGCGACCCCCAGGCGGTGAGACCCACAAGTGGGGGGCGGGACCCATAGAGACAGCCCTGACCCATAGACAGACCCATAGACAGACCCACAAGTGGGGGGCAGGACCCATAGAGACAGCCCTGCCCCATAGAGAGCCCTGCCCCATAGACAGAGCCCTGACCCATAGATGGAGCCTGACCCATAGACAGACCCATAGACAGACCCACAAGTGGGGGGCGGGCCCCATAGAGAGCCTGACCCATAGACAGACCCATAGAGAGAGCTGTGACCCATAGACAGACCCAGAGACAGACCCATAGATGGAGCCCTGACCCATAGACAGACCCATAGATGGAGCCCTGCCCAATAGACAGAGCCCTGCCCCAGAGACAGACCCAGAGACAGACCCACAAGTGGGGGGCAGCACCCCATAGACAGAGCCCTGACCCATAGAGAAACTCCATTTCCCCCCATTTCCCCCAATTTCTCCCCATTTTATTCCCCCCATTTCCCCCAAAATTTCTCCCCATTTCCCCCATTTTTTTTACGTTTTCCCCAATTTTTTCCCAAATTTTCCCCAATTTTTCCCTATTTCCTCCCCTTTTTTTTCAAATTTCCCCCAATTTTCCCCATTTTCCCCCATTTTCCCCCATTTCCCCCCCATTTCCCACCCATTTTCCCCCATTTTTTTTACTTTTTTCCCAATTTTTCCCCATTTCCCCCAATTCTTTTCAATTTTTTCCCAATTTTTCCCAATTTTACCCAATTTTCCCCATTTTCCCCCATTCCCCCCATTTTCCTGCCCATTCCCCCCCATTTTCCCCCCATTTCCCCCCATTTTATCCCCATTTTCCCCCCTTTTTTTTCAATTTTTCCCAATATTTTCCCAATTTCCCCCCATTTCTCCCCATTTCCCCCCATTTTCTCCTTTTCCCCCCATTTCTCCCCATTTCTCCCCATTTTACTCAATTTTTTCTCATTTTTCCCCATTTTTCCCCATTTTCCCCATTTTTCCCCATTTTTCCCCATTTTTCCCCCATTCCCCCAATTTCCCCCCATTTCCCCCCATTTTTTCCTATTTTTTCCCAATTTTTCCCCCATTTCCCCCAATTTCCCCCCATTTCCCCCCATTTTCTCCCCAATTTCCCCCCATTTCCCCCAACTTTATCCCCATTTTTCCACATTTTCCCCCATTTTCTCCATTTTTCCCCCTTTTTTTTTCCATTTTTCCCTATTTTCCCCCATTTCCCCCCATTTTTCCCCATATCTTCCCATTTTATCCCAATTTTGCCCCATTTTTTCCCAATTTTCCCCCATTTCCCCTATTTTTTTTCTATTTTTTTTCAATTTTTTTTCAATTTTTTCCCAATTATCCCCAATTTTTTCCCATTTCCCCCATTTTTTCCCCATTTTTCCCTATTTCCCCCCTTTTTTTTCAATTTTTCCCAATATTTTCCCAATTTCCCCCCATTCCCCCCATTTTTTTCCCAATTCCCCCCATTTTCTCCCCATTTCCCCCCATTTTCCCCTTTTTATCTCCATTTTCCCCCATTTCCCCCATTTTCCTCCATTTTTTCCTAATTTTTTCCCAATTTCCCCCCAATTTTCACCATTTCCCCCCATTTTATCCCCATTCTTCCTCATTTTTTCCCCATTTCCCCCATTTTTCCCAATTTTCCCCCTTTTTCCCCCATTTCCCCCCATTTCTCCCCATTTTCTCCCCAATTTCCCCCAATTTTTTTCGTTTTTTTTTCCCGATTTTCCCGATTTTCCCCCATTTTATCCCCATTTTACCCATTTTCCCCATTTTTTTTCAATTTTTTCTCATTTTTCCCCATTTCCCCCAATTTCCCCCCTCTCCCCGCAGTTCCTGCTGCTGTCCCGCCGGGCTCTGGGCCGCCGCCTCTGGCGGCTGCTGCTCTCGGTGTCGCTGTGGGGTCACTTCGCTGTGGGGCTCAGCCCCACGGCCGTGGCGGTTTTGGGCCGGCGGCTCCGGGCCCGGGGGCTGCGGCCGCTGCTGGCGCTGCCCCTGGAGGGGGACGCGCCCCACGGACAGGGGTCAGCACTTGGGGGGCACTTGGGGGGCGGCTGTGGGGTGGTTGTGGGGGTTTGGGGTCACTGATGGAGCAGTTGTGGGGCAGTTATGGGGTCACTTATGGGGCAGTTATGGGGTTTGGGGTCACTTATGGGGCACTTATGGGGCAGTTATGGGGTTTGGGGTCACTTATGGGGCACTTATGGGGCAGTTATGGGGCAATTATGGGGTTTTGGGGTCAATTGTGGGGCGGTTATGGGGTCAATTATGGGGCAGTTATGGGGGCACTTGGGGGGTGCAGGGGGCACTGGGGGAGTGTGGGGGGCACTAATGGGGCAGTTATGGGGCAGTTATGGGTCACTAATGGGGTGTGGGGGTCACTTATGGGGCAGTTATGGGGTTTTGGGGTCACTTATAGGTCACTAATGGGGCAGTTATGGGGCAGTTATGGGGGTTTGGGGTCACTTATGGGGCAGTTATGGGGTTTTGGGGGCACTTGTGGGGCAGTTTCGGGGTCACTAATGGGGTTTTGGGGTCACTAATGGGTCACTTGTGGGTCATTTGTGGGTCACTGATGGGGTTTGGGGTCACTTATGGGTCACTGATGGAGTTTGGGATCACTTGTGGGGCAGTTTCGGGGTCCCTTATGGTGCTCGGGGGTCACTTGTGGGGCAGGGAGGAGTTTGGGGTCACTTATGGGTCACTCGTGGGTCACTGATGGGGTTTTGGGGTCACTTATGGGTCACTTACAGGTCACTCATGGGGTGTAGGGGTCACTTGTGGGTCACTAATGGGGTTTTGGGGTCACTTATGGGGTGTAGGAGTCACTGATGGGGCAGTTATGGGGTCACTTGTGGGTCGTTTTAGGGTCACTTGTGGGGCAATTATGGGTCACTGATGGGGTTTTAGGGTCACTTGTGGGTCATTGATGGGGTTTTGGGGTCACTTACGGGGCAGTTCTGGGGTCACTTGTGGGGCAGTTCTGGGGTCACTTGTGGGGTTTGGGGTCACTTGTGGGGCAGGGAGGCGCAGCTGCAGCAGAACTGTGGGGCAGCGCTCCGATGTGTGGGGCAGTTCTGGGTCACTTGTGGGGCAGGGAGGCTCTCAGTGTCACTTGTGGGGCAGTTATGGGGCAGTTCTGGGTCACTTGTGGGGCAGTTATGGGTCACTTGTGGGGCAGGGAGGCGCGGCTGCAGCAGAACTGTGGGGCGGCGCTCCGATGTGTGGGGCTGGCGGCGGCCGCGGGCCCCGAACCCGCGATGCAGCTGAAGCTGACGGCGCTGCTGGACCCACGGCTCTGCGTGAGTGGGGCGGGTGTGGGGCAGAGGGGATCTGTGGGGCAGGGATCTGTGGGGCAGGGGGATCTATGGGGTGGGATCTGTGGGGCAGGGTGTGGGGCAGGGGTATGGGGTCTATGGGGCTGAAGCTGACGGCGCTGCTGGACCCACGGCTCTGCGTGAGTGGGGCGGGGGGATCTGTGGGGCGGGATGTGGGGCAGGGTGTGGGGTCTATGGGGTGGGGATCTGTGGGGCGGGATCTATGGGGCAGGGTGTGGGGCAGGGATGTGGGGCAGGGTGTGGGGTCCATGGGGCAGGGGGATGTGTGGGGCAGGGGGATCTGTGGGGTGGGATCTGTGGGGCAGGGTGTGGGGTGGGGATGTGGGGTCTATGGGGTCTATGGGGCAGGGGATGTGTGGGGAAGGCAGATGTGGGGTGGGATCTGTGCGGTGGGATCTGTGGGGCAGGGGTATGTGTGGGGCAGGGGGATCTATGGGGCAGGGACCTATGGGGCAGGGGTGTGGTGGGATCTGTGGGGCAGGAGATCTGTGGGGCAGATTTGGGATCTATGGGGCAGATTTGGGATCTATGGGGCAGGGCTGTGATCTATGGGGCAGATTTAGGATCTATGGGGCAGGATTGGAATCTATGGGGCAGATTTGGATCTATGGGGCAGATTTGGGATCTATGGGGCAGATTTGGGATCTATGGGGCAGATTCGGGATCTATGGGGCAGATTTGGGATCTATGGGGCAGGATTGGGATCTATGGGGCAGATTTGGGATCTATGGGGCAGATCAATGGGGCAGGATCGGGATCTATGGGGCAGGATTAAATCTATGGGTCAGGATTAAATCTCTGGGGCACATTCGGATCTATGGGGCAGATTTGGATCTATGGGGCAGGATTGGGATCTATCGGGCAGGATTGGGATCTATGGGGCAGATTTGGATCTATGGGGCAGATTTGGGATATATGGGGCAGATTTGGATCTATGGGGCAGATCTATGGGGCAGGATCGGGATCTATGGGGCAGGATTAAATCTATGGGGCAGGATTAAATCTATGGGGCAGCTCACCCCTCCCTGGCCACGCCCCCAGGAGAAAATCGCGCTCCGATTGGCTGAGCCGGAAGGGGCGGGGCTGAGCCCGGAAGAGGTGGCGGCCATGTTGGACGGGCAGGTAACCACGCCCCCTTTAACAAACCCCGCCCCCTTTGGGACAGGCCACGCCCATTTTACATAACCCCGCCCCCTTCCCAGTGACCACGCCCCCTTTGATGAAGCCCCGCCCCCTTTTCAGGCGCCGGCGCTCGATTGGCTGAGCCCGGACGAGAACGAGGCTCTGGGGCGGGGCCTGGGGCGGCTGCAGCGCGTGGTGCAGGTGAGGGGGCGGGGCCGGAGCACCTGGGCACACCCAAAACACACCTGGGCACACCTGGGCACACCTGGGGGCACCTGGGGCACACCTGGGCACACCTGGGGTTACCTGGGCACACCTGAGATACACCTGGGCACACCTGGGGCACACCTGGGCACACCTGGGCACACCTGGGACACGCCCCCGACCCCCCAAATTCTCATTTCCTGCCCCAAAATGACCCAAAATGTCCCAAAATTGTCCCAATTCCCCTACCTGGGCACACCTGAGCACACCTGAGATACACCTGGGCACACCCAAAACACACCTGGGCACACCTGGGGGCACCTGGGCACACCTGGGCACCCCTGGCACACCTGGGCACACCTGGGCATGGCCCCGACCCCCAAATTCTCATTTCCTGCCTCCAAAATAACCCAAAATCTCCCAAAATTGTCCCAATTTCCTTACCTGGGCACACCTGGGCACCCCTGGGCACACCTGGGATACACCTGGGGGTTCCTGAGATACACCTGGGCACACCTGGGGGATTTTTTGGGCACACCTGGGCACACCTGGGCACACCTGGGGGTACCTGGGCACACCTGGGCACACCTGGGCACACCTGGGCACACCTGGGGGGTATTTTGGGCACCCCTGGGCACACCTGGCACACCTGGGGGATATTTTGGGCACACCTGGCACACCTGGGCACACCTGGGCACACCTGGGCACACCTGGGGGGTATTTTGGGCACCCCTGACACCCCTGTGCCCGCAGGCGGCGGTGGCCGGGGGCGTGCAGGTGCTGGTGGACGCGGAGCTGTCCCACCTGAACCCGGCCCTCACCTGCCTCACCTGCGGCCTCATCTGGCGCCACAACCGGGCGGGGCCCCGGCCCTGGGTCTGGTACACCTGGCAGGCCTACCTGAGGGTGAGCGCACCTGGGCACCTGGGGGCACCTGGGCGCACCTGGGGGCACCTGGGGGCACCTGGGAGGGGCGGGGCAAAAAAAACCCGGTGGAAATGGGGTGGAAAATGGGGATTTTGGGGGGTTTTGGGGGTACCTGGGAACACCTGGGGGGGTAAAAACACACCTGGGCACAGCTGGGCACAGCTGGGGCACATTTTGGGGTACTTGGAGCACACCTGGGCACATTTTGGGCACATTTTGGGCACACTTTGGGCACACCTGGGCACACCTGGGGTATATTTTGGGCACATTTTGGGCACATTTTGGGCACACCTGTCCCCCCCAGGACACCAAGGCCCGGCTTGGGGCACACCTGGGCACACCTGGGGCACATTTTGGGGTACCTTGGGCAAACCGGGGGCACACCTGGGTACACCTGGGGCACATTTTGCGGTACCTGGGGCACACCTGGGCCCACTTAAATACACCTGGGCACACCTGGGCACACCTGGGGCACATTTTGGGTATATTTTGGGCACACCTGTCCCCCCAAGACACGGAGTCCCGGCTCGGGGCTCACCTGGGCACACCTGGGGGGTACCTGTGACACACCTGGGCACACCTGGGGGATATTTTGGGCACATTTTGGGCACATTTTGGGCACACCTGGGGGTACCTGTGTCACACCTGTCCCCCCAGGACACGGAGTCGCGGCTCGGGGCTCACCTGGCGCAGGTGGGGCACACCTGGGGGATATTTTGGGTATATTTTGGGTATATTTTGGGTATATTTTGGGCACACCTGTCCCCCCAGGACACGGAGTCCCTCCTCGGGGCTCACCTGGGCACACCTGGGTGATATTTTGGGCACATTTTGGGTATATTTTGGGCACACCTGTCCCCCCAGGACACCAAGTCCCGGCTCGGGGCTCACCTGGCGCAGGTGGGGCACACCTGGATGATATTTTGGGTATATTTTGGGTATATTTTGGGCACACCTGTCCCCCCAGGACACGGAGTCCCTGCTCGGGGCTCACCTGGCGCAGGTGCGGGGGGCGGGGCTGCGCTGTGGGGTGAAGTTGGTGCGCGGGGCTTACCTGGCCCAGGAGCAGGGGCGGGCCCGGGAGCGCGGCCGCCCCGCCCCCACCTGGGACACACCTGAGCAGACCTCGGCCAGGTACGGGAATTTGGGGGGATTTGGGGGGATTTTGGGGTAATATTTGGGAAATTTTGGTGGAATTTTTGTGGGGATTTTGGTGGAATTTTTTGGAAATTTTGGGGAAATTTGGAATAGTTTTTGGGAAAATTTGGTGGAATTTCAGTGAAATTTTGGGGGAAATTTTGGGGGAATTTTGGGGGATTTTGGGGGAATTTTGTGGGAATTTTGTGGGAATTTTGTGGGAATTTTGTGGGAAATTTGAAATGATTTTGGGGGAATTTGGGGAAAATTTGGGGAAATTTTGGGGGAATTTTGGAGAATTTTGGGGGAATTATGTGAGAATTTTAAGGGAATGTAGAGGGAATTTGGGGGGAATTTTGGGGAAATTTGGAATAACTTTGGGGAAATTTTGAGAGAATTTTTGGGAAAATTTGGTGGAATTTTTGGGAAATTTGGGGTAAATTTTGGGAAAATTTGGGGGAAGTATGGGAGAATTTAAGGGAATGTAGAGGGAATTTGGGGGGAATTTTGGGGAAATTTGGAATAGCTTTTGGGAAAATTTGGTGGAGCTTTGGGAAATTTTGGAGGGAATTTTGGAGTAATTTTGGAGGGAATTTTGGGGGAATTTTGGGGGAATTTTGGGTGAATTCGCACCGATTTTTGGGGTGATTTTTGGGTGAATTTTGGCTGATTTTGGGGTGATTTCTGATCCAATTTTTGGGTGAATTTGGGGTGATTTTTGTGTGAGTTTGGGCCAATTTTGGGGTGATTTGGGGGTGATTTCTGATCCAATACTTGGGTGATTTTGGGGTGATTTTGGGGTGAATTTTGGGTGAATTTTGGGTTATTTTGGGGTGATTTCTGATCCGATTTTTGGGTGAATTTTGGGCGATTTTGGGGTGATTTCTGATCCGATTTTTGGGGTGATTGTGGGCCGATTTTTGGGTGATTTTGGGGTGATTTCTGTGTGAATTTTGGGTGAATTTGGGCCGATTTCTGGGTGAATTTTGGGTGAATTTTGGGGTGATGTTGGGGTGAATTTTGGGTGAAATTTGGGTGAATTTTGGCCAATTTTGGGGTGATTTTGGGGTGATTTATGAGCCAATTTTTGGGTGATTTATGAGCCGATTTTTGGGTGATTTTTGAGCCGATTTTTGGGTGAATTTTGGGTGAACTCGCACCGATTTTTGGGGTGATTTTTGGGTGATTTCTGATCCAATTTTTGGGTGATTTTTGGGTGAATTTTGGGTGATTTATGAGCCGATTTTTGGGTGATTTTTGAGGCGATTTTGGGGTGAATTTTGGGTGAACTTGCACCGATTTTTAGGTGATTTCTGAGCCAATTTTTGGGGTGATTTTGGGATGAATTTTGGCCGATTTTGGGGGTGATTTCGGGGTGAATTCCGGGTGAATTTTGTGTGATTTTGGGGGTGAATTTTGGGTGAATTTTGGGTGATTTTTGGGCTGATTTTGGGGTGAATTTTGGCGGATTTTTGGGTGATTTTTGGGGTGAATTTTGGGTGAATTTCTGGGTGATTTTGGGGTTACTTTTGGCCGATTTCTGGGTGAATTTCGGGTGACTTTTGGGCCGATTTTGGGGTGAATTTTGGGTGATTTCTGGGTGAATTTTGGCTGATTTCTGGTTGAATTTTGGGTGAATTTGGGCCGATTTTTGGGGTGATTTCTGGGTGATTTCTGGGTGAATTTTGGGTGAATTTTGGCTGAATTTTTGGGTGACTTTTGGGTGAATTTAGGCCGATTTTGTGTCTCTCTCCCCCAGCTACGAGCGCTGCCTGGCGCTGGTTTTGGCCGCTCTGGCCCGGCCCGACCCGGGTCTGGCGCTGATGGTGGCGACGCACAACGAGGAGTCGGCCATGGCCGCGCTCCGAGGGTCAGCGGGAACGGGAAAAATGGGAGATTTTGGGATTTATTGGGGATTTATTGGGATTTATTGGGGATTTATTGGGATTTATTGGGGATTTATTGGGATTTATTGGGATTTATTGGGGTTTATTGGGATTTATTGGGATTTATTGGGATTTATTGGGATTTATAGGGGATTTATTGGGGATTTATTGGGATTTATTGGGATTTATTGGGATTTATTGGGATTTATTGGGGATTTATTGGGATTTATTGGGATTTATTGGGATTTATTGGGGATTTATTGGGATTTATTGGGATTTATTGGGATTTATTGGGATTTATTGGGATTTATTGGGATTTATTGGGGATTTATTGGGATTTATTGGGGATTTATTGGGGTTTATTGGGATTTATTGGGATTTATTGGGATTTATTGGAGATTTATTGGGATTTATTGGGATTTATTGGGATTTATTGGGATTTATTGGGATTTATTGGGATTTATTGGGATTTATTGGGATTTATTGGGGAATTTTTGGGGTTTATTGGGATTTATTGGGGTTTATTGGGAATTATTGGGATTTATTGGGATTTATTGGGATTTATTGGGATTTATTGGGGTTTATTGGGATTTATTGGGATTTATTGGGGATTTATTGGGATTTATTGGGGATTTATTGGGATTTATTGGGATTTATTGGGATTTATTGGGGATTTATTGGGATTTATTGGGGATTTATTGGGAATTATTGGGATTTATTGGGATTTATTGGGGATTTATTGGGATTTATTGGGATTTATTGGGGATTTATTGGGATTTATTGGGATTTATTGGGATTTATTGGGGATTTATTGGGATTTATTGGGATTTATTGGGATTTATTGGGATTTATTGGGGTTTATTGGGATTTATTGGGATTTATTGGGATTTATTGGGGATTTATTGGGATTTATTGGGATTTATTGGGGATTTATTGGGATTTATTGGGATTTATTGGGGTTTATTGGGATTTATTGGGAATTTATTTGGGTTTATTGGGATTTATCGGGGATTTATTGGGATTTATTGGGGATTTATTGGGGTTTATTGGGATTTATTGGGATTTATTGGGGTTTATTGGGATTTATTGGGATTTATTGGGGTTTATTGGGGATTTATTGGGATTTATTGGGATTTATTGGGATTTATTGGGAATTTATTGGGGTTTATTGGGATTTATTGGGATTTATTGGGATTTATTGGGATTTATTGGGATTTATTGGGATTTATTGGGATTTATTGGGGATTTATTGGGGATTTATTGGGATTTATTGGGATTTATTGGGATTTATTGGGATTTATTGGGGTTTATTGGGGATTTATTGGGATTTATTGGGATTTATTGGGGATTTATTGGGGATTTATTGGGGTTTATTGGGATTTATTGGGATTTATTGGGAATTTATTGGGGATTTATTGGGATTTATGGGGATTTATTGGGGATTTATTGGGATTTATCGGGGATTTATTGGGGTTTATTGGGATTTATTGGGGTTTATTGGGATTTATTGGGATTTATTGGGATTTATTGGGGATTTATTGGGATTTATTGGAGTTTATTGGGGTTTATTGGGATTTATTGGGAATTTATTGGGAACTTGTTGGGAATTTTGGGGAATTTTTTGGGAATTATTGGGAATTTTTGGGGAATTTTTTCTGGGAATTTTGGGGGAAATTTTTGGGATTTTTCTGGGAATTTTTGGGGATTTTTTTGGGGAATTTTGGGGGGATTTTTTGGGATTTTTCTCTGAATTTTTTTGCGGAATTTTTTTTGGGATTTTTGTTAATTTTTATTCAATTTTGGGTTCATTTTTTAAATTTTTTTTTTATTTTGGGCATATTTTGCCCAAAAAGCCCCGATTTGACCCCAAAATCCCCCCCAGGATGTCGCGGGTCCCGCCCGGCTCCGTTTGCTTCGGGCAACTGCGGGGGATGGGCGACAGCCTGAGCCTGGCGCTGGGTGAGTGACCCTGAGTGACCCCTGTGACCCCTGAGTGACCCCTGTGTGACCCTGAGTGACCCCTGTGACCCCTGTGACCCTGAGTGACCCTGAGTGACCCTGAGTGACCCTGAGTGACCAATGAGTGACCCTGAGTGACCCTGAGTGACCCTGAGTGACCCTGAGTGACCCTGAGTGACCCCGAGTGACCCCAATCTGACCCCTGAGTGACCCCTGAATGACCCCTGAGTGACCCCTGAGTGACCCCTGTGACCCCTGAGTGACCCTGAGTGACCCCTGAGTGACCCTGTGACCCCTGAATGACCCCTGAGTGACCCTGAGTGACCCTGAGTGACCCTGAGTGACCCCTGAGTGACCCCTGTGACCCTGAGTGACCCCTGAGTGACCCCTGTGACCCCTGAGTGACCCCTGTGACCCTGAGTGACCAATGAGTGACCCTGAGTGACCCTGAGTGACCCTGAGTGACCCCTGAGTGACCCCTGAGTGACCCCTGAGTGACCAGTGACCAATGAGTGACCCCTGAGTGACCCTGAGTGACCCCTGAGTGACCCTGAGTGACCCCTGTGACCCCTGAGTGACCCCTGAGTGACCCCTGAGTGACCCTGAGTGACCCTGAGTGACCCTGAGTGACCAATGAGTGACCCCTGAGTGACCCCTGTGACCCCTGAGTGACCCCTGAATGACCCAGAGTGACCCTGAGTGATCCCAAATCCCCCAAATCCCCCAAAATCCCCCCAAAATCCCCCCAAAAATCCCCAAAAATCCCCTTAAATGACTCCAAACTGACCCCAAGTGACCGAGTGACCCTGAGTGACCCTGAGTGACCCCAAATCCCCCAAAATGCCTCAAAAATCCCTAAAAAAAACCCTAAAATTACCCCAAACTGACCCTGAGTGACCCCAAATGACCCCGAATGACCCTGAGTGACCCCTGAGTGACCCCTGAGTGACCAATGAGTGACCAATGAGTGACCCCTGAGTGACCCAAAATCCCCCAAAAGGCCTCAAAAATCCCCCAAAAAACCCCTAAAATTACCCCAAACTGACCCCAAATGACCCCAAATGACCCTGAGTGACCCCTAAGTGACCCCTGAGTAAGCCCTGAGTGACCACTGACCACTGAGTGACCCCTGAGTGACCCCAAATCCCCCAAAATCCCCCAAAAATCCCCCAAAAATCCCTAAAAAATCCCCCAAAATCCCCTTAAACGACCCCAAATGACCCCAAATGACCCCGAGTGACCCCCGAGTGACCCCCGAGTGACCCCCGAGTGACCCCGAGTGACCCCGAGTGACCCCCGCGCTGTCCGGCAGCCTCTGGGGGGTTCCGGGTGTACAAGTCGGTGCCGGTGGGACCCCCCGAAGTGACCGTCCCGTACCTGGCGCGGCGAGCGGCCGAAAACCGCGAGGCCCTGGGCGGGGCCCGGCGCGAGCGGGAGCAGCTGTGGGCGGAGCTCCGCCGCAGGCTCCGCCCCTGGGCGTGAATCCCAAAATTTCCCAAAATTTCCCAAAAATTTCCATCAAAATCCCGAGATTTGTACGCGAAAAATAAAAAAAATTGCGTTAAAAACAGCCAAAATAGGCCCAAATATGGGAGTGGGCGGGGCTGTGGGCGTGGCTAAGCACAGGCTCCGCCCCCAGGCATAATTTCCAAAATTTCCCAAAATTCTCCCAAAGTTTCCCCAAAATTTCCATCAAAATCCTGAGATTTCCATCCGAAAAATAAAAAAAATTGCATTAAAAACGGCCAAAATCTGCCCAAATATGGGAGTGGGCGTGGCTAAGCACAGGCTCCGCCCCCCAGGTGCGAATTCCAAAATTTCCCAAAATTTTCCCAAAGTTTCCCCAAAATTAATCAAAATTCTCAAAATTTCCAACAAAAAATAAAAAAAATTGCATTTAAAACACCCAAAATATGCCCAAATATGGGAGTGGGCGTGGCTGTGGGCGGGGCTTAGGTGGAGGCTCCACCCACATCTTAAAAATTCAAAAATATCCCCCCAAAATCCTGGATTTTTAGGCCAAAATTTACAAAATTCCCATTTAAAAAGCTCAAAATTGGGCTGAGGACCCAAAACTTTCAGAAATCCCCAAAATTCTCCCAAATTTTCCACCCAAGTTGGAATTTTTGGGGAAAAATGCGGAAAAAAGACGGATTTGGGGTAAAAACAAAAACTAAAAGTGAATTTTTTTGTTATATTGGGAAAAAGAAAATTTTTTGGGGAAAATGGGGATTTTGGGGGGAAAAAGTAAAATTTTGGGGACAAAATGCAGAAGTTTTGGGGGGAGAAAAAGGCGGATTTTTGGGGGAAAAAAGTGGATTTTTTCTGGAAAAATGTGGATTTTAAAAGGATTTTTTATTTTTTAACGGAAAAGGGGACATTTTGGGAGAAAAATAAAATTTTTTAGATAATTCAAAGCGGGGAAAACGTGGATTTATGGGAGTAAAAAGGTGAATTTTTGGGTGAAAAATGTGAATTTTGGGGAATGAAATGCAGATTTTGGGCAAAAAAAGGTGAATTTTTGGGGAGGGAAGGGGGATTTGAGGGGAAAAAATGACAATTTGGGCGCAAAAATAAAGATTTTGGGGGAAGAAAATCAGATTTCGAGGGGTAAAAGTAGAATTTGGGTCAAAAAAAAGTGGATTTTGGGATTAAAATTGTGGATTTTGAGGTAAAAATGTGGATTTTGGGGTGAAAAATGTGGATTTTGTGGTTAAAAAAAAGCGATTTTGGTGGGAAAAAGCCGATTTTTCCCTCACGAAAGTGGAATTTTTGGGATCAAAACCCTTTTTGGGGGATCCCGTTGGGATTTGTGGGATTTGGGTGAATTTTCGGGGAATTTTGGGTGAATTTTGGCCAATTTTGAGGTGATTTTTGGGTGAATTTACACCGATTTTTGGGGTGATTTTGGAGTGATTTTGGGGTGATTTTTGGGTGATTTTTGAGCCGATTTTGGGTGATTGTTGGGTGATTTTGGGGTGAATTTTGGCCGGTTTTGGGGTGATTTTTGGGGCGATTTTGGGATGACTTTTGGGTGAATTTTGGACGATTCTTGGGGTGATTTTGGGGTGATTTTTGGGTGATTTCTGATCCGATTTTTGGGTGATTTTTGGGTGATTTTTTTTGTGATTTCTGGGTGAATTTGGGGTGAATTTGGGCCGATTTCGGGTGAATTTGGGCCGATTTTGGGGTGATTTTTTGGTGAATTTTGGGTGATTTTTTGATGAATTTTGGGTGAATTTTGGCCGATTTTTGGGTGATTTTTGGGTGAATTCGCACCGATTTTTGGGTGATTTCTGAGAGGATTTTTGGGGTGATTTTTGGCTGAATTTGGGCCTATTTGGGGGTGATTTTGGGGTGATTTCTGATCCGATTTTTGGGTGATTTTGGGGTGAATTTTGGGTGAATTTTGGGCGATTTTGGCGCCTTTAGGGAGGGGCTTGGGGGGGGGCTCAAAATGGCGGCGGCTCCTGAGGGGCGCGAAAATGGCGGGAAAACGGCGGGGTGGGTGTGGCTTATCGCGCGCGGGGGGGGCGGAGTCACCGGCAGGGCGTGGCCGCAATTAATAATTATTAATTAACAACCAATTAATCGATCAGGGCGTGGCTTTATCGATTAGCGGGGGCGCGGCTTTCGCGCTGCGCGGCCAATCAGCGCCGCGCCCGCGCGGTTGCCATGACAACGCTCTGCCATCATGGCGCCGCGGCCGCGCCGGCTGCTGATTGGTTCTCCCTCCTCTTGGCGGGCGTGTCCCGACCAATCAGCGCTCCGCTTTTCCGTGAGGGGGATCCGCGCCATTTTGCGGCAGGGCGGGAAAACCGCGGTGGGCGTGGCTTCGCTTAGAAAAAAAAGGAGAAAGGGGCGTGGCTTTTGCTGCGCCCAATCAGCGCCCACCGCGGGCGCGCCGCGCCCAATCAGCGCCCGCCTTTTGGCCACGCCTACCTATATTGAAGCCACGCCCACCTCCCCCCTCACTCCGCGCCCCCCTTTCCCCTCAGCGCCCCCCGCCCCTCCCCCACCGCAGCCCCCTCCCCTCCCCCACCCCTCCCCCACCCCTCCCCCACCCCTCCCCCACCCCTCCCCCACCCCTCCTCCTCCTCCTCCTCCCGGCCGCGGCTCCGGTCGCGATTCTGTCGCGACAGTGGCGAGATGGACCCCGCGAACTGGAGCAGCTTCATCTTCCAGGTGGGGGAGGGGCGGGGGGGGAGGGGGGGATGGGGGGAGGGGGAGGGGCTGGAGGGTGGGGGAGGGGGAGGGAGGCTCGGACTGGGAGCACTGGGAGGGACTGGGAGGGACTGGGAGGGACTGGGGGGTGGGGGCGGGGGAGGGGGGGTGAACTGGGAGCGCTGGGGGGTGGTACTGGTGTCACTGGGAGCTGTTACTGGTGATACTGGGAGCACGGGGAGCTGTTACTGGTGGTACTGGGAACATTGGGGGGCTTCGTACTGGTCTTACTGGTGATACTGGGAGCACTGGGAGCATTGGGAGCTGTTACTGGTGTTACTGGGAGCTGTTACTGGTGGTACTGGGAGCACTGGGAGCGATGGGGACACCGGTGTGGCTCTGTACTGGGAGCACTGGGAGCTGTTACTGGGAGCACTGGTAATACTGGGAGCTGTTACTGGTGTTACTGGTGGCACTGGGAGCACTGGGAGCTGTACTGGGAGCACTGGGAGCTGTTAATGGGAGCACTGGGAGCAGTTACTGGTGTTACTGGTGGCACTGGGAGTGATGGGGACACCGGCGTGGCTTTATACTGGGAGCACTGGGAGCTGTTACTGGTGATACTGGTGATACTGGGAGCACTGGGAGATGTTAATGGGAGCACTGGGAGCACTGGGGGATGGTACTGGTGTTACTGGGAGCACTGGGAGTGATGGGGACACCGGTGCGGCTTTATACTGGGAGCACTGGGAGCTGTTACTGGTGTTACTGGTGTCACTGGGAGCTGTACTGGGAGCACTGGGGGGTGGTACTGGTGGCACTGGGAGCGATGGGGACACCGGTGTAGCTCTGTACTGGGAGCACTGGGAGCTGTTACTGGGAGTACTGGGAGCTGTTACTGGTGTTACTGGTGATACTGGTGGCACTGGGAGCTGTTACTGGTGATACTGGGAGCACTGGGAGCAATGGGGACACCGGCATGGCTTTATACTGGGAGCACTGGGAACTGTTACTGGGAGCACTGGGGGATGGTACTGGTGATACTGGGAGCACTGGTGTCATTGGGAGCGATGGGGACACCGGTGTCGCTCTGTACTGGGAGCACTGGGAGCTGTTACTGGTGATACTGGGAGCACTGGGAGCGATGGGGGTGATGGGGACACCGGCGTGGCTTTATACTGGGAGCACTGGGAGCTGTTACTGGTGTTACTGGTGATACTGGGAGCGATGGGGACACCAGTGTGGCTCTGTACTGGGAGCACTGGGAGCCGTTACTGGTGAAACTGGGAGCACTGGGGGGCTTCGTACTGGTCTTACTGGTGATACTGGGAGCACTGGGGGCACTGGGAGCACTGGGAGCACTGGGAGCTGTTACTGGTGTTACTGGGAGCACTGGGAGCGATGGGGACACCGGTGTGGCTTTATACTGGGAGCACTGGGAGCTGTTACTGGTGTTACTGGGAGCTGTTACTGGGAGCACTGGGAGCTGTTACTGGTGTCATTGGGAGCTGTTACTGGGAGCACTGGGAGCTGTACTGGGAGCACTGGGAGCTCTTACTGGGAGCACTGGGAGCTGTTACTGGTGTTACTGGGAGCACTGGGAGTGATGGGGACACCGATGTCACCCTGTACTGGGAGCACTGGGAGCTGTTACTGGTGATACTGGTGGTACTGGGAGCTGTACTGGGAGCACTGGGGGGTGGTACTGGGAGCACTGGGAGCACTGGGGAAACTGGCGTGGCTTTATACTGGGAGCACTGGGAGCTCTTACTGGTGACACTGGGAGCTGTACTGGGAGCACTGGGAGCACTGGGAGCGATGGGGACATCGATGTCGCTCTGTACTGGGAGCACTGGGAGCCGTTACTGGTGTTACTGGGAGCTGTTACTGGTGTTACTGGTGTTACTGGGAGCACTGGTGTCACTGGGAGCTGTTACTGGTGTTACTGGTGGCACTGGGGACACCGGCTTGGCTCCCGTTACTGGTTTATACTGGTCCATACTGGTTTTACTGGTCCGTACGGCTCCTTACTGGTCTAAACTGGTCCCTACTGGTTTATACTGGTCCGTAGTGACCCACACGAGTAGTAAACCAGTCCAAACCAGTCTATACTGGTTTATACTGGTCTGTAGTGACCCACACCAGTCTAAACCAGTCCACACCAGTTCATACTGGTTTATACTGGTCCATACTGGTTTTTAGTGACTCACACCAGTAGTAAACCAGTCCACACCAGTTTATACTGGTTTATACTGTTTTATACTGGTCCATACTGGTTTTTAGTGACTCACACCAGTACTAAACCAGTCCAAACCAGTCCACACTGGTTTATACTGGTTTATACTGGTCCGTAGTGACCCACACCAGTACTAAACCAGTCCAAACCAGTCTATACTGGTTTATACTGGTCCGTAATGACCCACACCAGTCCAAACCAGTCTAGACCCGTTTATACTGGTCCATACTGGTCCATATTGACCCACACCAGTCCAAACCAGTTCATACTGGTTTATACTGGTCCACACCAGTTCATAGTGGTTTATACTGGTCCAAACCACTTTATATTGGTTTATACTGGTCCAGACTAGTTTATACTGGTTTATACTGGTCCATACTGGTCCGTAGTGACCCACACCAGTCTAAACCAGTCCAAACCAGTTTATACTGGTTTATACTGGTCCATACTGGTCTGTAGTGACTCACACCAGTCCAGACCAGTTCATACTGGTTTATACTGGTCCAAACCAGTTCATACTGGTTTATACTGCTCCAAACCAGTTCATACTGGTTTATACTGGTTCATACTGGTTTATACTGGTCCAAACTGGTTCATACTGGTTTTTACTGGTCCATAATGACCCAAACCAGTCCAAACCAGTCCACACCAGTTCATACTGGTTTATACTGGTTCATACTGGTTTATACTGGTCCAAACTGGTTCATACTGGTTTTTACCCCCAGGCCGCCCCTCCCCCTCCCCCCTCCCCCTCCCCCCTCCCCGTCGACCTCCTGCCCCTCCCCCCTCCCCCTCCCACCCCCGACCCTCCCCCCACCCCCACCCCCGCCCCTCCCCCTCCCACCATCGACCCCTCCCCCCTCAAACCCCCACTCCCGGAAGCCACGCCCACCGCCGTGACGTCACCGATGACATCATCAATGACGTCACCGCGCAAGAAGGGCGCGCCGCACGTCTGCGGCCTGTGCGCCAAGGAGTTCAAGAACGGCTACAACCTGCGGCGCCACCAGGCCACGCACGGTGACACCAACACCGCGACGGCGACAACACCCAAACGCGGCCACCACCCCCGCCCCTCCCCCACCCCGCCCATCCCCCACCCAAACCCGATGGAAGGAGGGGAAAACAAGGAATCGGCGCCGAAACGGAAGAGCCACGCGTGTGACACGTGTGGGAAGGCGTTCCGCGACGTGTACCACCTGAAGCGGCACCGGCTGTCGCACACGGACGAGCGGCCGTTCCAGTGCCCCGTGTGCCAGCAGCGCTTCAAGCGCAAGGACAGGATGGCGGCGCACGTGCGCTCCCACCAGGGACACGTGCACAAGCCCTACGCGTGTGGCCACTGCGGGAAGAGCTTCTCCAGGTGGGGTTTGGGCGTGGGGTGGTGGTGGGGGTTTGGGTCATTGGGTCATCATGGGGTCATGGTGGATCTTGGTCATGGTTGGATCATTGGGTCATCATTGGGTCACGGTTGGGTCATGATTGGGTCATGGTGGGTCTTGGTCATGGTGGGTTTTGGTCATGGTTGGGTTTGGTGTCATGGTTGGGTCATGGTCATTGGGTCATGGTCGGACTTGGGGTCATCATTGGGTCATGGTTGGGTCATTGTTGGGTCTTGGTGGGTCTTGGTCATGGTTGGGTCACAGTTGGGTCATGGTTGGGTCGTGATGGTTGTTGGATCATGGTTGGGTCTTGGTTGGGTCATGGTTGGGTCATTGTTGGGTCATGGTGGGGTTTGGAGTCATTGGGTCATTGTTGGGTCATGGTTGTCGTTGGGTCATCGTTGGGTCATGGTGGGTCTTGGTCATGGTGGGGTTTGGGGTCATCATTGGGTCATGGTCATAGTTGGGTTTGGGGTCATGGGTCGTCATTGGGTCATGGTGGGTCTTGGTCACGGTGGGGTTTGGGGTCATTGTTCGGTCATGGTGGGTCATGGTCATTGAGTCATGGTCGTTGGGTCATGGTTAGGTCTTGGTGGGATTTGGGTTCATGGTTGGGTCTTGGTCATGGTGGGTCTTGGTCATGGTGGGGTTTGGGGTCATCGTTGAGTCATGGTTGGGTCATAGTTGTTGTTGGGTCATGGTGGGCCTTGGTGGGGTTTGGGGTCATTGGGTCATGGTTGGGTCATGGTCGTTGGGTCATTGTTGGGTCTTCGTGGGGTTTGGGGTCAAGGTTGGGTCATGGTCATTGGGCAATGGTGGGTCATCGTCATGGTTGGGTTTGGGAACATTGGGTCATCATTGGGTCATTACTGGGTCATCGTTGCGTCATTGTTGGGTCATTGTTGGGTCATGGTCGTTGGGTCACGGTTGGTCTTCATGGGTTTTGGGGTCATTGTTGGGTCATGGTGGGTCTTGGTGGGGTTTGTGGTCATGGTTGGGTCATGGTTGGGTCATTGGGTCATGGTGGGTCTTGGTCATGGTGGGTCTTGGTGGGATTTGGGGTCAACGTTGGGTCATGGTGGGTCATGGTCATGGTGGGGTTTGGGGTCATGGTTGGGTCATGGTGGTTGAGTCATGGTGGTTGTTGGGTCATGGTGGGTCTTGGTCATGGTGGGGTTTGGGGTCATCGTTAGGTCATTGTTGGGTCATGGTTGGGTCATGGTGGTCGTTGGGTCATGGTGGGTCTTGGTGGGATTTGGGGTCAGCGTTGGGTCATGGTCATTGGGTCATCGTTGGGTCATGGTGGGTCTTGGTGGGTCTTGGTCATGGTGGGATTTGGGGACATGGTTGGGTCATGGTGGTCGTTGGCTCATGCTTGGGTCATTGTTGGGTCATGGTGGGTCTTGATCATAGTGGTTGTTGGGTCATGGTTTGGTCTTGGTGGGGCTTGGGGTCATTGGGTCATGGTTGGGTCATGTTGGTCGTTGGGTCATGGTGGGTCTTGGTGATGGTGGGGTTTGGGGTCATTGTTGGGTCATCGTTGGGTCATGGCGGTCATCGGGGTCATTGGGGTCATGGTGGGACTTGGGGACATTGTCTTGGTCAGTGGTGGCACTGGTCACTCTCTGGTCAGTCACTGGTCACTCACTGGTCAGTCACTGGTCACTCACTGGTCAGTCACTCGTCACTCACTGGTCACTCACTGGTCAGTCATTGGCCAGTTTTGGTCACTGGTCACTCACCGGTCACTCAGTGGTCACCTCTGGTCACTCCCCAGGCCGGACCACCTCAACAGCCACGTCCGGCAGGTTCACTCCACCGAGCGGCCGTTCAAGTGCCAGGTGAGACACCCCTGACCCCTGACCTCTGACCCCTGACCTCTGACCTCTGACCCCTGACCACTGACCACTGACCCCTGACCACTGACTGCTGACCTCCTGACCCTCCAAATGACCCCTGAGTGACCCCGAACCACCCCTGAGTGACCTTTTGACCTCCCAAACCGCCCCTAGGTGACTTTTTGACCCTCTGACCGACCCCTGACTGACCCCTTGACCCCTGACTGACCCCTTGACCACCAGAATGACCCCTTGTCCACCTGAGTGTCCCCTTGACCACCCGAGTGACCCCTTGACTGACCCCTTGGCCCCTTGAGTGACCTTTTGACCTCCCAAACCACCCCTAAATGACCTTTTAACCCCCTCAATGACCCCTGACTGACCCCTTGACCACCTGAGTGACCCCTCGACTGACCCCTTGAGTGACCTCTTGACCCTCCCAATGACCCCTGAGTGACCTTTTGACTGCCCAAACCACCCCTAAATGACCTTTTAACCCCCTAAATTACTTTTTAACCCCCTGACTGACCCCTTGATGACCCAAGTGACCCCTTGTCCATCTGAGTGACCCCTCGACTGACCTCTTGACCCCTTGACTCACCTCTTGACCCTCCAAATGACCCCTTGAGTGACCTCTTGACCCTCCAAATGACCCCTAAGTGACCCCGAACCACCCCTGAATGACCTTTTGACCTCCCAAACTGCCCCTAAATAACCTTTTAACCCCCTAAATGACTTTTTAACCCCCCGCCTGACCCCTGACTGACCCCGTGACCCTTGTGTGACCCTTGACTGACCCCTGACTGACCCCTGACTGACCCCTTGACCCCTTGACTGACCTCTTGACCCTCCCAATGACCCCTGAGTGACCTTTTGACTGCCCAAACCACCTTTAAATGACCTTTTAACCCCCCAAATGACGTTTTAACCCCCTCAATGACTTTTTAACCCCCCAAGTGACCCCTGACTGACCCCTTGACCACCTTACTGAACCCTTGACCCCTTGAGTGACCTTTTGACCTCCCAAACCGCCCTTAAATGACCTTTTAACCCCCTCAATGACTTTTTAACCCACCAAATGACCCCTGAAGGACTTGTTAACCCCCTAAATGACCCCTGCCTGACCCCGTGACCCCTGACTGACCCTTGACTGACCCCTGACTGACCCCTGACTGACTCCTTGACCACCCGAGTGACCCCTTGACTGACCTCTTGACCCTCCAAATGATCCCTAAGTGACCCCGAACGACCCCTGAATGACCTTTTGACCCCCCAAACTATCCCTAAACGACCTTTTAACCCCCTGACTGACCCCGTGACCCCTGAATGACCCCTTGACCACCTGAGTGACCCCAAACCACCCCTGAATGACCTCTTGACCCTCCAAATGACCCCTGAATGACCTTTTGACCACCCAAACCGGCCTTAAATGACTTTTTAACCTCCTAAGTGACTTTTTAACTCCCTTAATGACTTTTTAACCCCCCAAATGACCCCTGACTGACCCCTTGTCCACCTGACTGACCCCTAACCCCTTGAGTGACCTTTTGACCACCCAAACCATTTTTAAATGGCCATTTAACCCCCAAAATGACTTTTTAACCCACCAAATGACCCCTGAAGGACTTGTTAACCCCCCGCCTGACCCCTGCCTGACCCTGTGACCCCTGACTGACCCCTGTGTGACCCCTGCCTGACCCCTGACTGGCCCCTTGACCACCTGAGTGACCCCTTGACTGACCTCTTGACTCTACAAATGACCCCTGAATGACCCCGAACCACCCCCTAATGACCTTTTGACCACCCAAACTGTCCCTAAACGACCTTTTAACCCCCTGACTGACCCCTGACTGACCCCTTGACCACCCGAGTAACCCCTTGACCACCCCTTGACCCTCTGAGTGACCCCTCGACTGACCCCTTGACCCCTTGAGTGACCTTTTGACTGCCCAAACCACCTTTAAATGACCTTTTAACCCTTTATGTGACTTTTTAAACCTCCTAAATGACCTTTTAATGCCCCAAATGACTTTCTAACCCCCTGACTGACCCCTGCCTGACCCCGTGACCCCTGTGTGACCCCTGTGACCCCCTCAGCGGTGCGAGGCGGCGTTCGCCACGCGGGACCGGCTGCGGGCGCATTCGGCGCGGCACCAGGAGAAATCACTGACTGACCCCTGACTGACCCCTGACTGACCCCTGCCTGACCCCCTGACCCCTGTGTGACCCCTGTGACCCCTGTCAGCGGTGCGAGGCGGCGTTCGCCACGCGGGACCGGCTGCGGGCGCATTCGGCGCGGCACCAGGAGAAATCACTGACTGACCCCTGACTGACCCCTGACTGACCCCTGCCTGACCCCCTGACCCCTGTGTGACCCCTGTGACCCCTGTCAGCGGTGCGAGGCGGCGTTCGCCACGCGGGACCGGCTGCGGGCGCATTCGGCGCGGCACCAGGAGAAATCCCCGTGTCCCGTCTGCGGGAAACTGCTCAGCCCCGCCCACCTCGGGGAGCACCTGCGCGGCCACGGACACGCCCCCAGGACAGGTCAGCCGGGGGTCACGCGGGGGTCAGCCGGGGGTCACGCAGGGGTCACTCATTGGTCACTCATTGGTCACTCAGGGGTCACTCACGGGTGGAAATGGGGAAGGGTTGGGGGTCAGGAGGGAGCAGAGGGGGCGTGGCCTTTGGGAATGGGGGCGTGGCCTAAGTGGGTGTGGTCAGTGGTCACTCATTGGTCACTCAGGGGTCACTCAGGGGCGGAATTGGGGAAGGGTTTGAGGTCAAAAGGGAACAGGAGAGGGCGGAGGGGGCGTGGCCAAAGTGGGTGTGGTCAGTGGGCGTGGTCAAGGGTCAGTGGTCACTCATTGGTCACTCATTGTTCACTCATTGTTCACTCAGTGGTCACTCATGGGTCACTCATTGGTCACTCATTGGTCACTCAGGGGTCACTCAGGGGTGGAAATGGGGAAGGGTTTGAGGTCAAAAGGGGAGGAGGGGGCGTGGCCTTTGGGGATGGGGGCGTGGCTAAAGTGGGCGTGGTCAGTGGTCACTCATTGGTCACTCAGTGGTCACTCATTGGTCACTCAGGGGTCACTCAGGGGTCACTCAGGGTCACTCAGGGGTCACTCATTGGTCACTCAGGGGTCACTCATTGGTCACTCAGGGTCACTCAGGGGTCACTCATTGGTCACTCAGGGGTCACTCATTGGTCACTCAGGGGTCACTCTGGGTCACTCAGTGGTCACTCGGGGTCACTCAGAGGTCACTCAGGGGTCACTCATTGGTCACTCAGGGTCACTCATTGGTCACTCATTGGTCACTCAGGGTCACTCATTGGTCACTCAGGGTCACTCATTGGTCACTCTGGGTCACTCAGGGTCACTCATTGGTCACTCAGGGTCACTCATTGGTCACTCAGGGTCACTCAGGGTCACTCAGGGTCACTCAGGGGTCACTCAGGGGTCACTCAGTGGTCACTCATTGGTCACTCATTGGTCACTCAGGGGTCACTCATTGGTCACTCAGGGGTCACTCATTGGTCACTCATTGGTCACTCAGGGTCACTCAGGGTCACTCATTGGTCACTCAGGGGTCACTCAGGGTCACTCAGGGTCACTCAGGGTCACTCAGGGTCACTCATTGGTCATTTTGTTTCTCTCTCCCCTCCCCCCCCCGCAGGTTCCGGCTGCCCCTCCCCCTCCCCCGGCCCCGCCCCCGCCCCTCCCCCACCCCTGGACGGGGCCCCCGGGGGCAGCCAGGGCTGGTGAGGCCACGCCCCCTCCACAGGCCACGCCCCCTTTGCAAACCCCGCCCCCTCCCTAAGCCACGCCCCCTCCTTTCACAAGCCCCGCCCCCAATGGAGAGGGGACCAATAAAAATCCGATCTACAAAAAGGCTCCGCCCACTTTTTAAAGAGGCGCGGGATTGGCTGGGGAGGAGTGGGCGGGGCCGAGCGGCGATGACGTCATGACCACGCCCAGGTAAAAATAAAATTTCAGGAATTTCGGGTCAAAATTGGGAATTTTGGGCAAAAAAAAAGAAATTCAGGTTTTTTGACTCTCAAATTTTTGATTTTTCGCATCAAAGTTTTCGGTTCTTAACCCTGAAATTGAAATTTTGGACAAAAAATTGAGATTTTTGACTCCCATTTTTCTCGGTTTTTTTTTACCCAAAATTCTGAAATTTTGGACCCAAAATTCCAATTTTAGACAAAAATTGAGATTTTTGACTCTCGGGATTTTCGGGGGGTTTTTTTTACACAAAATTGTGAAATTTTGGACACAAAATTCCAATTTTGGACGAAAAATTGAGATTTTTGACTCTTGGGTTTTTCGTTGTTTTTTTTTTTACCCAAAATTGTGTAATTTTGGACACAAAATTCCAATTTGGACGAAAAATTGAGATTTTGGACTCTCCGGTTTTTAATTTTTTTTTTTTACCCAAAATTGTGAAATTTTGGACTCAAAGTTCCAATTTTAGACCCAAAATTCACAATTTTTCACCCGAAATTGAATGTTTTGACACAAAGTTTTCATTTTTTAACACAAAATTAACATTTGGACCGAAAATTGACATTTTCTCCCCAAAAATTTGGGAATTTTAACAAAAAATGAAGAAAGTCGGGCCCAAAATTGAGATTTTTGACTCTCGGGTTGTTTGGGGGTTTTTTAACCCAAAATTGTGAAATTTTGGACCCAAAATTCCAATTTTGGACCCAAAATTCAGAATTTTTCACCCAGAATTGAAATTTTTGACCCAAAGTTTTCATTTTGTAACACAAAACTGACATTTTGGACTGAAAATTGACATTTTCTCCCCAAAAATTTGGGAATTTTGGCAACACATGAAGAAAGTCGGGCCCAAAATTGAGATTTTTGACCCCAAACTGTGAGTTTTAAACCCAAATTTAAATTTTTTTTACCGAGAATTGAATTTTTCAAGGCAAAATTTAAATTTTTTACCAAAAATGGAGAATTTCAGACACCAAATTGAGAATTTTCAGGCCAAAATTCAGAATTTTTTCTTCAAATCCCGAATTTTTGCCTGAAATTCAAAACTTTTAACCCAAAATTAAATTATATTAAATTAAATTAATTTTTTCACCCCCAATTTGAATCTTTTTGGTCCAACTTTGGAATTTTCCACCCCAAATTCAAGAATTTTCTCAAAAAATCAATTTTTTTCCCAAAATTGACCTTTTTTTCCCCCAAAATTCCCATTTTTTGCTCCCAAACCTCTTTTTTTTCCCTAAAACCCACAAATTTTCCACCAAAACCCCCAAATTTTCCAAAAATATTTTTATTTCCAGCTTAAAATCAATTTTTTCCTTAAAAATCCCTTTTTTTGCCTTCCAAAATTCTATTTTTGCCACCAAAAATATTCAACTTTTTAATAAAAAAAAATTTCCATTTTTACCTTCTGAAATTCGAATTTTCTGCCTTAAAATTTTGGATTTTTTTTCCACCAAAATTCCATTTTTTCCTTAAAAAAAAAATTAAATTTTTTCCTTCTGAAATTCGAATTTTCTCCCTTAAAATTTTGGATTTTTTTCCCCCAAAATTCCATTTTTTCTCTAAAAAGAATTTCCATTTTTCCTCCCAAAATTGCATTTTTCTTGCAAAAATTCTTTTTTTGTTCATCCAAAATTCCATTTTTCCCCCCCCCTCCAAATTTTGGATGTTTGCCCAAAATTTCTTTTTTTTTCCCCCCCAAAATTCAAAATTTTTTCCTCAAAATTTTGGATTTTTTTTTTCCTGAAATTCTGAGTTTTTCTAAAAAATTCAGTTTTTCTTTTCTCTCCCAAAATTCTGTTTTTATTCCAAAATTTGGTCAGTGACCGGTCCAGGGGTCACTCAGTGGTCACTCAGTGGTCACTCCGTGGTCACTCAGTGGTCACTCAGTGGTCACTCAGTGGTCACTCATTGGTCACTCAGTGGTCACTCAGTGGTCACTCATCGATCACTCCAGGGTCACTCTGAGGTCACTCCAGTGGTCACTCAGTGGTCACTCTATCGCCAATCCAGAGGTCACCCACTGGTCAGTTCAAGGTCAATTCCAGGGTCACTCAGTGGTCACTCAAAGGCCATTCCAGTGGTCACTCAGTGGTCACTCAGTGGTCAGTTCAGGGTCACTTTGTGACCGATCCATGTGGTCACTCAACGGTCACTCAGTGACCAGTCCATGGGTCAATCCAGTGGTCACTCAGTGGTCACTTGTGACTTCATTTCCAGTGGTCACTCAGTTACCATTCCAGTGGTCACTCAGTGGTCACTCCAAGACCAATCCAGTGGTCACTCAGTGGTCAGTTTGTGGTCACTTCCAGGGGCCAATCCAGTGGTCACTCTGTGGTCACTCTGTGGTCACTCCGTGGTCACTCCAAGGCCATTCCAGTGGTCACTCAATGGTCACTCAGTGGTCACTCTTTGGTCACTCAAAGGCCATTCCAGTGGTCACTCAGTGGTCAGTTCAGGGTCACTTCCATGGTCACTCTGTGGTCACTCAGTGACCAGTCCATGGGTCAATCCAGTGGTCACTCAGTGGTCACTTGTAGCTTCGTTTCCAGTGGTCATTCCAAGGCCAACTCAGTGGTCACTCACTGGTCACTTCAAGGTCACTTCCAGGGTCACTCTGAGGTCACTCTGTGGTCACTTCCAGGGTCATTCCAAGTCCATTCCAGTGGTCACTCAGTGGTCACTCCATGTGGTCACTCTGGTCACTTGTGACTTCATTTCCAGTGGTCACTCAGTGGTCACTCCAAGGCCAACTCAGTGGTCACTCCATGGTCACTCAGTGGTCACTCAGGGGTCACTTCCAGGGTCACTCTGTGACCAGTCCATGGGTCAATCCAGTGGTCACTCAGTGGTCACTCAATGGTCAGTTTAGGGTCACTTTGTGACCGATCCATGGGGTCACTCAGTGGTCACTCATTGGTCACTCTGAGGTCACTCCAGGGGTCACTCAGTGGTCACTTCCAGGGTCACTCCAAGGCCATTCCAGCGGTCACTCAGTGGTCACTCAGGGGTCACTCAGTGGTCACTCCAAGGCCAACTCAGGGGTCACTCAGTGGTCACTCAATGGTCACTTCAGGGTCACTTTGTGACCGATCCATGTGGTCACTCAGCGGTCACTCCAAGGCCAATCCAGTGGTCACACAGAGGTCACTCACTGGTCACTCAATGGTCACTCAGTGGTCACTCAGGGGTCACACAGAGGTCACTCACTGGTCACTCAGTGGCCGCAGAAGACGGCGTGAGCGGCCAGGGCGACCCCTCCGGCCGCGGCGATGGCGACTTCGGCCATGAGAGTGACCACAGCGACGGCCAACGGCTGCTGGGGGAGGGGCAGCTGCGGACAGCGGGCAGCGGTCACTCGGGGTCACTCGGGGTCACTCGGGGTCACTCGGGGTCACTCGGGGTCACTCAGGGGTCACTCAGGGGTCACTCATTGGTCACTCAGTGGTCACTCAGGGGTCACTCATTGGTCACTCATTGGTCACTCGGGGTCACTCAGGGTCACTCATTGGTCACTCGGGGTCACTCAGGGTCACTCAGGGGTCACTCATTGGTCACTTGGGGTCACTCGGGGTCACTCGGGGTCACTCAGGGTCACTCAGGGGTCACTCGGGGTCACTCATTGGTCACTCAGGGGTCAGGGGTCACTCAGAGTCACTCAGGGTCACTCGGGGTCACTCGGGTCACTCAGGGTCACTCAGGGTCACTCGGGGTCACTCGGGGTCACTCGGGGTCACTCAGGGTCACTCAGGGGTCACTCATTGGTCACTCAGGGGTCACTCAGGGTCACTCAGGGGTCACTCATTGGTCACTCAGGGGTCACTCAGGGGTCACTCAGGGTCACTCAGGGTCACTCAGGGTCACTCAGGGTCACTCAGGGTCACTCAGGGGTCACTCGGGGTCACTCAGGGGTCAGAGGTCACTCCGGGGTCAGAGGTCACTCACCTCTCCGGCCAGGTTGGCGAATCCGTTCCCGTAGGCCCCTCCCCCCACCAGCCCCTCCCCCACCATCAGCGCCGCGGCCACGCCCAGCCCCGGCAGCAGCTGATTGGTCGCCACCGCAGCCAATAGGAACGCGGCGAGCAGCGCCTGGGGGCGGGGCCAGCAGAGGGGCGGGGCCAGCACAGGGGGCGGGGCCAGAGGAAATGGGGGAAAAAAGAGAGAAACGGGAAAAATTAGTTAGAAATGGGGAAAAATGAGTTTAAAATGGGGTAAACGGGGGAAAAATGGGGGAAAAATGGGGGAAATTGGGAACATTGGGGGAAAATGGAGGAAATGGGGAAAAATGGAGGAAATGGGGAAAAATTTGGGAAAATGGGGAGAAAATGGGGGAAATTGGGGAAAAAATTGGGGGAAATAGGGAAAAAATGGGGAAATTGGGGGGAAATGGGGAAATGGAAGAAATAGGGGGAAATGGGAAAAAAGGGAAAAATAGGGGGAAAAATTGGGGGAAAAATTGGGGGAAAAATTGGGGGAAAAATTGGGGGGAAAAATTGGGGGAAAAATGTGGAAATTGGGGAATAGATGGGGGAAATTGCAGAAAATGGGGGAAATGGGGAAAAAAGGGGGAAATTTGGGATAAAATGGGGGAAATAGGGAAAATTGATAAAAACGGGGGAAATCGGGAAAAAATGGGAAATTTTGGATTAGAGTTGGGGGAAATTGGGGAAAAATGGGGGGAAATGGGAAAAAAATGAGGTAAACATGGGGAAAATTGGGGAAAATGAGTTAAAAATGGGGAAAATGGGGGAAAATGGGGAAAATGGGGGGAAATGGGGGAAATGGGGCAAAAAATGGGGGAAATTAGTTTAAAATGGGGAAAATTAGTCAGAAATGGGGAAAGTTAGTTAAAAATGGGGAAAGTTAGTTAAAAATTAGGGAAATGGGGAAAAACGGGCAAAATGGGAAAAAAATTGGGAAAAATGGGGGGAAATCAGGAGAAAATAGGGGAAATGGGGGGAAAAAGAGAGAAATGGGAAAAACGAGTTAAAATGTTGGAAATAAGGGAAAAAATTGGGGAAATGGGGAAAAAATGGGGGAAATGGGGAAAAATGGGGGAAATGAGTTTAAAATGGTGAAAATGAATTGAAAATGGGGAAAATGAGTTAAAATGGGGAAAATGGGGAAAAGACGGGGAAAACAGGGAAAAAATGGGGAAAATGAGTTAAAAATGGGCAAAATTGAGGGAATAGGGGAAATTCGGGGGGAATTGGGGAAATTTGGGGGGAAATGGGGAAATTTGGATTGAAATTGGGGCAGGATTGGGATCTGTGGGGCAGGGCGGGGATCTATGGGGCAGACAGGATCTATAGGGCAGGATTTCAGGATCTATAGGTCAGACAGGATCTATAGGTCAGGAATGATCTATGGGTCAGGATCTGTGGGTCAGATCTATGGGGCAGACCTGTGCCAGCGCCAGCCCCCAGAGGGATCCATGGGGCAGGATTGGGATCTATGGGTCAGGATTTCAGGATCTATGGGTCAGATCTATGGGTCAGACAGGATCTATGGGTCAGGATTTCAGGATCTATGGGTCAGGATTTCAGGATCTATGGGTCAGGATTTCAGGATCTATGGGTCAGACAGGATCTATAGGGCAGGAATGATCTATGGGTCGGATCTATGGGTCAGACAGGATCTATGGGGCAGATCTATGGGGCAGACCTTGGCCAGCGCCAGCCCCCAGAGGGATCCATGGGGCAGGATTGGGATCTATGGGTCAGGATTGGGATCTATGGGTCAGACAGGATCTATGGGTCAGGATTTCAGGATCTATGGGTCAGGATGGATCTATGGGTCAGATCTATGGGTCAGATCTATGGGGCAGACCTGAGCCAGCGCCAGCCCCCAGAGGCGCCGCAGGCGGACCCAGCGCAGCGACGAGCGGGAGGCGAAGACGCCGGCCTGGTACAGCAGCTGCAGCCTGGGCGGGAAGGGGTTAAAATATCACATTTTTGGGGTAAAAAACGGCGATTTCGGGGCTGAAAATTTGGGGGAAAAATTGGGATTTTTTGGGGTTAAAAATGGGATTTTTGGGAGATAAAATTTGGGATTTTTGGGGGGAAATTTGGGATTTTTTGGGGTTAAAAATGGGATTTTTGGGCATAAAATTGGGGAATTTTGGGGTTAAAATTTGGGATTTTTTGGGGTTAAAAATGGATTTTTTTGGGGGTTAAAAATGGGATTTTTGGGGGAAAAATGTGGCAATTTTGGGGTTAACGTTCAGGAGTTTTGGGGTTAAAAATGGGATTTTTTTGGGGGTAAAATTTGGGAATTTTGGAGTTAAAATTTGGGAACTTTCGGGACAGGATTTGGAATTTCGGGGATAAATTTTGGGAATTTTAGAGATAAAAGTTGGGAACTTAAGGGGATAAAATTTGGGGATTTTAGAGATAAAATTTGGGAATTTTCAGGACAGAATTTGGAATTTTGGGGATAAAATTGGGGGATTTTGGGGGGATAACATTTGGGAATTTTGGGGTTAAAGTTTGGGATTTTTTGGGGGGAAAATGGGATTTTTGGGGGATAAAATTGGGGAATTTTAGAAATAAAAATGGGGAGTTTTTGGGGATAAAATTGGGGAATTTTAGAGATAAAATTTGGGAATTTTCAGGACAGAATTTGGAATTTTGGGGATAAAATTTAGAGATTTTGGGGAGGTAAAATTTGGACATTTTGAGGGATAAAAATTGAGAACTTTTGGTTGAAAATCGGGAATTTTGGGTATGAAAACCTGGGAATTTTCGAGGATAAAATTGGGAATTTTTGGGGATAAATTTTGGAAAATTTCAGGGGGATAAAACCGGGAATTCGGGCGACAAACCTGTGGAATTTTGGGGTAAAAAAGGGGAATTTTTGGGGTAAAAAAGGGGATTTTGGGTCACTCACGTGCGGTACTGGGCGCTGTGGGGGAGGGGCGAGGAGGGGAAGTAGAGCAGCTCCATCTGTGGGGGAGGGGCGGGGCGGGGCTTAAAAACACAAGCCCCGCCCACTACTCAAATATGCAAATCGCGCCCCTCCCCCACCCCAAATCTGCCATATTTTCCCCTCCCCCACCCCAAACCCGCCATTTTAGCCCCTCCCCCACCCAATTTCCCCCATTTTAGCCCCTCCCAAACTCATTAGGCCCCTCCCCCACCCCAAATCCACCATCTTGGACCCCTCCCCCACCCCAAATCCGCCATATTTTCCCCTCCCCCACCCCAAATCTGCCATTTTAGCCCCTCCCCACCCTAAATCTGCCATATTGGACCCCTCCCCCCTCCCCAAATCCGCCATTTTATCCCCTCCCTCACCCATATCCGCCATTTTGGATTCTTCCCCCACCCCAAATTTGCCATTTTAGCCCCTCCCCCATAAAAAATCCACCATCTTTCCCCTCCCCCACCCCAATTTAGCCCCTTCCAAACTCTTTAGGCCCCTCCCCCGGCCCTTTAGGCCCCTCCCCCACCCCCTCAAGCCCCTCCCCCACCCCAGGCCCCTCCCCCTCAGGCCCCGCCCCTCTCACCAGCCCCATGTTAACGAAGTACTCGGCGAAGTAAACGACGCTCAGTGGCGCCCCCTGCCGGAGCGCGGCCTGGGGGGGCGGAGCTTGTTTAGGCCACGCCCCCTTTTAATCACAAAGCCCCTCCCACCGCCCCAAGCCCCGCCCACTCCCTTCAGCCCCTCCCCTCCGCAAATTTCTGAATTTTAACCACAAAAATTCCCATTTTTTACCCCGAAATCTTTGAATTTAAACCCCCAAAACCCCCAAAATTTTAATCGCCAAAATTCTCAATTTTTGACTGCAAAATTTCTGGTTTTTTACCCAAAAAATCCTAAATTTTATCCCCCAAATTCCCAAATTTTATCCCAAAAATTCCAAAATTTTAACTCAGAAACACTTAAAATTTGATCCAAAATTTCCCCAATTTTTTAACCCCAAAAATTCCCATTTTTTACCCCAAAATTTCCGAATTTAAAGCCCAAAATCTCAAAAATTCCAAAATTTTATCTCAGAAACACTTAAAATTTGATCGAAAAATTACCCAATTTTTTAACCCCAAAAATTCCCATTTTTTTATCGAAAAATTCCCAAATTTAAAGCCCAAAATCTCAAAAATTCCAAAATTTTAACTCAGAAACACCCAAAATTTGATCCAAAAATTCCCCAATTTTTTAACCCCAAAAATTTCCATTTTTTACCCCAAAATTTCCAAATGTAAAGCCCAAAATTCCAAAATTTTCTCCCCTAAAATTCCCATTTTTTAACCCCAAAACTCCCAAATTTTCTCCCCAAAATTATCAAACTTTATCCCCAAAATTCCCAAATTTTAACCCCCAAATTTTGTGGTTTTTTTTAAACCAAAAATCCCAAGTTTTAACTCTAAAACACCCAAAATTTGATCCAAAAACACCCCAATTTTTTAACCCACAAAATTTTCAATTTTTAACCCCAAAACTCCCAAATTTTTACCTCAAAATTCCAGATTTTAACTCCAAAAATTCCCACTTTTTCCCCAAAAAAATTCCCAAGTTTAATCCAAAAAACTCCCAATTTTTAACTCCAAATTTCCGGTTTTCAACCCTTAAAATTTCCATTTATTTACGCAAAAATCCCAAATTTTATCCCAAAATTTCTAGTTTTTTTAACCCATAAACCACAAAATTTAAGCTCAAAATTCCTGAATTTTATCCCCAAAAATTCTCAAATTTTAACTCCCAAACTCTCAATTTTTTACCCCAAAATTTCCAGTATTTTTACCCAAAAATACCAAATTTCATCCCCAAAATTCCCAAATTTTAACAACAATACTCCCAATTTTTATCCCCAAATTCCCAATTTTTAACCACAAAACTCCCAAATTTTAACTTCAAAATTCCAAGTTTTAACTCCAAAAATTCCAATATTTTACCCCAGAAATTCCCAGTTTTTAACTCCAAATTTCCAGTTTTCAACCCTAAAATTTCAGGTTTTTTACCCAAAATTCCCAAATTTTATCCCAAAATGTCTAGGTTGTTTTAACCAATAAACCACAAAATTTAACCTAAAAATTCCCAATTTTTTAACCGCAGAAATCCCAAATTTTAACCCCCAAACTCTCAAATTTTAACCCCAAAATTTTCAGGATTTTTTACGGAAAAATACTAAATTTCATCCCCAAAATTCCCAAATTTTAACAACCATATACTCCCAATTTTTATCCCCAAAATTCCTAATTTTTATCCCCAGAATTCCCAATTTTTTACCCCAAAATTCCCAATTTTGGACCCAATTTCCCCTTTAAGCCCCGCCCCTTTCTCACCGTGGCCCCGCCCCCTTCTCACCTTGGCCACGCCCCATTTCTCGGCCCAGGCCCCGCCCCCTTGGTCCGGGGGGGGGAGGGGCGGCTCCGGCGGGGGGGGAGGGGCGGGGCCCAGCAGGAAGAAAAAACTGAGGGAAAAAAAGGAAAAATTGGGAAAAAATTAAAAATATTCATTAAAAACGGGAGGGGGAGGGGCCAAGGGAGGCCACGCCCAATCCGGGAGGGTTTTGGCGGGAAAATGGGGAAATTTGGCGGGAAAATGGGGAGGTTTTGGGACAAAAATTGGGATTTTTGGAGATAAAAAATTTGGGAAATTTTGGGGATAAAATCTGGGAGTTTTGCGGTTAAAATTTGGGAATTTTAAGGGTAAATTTTGTGACTTTCTGCGGATAAAAATTGGGAATTTTGGGGTTAAAACTTGGGAATTCTTGGGGTTAAAAATTCACAATTTTGTGGATAAAATTGAGAGTTTTGGGGATAAAATTTGGGAATTTCTGGGGTTAAAATTTGGTAATTTTGGGGACAAAATTGGGGAATTTTGGGTTAAAAATTGGGAAATTTTGGGATAAAACTTAAGAATTTTGGGATAAAATTTGGAATTTTTGGGTGAAAATTTGGAACTTTCGGGGAAAAAACGTTTGGGAACTTGGGGTTAAAAGAATTGGGAAATTTGAGAATTTTTGGGATGAAATTCAGGGATTTTGGGGTTAAAAACAGAATTTTTGGGTTAAAATTTGTCATAATTGGACATTAAAAATTGGACAACTTTGGGCTTAAAATTGGGAATTTTTAGGTTAAAAATTGGGATTTCGGGGATAAAATTTGGGAATTTTGATGTTAAATTTTTGTATTTTGGGGTAAAAAACCTGGAAATTTTGGGGTTAAAAATTTGGAGTTTCGGGGTTCAAAGTTTGAGAATTTTTGGGCATAAAATTTGTGAATTTTGAGCTTAAATTTTGTGGTTTATGGGTTAAAAACCTAGAAATTTTAGGATAAAATTTGGCAATTTTGGGTAAAAAACTGGAAATTTGGAGTTTAAAATTGGGAATTTTTTGGATAAAAATTGGAATTTTTTTGGGTAAAGAATGGGGATTTTTGGAGTTAAAATTTGGAATTTTGAGGTTAAAATTTGGGAGTTTTGTGGTTAAAATTTGGGGTTTTGGGGTTAAAAATTGAGAATTTTCGGGTTAAAATTTGGCGTTATTGGAGGTTAAAAATTCAGGAATTTGGGGTTAAAATTCGGGAATTTTTTGGGGTTTAAACTGGGAAGTTTCAGGTTAAAAATTTGAGATTTTTTGGGGTTAAAATAAAGAATTTTGGGTGAAAAAAAGGAAATTTTGGTCTCACCTGAGCAGCATGAGGGGGGGCAGGGCCAGGAAGGGCAGCAGCGAGTGGGGGAGGGGCAGCCACGCCCGCAGCCCCCAAAACGCCAAAGCCCCGCCCAGCCCGGCCCCGCCCGTCCCCGACGACCAATGGGAGAGCCCGGAGCTGCGGGGGGCGGAGCCCGGTCAGAATGGCCACGCCCACTTCGAATTTTACTCAATTTCTGCGATTTTTGACCCAATTTTGGGATTTTGACCCAATTTTTGGGATTTTGGACCAAATTTTTGGGATTTTGGTCCCAATTTTTGGGATTTTTGGACCCCATTTTGGGAGATTTAAACCAATTTTAAAGCCTCAGCCCCAATTTGCATAGCCACGCCCACCTGACCCCGCCCAAATCCAATTTTTTGTAAATTTAAACGAATTTTCGCAAATTTTGACCCAATTTGGGTGATTTTGACCCAATTTTGCTGATTTTGACCCCATTTTTGGATAATTTAAAGTCATTTTAGAGCCCCAACCCCATTTTTGCATAACCACACCCACCCACAAAAAGCTCCGCCCAGTTGGCCCCACCCCAAATCCTTTTTTTTTTGTAATTTTGGATAAAATTCGTCCAATTTTGACCCAATTTTGGGTGACTTCGACCTGATTTTGTAAGATTTAAACAAAATTTAAAGCCCCACACCCACTTTTGCATAACCACGCCCCCCACAAGAAGCCACGCCCACAAGGCAAAAAAAATTTAACAATTTTGGTGATTTTTGACCAAATTTGAGAAATTTTGCCCCAAATTTTTGGGTTTTTTTTGGCCCCTCCCCCTTCTGAGGTGTGGCCCCAGGTGGGCGTGGCCCTGAGGTGAGGCCACGCCCCCCGAGCGAGGCCACGCCCCCTTACCTGGGGTAGGAGGAGGCCAAGGTCAAGAAGGTCACCTCGCCAAGCCCCGCCCCCGCACTGCCCAGCGCCACACCTGAGTGACCAATGGGGGAGCGTGAGTGACCGGTGAGTGACCTCTGACCCCGAGTGACACTGAGTGACCCATGAGTGACCCCAGAGTGACCCCTGAGTGACCAATGAGTGACCAGTGAGTGACCCCGAGTGACCCTGAGTGACCCTGAGTGACCACTGAGTGACCCCTGAGTGACCAATGAGTGACCCTGAGTGACCCCTGAGTGACCAATGAGTGACCAATGAGTGACCAATGAGTGACCAATGAGTGACCACTGAGTGACCCCTGAGTGACCCCGAGTGACCCCTGAGTGACCAATGAGTGACCCCGAGTGACCAATGAGTGACCAATGAGTGACCAATGAGTGACCCCGAGTGACCAATGAGTGACCAATGAGTGACCCCTGAGTGACCCCTGAGTGACCCCTGAGTGACCCTGAGTGACCAATGAGTGACCAATGAGTGACCCTGAGTGACCCTGAGTGACCAATGAGTGACCAATGAGTGACCCTGAGTGACCAATGAGTGACCAATGAGTGACCAATGAGTGACCCTGAGTGACCCTGAGTGACCAATGAGTGACCCTGAGTGACCCCTGAGTGACCACTGAGTGACCCCTGAGTGACCCCGAGTGACCCTGAGTGACCCTGAGTGACCCTGAGTGACCACTGAGTGACCCCTGAGTGACCCCGAGTGACCCTGAGTGACCCTGAGTGACCCTGAGTGACCCTGAGTGACCACTGAGTGACCCTGAGTGACCAATGAGTGACCCCGAATGACCCCTGAGTGACCCCTGAGTGACCCTGAGTGACCCCTGAGTGACCCTGAGTGACCCCGAGTGACCCCTGAGTGACCCCGAGTGACCCCGAGTGACCGCTCACCCCCCAGGCCGCTCAGGGTCCCTCTGGCCGCGGCCACGGCGCTGAGGCTGCCCCAGAGGCAGAGAGCCACGGCCACCGCGCGGCACCTACGGGACAAAAATCCCCTTTTTTACCCCCAAAATTCACTTTTTTAACCCCAAATTCCCTTTTTTAAATAAAAACAATTCTTTTCCCAAAAAAAATCCGTTTGTACCTCTCCAAAATTCCATTTTTTCCCCCCTTAAATCCCGTTTTCTCTCTAAAACTTGCATTTCCTGCCGTAAAAATTCCCATTTTTTACCTCAAAATTCCCTTTTCACTCTAAATTCCCTTTTTCTGCCTAAAAATCCTTTTTCCCCAAAAAAATTCTTTTTTTATTCCCCAAAGTTCCACTTTTTCCCCATAAAAATTTCCTTTTTTCATTGCATATTCACTTTCTCCCCCAAAATTCCATTTTCCCCTATAAAAATCCCCCTTTTTCTCCCCAAAATTCCCTTTTCACCCAAATATCCCTTTTTAGCCTAAAAATCCTTTTTCCCCCAAAAAATTCTTTTTTTATTCCCCAAAGTTCCACTTTTCCCCCATAAAAATTTCCTTTTTTCACCCCCCAAAATTCCCTTTGCACCCCAAAAATCCATTTTTTACACTAAAGTTGATTTCTGCCCCCAAAAATCCTTTTTTCTCTTTAAAAATTCCTTTCTCCCCTGAAAACTCCCTTTTAATCTTTTAATTCCCAAATTTACAATTTTTCGCCCCAATATTCCCCTTTTTTCCCAAAAATCACACTTTTTTACCCTCAAATCCCCCTTCTCACCCCCAAATCCCATTTTCCATCCCAAAATTTCCCTTTTTTCCCCAAAAATCCCATTTTTTCCCTCTAAATTCCCCTTTTTTTTCTCAAAAATCCCATTTTTTCCCTCCAAATTCCCCTTTTTTCCTGCATATTCACTTTCTCCCCAAAATTTCCATTTTCCCCTCTAAAATTTGCATTTTTCCCCATAAAAATTCTATTTTTTCACCCCAAAAATCCCTTTTTTACCCCAAAGTTGATTTTTTACCCCCAAAATCCCATTTTTTTCCCTAAAAATTCCTTTCTCCCCCTGAAAACTCCCTTTTAACCCCCAAATTTACAATTTTTGACCCCAAAATTCCCTTTTTTTCCCAAAAATCACACTTTTTCACCCTCAAATTCCCCTTTTCACCCCCAAATCCCATTTTCCATCCCAAAATTCCCCTTTTTTCCCCAAAAATCCCATTTTTTCCCTCTAAATACCCTTTTTTTCTCAAAAATCCCATTTTTTCCCTCCAAACTCCCTTTTTTCCTGCATATTCACTTTCTCCCCAAAAATTCCATTTTCCCTCTAAAATTTGCATTTTTCCCCATAAAAATCCACTTTTTTCACCCCAAAATTCCCTTTTCACCCTAAGTTCCCTTTTTCTGCCTAAAAATCCTTTTTCCCAAAAAAATTTCTTATTTTATTCCCCAAAACTCCACTTTTCCCCCATAAAAATTTCCTTTTTTCACCTTCCAAAATTCCCTTTTTTTACCCCAAATCCCCTTTACCCCCCAAAATTCCCCTTTACACCCTCAACCTTTCTCATTTCCTCCCCAAAATTTGCATTTTCCTCCCCAAAATCCCCTCCTTGCTCTCGCCCCGCCCAATTTAAGCCACGCCCCTTTATGCCACGCCCACTTTAATCCCCGCCCCTTTAAGCCCCGCCCCTTTCTCACCTGTCGGGCAGGTACGGCCCCAGCAGGGGCAGCAGCAGCTTCACCACCAGGGCGGGGACGACGTCGGCCAATAGCACGGCCTGAATGGCCACGCCCACACGGCCACGCCCAGTTAAGCCCCACCCACTTTTAAATTTAACCCCTCTCTTAAAACCCCGCCCCTTTTAGCCACACCCAATCAAACCCTGCCTATTTAAATCCCACCCCTTCAAGCCCCTCCTATTTAATCTCCATAATTTAAGCCCCGCCCATTTAGGCTCCGCCCTTTTAAGACCCTCCCACTTAAGCCCCATCCCTTAAAGCATTTCCAATTTAAGCCCCACCCACAAAGCCCAACCCCTTTAAGCTCCTCCCACTTGAGCCGCACCCATTTAAGCCCCACCCCTTAAAGCTTTTCCCATTTAAACCCCACCCATTTAAGCTCCACCCCTTTAAGCTCCTCCTATTTAATCTCCATAATTTAAGCCCCACCCATTTAAGCTCCTCCCACTTAAGCCACACCCATTTAAACCCCACCCCATAAATTTTTTATGATTTAAACCCTGCCCATTTTAAGCCCCACCCCTTTAAGCTCCTCCCACTTGAGCCCCACCCCTTTAAGCCCCACCCCTTAAAGCTCCTCCCATTTAAACCCCGCCCTTTTAAGCCCCACCCCTTTAAGCCCCTCCCTTTAAAGCCCCACCCATTTAAGCCCCGCCCCTCAAAGATTTTCCTATTTAAACCCCGCCCCTTTAAGCCACACCCCTTTAAGCTCCTCCCACTTGAGCCCCACCCCTTTAAGCCCCACCCCTCAAAGCTTTTCCTATTTAAACTCCGCCCATTTTAAGCCCCACCCCTTTAAGATCCTCCTATTTAATCTCCATAATTTAAGCCCCACCCATTTAAACTCCTCCCACTTAAGCCACACCCATTTAAACCCCGCCCCATAATTTTTTATTATTTAAACCCCGCCCATTTTAAGCCACACCCATTTAAGCTCCTCCCACTTAAGCCCCACCCATTTAAGCCCCACCCCAAAGCTTTTCCTAATTAAACCCCGCCCATTTTAAGCCCCACCCCTTTAAACTCCTCCTATTTAATCTCCATAATTTAAGCCCCACCCCTTTAAGCTCCTCCCACTTAACCCCCACCCATTTAAGCCCCACCTCCAAAGATTTTACTATTTAAACTCTGCCCCTTTAAGCCCCACCCCTTTAAGCTCCTCCCACTTGAGCCCCACCCCTTAAAGCCCCTCCATTTAAACCCCGCCCCTTTAAGCCCCACCCATTTAAGCTCCTCCCACTTGAGCCACACCCATTTAGGCCACACCCCTCAAAGCTTTTACCATTTAAATATTGCCCCTTTAAGCCACACCCCTTTAAGCCCCTCCTGTTAATGCCCCACCCACTTAATCCCCACCCCTTTATCACCCTGTCACTTTAAGCCACACCCACAAAGCCACACCCTTTATGCCCCGCCCCTTAAGCCACGCCCCCTTAAGCCCCACCCACCCCTGTCCCCACAGGGTCGCAGTCGTGCCGGCTCCGATTCCGCGGCTCCTCCCCCTAAAAAAACCCGGGAAAACCCCAAAAATCCAGTCAGGAAAGGGGCGTGGCCACCCAAAAAAGGGGCGTGACCATCTAAAAAGGGGTGTGGTCCCCAAAAAAGGGGGCGTGGCCACTCACGGGGCGTGGCTCCAGCAGGTCGCGGGCGGCGCTGAGCATCACCACGTACGGGAGGTTGTTGCACAGCCCCAAAATCCTGTAGGGGCGGGGCTTAGGTGGGCGTGGCCACACTTGTGGGCGTGGTCACAGATGGGTGTGGCTCGTCTGGAAGGGGCGTGGTTATGGGGGAAAGGGGAGGGGCCAAAATGGGGCAGTTTTGGCGGGAAATTTTTATGGGGTTGGAGTGGGGTTTAAATGGGTGTGGCAAAAGGGGCGGGGCTTAAATGGGTGGGGTGTCCACAAAATGGCTCCATTTTGGCGGGAAATTTTGGGGGAGAGTCTGTGTGGGCGTGGCCACAGGTTGGAGGGTCCGAAATGGGCGGTGCTTAAATGGGTGGAGTGCCCCTAAAATGTCTCAAGTTTGGCGGGAATTTCTTAAATGGGGGAGGGGCTTAAATGGGTGTGGCCACTCAGGTGGGTGTGGTCCAAAATGGGCGGGGTTTAAATGGGTGGGGGTGTCTCCAAAAGTGCTGAGTTTTGGGGGGAAATTTGGCGGTTTTAGGGGTGTGGGAGGGGCTTAGGGGGCGTGGCCTCTTGTGGGGGCGGGGCACTTACCAAAAAGCGGCTCCGATTCGCCAGGAAGGGGTCGGAGGGGGCGGGGCAGGGGCGGAGTCTTCATCTGGTGGGGAGGGAGGGAAAGAGAAAAATTTCCAAAGGGATTTTGGGGCAATTTTAGGAGATTTTGGGGTTGTTTTTTCCCATCCCGCTCCCCACTCCCGGTTCCATTTCCTGCCTCCATTCATGTCCGTTTATCCCCGTTTTAATTCCAGGTTTTTTACCCCGAATTCCCAATTTTTAACCCTATTTTTAAATCCATATTTTTTTCCCCTCTCACCCTGCTGCAGCAGCGGTTCCTCGTCCGCCATGTTGAACACCGGTCATGTGACACCGCCATCACGTGATTACCCCAAACTTAATCCCCATTGGGCGCTGCGTGGGCGTGGCTTTGAGACAGAAAAATGCATATTAATAACTTAGGGCGTGGCTTTGTAATAAGTTCATTCATATAATCACTATTGTGAGCGTGGTTTAAGAGCTCATAAATAATGATGTTACACAGGAGCGGGTTGGCGCCATATAAGGTAAAAAAGGCGTGATTTTGACCATATATGGTGCTAAGTGGGCGTGGCTTGTGGCTCCCCCTTTCCCTCCCGCTTCTCCCCTCAGGAGGCGCCGCCATTTTCTCCCCCCGCCGCCATTTTCTGCCCCCCCCCCCCCCTCCGCCATCCCCGTTTTTCCCCTCATGGCGCTCGTCTCGGCCGATTCGCGCATCGCGGAGTTGCTGGGGGAGCTGCACCAGCTCATCAAACAGACGCAGGTACCCCCATTTATTTTAGGTTTTTCCCCTTTTTTATTTATTTTTTTTTTTAAGGATTTTTGGGGGTTTTTTTCCCTCAGGGTTTCCCCGTTTTGCAGCCCCGGGTCCCGTTTGGCCCTGAGGGATCCTCAAGGGTTTCGGTCTTTTCAAACTGTTTCCGCTGAGGGAGCCCAAAATCAATAATTTCACCCCAAAATAAGCCTTTTGCCCATCAGGGATCCCAAAAAATCACATACTTAACCCAAGAATCACCCATTTCACCCCAAAATATGTTTTTTTCCCCCTCAGGGATCTCAAAAATCACACATTTAACCCAAGAATCACCCATTTCACCCCAAAATATTTTTTTTCCCCTCAGGGATCTCAAAAATCACCTATTTCACCCCAAAATCACCCATTTCACTCCAAAATCAATTTTATTTCCCCATAGGATTCCAAAAATCACCCATTTAACCCCAAAATAACATTTTTTCCCCTCACTGATTACAAAAATCACCCATTTCACCCAAAAATCACCCATTTCACCCCCAATTCACCCATTTTACCCCAAAATCACCCATTTCACCCCAAAAATCACCAATTTCAGCACAAAATATCTTTTTTCCCCCTCACTGAGCCAAAAAAATCACCATTTCACATCCAAAATCAACTTTTTATTCCCTCAGGAATCTCAAAAATCACCCATTTTACCCCAAATCAGCAATTTCACCCAAAATAAACTTTTTTTTTCCCTTCACAAACCCCAAAAATCACCCATTTCACCCCAAAATCACCCATTTCACCCCAAAAATCAACATTTTTTGCACCTTTCAACTTATTTTCTTCATTTCCCCAGTTTTTCCTAATTTCCCTCCTTTTTTCGTCATTTCCCCCTTCTCCTTTTTTCATTTCCCCATTTTTTCCTAATTCCCCCCCTTTTCCCCTCCACTTTCTTAATTTTCCCCCCATTTCCCCCTATTTTCCATTCTTTTTTCCTAATTTTCCCCCATTTCCCCCCCTTTTCCCTTCAGTTTTTCCCCATTTTCCCCCTCTTTACTAATTTCACCCCTTTTTTCCTTCCTTTACTTTTCATTTACCCCTTTTTTTCCTAATTTCCTCCCCTTTCACCTCCTTTTTTTCCTCCTTTCCCCCTCTTTTCACCTCCTTTTTTCCCCATTTCCCCTCCTTTTTTCTTCATTTTCCCCAATTTCCCCCCCTTTTTCCCTCTTTTCCCCCAATTTTTCCCAAATTCCCCAATTTTTCTCCCCTCAGGAGGAGCGTTCCCGCAGCGAGCACAACCTGGTGAACATCCAGAAGACGCACGAGCGGATGCAGACGGAGAACAAAAGTAAAAAAATTCCGAGGTTTAAAGGGAATTTTGGGGCTTTTTGGCACATTTTGACTCTCAAAATTCCATTTTAGTTTCCCCCTATTACCGCACCAAGCTCCGAGGGCTCTACACCACAGCCAAGGCTGATGCCGAAGCCGAGTGCAAGTGAGTCCAAAATCCACAATTTTAAACCCAAAACCCCTCAAATTCTCATTTTATCCCCTCAAATTCCCATATTTCCCCTTCAAATTCCCATTTTATCCCTTCAAATTCCCATTTTTCCCCCGTAAATTCCGATTTCCTCCCCCAGATTTCCACTTTTTGCACTCACATTTTCTTTTTTCCCCTCAGATTTCTGCTTTTTAACCTCAAATTCCCACTTTATCCCTTCAAATTCCCATTTTTCCCCTTCAAATTCCCATTTCTTCTGCAGTTCCCCCCTTTTTCCTCACAGTTCTCTTATTTTTCCTCTCAATTCCCGTTTTTTCCCCACAATTCTCTCCTTTTCCCCCACAATTCCCTCCTTTTTCTTTACAATTCCCTCCTTTTTTCTCACAATTCCTTCCTTTTTCCTCATATTCCCTTATCTCCCCTCACAATTACCTTTTTTTCTCAAATTCTCTCCTTTTTCTTTAAAATTCCCTCATTTTTCCTGAAAATTCCCCCCTTTTTCCTCACAATTCCTTTTCCCCCACAATTGCTCCCTTTTTCTTTAAAATTCCCCCCTTTTTCTTTTTAAATTCCATTTTCTTTACAATTCCCTCTTTTCCTCCCAATTTCCCCCTTTTTTCGTCCCAATTCCCTTCTTTTCCCTCAAATTCCCCCCTTTTGCCTCCTAATTCCTCCCTTTTCCCTCACAATTCTCCTTTTCCTCACAATTCCCTCTTTTTTCTCACAATTCCCCTTTTTCCTCACAATTTCCTCCTTTTTCTTTACAATTCCCCCCTTTTTCTTCCCAAATCCCTTTTTCTTCACAATTCCCTCTTTTTCCTCACAATTCCCTTTTTCCCCCCAAATTCCACCGTTTTTCCCTCACAATTCCCTCTTTTTTCCTCACAATTCCCTCATTTTTCTTCCCAATTCCCTCCTTTTTCCTCACAATTTCCTCCTTTTTCTTTACAATTCCCCCCTTTTTCTTCCCAAATCCTTTTTTCTTTACAATTCCCTCTTTTTCCTCACAATTCCCTTTTTTCCCTCCAAATACCTCCCTTTTTCCCTCACAATTCCCTCTTTTTTCCTCACAATTCCCTCCTTTTTCTTTACAATTCCCCCCTTTTTCTTCCCAAACCCCTTTTTCTTCACATTCCCTCATTTTTCCTCAAATTCCCCCCTTTCTCCTCACAATTCCCTTTTTTCCCCCCAAATTCCGCCCTTTCCCCCAATTCCCCCCTTTTTCCTCACAATTCCATTTTTCCCCTCAAACTCCCCCATTTTTCCTCTCAATCCCCTCATTTTTTCCTCAAATCCCCTTTTTTTTTTTCAAATTCCCCCTTCTCCCTCACAATTCCCTCCTAATTCTCCCTAAACCCCCCATTTCTCACCCCACCTTCCTTATCCCCCCCAAACCCCACTTTTTTCCCCTCCCCACTCCCCAAACTCAAATTTTTCCCCCCAATTTTTACCCTTTTCCCCCGAATTTTTTACTTTTCCCCCCTAAATTTTTACTTTTCCCCCCAATTTTTACCTTTTTTCCCTCTTTTCCTCCCTCAGCGTCCTCCGCCGAGCTCTGGATAAAATCGCCGAGATCAAATCGCTGCTGGAGGAGCGGCGCATCGGTACGTCCGCTAGAGGGCGCTGCCACGCTGCCCTCACGGCGGCCAAAAAAGGCGGGAAACGCCTCAAACCCTTTCAAACCCCTCAAAATTCCGCCCAAACCCCTCAAATTTTTTAAAAAATTGTGTTATTTATAAAATTTTTTAAATTTTTAAATTCCAGCGGCCAAAATCGCCGGGATTTACAGCGAGGCGGAGCCGCCCAGGAAGACGATGAGGAGGGGGGTGCTGATGACGCTGCTGCAGCAGTCGGCCATGACGCTGCCGCTGTGGATCGGGAAACCCGGGGAAAAGTGAGGGGAAATGGGGAAAAAAAAAGGGAATTTTGGGAAATAATGAGGATTTTGGGAGGGTAAAGAGGGATTTGGGGGGAAAAAGTGAAAATTTGGGGGGGGGAAATGGAAATTTGGAAGAATAAGAGGGGATTTGGGGGTGCTGTGGATTAAGAAATGGGGGGAAAGTGATGAAAATGGGGGCAAATGGGGGGAAAAAGGGAATTTTTGGGGAATAATGAGGATTTTGGGAGGGTAAAGAGAGATTTGGGGGGGGAAAGTGGGAAATTGAAGGAAAAAAAGGGAGATTTGGGGGACTAAAAGAGGATTTGGGAGTGCTGAGGATGCTGCTGCTGTGGGTTGGGAAACCTGAGGAAAAGTGAGGGGAAAAGGGGAAAAAAATGGGAATTTTTGGGAAAAATGAGGATATTGGGAGGGTAAAGAAGGATTTGGGGGTGGGGGGGAAGTGGGAAAAAAAGGAAATTTGGGTGAATAAAAGGGGATCTGGGGGTGCTGAGGATGCTGCTGCTGTGGGTTGGGAAACCTGAGGAAAAGTGAGGGGAAATGGGAAAAAAAAATTGGGAATTTTGGGGAAAAATGAGGATTTGGGAAGGGTAAAGAGGGATTTGGGGGGGAAAAGTGAAAATTTGGGGGAGGGAAATGGAAATTTGGGGGAATAAAAGGGGATTTGCGGGTGCTGTGGATTAAGAAATGGGGGGGGAAATGGGAAAAAATGGGAATTTTGGGGAAATTGGGGGGAATAAAAGAGGATTTGGGGGTGCTGTGGATTAAGAAATGGGGGGGGAAATGGGGGGGAAAAGGGAATTTTTGGGAATAAGGAGGATTTTGGGAGGGTAAAGAGGGATTTGGTGGGGGAAAGTGGGAATTTGGGGGGAAAAAAATTTCCCCCCCAAAAAATCCCATTTTCTCCCCAAAAAATCCCATTCTTTCTCCAATTTCACCCCATTTTTTGCCCTAAAAAAATCACGTTTTCCCCCCCAATTTTCCCCCAATTTTCCCCCATAAAAACCCCAATTTCCCCCCAATTTTTTTCCCAAAAATCCCATTTTTTCCCCAGGCCCCCGCCGCTGTGCGGGGCGGTGCCGGCGGCGGGCGACTACGTGGCCAAGCCGGGGGACAAAGTGGCGGCGCGGGTGAAGGCGCTGGAGGGGGACGAGCAGTGGATCCTGGCCGAGGTGGTCAGCTACAGCCACGCCGCCAACAAGTGAGCCACTGACCCAAAATACCGCGGTTTCGGCCCAAAATTACCTGCTCTGCACACAAAATTCCACTTCTGGGACCAAAATTCCCTTTTATAGACCCAAAATTCGATTTTTGGGACCAAAATTCCCTTCTCTGGACCCCAAATCCCGGTTTTTGCACCCAAAATTCCCTTCTCTGGACACAAAATTCCGTTTTTTGGGACCAAAATTCCCTGCTCTGCACACAAAATTCTGTTTTTTGGGACCAAAATTACCTTCTCTGGACACAAAATTCAATTTTTGGGACCAAAATTCCCTTGTATAGACCCAAAATTCGATTTTTTGGCTCCAAAAATCTGCCTTTTTGGGATTAAAATTCCCTTTTATAGACCCAAAATTCGATTTTTTTGCCCTCAAAATTTAATTTTTTTTGGGAACAAAATTTACTTTTATAGACCCAAAATTCGATTTTTTACACCCAAAATTTCATTTTTTAGACCCAAAATTCCCTTTTACAGGCACAAAATCGGACTTTCTGGGCCCAAAATTCCCTTTTATAGACCCAAAATTCGATTTTTTACACCCAAAATTTCATTTTTTTAGACCCAAAATTCCCTTTTACAGGCACAAAATCGGACTTTCTGGGCCCAAAATTCCCTTTTATAGGCACAAAATTGGGATTTTTTACACCCAAACTTCCTTTCTCTGGACACAAAATTCCGATTTTTGGGACCAAAATTCCCTACTCTAGACACAAAATTCCACTTTTTGGGACCAAAATTCAATTTTTTGGGCCCAAAATTCCCTTTTCTGAACACAAAATTCCATTTTTGGCTCCAAAATCTGACTTTTTGGGATTAAAATTCCCTTTTATAGACCCGAAATTCGATTTTTTAGCTCCAAAATCTGATTTTTTGGGATTAAAATTCCCTTTTATAGACACAAAATTCGACTTTTTGGCTCCAAAATCTGAATTTTTGGGATTAAAATTCCTCTTTTTGTGTCCAAAATTCCCTTTTATAGGCACAAAATTTGGATTTTTTGGACCAAAATTTGCTTTTATAGACCCAAAGTTTCATTTTTTGGGCCCAAAATTCCTTTTTATAGGCACAAAATTGGATTTTTTGGGCTCAAAATTGGATTTTTTTCCCCAGGTACGAGGTGGACGACATCGACGAGGAAGGCAAAGAGTGAGCAATGAAAAACCCCAAAAATTTCATTTAAAATGCCCCAAAACCCCCTCAAACCACCCCAAAAAACCCCAAAATTTGCCCATAAAAATCCCATTTTCCCCCAATTTTCCCCCATAAAAATCCCAATTTTCCTTCATTTCCCCCCAGATTTTCCAACATAAAAATCACATTTTTTCCTTCCAAAAAAAATCCCAATTTCCCCGCATTTTACCCCCAAAAATCCTAATTTTCCCCCAACTACCCGCCCAAAAATGCCAAATTTCCCCCATAAAAATCCCAATTTTTCCCCAGTTACCCCCAAAATATTCCTCAAATTTTCCCCATAAAACCCCCAAATTTTCCCCATAAAACCCCCAAATTTTCCCAAATTACTCCCAAAATATTCCTCAAATTTTCCCCATAAAACCCCCAAATTTTCCCAAAAAAATCCCAAATTTTCACAAAAAAAATCAAATTTCCCATTTCCCACCAAATTTTCCCCCCAAAAAATCAAATTTCCCCCCATTTCCCACCAAATTTTCCCCCCAAAAAATCAAATTTTCCCATTTCCCCCCAAATGTTGCCCAAATTTTCCCAATAAAACCCTCCAAATTTTCCCCCCAACAAATCAAATTTTTCCCCTATTCCCCCCGCAAATTTTCCCCAATTTTTCCCCATAAAACCCCCCAAATTTTCCCCCCAAAAATCAAATTTTCCCCCCAAATTTTCCATATTTTTTCCCCAAAAAAATCAAATTTTTCCCTCATTTCCCTGCAATTCCCCCCCACTTTTCCCCCATAAAAATCACAATTTCCCCCCCATTTTTCCCCATAAAACCCCCATTTTCCCGCTGTTTCTCACCAAATTTTCTGCGTATTTTCCCTATAACCCCCAATTTCTCCCCGATTTTCCCAAACCCGCCGTTTTTCGCCCCAAACCGCAGGCGCCACACGCTGAGCCGCCGCCGCATCATCCCCCTGCCCCAGTGGAAAACCAACCCCGAGACCGACCCCGAGGCGCTGTTCCACAAGGAGCAGCTGGTGCTGGCGCTCTACCCGCAGACCACCTGCTTCTACCGCGCCCTCATCCACGCCCCGCCCCAGCGCGTGAGTCCCCGGCCCCCGAAATCCCCGTTTTGGGGAGAAAACCCCGAAAAAATCGGAGATTTGGGGCAAAAATAGCGCGAAAAATGAGAAATCTGCGTGCGGAAATGGGGGCGGCCACTAGGGGGCGTTGTGTTGCTAGGGGGCGTGGCTTGTTGCTAGGGAAGCTAATACCATATAAGGAGTTGCTAAGGGGCGTGGCTTGTTGCTAAGGAGAGTCATTGCCATATAAGGTGGTTGCTAAGGGGCGTGGCTTGTTGCTAAGGAGAGTCATTGCCATATAAGGCGGTTGCTAAGGGGCGTGGCTTGTTGCTATGGTGAGTAATTGCCATTTAAGGCAGTTGCTAAGGGGCGTGGCTTGTTGCTAAGGAGAGCCATTGCCATATAAGGGGGTTGCTAAGGGGTGTGGCTTGTTGCTAAGGAGAGTCGTTGCTATATAAGGGGTTGCTAAGGGGCGTGGCTTGTTGCTAGGGAAGTTATTAGCATATAAGGGGGTTGCTAAGGGGCGTGGCCTGTTGCTAGGGAAGTTATTAGCATATAAGGGGTTGCTAAGGGGCGTGGTTTGTTGCTAAGGAGAGTCATTGCAATATTAGGTTGTTGCTAAGGGGCGTGGCTTGTTGCTAAGGAGAGCCATTGCCATAAAAGGGGGTTGCTAAGGGGCGTGGCTTGTTGCTATGGAGAGTCATTGCCATATAAGGGGGTTGCTAAGGGGCGTGGCTTGTTGCTAGGGAAGCTAATGCCATATAAGGGGGTTGCTAAGGGGCGTGGCTTGTTGCTAAGGGGGTTGCTAAGGGGCGTGGCTTGTTGCTAGGGAAGCTAATAGCATATAAGAGGGTTGCTAAGGGGCATGGCTCATTTCTAATCCATATTTTTCCCCAAATTTTCAATTTTTTTCCCCAAATTTCAGCCCCAGGACGATTATTCGGTGCTGTTCGAGGACACCTCCTACGCCGACGGTTACTCCCCGCCCCTCAACGTCGCCCAGCGCTACGTGGTGGCCTGCAAAGAAACCAAAAAAAAGTGAAATTTTGGGCAAAACCACCCAAAATTTGGGAAAAAACACCCAAAATTTAAGAAGACCAACCTGGAATTAGGTAGGGAGGGAAAAAACGGGATTTGGAAAGGGGAAAATAAAGGAAAATTTGATTTATTGGGGGGAAAAAATAAAAGGGATTTTAGCATGGAAAAAATGTGGGGAAAATTGATTTTTTGGAGGGAAACCTGGGATTTTTATTGGGAGAAATTGGGAATTTTATAAAGAGAAAATTGGGAATTTTTGGGGGTAAAACTGGCAAATTCATGCGGGAAAAAAAAGATGTTTTTATGGGGAAAAAAATGAAGTTTTTATAAGGGAGAATTGAGGATTTCTTTGGGGAATGATTGGGATTTATTTGAGGTGGGAAAATTTGGGATTTTTATGGGAAATAATTAAGAAATTTTAGGGGTAAACGTGGGATTTTTGTGGTGAAAATTGACAAAAAAAGTCTGAAAATCTGTGAAAAAATATCCCAAAATTTTTTTGGGAGGGGTTGGAGGATGGGAAGATCCCAAAAAATTATTTTTCGGGGGAAAAAAGTTGCAAAAAATGTAAAATAAGTTGAAAAAAATGGGGGGAAAAATGGGATTTTTGGCTCTCAAAATGGCGGCCAAAAGTGGGAGGGGCAAAA